>NC_088235.1:45864142-46476642 GCF_036934945.1 Oncorhynchus masou masou | reverse complement strand
AGGTTGGGTTTGCTCCCAATTGACAGAGATCAAACGAACAGAGGCCTATTAGACTCCAGTAACCATCTCTATCCTCTGCTCTGAGGCGGGGGAGCATATTGAACATACTGATGGATTGAAAATGAGCTAAAGCCAATTATGCCATACTTCGGTATTCGTCTCCGTCTTTGCTCTCGGGTTGTTGGTTTGTTTGGGGTGCAATAATGGGTATGTAGATTTATAATTATGAATTTAGTGAGCTGAGGAAATTACAATAGATTAAATGCAAGCAGGGGGTGAAGTGGGATGAAAACACACTCTTGAGTTCCACTTTTCAAAGAGATCAGAAGGTGAGACAGTTTCGCTTAGTTGGGGAGAGATGAGGTGAGGCGAGAGGTATGCTTAAGCTAAGTGAAGGCGTAGACTCAACACGCACACTGATTTCCACTGTACTTTATGGCTATGGAAAACAATAGTGCTCCAGTCACGGCAACAAAGTTGACCTTGAAAAGTAAACAACAGACGGGATCAATAGACATCTCCTTCAGACAAGGCATGTGGATTCATGGGTAAGCAGACTGTGTATGTGCAACTGTTATGCGCGTGTTTGAACAGCACTGACTCCCCTCCCAGTCATGGAGGAACTGTGGTGACAGTATCTCCTCCTGATAATGGAGGAGACAAAACAACACAGCCTCCATCAAAGCAAATCAAGTTGTATTGGTCACATACACATGTTTAGCAGATTTATTGTGGGTGTAGTGAAATGCTTGTGTTCCTAGCTCCAACAGGGCAGTAGTATCTAACAATTCACAAAAATACAACCATCTAAAAGTAGAAAGGAATGGAATAAAGAAATATATAAATATTAGGGCGAGCAATGTCGGAGTGGCACTGACTAACATATAGTAGAATAGAATACAGTATATGCATATGAAATGAGTAAAGCCGTACGTAAACATTATTAAATTGACTAGTGTTCCATGTCTATGTACAGTATATAGGGCATCAGCCTCAGGGTTGAGGGTTGAGTAGCCGGGTGGTAGCTGGCTAGTGATGGCATGGTAGAACTCTGAGTCAAAGAGCATACTGTATTCTACACCAGAACTGTCAATACTGGGTCCACTGCTCTGTTTTTATATAACAGCGAGGCACTTTCCCCTTACCCCAGAAACACGAGTGCCCTAGTTCTTCTCTAATTTAATTTACGAACTTGATGTGGGTAGGTACGCCTCTGAGCGGTGAGGCTATATCGCCCACACCTCCGCCTTGGCTGCCCTCCCAGTTCTCCGAGTAACCCACCGCTGTCCTACTCAGCTCCGCGTGGTACAGAAACAGATGGTAGCGATCGGCTGCTAATTTACCCAAGGTACCGTGGGAGGGGGATCTTTGACCACTATTTACATCTGCAGCGCTGCACACACAGCTGCTGCTGCCTCTTCATTCTGTTTGGAAGCCAAACACAGACCAGCACAGGCGTAACACTGGCATACAGGGTCAAGACACTGGGCGCCATCGCTCCAGCTCACCTCTGATCCTAACTGATAAACCAGAGTGGGCAGGAGCATCGTAAACACAAAACACTACATGTTTAAGTGAAGGCAAGGATTGGCCTCTTAGGGGAGTGATGTCCCCTGGGACATGAATAATATCCTCCTGAGACCCAGTAATTCATTTTTGTCCTCTCTAGTGGACATCAGTTCTTGGTCTGTATTTCTGAGGCCATACAAGCCACTGTATTACATCATGTTGTCCCTTAGAGAGGATATTCTGGGCTTTTCAATGACAGGACATGTGGGGGTGTGACCATGACAACTTTATCTTCCTGGTTGTTAAAAAAATGGATGCCGTCCAAATTTGCACATTTCAAAAGAAGTGTGTGTAATTATGAATTATACTTTTTGCGAGTTTGATATTCTAATTGTTTCTAGTAAGTGAATATCTCAGGATAAGTGAGTCGTCAGGACTGTGTAATCATTTTTTCACATTAAATAATAGCTAAATAAGATCTTATCAAAAAATGGCCTCTGTCGTGGACACCCGAATGCCACAATTTTTTTCACCACAAACAATTACATAAATAATGTGGGGTCTCAGGAGAATAGACTGGGACTCGAATGCAGTATATATTCACAGTCCTCTTGTTTAAATGTTTTGTTTTATTGCTTGAGCTAATAAGAGGTTTGAAAGTGTCATGTGACAGCCAGGTATGGCATGACATGAGGAGGATGTACTGATGCATATTTGTGAAGCGGTTGTAGCACAGGAAAGTTTCCACCTGTTCTTTCCCTGAGGGAATAGAAACATACAAGGCAGAACAAAAGGTTAAATCACTTTATCACTTAAGATGATGTATAGATAGGTTGGCTCCCATTGTTGGTTACATTGTATAAATAACAGGTGCAAACGCTTCATAAATCTTTCCCCATGTCAAATGAGATTACCAAGCAGTTACTGTAACAATGGGAATCTCTCTGAGACCAGGTGGGAAGTTAGCAACCACACACTACACAGGTGCTTTATTTGTCCTATTTCACACTACCTGAGACACCTGCAGAGAACTGAGGTCAGAGCCACGGTCCACAATTTTTTTCCAGCATCCCTCGAGCAATTGGGGTTAAATCCCTTGCTCAAGGGCACAACGTCAGATTTATTCAAACGAACAACCTTTTGCTTACCGGCCCCTTTAACCTCGAGAATACCTGCCGCCCCCAAAGTTAGTGTATAATAGGGTCAACTCTCCAACACAAGACAAACTCAACTATAGTCACTTAAATAAAGGTACTCACATATCAAAGCAATTAGTCGATGCCACATTCATTACCGCCGCCACATGAGAGAAGCGACCCTGTTTGCTTCTCCGTCGAAAGCATGGTTTTTAATTACGAACGGTTAACCTTTAAGTTTCAAGTTTTAATGTCACGTGCACAAGTATAGAGAATTGCATTTCTTGCAAGCTCTTTATCGCTAGTGATTCAGCTGCTATTTCACTGTCTATAGCCACCTGTAAACCTATGTGAAGGGAAACAAGTAAACCATTTGGTCGTGGTATATGGTGGCATACAGTGCCTTCAGAAAGTATTCAGACCCCTTGACTTTTTCCACATTTTGTTACGTTACAGCCTTATTCTAAAATTGATTAAATAGTTTTTTACCTCATCATCTATACACAATACCCCATAATGACAAAGCAAAAACAGGTTGCTAATTTATAAAAAATTTAAAACTGAAATATTACATTTACATAAGTATTCAAACCCTTTACTCAGTACTTTGTTGAAGCACCTTTGGCAACGATTACAGCATCGAATATTCTTTGGAATGACTCTACAAGCTTGGCACACCTGTTTTTAGGAAGTTTCTCCCATTCTTCTATGCAGATCCTCTCAAGTTTTGTCAGGTTAGATGGGGAGCGTTGCTACACTGCTATTTTTTTAGGTCTCTCCAGAGATGTTCGATCGGGTTCAAGCCCGAGCTCTGGCTGGGCCACTCAAGGACAGTCAGAGACATGTCCAGAAGCCACTCCTGCATCGTCTTGGCTGTGTGCTTAGAGTCGTTGTCCTGTTGGAAGGTGAACCTTCATCCCAGTCTGAGGTCCTGAGCGATCTGGAGCAGGTTCTCATCAAGAAACTTTCTGTACTTTGCTCCGATTATCTTTGCCTCAATCCTGACCAGTCTCCCAGTCCCTTACGTAGAAAAACATCCCCAAAGCATGCCACAACCATAATTCACCGTAGGGATGGTGCCAGGTTTCCTCCAGACATGATGCTTAGTATTCAAGCCAAAGAGTTCAATCTTGGTTTCATCAGATCGGAGAATCTTTAGGTGCAAGCGGGCTGTCATGTGCCTTTTACTGAAGAGTGTCTTACGTCTGGCCACTCTACCATAAAGGCCTGATTGATGGAGTGCTGCAGAGATGATTGTCCTTTTGGAAAGTTCTCCCATCTCCACAGAGAAACTCTAGAGTGACCATCGGGTTCTGGGCTCTGACATGCACTGTCAACTGTGGGACCTTATATAGACAGGTGTGTACATTTCCAAATCTTGTCCAATCAATTGAATTTAACACAGGTGGACTCCAATCAAGTTGTGGAAACATCTCAAGGATGATCAATGGAAACAGGATGCACCTGACCTCAATTTTGAGCCTCATAGAAAAGGGTCTGAATACTTATGTAAATAAGGTAATTCGGTTTTTAATTTAAAAAAAATGTAAACTAGTTTTCCACTTTGTCATTATGGGCTATTGTGTGTACATTGCTGATGATTTCGTATTTATTTAACTCATTTTAGAATAAGGCAGTGAAGTAACAAAATGTGGAAAAAGTCAAGGGGTCTGAATACGTTTCGAAGGCACTCTACCTTTCACTGACCTCTCACATATAGGTATACTATTTCACATGCTAAAATCGTCTGATTTAACGGCAGCTTCACCATCCAATAAGGTCAAGCAACAATGACCCATTGAGTCAAGTATGTCAAATGGCAACATATGACAGTAAAGATAAAGACAATAATGATAATAATAACTATCAGACTAATTTTGTGCCAAGCTGAGGAATCGTTATGGTCACAGCGTTATTGACTCTGGTGATTCCCTGTTTCATACATTTGTATTGCAGTGGGATAAATCAGGGTCACACAGAATGTTTCTTGGTAGTCTTAAAGAAATCTACTTTTAAACATGTATACACCTCGCACACATGGTTATGGTCTTAAAAAAACAAGACATCTGTACCATGGCTGATATAGAGTTGGAATGTATTACATTTTGAGGTGCATCCCAATATTACACTTTAGGTAGATCACAGATGACTGAAACATAACAAAACCGTTTGACACAAAAACACTGTATTTTCAGTGGGTTTTTAAAATGATGTTCATTAATTATGAAAAAATGTTAATAACATTCCACCTTTTGGAATTTGACTGCATTTTTTTCTGTTTCATGTTGTCACTTTAGTAAATGAACTGAGGATGAGAGTGGACAGAGTGGACGTGGTGATCCTTACCATCGTCTAACAAGGCCAACTCATAAAGATGTCGAACACAGAGAGACTAATCAATTTATTCATTATCCATCTCCCAGGTATATCATTAATGTCACATGTGCTCCCTCTCCAGTCTCTAGGTCACCAGGCAGCTCGTTATGGCGCACACCTGTCACCATCGTTAAGTGCACCTGCGCGTCGTCAGACTCACCTGGACTCCACCCCTTCCCTGATTACCTTCCCTATATAAGTCCCTTTGGTTCCATCCCCAGGCGTTTCTGTTTCAGTTTCATGTCGGTGTGATGTTAGTGTTTCTTGTTTTGTATTATGCTCCGTTTATTTTATTAAAACGCTTATATATCGTTACAATTAACAACAAATGCTATTTTACTGTAATGACTGTTTAATCAAGAAGTGAACAGATAATGGAAAACAATTGAGAGTATTGTACATTTTAAAAAAGCTGCACTATTCCTTGAGTGATCTAGGCTACCACATTATTACACTGAACAAAAATATAAACCCAACATTTTCAAAGATTTTACTCATACATTTCATATAAGGAAATCAGTCAATTGAAATACATTCATTAGGCCCAAATCATTTCACAATACTGGGAATACAGATATGCATCTCACAGATACCTTAAAAAAAGGTAGGGTTTGGATCAGAAAACCAGTGCAACACATCTCTTTCGCATAGAGTTGATCAGGCTGTTGATTGTGGAATGTTGTCCCACTCCTCTGTTGCGTTTATATTTTTGTTTGGTCTAAATGGAATGCATATTCACAGCTAATGCATATGTGCTACACTATTAAGTGTTTGTGAATTATCTTAAGCAGTAATAAAATGGCACCTGGCTGCATTGACACTTCTGTAACCTTTTTTCACAAATGGCTGCTGCTGACTCAGTTTGTCATGAATCATCTCTCGTCCTCTCCTCTCTGTGCTGACAACTTCTTGGTCATGTTGGTGGCCATGCCTCTCCTATACCCTCCATTCTCTCCTCCCGTTATTGTTTTTCTGATAAAAGTTAAATATCATAGGACAGCAGTGGATCATTTGTTTACTGAAAGAGAAAACCCAAACAATAGACAAACATTGTATTCTAATGAAGAGAGCACAACTCTCTGCATCATTAGATCCAACGTAATTAAAAGAAGGAAAAAAACATGAGTTTTCCAAGCCACACACTCACTCTCTTTTCACAATATATCTCACATAGAAAGTCCACAGCTAATGTACCACAAAGCCTTCAGTTTGTAATTTGATTAAGAAATACCCAGTATCCTCTATCCTCCATCCCTCCACACCAGTGTCTGGCTCTGCAGGAGGTTAATGTGTTGTTAGTTACTGCTGCTGGTGTCTGGCCTCTAGTCTATGCCACTAGATACTTCCCTACCACTCTACACTACAGTATATACTCACCTACTGTTCCCACTCATTTCACTCTGGCTACTGCATGATGAGGGGTCCAGCCAGTGTCCCCACCTGCGGGTCAACGTGACTGTGTGTGATTGAACTGCACTGCTGAAACTGACAGTGAATGATTTGTCTGTCTGTCTGTCTGTCTGTCTGTCTGTCTGTCTGTCTGTCTTTCTGTCTCTCTGTCTGTCTGTCTGTCTGTCTGTCTGTCTGTCTGTCTGTCTGTCTGTGAGTGACTGAGTGACTGAGTGGTACGGCATCCCAGCAAAATAAATTGTGGGATTAAGACATGAGCCTGTCACAATAATAAAATGTCAAGAAAACTGCAGGCTATAACACCACTATTTACCATCACTGCATGTCTGAGGCATGAAAGATGAGTGAATGGACTTGAAAACGGGTGGTAGGCCTATAGCTTACGCTCCAAAATGCGATGTGGTTTGACGAGAACACTGACATTTTGCCAAGGCAGAGATGAGTGGCCGACACTGAGAAGCGCGGACAGCAGTGGAGCAATTCATTCTGTCGCCAAAATGGCATTACACTTTTTGGTGTTTTGTGTAACAGATGTCTCTTTCCATTCACCACTTTTTGGAGGCTGGAAATGTGTTGTGAGTGGACGAACATGCGCGGGTAGCCTTAGAACGGAGCCATTTGAAGTGATTGTTTGACCATCACACGAAAACGTAATGACTGGTTGTGTTTCAAATAAAATAAAGAAATATTAGTCACATGCGCTGAATACAACAGTGGAATTCTTACTTACGAGCCCCTAACCAACAATACAGTTGAAAAAAGATGGATAAGAATAAGAAATAAAAGTAAAAAGTAATTCAAGAGCAGCAGTAAAATAACAATAGCGAGACTATATACAAGGGGTTACCGGTACAGAGTCAATGTACGGGGACACCAGTTGGTTGAGGTAATATGTACATGTAGGTAGAGTTATCAAAGTGACTATGCATAAATAATAACAACAGAGAGTAGCAGCGGTGTAAAAGAGGGGGAGAGAGGGGGGAGGGGTAATGCAAATAGTCTGGGTAGCCATTTGATTAAGTGTTAAGGAGCCTTATGGCTTGGGGGTAGAAGCTATTTAGAAGCCTCTTGGACCTAGACTTGGTGCTCCGATACCGCTTGCTGTGCGGTACCAGAGAGAACAGTCTATGACTAGGGTGGCAGGAGTCTTTGACAATTTTTAGGGCCTTCCTCTGACACCGCCTGGTATAGAGGTCCTGGATAGCAGAAAGCTTGGCCCCAGTGATGTACGGGCCGTTCGTACTACACTCTGTAGTGCCTTGCGGTCGGAGTTGCCACAATAAAGGGGAAATCATTGTAAAAGTTAAATGACCAATATGTATGACTTGGAGATGCCATTTAATAGGGATTGCACATTTAAATCTATGATTAGGCAGGATTAGGCAGTCACCTGGATTGGCAGATTGATGAAGGTGGCATTTTTCGAGCTAAACTGACCAAGACGCACCTCCAACAACGCACAACACCTCACATTATTCCTCCCAAAAACAATGATACTTCTCATGACAGCTATTTAGGTGAGCACTGATTCAGCCCCATGATAAACAGTGCCCACTTCCCAAAGGTTGGGGCACAAAATATGTATATTTTTCCATGCCCAGCACGCCTCTCCAGGGGGCTGGTGGAGAAACGCAGCGCTGCGGCTCTCCACCAACGCTCCATCAAATTCATTTAACATAAATTAGACCTATGTAGCCTGCAGTAGAAAGAGTAGTAGCCTATGGGGTTTTTCTGTAGCCCTAGACTGGAGACCAAATGTATTGCAAAGTCATGAGACAGACACCTTTTAAATCATGAACTTATTATTGAGGAGAGAGAGTGCAGGAGAAAGTCAACTAAAAAAAGGCAAGTGGGCAGACATCAGCTATGGAGTGGCTTTGGCATAATCAGACAGAGGTGGACAGCAAATGGTGCTGAAAGTAATTAATTTCAACAATTGTCTTCATTTTAATTAGACTGACTTCACTAACAACAAGAGGGCTTTGTTGGAGCCTATTTCTTCCTATATATATATATATATATATATATATATATATATATATATATATATATATATATATATATATATATATATATATATATATATAAATAAAGAGGTAGGCCAAACTGTTTGACAGACGCAATTATGCTTTCCATAGATTTGTTGGTATACCAAACCCTCCAATACTGTCACCATGCACTCCTTAAATACCTCAGTGTCTGGGAAGGTCTTAGTGTGTTTGGTTAAAACCAGGGCCAACAATTGACTTTCCTATTCTGTCCCTATTAATTGAGATTTTCATTTTCTGAAAAGAGAAGATGTTTAAACCCAGGAAGCTTTTAGGGAAGCACTTCTGTTGTTGGGTTAAGCAACGGCCGAGTAGCCAGCAGTTGAAGCTTAAAACTTTCTTCATTCGTCGAGTCTCTGTCTGGGTGGAAAGGTAACTTTTGAAAGTGCCATGCATAGATTCATAAGGATGTCTAATATTTTATTATTTTCAAACAGCAACCGTTTCCTTACAAACAAGACACTCGTGTTTGACATCGGAGAAAGATGGTAAGAATGCCTATTTCTCTGTCCATTCTTCCCTAAAACTTCTATTCTCATTATCTACCTTTCTTTCTTTTCAGACTTTTTGAGAGCAACATTTTCTCTTCATTGCAAGCTGATTTTCCCCAATCAACACACAAAGAAATATAGAAAGCAAACGTAATAGAGACATTGGTGATTTTTATTAATGTAATCAGATTGAAAATATTTGGATATGTTATTGACATTGAACTGATTATATAGCCTACTAACCAGACATGTAAAAACATGTTTTTAAGGCATAGACCTATAAATTGGGCTGCTATTATGTTCTGTTGTGCCAACTATTGCCGACCCCTGCTGTATACTATTCTAGTTTAGCGTGGATAGGAGGGGGTGGCAGCAGAACATCTAGGACAGAGCCTGCTCGGCTGATAATGTTTTTTGGATACATTTGCGTGCACACATAGGCGGTCCAGTACCGGAAGAAATTAAATCTACTTTCACTCCTGATATCAACACGCATGCAGTGCCCGCCCACCTGAGGATCTGTCTTGTCAGCCTTCTATTTCCTGTTTGAGGGGTGCAAAATCCACTTGCGCCCGTTGTTTTTTATCATTAATGTTGCTCCCACGGACATTTTTATAATGACCTGTCAAACACACCCCAGTAATGTCTGAAATGGCCTCAGTGGAATACCTTGTCATTCTGCTACATCTGAAGGTTAAAGCTTTGTCTGGGATTTAACGCATCTTCTCGACACTTACATCACAAGAAAAATTATATTTGTTTTCTGCTTGTGTGAAGCAGTTTTAAAGCAAATGTCCTGCTTTTCTACATATTTTGCCATGAGGCAGAGAGAAACATTTTGAAGTTTTAAAGCTATTTCCTGCAATTCTACACATTTTGCACAATTCTACATATGTCGTGTGACACTGCTTCACAGGAGCACCATTTGAACGTAAACCTTTTTTTTTTTTATCAAAACAAATTGGGCAGAAATGCCTTCAGGAAAAGGAAGTTTCATGTGCCTTAATAACAAACTGTAATGCCATCTGTAAATACTAATACAATTGTTATATTACGAGCCTAGTTGGTAAGCCACGGAAAAAGCGAGAAACCTTCCCTCTAGCCATGATTGGCTGAGGTAATGAGTGGGCTGGACATCCCAAGAGATGAGTTCAGATTTTTTTTTAAAGATATCACGTAGTAGAACTGCATACGTGTTGCTCTCCACTTTCTGGAGTACCGGGTTTTGAAATCAGTGGAATTAGAGTATGATGGAGCAAATTCTGGAGTTTGATTGCAAATATGCAGACGGAGTCGGAAAGAGAACACACAGAAAACACAGAACACACAGGCTGTTGTATAAAACACCTGTCTCCGGGTTGCATCTTCAAACTAAGGGAAACCTTGGCATCCGTGAGAGAGAGGGTGAAGCGTTGATCCACGTATATGGGTAAGATAGTCTAGCTAGCTACATTTTCAGATATTGCATGTTTCTAATTATGTCAGAAAGTTGTTTTCATTTCAAGTTGAATTGTACTGTTAGCTAGCTAAGTAACGTTAGCTGGCTGGCTAGCTAGCTAACATTACATATATGATCTGTGTAGTTATATTATTCGTATCTCAGAGCCATTTGAATTGCTAGTTATAGCCTATTGTTAGCTAGCCAACATTGAACCTGGTTGGTTAGCTACCTGCAGATTCATGCAGGGTAGTAACGCTATGAGTTGGGATTATGGATCATTGTTTAGCTAGATAGCTAGCTACGTGTCTAAACAAAATATTCCACTATGCAAGTATCCATTTTAATAGAATGTTCATAATGTCACTGAGACAACTGTCGATAGACGTAGCTGGTTCATTCGCTATCTACTCTGATTTCAGAGCACTTTCTTCTGAATCTGCCAGAGCTCAGAATCACTGACAAATGTACGAGTGTTCAACACCCATTAAATATGGCCGGGGTCAGTAAACATTGGCAAAAAAGCTTAGTTAAACATTAGCCGGTTAGTTTGGGTGCTTGACTGCTGTTGTTAGGGCAGAACGCTAGGATCAACCCTACTCCTTTGCCAGAGCGTCCAGTGTGCGGTCTGAACGCTCCGAATTTACGAACGGACAATCTGTTAACGCTCTGAGTTTAGAAACGCCCAGAGCACACTCTGGTACTCCAGATAAAATTTACGAACATACCCGTAGTATAAACCAGCCTTTAGTCTTGAAATGTTTGGTTGTTTAGTACATAGCCTCACATGTGAATCCTTAAGGAGATGGGTGGTGCTAAAGCACAAGATGGTGTGAACGATGCTGAATGGATGTAGACAAAGAGCTCTGAGTCTCTACTTTTATCCAATGTAAAAAAAAAAACTTTTCAAAATGTTGCTACAAGAGACCAAATCAAGCCGGTCGGTCACATATGCTACCTGACCTGACCTAAAGAAAAATGGGGGTTTGGGGGCCCCCTGGAGTTTTGGGGCCCTGGGGCGAATCCGGCCTTGGATGCACTGAAATGAAAGCAACGTCCAAAATTGAACACTCAGATTATAGTCTAATATTATGTCTGATTCACAAACAATGTAAAGTATGTATCTGAGGCTATCCTGCTATTGACACACTTGTTGAATTATGCAACATAACGTGACAACAACAGTAGTTCATGTGGCAGTCTAGACAGCACAGGTGAGTACAGGTAGGCCTAGACAGAGCAGGTAGGCCAAGACAGAGCAGGTAGACCTAAACAGAGCAGGTAGGCCTAGACAGAGCAGGTAGGCCTAGACAGAGCAGGTAGGCCTAGACAGAGCAGGTAGGCCTAAACAGAGCAGGTAGGCCTAGACAGAGCAGGTAGGCCTAGACAGAGCAGGTAGGCCTAAACAGAGCAGGTAGGCCTAGACAGAGCAGGTAGGCCTAGACAGAGCAGGTAGGCCTAGACAGAGCATGTAGGCCTAAACAGAGCAGGTAGGCCTAGACAGAGCAGGTAGGCCTAGACAGAGCAGGTAGGCCTCGACAAAGCAGGTAGGCCTAGACAGAGCAGGTAGGCCTAGACAGAGCTGGTAGGCCTCGACAGAGCAGGTAGTCCTAGACAGAGCAGGTAGGCCTCGACAGAGCAGGTAGGCCTAGACAGAGCAGGTAGGCCTAGACAGAGCAGGTAGGCCTAGACAGAGCAGGTAGGCCTAGACAGTGCAAGTTATTGGTGGTTGCAGCCCTATTCCACCCCTTTATGTTAATGTTCATAAATGCAAATATACCTAGAGTATTTATGCAAGTGGAACATGTAATTTTCTTTAACACAAAATATTAAGAAATACCTGATACCATTAGAAAATATATGCAGTATATATAAGTGCATTCTAAGAAAAGAAAAGTGAAATTTGACAATAAATAGAGCACCCGAATTCCCACCAAAATCCCTGAACTCCATTCATTATTTGTCCATCTGTTGCATTTATTAGAGAGAGAGAGATAAAAGATGTCTGTTTTCCTTCAGGGGGGCTTATTTTGATAGGCAGTGAAAATGACGAGGGCAGTTTGTGTGCCTCAAGGCAGTGCTTGTCAAATAGTACCCTGGGAGCTAACTTCAATACCGGAGGACAAAGGCTTTGAAAGATTAAGCAGCTGGCTTAATTCATTAAACCAATCGAAGCAGGCAGATGTCAGTGTTCGTTATTTTGCATAATTTCAAGCAGCCTCCATGAAGCAGAGTGGAATTGAGGATAGAGATCGCCTCGAGTCAAGGTGCTTCCGTCATCAGAGCAACACACCTGTTTCCATTTCTTATTCCAAGAGGAATAATGACTTTCGGCTAATCAAGAGAATTATCTAAATTGTCTGCTCTGAGACAAGTACTTCTACAAGTGCAGGCAGGAAAAACCATAGACAGTTGTAGACAGTCGCTGCTCTGGCCCCCCAATGGTGGAACAAACTCCCTCACGACGCCAGGACAGCGGAGTCAATCACCACCTTCCGGAGACACCTGAAACCCCACCTCTTCAAGGAATACCTAGGATAGGATAAGTAATCCTTCTCACCCCCCCCCCCCCCTTAATGATTTAGATGCACTATTGTAAAGTGGCTGTTCCACTGGATGTCAGAAGGTGAATTCACCAATTTGTAAGTCGCTCTGGATAAGAGCGTCTGCTAAATGACTTAAATGTAAATGTAAATGTATGTAATGATATGAAACTGAGAACTGTTGAAATTGGGAGTCTGAATACTGTCCAATACAGTATGGAACAGGCATATTGATGCTGCTGCAAGGGCTTTCCAGCACCCTTTTTTTACCCCTACAGGTACTCTCACACCAGTAACAACAAACCCAACCCCCTCCAGTTATAGCGCTATTGCTAAAAGCACCATGGTTGGTTCATGAGAATATCCTGTTTTCTCTCTCATTTATAGCCCACAGTGGGCCCTTTACGCCAGGCTAAACTGTTCCAATATGTTACATTAACAATCATTATTTTGCACTCTAGACACTGAGATCTGTTTATATTACTGGACCAATCAGTCATGCGACTTTCAGAGCCCTCTACTACAGAGTAGAAGAGCAATGCTCACCCAGCCTTAAAGACACCAATGGGGAAGGTTCATAATGGGGAAGTGTTATTAGCTGTCCTGTGCAGCATCCACCTAGTGTCATTGTGCACTGAATGTACAAAACATTAGCAACACCTGCTCTTTCCATGACATAGACTGCCCAGGTGATCGCTTATTAATGTCACTTGTTAAATCCACTTCAATCAGTGTAGATGAAGGGGAGGAAAGTGTTAAACAAATATTGTTCAGCCTTGAGAAAATTGAGATATTGATTGTGTATGTGTGCCATTCAGAGGGTGAATGGGCAAGACAAAGTGCCTTTTAACAGGGTATGGTATTAGGTGCCAGGCACACAGGTCTGTGTCAAAAACTGCAATGCTGCTGGGTTTTTCACACTCAACAGTTTCCTGTGTGTATCAAGAACGGTCCACCACCCAAAAGACATCCAGCCAACCTGCCACAACTATGTGAAGCATTGGAGTCAACATGGGCCAGCATCCCTGTGGAATGCTTTCGACACCTTGTAGACTCCATGCCCCAACGAATTGAGGCTGTTCCAAAGGCAAAAATGGGTGCAACTCAATATTAGGAAGGTGTTCCTAATGTTTTGTGCATTCAGTGTTGGGTCGGTTGTTGAACTAACTGACCGGAAAACTCCTAAATCTACATGAAAGCACTTATATAGCACTGTATGGACACACACGTGTACTTACAGGCATGCAGTATACACACACACTGTACACACACACACATTTTAACACATTTCTGTATTTCAACTCTATAATTGCAAAATAGGCTCAAAGCACATGGACAATAAACTGATGCAATACAGTTTTATCATTATATACGGTAAAAGGATTTTGTCTAAACTTGGGGGAAATTACACTAATAAGGCAAGCTGTGAATCTCCACAGACAGAGGGCTAAAGTCAGCGATTGATTGAGTCAGTGTGTGAGGCCGATAACTGCATTCATTACCCTGCATATTTACAGCATGTTGTCTGGGATCAATACACAGCTCTCTACATGTTACTGAGTCTGCAGGAGCCTCTGTCTACCTCTCTGTCTGCCTCATAAACACCTCTCTCTGTCTCTTCCTCTGTGTCTGTCTGCCTGTTTCTTTGTCTGTCCGTCTGTCTTCCTTTCTCTTCCTCTGTCTCGCTTCCTGTGTCTGTCCCCACCCCTCTCTCTATCTCTGACTTGCCTAGTTAAATAAAGGTCTCTCTCTTTCTCTGTGTTTGTCTGTCCGTCTGTCCTCCTTTCTCTTCCTCTGTCTCGCTTCCTGTGTCTGTCCCCACCCCTCTCTCTATCTCTGACTTGCCTAGTTAAATAAAGGTCTCTCTCTTTCTCTGTGTTTGTCTGCCTGTCTGTCTGTCTATCTCTCTGTGTCTGCACCCACCTCTCTCTCTCAATTCAATTCAATTCAAGGGGCTTGATTGGCATGGGAAACATATGTTAACATTGCCAAAGCAAGTAAAGCAGATACTATACATAAGCAAAATAAACAATACAAATGAACAGTAAACATTACACTCACAGAAGTTCCAAAAGTATATAGACATTACAAATGTCATATTTATATATACAGTGTTGTAACGATGTACAAATGTTTAAAGTACAAAAGGGAAAATAAATAAGCATAAATATGGGATGCATTTACAATGGTGTTCTTCACTGGTTGAACTTTTCTTGCGGCAACAGGTCACAAATCTTGCTGCTGTGATGGCACACTGTGGTATTTCACCCAATAGATATGGGAGTTTATCAAAATCGGGTTTGTTTTCAAATTCTCTGTGATTCTGTGTAATCTGTGTCTCTAATATGGTCATACATTGGGCAGTCGGTTAGGAAGTGCAGCTCAGTTTCCACCTCATTTTGTGGGCATGTCTTCTCTTGAGAGTGAGGTCTGCCTACGGCGACCTCTCTCAATAGCAAGGCTATGCTCACTGAGTCTGTACACAATCAAAGATTTCCTTAAGTTTGGGTCAGTCACAGTGGTCAGTTATTCTGCCACTATGTACTCTCTGTTTAGGGCCAAATAGCATTCTAGTTTGCTTAGTTTTTTTGTTTATTCTTTCCTATGTGTCAAGTAATTATTTTTTTGTTTTCTCATGATTTGGTTGGGTCTAATTGTGATGCTATCCTGGCTTGCTTAGGGGACTCTTCTCCAGGTTCATCTCTCTGTAGGTGATGGCTTTGTTATGGAAGGTTTGGGATTCACTTTCTTTCGGCCTACTTCTGCTCTGCATTCATTATTTGGTGTTCTACGTTGTACACTAAGGATATTTTTGCAGAATTCTGCATGCAAATTCTCAATTTAGTGTTTGTCCCATTTTGTGAACTCTTGGTTGGTGAGCGGACCCCAGACCTCACAACCATAAAGGACAATGGGTTCCATAACTGATTCAAGTATTTTTAGCCAAATCCTAATTGGTATGTCAAATTTTATGTTCATTTTGATGGCATAGAATGCCCTTCTTGCCTTGTCTCTCAGATCGTTCACAGCTTTGTGGAAGTTACCTGTGGCTCTGATGTTTAGGCCAAGGAATGTATAGTTTTTTTGTGTGCTCTAGGGCAACGGTGTATTGATGGAATTTGTATTTGTGGTCCTGGCGACTGGACCTTTTTTGGAACACCATCATTTTGGTCTTACTGAGATTTACTGTCAGGGCCCAGGTCTGGCAGAATCTGTGCAGAAGATCTAAACGCTGCTGTAGGCCCTCCTTGGTTGGTGACAGAAGCACCAGATCATCAGCAAACAGTAGACATTTGACTTCAGATTCTAGTAGGGTGAGGCCGAGTGCTGCAGACTTTTCTAGTGCCCTCGCCAATTCTTTGATATATATGATGCCAAATTGAGTCGAAGGCTTTTTTTAAATCAACAAAGCATGAGAAGACTTTGTCTTTGTTTTGGTTTGTTTGTATTTCAATTAGGGTGTGCAGGGTGAATATGTGGTCTGTCATACGATAATTTGGTAAAAAGACAATTTGATATTTGCTCCCTACATTGTTTTCACTGAGGAAATGTACGAGTCTGCTGTTAATGATAATGCAGAGGATTTTCAAAAGGTTGCTGTTGACGCATATCCCACGGTAGTTATTGGGGTCAAATTTGTGTCCATATTTGTGGATTGGAGTGATCAGTCCTTGGTTCTAAATATGGGGGAAGATGCCAGAGCTAAGAATGATGGTAAAGAGTTTTAGTATAGCCAATTGGAATTTGTTGTCTGTATGTTTGATCATTTCATTGAGGATCCCATCAACACCACAGGCCTTTTGGGGTTGGAGGGTTTTTATTTGTCCTGTAGTTCATTCAAGGTAATTGGAGAATCCAGTGGGTTCTGGTAGTCTTTAATAATTGATTCTAAGATTTGCATTTGATCATGTATATGTTTTTGCTGTTTGTTCTTTGTTATAGAGACAAAAATATTGGAGAAGTGGTTTACCCATACATCTCCATTTTGGATATATAATTATTTGTGTTGTTGTTTGTTTAGTGTTTTTCAATTTTCCCAGAAGTGGTTATTCTATGGATTATGGAATTACAATGAGCTGATTTCTGACGTGCTGTTCCTTCTATTTCCGTAGTGTATTTCTGTATTGTTTTAGTGATTCACCATAGTGAAGGCGTAGACTCAGGTTTTCTGGGTCTCTATGTTTTTGGTTGAACAGGTTTCTCATTTTTTTCTTCGATTTTTGCATTCTTCATCAAGCCATTTGTCATTATTGTTCATTTTCTTCGGCTATCTATTTGAGATTTTTTAGATTTGATAGGGAAGCTGAGAGGTCAAATATAATGCTAAGAGTTTACACCTTCACTATTACAGTGGAAAGTTTTGTCCAGGAAGTTGTCTCAAAGGGATTGAATGTGTTGTTGCCTAATAGTTTTTTGGTAGGTTTCCAAACTACATTCCTTCCATCCATAGCATTTCTTAATTTTACTCAATTCCTTTGGCTTTGATTCCTCGTGATTGAGTATTGCTCTGTTCAAGTAGACTGTGATTTTGCTGTGGTCTGATAGGGGTGTCAGTGGGCTGACCGTGAACGGTCTGAGAGACTCTGGGTTGAGGTCAGTGATAAAGTAGTCTACAGTATTACTGCCAAAAGATGAGCTATAGGTGTACCTTCCATAGGAGTCCCCTCGAAGCCTACCATTGACTATGTACATACCCAGTGAGCGACAGAGCTGCAGGAGTTGTGCCCCGGTTTTGCTGGTTATGTTGACATCATTTTGCCTAGGGGGGCATATGGGGGAGGGAATGCTGTCACCTCCAGGCAGGTGTTTGTCTCCCTGTGTGCTGAGGGTGTCAGGTTCTTGTCCGGTTCTGGCATTTAGGTCGCCATAGACTAGTACATGTCCCTAGGCCTGTAAATTATTGATTTCCCCCTCCAGGATGGAGAAGCTGTCTTCATTAAATTATGGGGATTCTAGTGGGGGGATATAGGTAGCACACAGGAGGACATTTTTCTCTGTTAAGATAATTTCCTTTTGAATTTCTAGCCAAATGTAAAATGTTCCTGTTTTGATTAATTTAATGGAGTGAGTTAGGTCTGCTCTATACAAAATTAGCATACCCCCTGAGTCCCTTCCCTGTTTCACACCTGGTAGTTTGGTGGATGGGACTACCAGCTCTCTGTAACCTAGAGGGCAACCAGTGGATCCGTCTCCTCTATACCAGGTTTCTTGTAGGATGACAATGTCTGTATTTCCGATTTCTTTGATGAAGTCTAGGTTCCTGCTCTTTAGGCCAAAGGCAGATGACCTCAGGCCATGGATATTCCAGGATGATATAGTGAAGGCTTTGTGTTCCATAAAGTGTCCAATGTTGTTGGTCATGTGGTTTGGCCTCAGGCCAGTAAGTGTGAGCAGAGCCTGCTGAGCAACTGGTACATGCCATTGGCTTGGGCTAGTGTAAGAGTGGGGGTTGGGCCTGTTTGCCTGCTCACGGCCTGGGTGTGTGAGTGACTTCCATGTTGAGGCCCTCTTGCGGGGGTGGGGCACATGGGGTGGACAGGAGGGTCATAGGTCTGATCTGAGGGATCCTAAATGGGGTGTGGGCATGGTTGACTTGGGGGGGGGGGGGGGGGGTGTTGATTGGTGGGGGTGTGTATGTGGCTGGTAGTGATGTGGCCTGGATGTAGGTCCTCTCGGTGTGGGTCCTCTCAGTGTGGGTCCGGGGGGGAGGGGTCCCGCAGGTCTGGGAGAGTGTCTGCCCCCACCTCTCTGTCTGCCCCCACCTCTCCCTCTCTGTGTCTCTCTCGGTCTCTTTCTCTGTTTGTGTCGGCCTGTTTGTCTGTCTTTTTCTCTCTCCTTTTCCTGATTTCCTGCTAGCCCAATGAGGTGGATATGGCAGGGCACACACACTGTTTAAGGTAAAAGTGTGTTACCCTTTTACATCAGCCACCTCATCTGCCATCTCCACACACAGTCAATCCAGGATCTAAAGTAGCCCCTCGTATTTTACTAGTCATTAAATCTGTCTTGGTTTATGCACTCTGACTGGATTTATAGACCCCTCTTATAACACAAACACATAAATACACATTCGCAAAGACACATGCACACACACACACACAAACATTTGGTTAACGCTTGAATACTACCATACATGTAAACATCAATGCAGGCAGGGGCTGCACAGATACAACACACACAAACACCATTCTCTTTTCTCTGGGGTTGGGTGAGCTCGGTTTAACGTCCCCATATGCCCTGTCCACTTCTGTTGGGCATCCCATCAACCCCATCCCCCCACCCCTTGCGGTGACCCCAGCTATTACCACTAGGGTCAACAAAGCAGGAAATGGCTGGCAGCCATTAGAGATGATGAGGGGTTGTTTGAGAGGACGGTTCAGAGCTGGCAGAGACATCTAATACATCCTCTATTAACAGCACATCCCTCACTATTAAAAACCAAAAACAGCAATCGATGCAGTTCTACAAAGGGCTAAACAGAAGAAGGATTAGGTGATGGTAACACACTCTAATAAAGAAAATCGGACCCTGAGATGATCTATTTATCACTGACCTATTGCATACTGTACAGAATGGTCCGTCACAAAATGTCATCATAATATACTATGTTTCCAAACTGTTTCGGATGGGAAGTATAAGGAAGCCTTAACCTCTACTCCGAACTACTGCTACACCAAGACATCCAGGCTGTTGAGTCCACAAGCCAACCTCTACCTGCCAACATGTCTGCAGTATGTTAATGGCTATGTTCATTAAGTTATTCAAATACATAATTAATTAAGTGTGTCAATATCAGCACTCGTCTTAGGATTTTACAAGTACTGTTTACACAACCGTGAGCATTCTCCATACAGCCTCTTCAGATGACCTATTCTCTGCATCATGTTCTTTCTGTGGAACAGGCTGAACACTGAACATCAGCGCAATAACAATGCCAGAGAAATATCACAGACACACACAATTTATGAGTCACTTCAAAGAAGTGCTTTGAGGTGAGGCTGGAGGGCAAATAAAAAAAAGGAAGGAGAAGAAGTACTTGAACATGAGCGAATTGGGGGATAAAAAGTGATGAAAAGCTGTTGAAGTAGTGGGCAGGGTGAGGTCATGGTAGCTATGTATACCCCGTGTACAGTTGACTTCAGACCTGAGCCTGTGTCTGTCCAGTGAATCCCTGCATGTCCAAATCCTTATATACAGGATAAGCAGCATGAAAGGGTGGGTGAGGAAGCAGGATGGAGGGTGAGGGAGTGTGAGGCCAGCGAGAGGGAGTTAATTGCTAATTGTCTCTTCCTGGCGTGAGACTCGCTGAGGACCAGGTATGGGGGACTCGATTCCCCGACACTCGTTTCCGCGACAGCTGTCACCGCTCTGCTGGAGAAGAGGAGAGCAAGGGCTCTTCAGCCCTCACATGGTTGGAACACTCAGAAAGATGGAGAGAGATGGGGGGGAGGGGCAGGAATGTTTCCCTACTTTACAATTGTAAAACAGGAAAGGGGAAAAATGGCATAAGTCAGAGAGAGAGAGAGAGAGCTACATCATACCATAGAGAATCAGTGTATTGGGTATGGCAGTGGTAACCTACAACATCACCTGAAGTGTGGAGCGGATCAAACCTGCCACATAGACAACCCTGTTTGCTAATAAGGTGCTGATGACATACTGTAGGTCTGCCTCGGTGGCTGTAGGGGACAACCAGTGCATAGACTGACATTAAGCTTTTCACCATCACAGACTACCTGGACGTCAAGCAGGAGGAGAGACGCTGGACTACAGTAACTCAGCGGTGCCCTGCAGCGTGCTAACACGGCAGAGCCGACACTAAGAGGATGATGGAGACCGTGATAGCCTCACAAAGACACCAATGTTACGCTTCACTTTGACACGGGGGAACAAAATGCAGATTCACACATGCTTGAATGAGCCTTGCTAAACTGATAAAGTCTCAGCTTTCATGTAAAATTAGTCGAAGCGTTCCTCTATCTGAGACATGCATTAATTTCTCTCGCCGCTGGCTGTGGGAGGCTTTAAGTCATTTAACAGTCAAATCTTTACTATTCTAATTTGGCCTCCTAGTGGAACTCCTTGAGGGCTTGTGTGTGAGTGTGGATACGTGTGGAGTTGAGTGTGTGTGCGTGTTAGTGTGTGCATGTTTGTTTGGAATTTTAGTGCATCACTGCATACTAGCTGTTTGTTTGTCAGCTGTTTGTTCGCCCGCACCTGCCTGAAACAGCTAATAACCCACCCACAACCGTCCGTCTATATGTGACAAAGTGAAAATCTGTGGCCCGCAACCGTGTGTCAATCTAAGTAAAATAATAAAAAGATTCCCATCAAAACCGGTCAGTTTTAGAGATACATTTTCTTGCATGGTCGAATTTGCATAGCGTCTCACAATCATCACATAAAACGTAGCCGGCACTGCCATCAATCTCCATGTATGATGTCAACTTTTTCTGCACGTTCACAAAATCACCTGCCGATTGGCGTGTAGGCTATTCGGCGCGCATACAATTAGGCCTTAAAGCTTATGCACTAATCCAGTTAGCCTAAAACAATGAAAGAAAAACCTTAATGTAACCTATAGATTGAAATGACACAATAATTACACATTTATAGATTTTTTTTAAGGCCGTGTTTTCTCTTTATTCAACCCGCACATCACTACTGCATACGTCACAATTCCACATGTGTTGATAAGCGTGTATTTAGATATTCTATATGTATGACTCTGGATATGGGCTGTACCATAATTGTATGATTGTCTGGAATGCTTTGATCATAGTGGCTACTGTTAAAACAGTCTGACAGGAAGGCGGTTTAGCGTTAAGTGGACAGTCTGTTACTAGCAGAGCAGGATGCAGATATCTCACTGCTAATCCTGTTTCTAAGCTTCACACTTCAGGACAGAAATCCAATTAACCACCGAACCCACATCTAGCTGATTATTTAACAATAGAAAATACATTTTTAAAGTCATGTCCACCCCATTCTTCACTTTTCGTTAATAAGTCTATATAAACACACTGCCGTTGTTAGATTCTTAATATCATTAACATCATTTTTGTTATAATCAGTTTCCCTGCCCCTCATTCACCGCCAGTCATTAACTGGCAGTCAGCCTGCAGAGCTGATTATGGCCCATCAAAACTACACCTAAACTATATCACACATACTGTATAATAATAGAGTTAACCTAAAGACAAGATTACATTGGCAATAGTCTGATGGGTGAGAATATTATCAATTGTTAAATTGTATATGAAGACTATGATGAGTCTTTGATCACGCGGACTGGGATATGTTCCGGGTCGCCTCGGAAAATAACATTGATGTACAAACGGACAAGGTGACTGAGTTCATCAGGAAGTGTATAGGGGATGTTGTTCCCACGGTGACTATTAAAACCTACCCTAACCAGAAGCCGTGGATAGATGGCAGCATTCGCATTAAACTGAAGGCACGAACCACTGCATTTAACCATGGCAAGGTGACTGGGAATACGATTGCAAACAGTGTAGTTATTCCCTCCGTAAGGCAATTAAACAGGCAAAATGTCAGTACAGAGACAAAGTGAGATGTATGTGGCAGGGTCTGCAGACAATCAAAGATTATAAAGAGAAAACCAGCCACGTCGCAGACGCAAACATCTTGCTCCCGGACAAGTTAAACACCTGCTTTGCCCGCTTTGAGGATAAAACTGTGCCAACGACGCGGCCCGCTTCCAAGGACTGTGGCAGATAGGAGTAAGACATTGAAGCGACCTCTTGAAACTCCCCATCCCGGATTCGGGATTGTGACTAAGCCTCAGGCTCATTAGCATAACGCAACGTTAACGATTTCTGAAAATCGCAAATAAAATTAAAATAATGCGTTTGCTCTCAAGCTTAGCCTTTTCTTAACAACACTGTCATCTCAGATTTTCAAAATATGCTTTTGAACCATAGAAATTGACTAATTTGTGTAAGAGTATGCAAAGCTAGCATAGCATTTTGTGTAGCATGTAGCACGCAACATTTTCACAAAAGCCAGATAACCAAATAAATAAAATCATTTACCTTTGAAGAGCTTCTGATGTTTTCAATGAGGAGACTCCCAGCCACATACCAAATGCGCAGTGTTTCCTGAAAGCGTCTGTGTGTAGGAGAAATCGTTCCGTTTTCTACATTGCGCCTGGCTACCGAAACGAACCGAAAATGCAGTCACCTACAACGTGAAACTTTTTCCGGATTAACTACATAATATCGACCGAAACATGGCAAACGTTGTTTGGAATCAATCCTCAAGGTGTTTTTTCACATATCTCTTCATTGACATGCAGTTCGTGGAAGCTTGCTTCTCTCTCTGTGCCCCATGGAAAAATACTGGCAGGTGACTTTTGCGCACCAATTTCGGCGATGGACACCGGGCGGACACGTGGTAAATGTGGTCTCTTATGGTCAATCTTCCAACGATCTGCCTACAAATACGTCACAATGCTGCAGACACCTTGGGGAAACGACAGAAAGGGCAGACTCATTCCTCTTGCGTTCACAGCCATATAAGGAGATCATGAAAGACAGAGCCTCAAAAATCCTTGTCATTTCCTGGATGCCAAGTCATCTTGGTTTTGCCTGAAGCTCACGTTAAAGGGCACGCACAGAGAAGATATTTGTATTTCTGGACACGTCAGAGTGTTTTCTTTCGAACAGTAGCAATTATATGCATAGTCGAGCATCTTTTTGTGACAAAATATCTTGTTTAAAACGGGAACGTTTTTCTTCCAAAAATGAAATAGCGCCACCATAAGTGTAAGAGGTTAACTCCAGCCAGCTGGAGTGCTGTTCATTGACTATAGCTCAGCCTTCAACACCATAGTACCCTCCAAGCTCATCATCA
The DNA here is from genome assembly GCF_036934945.1 of Oncorhynchus masou masou. Classification (NCBI taxonomy): domain Eukaryota; kingdom Metazoa; phylum Chordata; class Actinopteri; order Salmoniformes; family Salmonidae; genus Oncorhynchus; species Oncorhynchus masou. The sequence goes on along the minus strand of NC_088235.1, from coordinate 46,452,816 downwards.
AGCTCTGGGCCCTGGGTCTGAACCTCGCCCTGTGCAACGGGGTATTGGACATCCTGAGGGGCCACCCCCAGGTGATGAAGGTAGGAAACAACACCTCCACTTCCACTGATCCTCGAGACAGGGGCCCCACAAGGGTGCATGCTCAGCCCCCTCCTGCACTCCCTGTTCACATGACTGCATGGCAAGAAACGCCTCCAACTCAATCATCAAGTTTACAGACGACACAACCATAGTAGCCCTGATTACCAACAATGACGAGACAACCTACAGGGAGGAGGTGAGGGCCCTGGCGGAGTGGAGCCAGGAAAACAACCTTTCCCTCAACGTCAACAAAACAAAGGAGCTGTTCGTCGACTTCCAGAAAAAGCAGAGGGAGCACCCCCCTATCCACTTTGACGGGACCACAGTGGAGAAGGTCAAAAGCTTTAAGTTCCTCGGCGTACACATCACTGACGATCTGAAATGGTCCACCACATAGACAACGTGGTGAAGAAGGCGCAACAGCGCCACTTCAACCTCAGGAGGCTGAAGAAATTTGGCTTGGCCCCTAAAACTCTCACAAACTTTTATAGATGCACAACTGAGAGCATCCTGTCGGGCTGTATCACCACCTGGTATGGTAACTGCACCGCACGCAACCACAGGACTCTCCAAACTGGGAAACTGCCTGCCCTCCAGGACACCTACAGCACCCGATATCACAGGAAGGCCAAAAAGATTATCAAGGACATCAACCACCCGAGCCACAGCCTGTTCTCCCCACTGTCATCAAGAAGGAGAGCTCAGTACAGGTGCATCAAAGTTGGGACCGAGAGACTGAAAAACAGCTTCTATCGCAAGGCCATCAGACTGTTAAATAGCTATTCCTAGCCGGCTACCACTCGGTTACTCAACCCTGCACCTTAGAGGCTGCTGCCCTAAATTCATAGACATGGAATCACTGGTAACTTTAATAATGGAACACTAGTCACTTTAATAATGTTTACATACCACTTTACTCATTTCATATGTATAAACTGTTTTCTATTCGACTGTATTTTAGTCAATGCCACTCCGACATTGCTCATCCTAATGTTTATATATTTCTTAATTGCATTATTTTAATTTTAGATGTGTGCATTGTTGTGAATTGTTAGATATTACTGCACTGTTGGAGCTAGGAACACAAGCATTTAGCTACACCCGCAATAACATCTGCTAAATAACAGCCACTTTACAATAGTGCATCTAAATCATTAAGGGGGGGGTGAGAAGGATTACTTATCCTATCCTAGGTATTCCTCTTCAAGGAATACCTAGGATAGGATAAGTAATCCTTCTCACCCCCCCTTAATGATTTAGATGCACTATTGTAAAGTGGCTGTTCCACTGGATGTCAGAAGGTGAATTCACCAATTTGTAAGTCGCTCTGGATAAGAGCGTCTGCTAAATGACTTAAATGTAAATGTAAATACGTGTTTTTGACCAATACAATTTTATTTGAACAGTGCAGCTTGAATTGACACAGAAACACGAAAAGAACCGCCAAAAAGTTACTTTTGCAAATGCTCCTTCAGAGTCACAAGCAGGTAAGACATTTTGATGTCTATATAGTAACAGAGAGCAGATTCTGCAGTTTCTGAATCACATATCCTTGCCAAACAACTCTTGAAAAACCCCTTGAGCTCTATTTCAAAATATACCTTTTGGGCAGAATTACCACGATTCCATGTGCACTCCAAAAACTCAAAGCAGAGTAATATATTAGTACTGAAAAGCATTTTCTCATTTTCATAATGTTCCTCAAGACCTGCCGTTAACGAATGAATAATGAATGATCTTTGTGATGGTGTTAATTTAATGGATTCTAACACTAATTGTGATGTTTTAGTGGTTTTTCATTGTACACAGAATAATGAAATCATGAAAATGCTATTGTGTTCTTTGAAATACATTTTCTTTCGTATTCTAATGTTACCTAAGACACAAACACAACCAAATGATTATTTTTGTCATAGCATATATGAAATGTATTTATTAGACTGTTAGAATGTTGACGTCCAAAATACCCATCATAGGATTGAAGAGGGTCCCCGGGGCCAGGCTTTTCTAGTGTTAACAATACTCCAAGGCATCATTGATGCATCAGGCACTGCACAGCTGTGAAATTACATTTAATGCTTTTAGCAATCTCTGTATACCATCCAGGAACGGAAATACAGTATGTACCGCAAAGATTTGAGAATCCAAATTAATCTTGTTCACAAATAACACAAATTGTAAAAAGCAAGCTCAAGATCATGTTCTATTTCCACCGTTGTATACCAGAGAGATGTATTTCCGTGTACAGGTATGGCCATTCATTTAAACAACGAAACATCCTGACCAGGACTCAAACATAACAACACATAATGGCACAGTCATTTAAAAATCACCCTAAAATATGCTGTAAGTGGGATTCAGGCAGGGATGATTGTCTGGTGTATTGTGATGGAAACCTACTGCACTCTGGAAAACAAGCATACAGCGTTATTAAGCAGGATGTTCTCACTGAGAGTGGTGGTCCACCTCCTAGTCACAAAGAGCAGCTGGGGGAAGCTATGCAATGGGGATGGAGCAGGTTTGCAGAGTGTATGTTTGATGCATGTGTCTAGATATTGTTCGAATATTATATAATATTATTTCTATCACCCATTTCTATCACCCAAAAATGTGTTGGATGTGTTGAAAATAAAATACAGAAATCTCTCATTTAAATAAGAATTCAATACTTTGTGGAAGCACCTTTGGCGGCGAATACATCTTTGAGTCGTCTTGGATGTCTGTATCAGTTCTGCACATCTGGGGTATTTATTTTCTCCCATTATTCCTTGCAGATTTTCTCATGCTCTGTTAAATTGGATGGGGATCGGCGGTGAACAGCAATCTTCAATGGGATTCAAGTCTGGGCTTTGGCTGGGCCACTCACGGACTTTCACATTCTTCTTCTGAAGCCATTCCAGTGTTGCTTTGGCTGTATGCTTGGGGTCATTGTCCTGTTGGAACATAAATCTTCGCCCCGAGTCCAAGGTCATTTGCACTCTGGAGGAGGTTCTCATCAAAGATGTGCCTGTATTTGGCTCCTGTAACGACGTTCTTCTTTTGTCGAAAGAGAGTCGGACCGAAATGCAGCGTGTAGGTTACTCATGTTTTAATAGTGAAACAAACAAAACGAACTATACATGAATAACAAATAAATACAAAACAACAAACGGAACGTGAAACCTATTACAGCCTGACTGGTGAAACTAACACAGAGACAGGAACAATCACCCACAAAATACAAAGCGAAAACCAGGCTACCTAAATACGGTTCCCAATCAGAGACAACGAGCATCACCTGACTCTGATTGAGAACCGCCTCAGGCAGCCAAACCTATTAAACACACACACCCCTAATCAGCTACAATACCAAATACTACAAACCCCAAATACGAATACAACAAACAATAAATAATAAACCCATGTCACACCCTGGTCTGACTAACTAATAAACTAAAACACAAAATACTAAGACCAAGGCGTGACAGCTCCATTCATTGTTCCATCTATCCTTACCAGTCTCCCAGTCAAATCAAATCAAATTTTATTGCTCACATACACATGGTTAGCAGATGTTAATGCGAGTGTAGAGAAATGCTTGTGCAGTAATAACCAACGAGTAATCTAACCTAACAATTCCACAACACCTACCTTATACAAACAAGTGTAAAGTGATAAAGAATATGTACATAAAGATATATGAATGAGTGATAGTACAGACCAACATAGGCAAGAGTTGAGTCAGTATGTTGGCAGCAGCCACTCATGTTAGTGGTGGCTGTTTAACAGTCTGATGGCCTTGAGATATAAGCTGTTTTCCAGTCTCTTGGTCCCTGCTTTGATGCACCTGTACAGACCTCGCCTTCTGGATGATAGTGGGGTGAATAGGCAGTAGCTCAGGTGGTTGTTGTCCTTGATGATCTTTATGGCCTTCCTGTGACATCGGGTAGTGTAGGTGTCCTGGAGGGCAGGTAGTTTGCCCCCGGTGATGTGTTGTGCAGACCTCACTACCCTTTGGAGAGCCTTATGGTTGTGGGCGGAGCAGTTGCCGTACCAGGCGGTGACAGGATGCCCTCGATTGTGCATCTGTAAAGGTTTGTGAGTGCTTTTGGTGACAAGACAAATTTTTTCAGCCTCCTGAGATTGAAGAGGCGCTGCAGCACCTTCTTCACCACACAGTCTGTGTGAGTGGACCAATTCAGTTTGTCCGTGATGTGTACGCCGAGGAACTTAAAACTTTCCACCGTCTCCACTACTGTCCCATCGATGTGGATAGGGGGGTGCTCCCTCTGCTGTTTCCTGAAGTCCACGATCATCTCCTTTGTTTTGTTGACGTTGAGTGTGAGGTCATTTTCCTGACACCACACTCCTAGGCCCCTCACCTCCTCCCTGTAAGCCGCCTCGTCGTTGTTGGTAATCAAGCCTACCACTGTAGTGTCGTCCGCCAACTTGATGATTGAGTTGGAGGCGTGTGTGGCCACGCAGTCGTGAGTGAACAGGGACTACAGGAGTGGGCTCAGAACGCACCCTTTTGGGGCCCCAGTGTTGAGGACCAGTGGGGTGGAGATGTTGTTACCTACCCTCACCACCTGGGGGGTGGCCCGTCAGGAAGTCCAGTACCCAGTTGCACAGGGCGGGGTCGAGACCCAGGGTCTCTAGCTTGATGATGAGTTTGGAGGGTGCTATGGTGTTAAATGCTGAGCTGTAGTCGATGAACAGCATTCTCACATAGGCATTCCTCTTGTCCAGATGGGTTAGCGCAGTGTGCAGTGTGGTTGAGATTGCGCCGTCTGTGGACCTATTGGGGCGGTAAGCAAATTCGAGTGGGTCTAGGGTGTCAGGTAGGCTGGAGGTGATATGGTCCTTGACTAGTCTCTCAAAGCACTTCATGATGACATAAGTGAGTGCTACGGGGCGGGGCGGTCGTCGTTTAGCTCAATTACCTTAGTTTTCTTGGGAACAGGAACAATGGTGACCCTCTTGAAGCATGTGGGGACAGCAGACTGGGATAAGGATTGATTGAATATGTCCGTAAACACACCAGCCAGCTGGTCTGCGCATGCTCTGAGAACGCGGCTGGAGATGCCGTCTGGGCCTGCAGCCTTACAAGGGTTAACACATTTAAATGTTTTACTCATGTTGGCTGCAGTGAAGGAGAGCCTGCAGGTTTTGGAGCGGGCAGTGTCAGTGGCACTGTATTGTCCTCAAAGCGAGCAAAGAAGTTATTTAGTCTGTCTGGGAGCAAGACATCCTGGTCCGCGACGGGGCTAGTTTGCTTTTTGTAATCCGTGATTGACTGTAGTCCCTGCCACATACCTCTTGTGTCTGAACCGTTGAATTGCAACTCCACTTTGTCTCTATACTGATGCTTAGCTTGTTTGATTGCCTTGTGGTGGGAATAGCTACACTGTTTGTATTCGGTCATGTTTCCGGTCACCTTGCCCTCGTTAAAGGCAGTGGTTTGCGCTTTCAGTTTTGCGCGAATGCTGCCATCACTGGCTAATGAACTCGCTCACCGAATCAGCGTATTCGTCAATGTTGTTGTTGGATGCAATGCGGAACATATCCCAATCCACATCATCGAAGCAGCCTTGGAGCGTGGAATCAGATTGGTCGGACCAGCGATGAACAGACCTGAGCGCAGGAGCTTCCTGTTTTAGTCTCTGTCTATAGGCTGGGAGCAGCAAAATGGAGTCGTGGTCAGCTTTTCTGAAAGGAGGGCGGGGGAGGGTCTTAAATGCATCGCGGAAGTTAGAATGACAATGATCCAGGGATTTACCAGCCCTGGTTGCACAATCAATATGCTGATAGAATTTAGGGAGAATTGTTTTCAGATTAGCTTTGTAAAAATCCCCAGCTACAATGAATGCAGCTTCAGGATATGTGGTTTCCAGTTTACATAGAGTCAAATAAAGTTTGTTCAGGGCAATCGATGTGTCTGCTTGGGGGGGAATATATACGGCTGTGATTATGATCGAAGACATTTATCTGGGTAGATAATGCGGTCAACATTTGATTGTGAGGAATTCTAAGTCAGGTGAACAGAAGGATTTGAGTTCCTGTATGTTGTTATGATCACACCAGGTCTCGTTAATCAGAAGGCATACCCCTCCGCCCCACTTCTTACCAGAAAGACGCTTGTTTCTGTCGGCGCGATGCGTGAAGAAACCAGCTGGCTGTACCGACTCCGATAGCATGTCTCGAGTGAGCCATGTTTCTATGAAGCAAAGAACGTTACAGTCTCTGATGTCTCTCTGGATTTCAACCCTTGCTCGGATTTCATCAACCTTGTTGTCAAGAGACTGGACATTGGCAAGTAGTATGCTAGGGAGTGGTGTGCGATGTGCCAGTCTCCAGAGCCTGACCAGAAGACCGCTTCGTTTGCCCCTTTTACGGCGACGTAGTTTTGGTTCACTGGCTGGGATCCGATCCATTGTCCTGGGTGGTGGGCAAAACACAGGATCCGCTTCGGGAAAGTCGTATTCCTGGTCATAATGATGGTGAGTTGACGTTGCTCTTATATTCAGTAGTTCCTCCAGACTGTATGTAATAAAACCTAAGATTACCTGGGGTACCAATGTAAGAAACAACACGTAAAAAAATAAATACTGCACACTTCCCTAGGAGCTTCACAGTAGGGATGGTTTTTTAGATGGGTGATGGGCTGTGCCTGGCTTTCTCAAATACATACCGCTTGGCATTCAGGCCAAAGAGTTACAGACCACAGCATCTTTTGCCAAATGATCTCAGTCTTTCATGTGCTTTTTTTACAAACTCCAGGCTTGCTGCCATGTGCCTTTTTCTCAGAAGTGGGTTCTTGGTCACCTCCCTGACCAAGGTCCTTCTTGCCCGGTTACTCAGTTTGGTCAGAAGGCCAGCTCGAAGCAGAGTCTGGGTAGTTCCATATTTGTTTTAATTTCCCAATGATGGAGAGCACTGTGCACCTATAAACTTTCAACACTCTAGAAATGGTTTTATTCCCTTCCCCAGATACTGTATATGCCTTATCACATCTCTATCTCGGAGATCTATGGACAGTTCCTTGGGCTTTGTGGTAGTTCCTGCTCTGACATGCAATGTCAACATTGGGACCTTATATAGACAGGTGTGTTTCTTTCTAAATCATGTTGAGACAATTCAATTGGCCACAGGTGGACTCCAATCAAGTTGTAGTAACATCTCAATGATGATCATAGGAAACTGGATGCACCTGAGCTCAATTTCGTGTGGCATAGCAAAGGGGTGTAAATACTTATCTAAATGACATATTTCTATATTTCATTTTCAGTACATATGCAAACATTTCTAAAAACATGATTTCACTTTATTATTATGGGGTATTGTGTGTAGATGTTTTTTTTAATCAATTTTGAATTCAGGCTGTAACAAAATGTGGAATAAGTATTTCTGAAGGCACTATACATACAAAGATGATTCGGCATTGTCATACGCTGACATTAAACAATACGCTTTTCACATTTCTAGTTTTGACAGATGTCATCAGTCATCAAACATGTCATTACAAATCCAATGAAACATTTTAAAACACACATGGCTAAAAAAAAGTGTTGTTGTCTTTTTAAGAAAAAAAGTTAGCTACTGTATCATCTCCATCTTTTGCATTATTTGAAACAGGTCCATTTTCATAACGCCAACCTGCTTGCTAAACAAACACACATAATTTAAACTGCAGCCACCACAATTTCCATCCCCAGACAAATGTATTTGCATCCAGCTAATCAGAAATACATTCAGCCAGTGTAAGGACATTTCTAGGATGTAAAGCAGAGTAAATTAGATAGTGGCAATAAAACCAGGCTGTGTCCTTTTTATTTGCAATAGAGCTGATTGAAGGGGGGAGAGCGGACTCTGGGGACGTTGTTGTTTGCTACATTAAAAATAAGATTGAGACAAAGATAGAGGTCTTGTGTCAGCATTCCCTCGATGTCTGTGTGTGGGTGTGTGTGTGTGCATTCACACATACACACGGGCTAAATTCACACACATTAAAATGCTGCCAGCCGACACTATTGGCGCTTACAGCTTTAGAATCGGTCTGACAGCAACAAACCCCATCATCACTGAAACCGGACGCAGAACACGATGATCCCAACAAGCAAGAGAGAGCATGTAGATGCCAAGCTGTATGAGAGGCAGGCTGTGTTCTAACTAATGAGACACGAGGACAGAGTGCCCTCTACAGATGCTTTAGTCCAGCATGAGAGAGCTCTGACGACATGCTGGCGAGGCCATACATCTGCACCTTACCTTCAATGTCGCTGTGTGTCCCCACTATGAATATATACTTGTAAGTATGCAGGCTATGAGATACCCCTAGAAGAAGTAAACAAACCTGTCAGTGACTACACTGCAATAAGTGTTAAGAGATAAATAGGAGGGGTTCAGAACTTTTGTGAAAAAGCACAGTTAAAAAATAAACGGCGAATAGAAACTGGATGGTCCTCAGAAATAGATGGGAGGGGTTGAAAGTAGCGGAAGTATAGGATTAAAAACAAACAAACAAATACATATTGTAAAATAGATTGTGTCCGTAAAATGCATATAGTATGTATAAGCTGGAAGTAGAAGCCTAAGTGCTGAGGTTCATTAGTTTACTCCAATTTTGGGAGTATATAGAATGTGTATACAGTTGAAGTCAGACGTTTACATACACTTAGGTTGGAGTCATTAAAACTCGTTTTTCAACCACTCCACAAATTTCTTGTGAACAAACTATAGTTTTGCCAAGTCGGTTAGGACATCTACTTTGTGCATGACACAAGTAATTTTTCCAACAATTGTTTACAGACAGATTATTTCACTTATACTTCACTGTATCACAATTCCAGTGTGTCAGAAGTTTACATACACTAAATTGCCTTTAAACAGCTTGGACAATTCCAGAAAATGATGTCATTGTCACGACTCCCGCTGAAGTTGGCTCCCCTGACTGTTCGGGTGGTGCTCGGCGGTCGTCGTCACCGGCCTACTAGCCGCCACCGATCCCTTTTTCTTTTCGGTTAGTTTTGTCTCATTTGTTACACCTGTTCCCATTTTGTGTGTGCGTGATTTGCTTCCCTATTTAGCGTGTGGAACCCGCCCCTTTGTTGTGCGGGATTATGTTGATGTTCACATTGTGTCGTCGGTGGTCTAGACCGTGTTACCCGTTGTTTTGGGTTGGTCAGTGTTTTGCGCCCTGCGTGTTTGGGCATTTACTTTTGGTGCCACATTAAAGTGCATGTTTCCCCTGGACCTCTCTGCTCTCTGCGCCTGATTCCTCTCTACACACCTAGCCAGCCGTGACAGTCATGGCTTTAGAAGCTTCTGATAGGCTAATTGACATCATTTGAGTCAATTGGAGGTGTACCTGTGGATCTATTTCAAGGCCTACCTTCAAACTCAGTGCCTCTTTCCTTGACACGAAAGGAAAATCAAAAGAAATCAGTAAAGACTTCAGAAAGAAAATTGTAGACCTCCACATCCTTGGGAGCAATTTCCAAATGCCTGAAGGTACCACATTCATCTGTACAAACAATAGTACGCAAGTATAAACATCATGGGACCACGCAGCCGTCATACCGCTCAGGAAGGAGACGCGTTCTGTCTCCTAGAGATGAAAATACTTTGGTGTGTAAAGTACAAATCAAACCCAGAACAACAGCAAAGGACCTTGTGAAGATGCTGGGGGAAACAACAGGTACAAAAGTATCTATATCCACAGTAAAACGAGTCCTATATGAACATAAACTGAAAGGCTGATCAGCAAGGAAGAAGACACTGCTCCAAAACCGCCATAAAAAAAGCCAGACTACGGTTTGGGGACAAAGATCGTACTTTTTGGAGAAATGTCCTCTGGTCTGATGAAACAAAAATATAGCTGTTTGTCCATAATGACCATCGTTATGTTTGGAGGAAAAAGAGGGAGGCTTGCAAGCCGAATGCTATGAATGCTTCTTCTAACCCATCACTTTTTACTACATACAACAATACTATTAAATTATATCTTTACATTAATATATATAATTTATAAGTCCAAAAATGGATGTAGCAACTACAGATTGCCCCTTTCAGTCTATCAAAAGTGTGTGAGTTTGATCATGTGTCCATTGGGCTTATGGATTTATTTATTTTATCAGCATGAATTAGATTGAGCAATAAAAGCCAAACTTTTATTCCATAGGCTGGGATCCACACTATGCAGCTGTTACAAGAGCACATTTTTCCCTTGCTGTCCACTGGTTTCAAAAACAATGATTGATACTGTAGGCAGCTTAAACTTCTTGAATTCAACCATTATTGGGTTCAAATACACACTTAGATTTGTGAAATGCCATCCACAACAACCACAATCCGTAACGCGCAAATAGCTAAATGAGAGAGCAGCAGTATGATTCCTGCACTATGTAGATATCAATAAGTGATATCCGTATCGCCGTAGACTACACCACTGCTGTCATCCTTACCTCCAAGTGTTTATTCAAGTTGGATAATCTTTGGATGCTGACAGCAGTCGCAGCATTGGAAGACATAGCTTGGACTGTAGCCTACAAAAGCCTACTCCTGCTCTTTTCCCGCCATCCATCAAACACATTTTGTGTTTCATCATTTTTATTGTATTTTATTTCATTTAACCTGTATTTAATTAGGCATAGTCAGTGGTCAGACTCGCTCAACTGTTTGAATGTCATTGAGAAAACAGATAACTGTCAAATATTTTTCTCAGCTAACATCCTTTCTGAATTTAAAAGTGATCCTCAAAGTAATCATCTAGTTTTTCAAAGTATCTGTAATCTGATTACAATATTTTTGCTGGTAACGTAACGCATTACAGTTACGTTTTTTTGTAATCCCTTACATGTAACGGATTCCATGTAATCCGTTACTCCCCAAGCCTGTATATATGTGTATGCATGTATCTATACAGTCCATTCAGAAAGTACTCGGACCCCTTGACTTTTTCCACATTGCAACGTTATAGCCTTATTCTAAAATGGATTAAATAAATAAAAAAATCTAATCAATCTACACACAATACCCCATAATGACAATGTGAAAACAGGTGTTTTATTTTAAAACAGAGAAATACCTTCTTTAAAAAAATATTCAAACCCTTTGCTATGAGACTTGAAATTGAGCTCAGGTGCATCCTGTTTCTATTCATCATCCTTGAGATGTTTCTACAACTTGATGGGAGTACACCTGTGTAAATTCAATTGATTGGACATGATTTGGAAAGGCACACACCTGTCTATATAAAGTCCCACAGTTGACAGTGCACGTCAGAGCAAAAGCCAAGAGGTTGAAGGAATTTTCCGTAGTGCTCCGAGACAGTAGTGTCGAGGCACAGATCTGGGGAAGGGTACCAAAACATTTCTGCAGCATTGAAGGTTCACAAGCCCACAGTGGCCTCCATCATTCCTAAATTCCTAGAGCTGTCGGTCCACTAGGGACATGTTTTTAAATGTATTAAGTGTGTATGTTTATCCTGTGTTACCATATAGTTAGCTAGTAAATAATTAATTAAACCAATTTGTGTAGTACTGAATTATAAGTGAGGCTCAGTTTTTGCAGATGCAAGGTTACAACTGTTCAGAATGATGATATGATACAAGGTTATGATTCATAAGTTGACTGTTTATGGATGTGACAGGTAAAGACCTTCAGAGTTCAATTCGGGAGATGGTAACGCTTTAAAGAACCACTCTCGTGGTGCCCCAAATCCTAATGAGTTAACTGTTACATGATTAGTTTAATTGGGTAACAATTAAACAATTAAAGTTAGTTGATTAGATAAATAACAGTCATCAGAAGAATGAAAGTAAAGTCACGACAACATGGGAGAACCTTCCAGAAGGACAAACCATCTCCGCAGCACTCCGCCAATCAGGCCTTTATGGTAGAGTGGCCAGACAGAAGCCACTCCTCAATAAAAGGCACATCACAGCCCGCTTGGAGTGTGCCAAAAGGCACCTAAAGGACTCTCATACCATGTGAATCTCTGATCTGATGGAACCAAGTCTGAACTTTAGCTAGAAAGCCAAGCGTCACATCTGGAGGAAACCTGGCACAATCACTACGGTGAAGCATGGTGGTGGCCACTTCCTGCTGTGGGGATGCTTTTTAGCAGCAGGAACTGGGGGAGAGAGATCCTTGATAAAAACCTGCTCCAGAGTGCTCAGGACCTCAGACTGGGGCAAAGGTCCACCTTCCAACAGGACAACGACCCTAAGCATACAGCTAAGACAATGCAGGAATAGCTTTGGGACAAGTCTCTGAATGTCCTTGTGCGGCCCGGCCAGAGACCGGACTTGAACCTGGTTGAACATCTCTGGAGAGTTCTGAAAATAGCTGTGTAGCAACGCTCCCCATCCAACCTGACAGAACTTGAGAGGATCTGCAGAGAAGAATGGGAGTAACTCATCAAATACAGGTGTGCCAAGCTTGTAGCGTCATACACAAGAATATCAAGGCTGTAATTGCTGCCAAAGGTGCTTCAACAAAGTATTGAGTAAATGGTCTGAATAGTTATGTAAATGTGATATTTCAGTTTTGATTTTTATACATTTGCAAACATTTCTAAAAACCTGTTTTTGCTTTGTCATTATGGGGTATGGTGTTGAGATTGATGAGGGGGACAAATTATTTAATACATTTTAGAACAAGGCTGTAAGGGTCAAAACTCTGTCCGAATCCACTGTATATGTGTATATATTTACAGAGAATATATGGGGGATTGGAAATGATGCAGGCAGTTACACTGATGGAAGCTATAATCTACCTGCAATATTAAAGCTGATCTACCCCCCCAAACAAACTATCAAAAATAAATAAAATGGAAGACATTCAGACACCAGCCTGAAGTCAACCCCCACCATCAATCACCATGACAACAAGGATCAGCATGTCAGAACATACCTCAGAATGTGTAGGGGGATATTATTTAAAAAAAGGTGAGCCTTGGGAAGGAAGAAAATAAATGAAACCAGAACAAACACAAATAAAACTGGTGTGGGCCACGTTATGGCTCCAGGGAGACGTCCTTGCCACGTCCCTCAGAGCATTAGGCGCAGGGTCCCTGGCTCCTTTGAAGATTGACATAGGAGTTTGGCGACGGGCGTTTCAGATCACTGCGAAGCTGGGGACCTTCAGCCTAATCTACCGTCAGATGATAAAAACAAGTCACCTGTGAGGAGCTGATAGTGTGGAGTCATTAATGCACAGTGGGCCCGCAAACATCACAGCTGGGTTTGAAGACTGATATAGTGTCCGTGTCTCTCATATTTACTCCAACTTCTGTGTCCTCGTCGGCCTATACCCCAATACAATGTACTAACTATCGATCATACAGTTTGTACCCAAAACAAACTAACACAAACTCGGTTGTGTTTACTTATGCTTTATGTATAATCTGATCATTCTGATGAAAAATTGTGATTTATGGCTTAGAACATATGGTAGACTGGCTAACATGGTGGTATAATACAGTTCACTGTATGAAAGGACAAACTGTGTTTTGAAAACGGATTATCTTTCTGTCTTGAATACAATGATGAAAGAGCATGGTTCGACTTAGACTCCGCCTGTACCAGTGCTGTGGTGGCACGCAGAATAGCTGGCAGCCTATCTGACTGAGTGTTGCTGATGTTCAGCGGCTAGGTGAAGCAGCACAGCATCGAGGCTCATCCCTTTGCTTTGTTTACACTGAGGCTGTCCAGGGGAGCCAATGCTTGGCCACATTAAACCCTCCTAATCTACCACCTCTATTAATGGCTGCCAAATATGGGGTAAGGGTGATTTGTGCCAACTGGCCCAGACAACATAATCTGTCCAACAGGAGATTGTGGTCTGTGTTGCATAGAGTGATAGGTCTATAGAGGGTGCCAAGTACCGTAGGCCTTCAGAGTCAACTCAACTCACATTATTTAAAAAAAATAATAACTTTATTTAACTAGGCATGTCAGTTAAGAACAAATTCTTATTTGCAATGACGGTCTACACCGACCAAACCCGGACGACGCCGGGCCAATTGTGCGCCGCCCTATGGGGATAACTTTCAGAATAATTCTCTCTCAACACAATAGGTGGCTGCTCCTCTACTACCGGAAAATATAATAACTTCAATAACTAGACTATCAAACATCTAAATTATTAAATGTGATTACTGGAAGCTGTAATTGCTTTCAAATTTGGCTAATTTGAGAATAGCAGGGACAAGTTAAGAAAAAAATAGCCTTAAAACCTCAAATGTAATCACATTTCTGTTCATTATGGAATGTTTTTGCAGCTCATACAGCTGAATATCTCTAAACTGTAATGCAATAATGACAGCAAAGAAATGACACAATATGTTAATTATGTTATGCAAAGTCTAATTTAAAATAATAAATATAATGGGGAATTGTGGTAATTATCATACCGACACCAAAAGGTCAGAAGTGCCCAGCCTTAACAAGTCTCACCTAATATGATAACGCACACAAACACACACACATACAAATGATGGTTTAATTTATGCCCACAAAATTAATGTTGCTCTTTTGAGGACGACAGCGGCTAAACTAAATTACAGGAATAAATCAGCATTTAATCAGAGAATTGGGCAACATCTGTCTGTGGTTTGGAATAGCAGTTACATTGGACTGGGGACTAGGGGGGATAGATGGTCATTTCAGAGGGGAGCTGGTGAGAGACATATGCGCCACTTCCATACTCTACAATCTGACTAAACCCAATACATATTTTAGCTGTGTGAATATTTTTTGGGTAAATATGAGTCAACGCTAATGTAAAAAGCTAATTTACGGCAGTAAGCTGCTTAACATGGCCATCAGACAACCAAATTATTACCACAGTAACGCATAAAATTGACAATTAAATAAGAAAGCCATTATATATTAATTTGTTTGTTTATTTGTTTATTTATTGATTGCGAGATGAAGAGCAAGCTTAATGAGGTTAGTTGTCAAAATAGGGCTTTTCCCCAGTCTACAGAGGGGCAGCCCTATTAGGGGAATCAAAGAGGTCTGTACAAGCTGTCTTGTGCATCATCATTACAATTTCAAAGTAGCTTTGATTGTTTGATCTCATATCCCAAAATTATTGTTGGAAATGTAATTAGCATGAGCCCAGTTGTATTTTCCTCTCTGCTGGTTGTGATCCATAATTAACTCTGAAGAGATCCCATTTTCACCTTCGCGAGAACAATCCCTCCAGAGTTTCACCCATAGGATATGTGCCAACAGATGATAAGCACTACTGTGAAAAGTGCTACAATATAACTGTCAGTACATTGCAATTAAGTCAAATAATGAGACATTTGCCTTGACCGTATTACCAAAGACAGTACAGTAAGATAGGCAAAAACTGCTTCTCCAATGGAAATCACTGATCACGCTTGTCGGCGATGTCATGGCGACGTTGGCTATCTAAGCTCATTAACAGAAACACGTCACTGGGTCTAACGGTAGTCTCGCCCCAAACTGTGCATACGCAGGCCGCCAAATCAAAGCATTCCTTCGATATAAAGTTGTTTTTGACAAAAATATGTATGTGTCATGTTGTCACTTTCACGAGGTTGGATTAATAACATGTTCAACTACTTAAGACATTGTCTCGAATTTAGGTTGTACCTTCAGATTTAGAGAAAATTAACAGCTAAGGAAGAATCCATTATAAGATCTGGATACATTGTGGGGTTGTCACGATACCAACATTTTACTAATGATACAATACCAGGCTAAGTATCACAATACCAAGAAGTATCGCAATTACACGGGGACAAAATTCAGAGTGGCCTAGCATCCTGTTTGCCCTGTCCCCCTGACGCTTGTTCCCGTTTTCTAAACTATGCGCATGTGCTACACAAAAAGCCTGTCACTGATATTCATACTTCTACTCAATACAACACATATAGAATTTAACTTCACACTGTATAATAGAATACTGCATACTATGGCGAATTGCTCATATTTGCAAAGGCCTACCTTTGATTTGGTTGGAGAAATGGGAGGAAGTAATATACATGCATAATGATCTGCATGTCATTGTGTCAGTAAGGGGAAAACACTGCATGAAACCTTCCTCAATCTTCAGTAAACAGACCCACCTAGACTGTCCCACCCTCTCACACATACTTTCTCTCTCTCTGTCACCCTCTCACTCATAAACACACCACTCTCTCTCCCACAAACATACTGATACCAACTTTAGAAACGTAAGGCACCGAGAAATAGATTGTTTATATATTTTAGGCTGACATTAGGCCTATATGAATCCTACCTTTGAAGCACATCTCATGAGTAGCAGACCTTTTTCCTTTCTTCCTGTTCCAATCAAATTTGACTGGACCTACTTTCCAAGTTAGAAAGTTGTTAGCTCGGGAATGTGACAGATTCTGTTGTTGTTAACTAACCAATAATTAGCAACCTGGAATTAGTTTAAAACGGCCCACGACACGGTTTGCTCCAACGTATCAAATGCACAAATGTAACAAAGAAAACTCATCAGGGACTGCATCCCCAGTCATAGTCACAGCTAAATTACACTTAAAAAAACTTTCAGGAATAGATGTGCAGGGAGAGCGGACGGAGAGAAGCTGGTGAGTGATGGCTGGAATGGGATGCAACTTCTGGCTGGCTGATTACAGTTACCACACGTGGTATGATATGAGCCTGAAAGTGAAGTGGACATAATTGGACCGGCACATACAAAAGTGACTGTTGCTTAAAAAAAAATGCAACTGTATTTATAAACAAAACATCATTTATTAACAGTTTATAACAGGCGCCAGAGGGTTCTTTAGATTGGTAGGGCCGAAAAATGTAGTAGTATCATATGAAATGGTACTACGGTATTCTAAAATGTTGGTATCATAAGTATCATGACGTTTTGGTACTGTGATATTGCTGTGGAACCTGTATACCGTGCAACATTCATACACTGATATAGATAAAACTGCATACAAGCTTTATTCACGCTAATGATTTACTGAAGCCCAAAGCACATGCGGTTTACATGGAGCAAAGGAGTCTTCTAATCACGTCAGAGGACCGTGATCCAGTATCGATTCCCCCAGGGGCCTGAGTATAATTTATAATATTCCTTTTTTTTGTGTCACTTATATAACTGCTTAAAACAACAACAACCCCTAGACTTCTTGTTTACAACACATTATAAATTATATTAACAAGGCAATCTTAAAGAGAAATGAGAACTTGTTCAGAAACGACCGTTGGAGCCCGAAAAATAATAATGGCGATTATATATTAGCCCCATTCGGTCCAATTGACCAAGTCCCCGAGCACCTACTGGAACATCAACAATTTAGCTCATCACTCCTGCATTAATAACATCAAAACAGGAAGATCATAAAAAGACAGCATCCAGCTCCATTGATTTGCATTGTTAATTTCCCGCTTGATGGTGCAGGGTGAGTAATGAAGGAAGTAGGTAGGAAGACTCCTGCGTAGTTAATCACAAAGTTATGAGCTGCCAGCACTGAAGTCAGACAATTGCTTTCCACTGTTTCTGACAATGTGCACGCACGTGTGTGTTTATCTCAGTCTAGTAATGGATCCTCTGTCCTTTCCCTCACTTCTCTCCAACATCTACCCTCGCACACAGCTAAAACCCTACCAAAAGAGTGAGTGAGTGAGTGAGTGAGTGGGTGAGTGAGTGAGAGACATATACACACAAACATGCTAACACTCCATTCCTCAACTGACCACAGGCATGCAGTTGCTAGAACTCACACTATCTTTTTGACATCCATCTTACTAATTTATTTGTATTTAACTACATACAGTTGAAGTCGGAAATTAACATACACTTAGGTTGGAGTCATGAAAACTCGTTTTTCAACCACTCCACAAATTTATTGTTAACAAACTATAGTTTTGGCATGTCGGTTAGGACATCTACTTTGTGCATGATACAATACATTTTTCCAACAATTGTTTACAGACAGATAATTTCACTTATAATTCACTGTATCACAATTCCAGTGGGTCAGAAGTTTACATACACTAAGTTGACTACATTTAAACAGCTTGGAAAATTCCAGAAAATTATGTCATGGCTTTAGAAGCTTCTGATTGCAATAGAGGCTAATTGACATAATTTCCGTAAATTGGAGGTGTACCTGTGGATGTATTTCAAGGCCGACCTTCAAACTCAGTGTCTACTTGACATCATGGGAAAATCAAAAGAAATCAGTGAAATACCTCAGAAAAAGATTGTAGACCACCACAAGTCTGGTTCATCCTTGGAAGCAATTCCAAATGCCTGAAGGTACCACGTTCATCTGTACAAATATTAATACGCAAGTATAAACACCATGGAACCACACAGTCGTCATACCGCTCAGGAAGGAGACGCATTCCATCTCCTAGAATGGAACGTACTTTGGTGCGAAACGTGCAAATCAATCCCAGAACAACAGCAAAGGACCTTGTGAAGATACTGGAGGAAACAGGTACAAAAGTATCTATATCCACAGTAAAACGAGTCCTATATCAACATAATCTGAAAGGACGCTCAGCACGGTTTGCCACTGCAAATGGGGACAAAGATAGTACTTTTTGGAGAAATGTCCACTGGTCTGATGAAACAAACATAGAACTGTTTAGCCATAATGACCATCGCTATGTTTGGAGGAAAAAAGGAGAAGCTTGCAAGCCGAAGAACACCATCCCAACCGTGAAGCACGGGGGTGGAAGCATCATGTTGTGGGGGTGCTTTGCTGCAGGAGGGACTGGTGCACTTCACAGAAATAGATGGCATCATGCGGGAGAAAAATTACGTGGATATATTGAAGCAATAGCTCAAGACATCAGTCAGGAAGTTAAAGCTTGGTCGCAAATGGGTCTTCCAAATGGACAATGACCCCAAGCATACTTCCAAAGTTGTGGCAAAATGGCTTAAGGACAACAAAGTCAAGCTATTGGAGTGGCCATCACAAAGCTCTGACCTCAATCCCATAGAACATTTGTGAGCTGAACTGAAAAAACGTGTGCCAGCAAGGTGGCCTACAAACCTGACTCAGTTACACCAGCTCTGTCAGGAGGAATGGGCCACAATTCACGCAACTTATTGTGGGAAGCTTGTGGAAGGCTACCCGTAACGTTTTACCTAAGTTAATCAATTTAAAGGCAATGCTACCAAATTCTGATTGAGTGTATGTAAACTTCTGACCCACTGGGAATGTGAATAAATAAATAAATAAAAGCTGAAATAAATAACAGTGGTCATCCTAACTGACCTAAGACAGGGAATTTTTACTAGGATTAAATGTCTGGAATTGTGAAAAGCTGAGTTTAAATGTACTTGGCTAAGGTGTATGTAAACTTCAACTGTACCTCTCTGTTCTAACCATGGTCATAAAATAGGGCTACAGCCCCCTGTAATATATGGGATGTTGTAAAATAACTAATGCAGCTGGATATGTGTGATATCAGTGCCCCTGGTCTTTACCCCATGGGTGACATACTGCATTCAAGCTGAGTGTTAGTGTCCACAAAGAGAGTAAGGCACAGTGAATGCAGCATTGCAGCTCTTCTGTGACATGGGACTCTTCCTCATTAATAATGTAGACGTGTCCACAAGCAAGTGTGCTCTCACTGGGAAACAAGGCTAAACAAATACAGGGCTAGCCAGGTAAGAGGAGACTTTACACTACACTGCAGATGTCACCACCTTTCATTCATAATGGAATAAAACTTTGCGTTGAAGTCTGCCGCATAAGCACAAACAGGTGTGTAGTACAGGTACAGTAGCTATATTTGATATTCTCTGTGGCAATCCAAACCCCACACACACATTTCTGCAACAGTAGATACAGTACAGCAGAAAACGTCCTGTAGGTATAATTGAAATGTTGCAGAGAACTTTAAAAAGACGTGGCTAAATCCAAAAAAAGACGTGGCTAAATCCAAAAAAAGACTTGGATTAAAAATAAAAAAGACTTGGCTAAATAAATAAAAAAGACTTGGCTAAATCCCACTAACAGAAAAATCACTTAATCATCTGAAACACAAGATATGAAAGTAAAATGGACTAATAAGATGCGCACATTTTGATAAAAGTACAGAGCTAAAAACAGGCGGGAATTTTCCCCTCTGTGATATTAAAACCATGACCCATCTGAAAGCACAGCATTTGATGAAGAGAAAAGCACCAGTGCTTTAACTATAGGAGTCCTCTTGTCAAATCTCAATGGATTTCACAGAAACTGAGCATGTTACATCTCAATTAAATCCACACTGATGTTTTTATTGATTTTAAAAGCCCAATCATGACTTATTTAAGTTGCACATGCGTGTATTTATGTCACCATTTTGCGGCCTGTAAAGAAAACAGAAGAGTAGAAAAAGAGACAAATGAAACCGATGTGGCATCTGTTGCAGCTTTAAGTGATATATCACTCCATTCCACTTCGTTAAGCGTCACTCCGTCAGAGTTAATTGGATCATGAGGAGCAGTAATTAAGGGGAATGGCCTTGTTTATCGCTGCGCTCCGCTCGTTAAGGAGTGAGTCGTGTTTGCAGAGCGGGCGACATTAACACAACCTTCAGAACAGCCGGGGGGGGGGGGGTCGGGAGTTGCCTTTGCACTGGAGGGGGGTGAAGCCTTGCCTGCAGGGGAAGCTACTAGTGAACAGCACACAGTGGGTGTGGTACAGAATGTGATGGGGGGACAACTACCACTATGAAAACATTAGAGTCTACCCTCCTTTGTTGACATGTAGAGTCACAGACAAGGTCAGTCAATGTCTTTGAGGATCTGGTCTGTTCAATTGTCCATGAAAAGGTGAAGAAATCATTTTGGAACACCTTCCTAATATTGAGTTGAACTCATTTGCTCTCAGAACAAAGAAAATGTGTTGGGGCATAGACTCTACAAGGTGTCGAAAGCATTCCCACAGAGATGCTGGCCCATGTTGAATCCAACGCTTCCAACAGTTGTGTCAAGTTGGCTGGATGTCCTTTGGGTGGTGGACCATTCTTGATACACACGGGAAACTGTTGAGTGTGAAACACCCAGCAGCGTTGCAGTTCTTGGCAACCTTAAACCGGTGTGCCTGGCACCTACTGCCATACCCTCTTCAAAGCCACTTCAATCTTGTGTTCACCCTCTGAATGACACACACACAATCCATTTCTTAATGGTCTCAAGGCTTAAAAATCCTTCTTTAACCTGTGGATTTAACAGGTGACATCAATAAGGGATCATAGCTTTCACCTGGATTTAGCTGGTCAGTCTATGTCATGGAAAGAGCAGGTTTTGTATACTCAGTGTACATATAGACTACCAGAAGCTCTTATCAATGCATAGGAAATCATGTATTTATGTTTAAACCCACAGAGACAGGGACAAACACAAAAACATACACATATTTGTAGACACAAACACAAACCCAGAGTCTGAGTTATTGAAAACAGAGCACCCTCTCATTTGTGCCAGTAAGTGGGTTTGAATCTGGTGTTGTACTGTGTGATCCGCTCATGGGTCAAGTTCCAGGCAGACTACATTCCAGTCGCCCACCAGATCCATCTACGTCCTAAGATATAGTAATCTGATACCCGTCTGCGCAGTAAATGATGTGGCATGTGACCATTGGTAGATGTGCGCAGGGCAACTGCAATGTAATCTACCTGGAATGCCACCAAGGTTACCAGAAATTAGGACGGCTGAGGAGATTGACCTATGACCTACCTCTCTCCTCCTGGATGCCCAGCACGTCTGTTTGACCTTCCACACCACTGCTGCCACCAGCAACAGGGACAGGAAACAGCTGCAGGAGAAAAGAGCACAATCAATCAACCACTCAATCAATAAATTGTCGGCAGGTAGCCTAGCTGTTAAGAGCGTTGGGCCAGTAACCGAAAGGTCGCTGGTTTGAATCCCCAAGCAGACGAGGTAAAAAAATATTTAATGGTCTGGCAGTCACATGATCAATCTGTTAACGCTTTATTATAACATTCAGTAATAACCATTTATAAGGCATTCATAAATAGTTTGCTCGCCATTTATTTATTAGTATACTTACATTTTGTAAATTTGTAAATGATATATAGATAGTTATTCACACAACTTTTGAATAATTTATGAATTATTCATATGATTAGGTGTTCTTTTAAACCATTTTACAACTGACATTTTGCAGTACCTGATCTAAAGTAAGCACTACTAATACTTTAGAAATACTTTAGCAATGTTTTGAATGGCCAGCGTAATCATCTCCTCGAAAGGTTTGTCAATGTACAGTTGTGGCCAAAAGTTTTGAGAATGACAAATATACATTTTCACAAGGTTTGCTGCTTCAGTGTCTAGATATTTTTGTCAGATGTTACAATGGAATGCTGAAGTATAATTACAAGCATTTCATAAGTGTCAAAAGGCTTTTATTGACAATTACATGAAGTTGATGCAAAGACTCAATATTTGCAGTGTTGACCCTTCTTTTTCAAAACCTCTGCAATCCGCCCTGGCATGCTGTCAATTAACTTCTGGGCTACATCCTGACTGATGGCAGCCTATTCTTGCAAAATCAGTGCTTGGAGTTTGTCAGAATTTGTGGGTTTTTGTTTGTCCACCCGCCTCTGGAGCATTGACCACACGTTCTCAATGGGATTAAGGTCTGGGGAGTTTCCTGACCATGGACCCAAAATATGGATGTTTTGTTCCCCGAGCCACTTAGTTATCACTTTTGCCTTATGGCAAGGTGCTCCATCATGCTGGAAAAGGCATTGTTCGTCACCAAACTGTTCCTGGATGGTTGGGAGAAGTTGCTCTCGGAGGACGTGTTGGTACCATTCTTTATTCATGGCTGTGTTCTTCGGCAAAATTGTGAGTGAGCCCACTCCTTTGGCTGAGACGCAACCCCACACAGGAATGGTCTCAGGATGCTTTACTGTTGGCATGACACAGGACTGATGGTAGCGCTCACCTTGTCTTCTCCGGAGAAGCTTTTGTCCGGATGCCCAAAACAATCGTAAATGGGATTCATCAGAGAAAATGACTTTACCCCAGTCCTCAGCAGTCCAATCCCTGTACCTTTTGCAGAATATCAGTCCCTGATGTTTTTCCTGGAGAGAAGTGGCTCCTTTGCTGCCCTTCTTGACACCAGGCCATTCTCCAAAGTCTTCACTTCACTGTGTGAAGATGCACTCACACCTGCCTGCTGCCATTCCTGACCAAGCTCTGTACTGGTGGTGCCGCGATCCCGCAGCTGAATAAACTTTAGGAGACGGTCCTGGCACTTGCTGGACTTTCTTGGGCACCCTGAAGCCTTCTTCACAACAATTGAACTGCTCTCCTTGAAGTTCTTGATGATCCGATAAATGGTTGATTTTAGGTGCAATCTTACTGGCAGTAATATCCTTGCCTGTGAAGCCCTTTTTGTGCAAAGCAATGATGACGGCACGTGTTTCCTTGCAGGTAACCATGGCTGACAGAGGAAGAACAATGATTCCAAGCACCACCCTCCATTTGAAGCTTCCAGTCTGTTATTCAAACTCAATCAGCATGACAGAGTGATCTCCAGCCTTGTCCTGGTCAACACTCACACCTGTGTTAATGAGAGAATCACTGACATGATGTCAGCTGGTCCTTTTGTGGCAGTGCTGAAATGCAGTGCAGTGGAAATGTTTTTGGGGGATTCAGTTCATTTGCATGGCAAAGAGGGACTTTGCAATTAATTGCAATTCATCTGATCACAATTGTTATCTTCATAACGCCCTCCGTGTACAGCTAGAAAATAGCTTTATAACATTCTGTACATGCAAATTGCCATCATACAAACTGAGGCAGCAGACTTTGTGAAAATGAATGTGTGTGTCATTCTCAAACACTTTGGCCACAACTGTACTTTGAGGAAGATTTGGTTGCCTTGACAGTTGTCATTTCTCCATGTACCTGCATAGAGTGCTGCATGTCTATTTACCTTAGAGAAAACTACAAAAAAGGCCACCAAAGGGCTAGCAGCACCGAAAACTAGGAAATGGACTTACTAGCACCGAATAATATGAAATAAGACTGCGGAGGTAAACCAAGTGAAATATGGGGAAATAGCATGAGATCAATTGGACCCATGGAGTGGGTCAAGGAGAGTGGCCATCTTACACAGAGCAATGTCACATAGAATGATCCCAATGCCAATGCCATCTGGACATTAGATCACACAAAGCCTGTCTTTCAACCAGAGCTTTTACAAGTCCTGGAGGCCAAAGAACCAAACCACCAAGGCAGGAAGTAGTGTAGAAGTCCAAGACAATCGCTATCTTCATAATGCCCTCCGTGTACAGCTAGAAAATAGCTTAGAAGCAATGACCACATCGTAAAGGGCTAAGTTGTAATTAGCGTGACATTTCCAAGCCAAGCCTGCTGAAAGGCTGTGGAAATGCTCTTTCTCATGTGTTCTTCGAAAACCACGAGTTCAGTACATAAACTATCAGACTGAGGAATTTGCCTAATTAGCGATGTGAACCATATACTGACAGTATGGTACATACTTACAGTTGTCACTATAGCTGCATGTGTGTGCAGGTTTGACAGGTTTGATTAAATATGACCGTACAGTACGTCAAGCTATGACCAATTTCTTCACCAATGTCTAAAAACGTAGGGAAAATAAATAAATAATCCTGAAAGTCTCACACAACCCTATGATGGCTGTAGCTCCATATTACTGGCAGGAGTATAACTGGGACTGTTTGGAACAGACACTTCCTCCCCGCTCGTTGCCTTGGCCATATTTCAAAGCCCAATCAGTAACAGTCCATCATTCCACATCAAATCTATTAACTCAGCCTGCAATTAATCCCAAACAGGGCGGCTTACTGCACTAATGGGGAGAGGAGAAGACTAACTGTCACTATTAAAGAGGTATTAGGGGGGGTTTATTGGGGTTTCTTACACATATAGCTTTAGCCAAGTCATCCGCAACCAATGAGATTCATGTGCAGTTCTGGGGTGGATGGGAGGGCTGAGTGGGACGGATACAGTGTATGTTTCATTGTGTGTGTGTGTGTTCATTTTGATCTTGTGTGTGTGGGGGGGGGGTTTGGTTTTGCTATCCTGACCAAGTGGGGACATTTCTCTGGTCCCCACATAAAAAAAGGCTATTTTAGGTGTAGGTTTACAGTTAGGTTCAGAATTAGGGTTAGGGTAAGAATTTGGAGTTGGGGTTAAGGTTAGGGTTATGGTAAGAATTAGGAGCTGGGGTTAAGGTTAAGGTAAGAGTTAGGTTAACGGTTAGGGTTAGGGGTTAGGGAAAATAGGATTTTGCATGAGAATCAATTGTTTGGTCCACACAAAGATTTTTGAAAGAGTGTACAATATTTGCACAATCAGGTGTGTAAAGCATTTGGAGACTTACCCATGAAGACACAGCTGTAATCGCTGTCATTGGTGATTCTAACATGTATTGACTCAGGGGTGTGAATACTTATGTAAATTCGATATTTCTGAATTTCGTTTTCAATAACTTTGCAAACATTCCTAAAAACATGTTTTCACTTTGTCATTATGGGGTATTTTGTGTAGATGGGTGAACAAAAAAAAGTCAAGTGGTATCGATACTTTCTGAAGGTACTGTGTGTATGTGTGTGTGTGTTTGTGTGTGTTTGTGTGTGTGTGTGTGTGTGTGTGTGTGTGTGTGTGTGTGTGTGTGTGTGTGTGTGTGTGTGTGTGTGTGTGTGTGTGTGTACGTGGGGCACGTGGGGCACTGAGGGGCTGAGGGTTAGTTGTTCAGTATTATGGATCACATGAACATGGGGAAGGGGTTTATAACACGTCCAATCATCCGAACCATTGGAGAACATATCACAAACACCCAGCAGCAAGCTACAAGATCGATACCCAATCCTCCACACACAATCCACAAATGACCAAAAGAAAGACAATTCCATCTGTACACCATAGAGTACCAAGCTGTTAAGCAATGATATTCCCCCAGGCACACAGAATGGCAAAAGGCTGATTTCTAAGGGAGCCCAAATAGTGGATAACACAATCCCAATTTGTTTACCTTTCTATCAGTTACAAAGAATAGCACACAAAGCAGTGTTGTTTGTCAAACTGCCTGGAGTATCCCTCGGGTCGCAGCGGCACGGAATGTTGATAGCCATTTTGAAATAATTGGGACAGCTGATAGAGGCTTATTAGCCACTTAGCTTTGTATATTGTCTCTGTGCTGAACTTGAGCAAGAGAAGAAGGAGAGATGATTTCTAATCAACTTAGAGAGAGGAAACGAGTAATTGGACCAAACTGAACTGCAATGTCACCAATTAGCATTGGGGCTGAAAAGGAGAAGCAGCATAAACACTCCTTCATTGCAACAATTTTGCTTGCTCATTTAGGGAACCGCTCTGGAAAGTGTGAACGAGAGAGAGAAAGAGAGAGAGAAAAAAATATTTAACCACTCTTCAAAGAAAAGCTGGTCAAATTAGCTTTTAGAAGTTAATGAGAGTCTGTTAGAATACTACTTCATGTCGAGAGTTTAGTTTGAGGATGAAATTAGGCGAGAATCTTCCAACCTTTTTTCCCTCTCTCGTTTCTGTCTCATGTATACAAGTCTACATATGTTAAAGATATGCATGATGTAACTTAGGAGATAGGAGATCATGTGGCATTGTCACACACTCACACACACACACACACACACACACACACACACACACACACACACACACACACACACACACACACACACACACACACACACACACACACACACACACACACACGGAGTCAGACAGATAGGATGACAGGTGAACTGTACAGTAAAGATAATTGCAGAAATATAAGTAGCTTGGATGAACACTAAAATAGAGGAACAGACACCCAGAGAGTCACTCCAACATATGAAGATATACTAACAGAAAAACAGAAGAAATATGCTAAAAGAGAGGCATGTAGAGGGACAAAACATGTCCAAATGATCAAATTACTGTACTGTTGTTACAGTACCTGAAACAAGATAATGATGGTGAAACCTATGACTGCATACTGCCCTAACTCAGGATTGAAAAAAGAGCACCTATGAAAAGCACTGATTTCTAAGGGAAAAGATCTCTTCCACTCTGTCTGTCGTTCCCCCCCTCGTCTCTCTCTCGACCACTCTCTCCCTTCCTGGTTCCCGCTCTCTCTCTTCCCCTCTCTCTCTCTTTCTCTCTCTGTGGTGCCAGCTCCATCATGTCAGTGTGCTGTGCCCTCAGCCTGCAGGGCCAGACTCACACACAGGGCACCGCAGCACTGCCGCCCTGCCACTTCATCTCTTATACACACCAATGGAGCACAGCCAACACACACACACACACACACACACACACACACACACACACACACACACACACACACACACACACACACACACACACACACACACACACACACACACACACACACACACACACACACACACACACACACACACACACACACCAAAGCATACATTCACATACAAACATGCAATGGACAAAGCATACACTCACACACACAGTCACACATACAAAGACCACAAACTTGTACCCTCTGTGACATGCACATGCATAGCTTACATTTACACGGAAACATCTACAACCATGTTAACATAGCCGCACGTGAACTCCTTTTTCCCCTTGACTAAAGCCTTTAATCAACTGAGGTCACATAGGGCAGCACATACTGCTTCTGCTAAAGCCTTTGAGCTGTGAGATGCAATTGGATGCATCTCACAGGACCCATGATGCACAGGGCTCTGTGGAGGTTTTATTTATTGTAATATAATTATAACTGCACTTGATCACTGAAGTAAACTTAACAAGGCAGGATAAGAGCAAACAGAACAGAGTGACATATTGAAAAAACAGCTGTTACATCTGGGAAAAAAGTGGATAAAGTGCATGCTTCAGGTGCTTACTAAAGAATACAGTGGGCGAGAAGGAAGTATGTGCCACTATGAACAAGACACAGTGGAATAAGCTCTTGGAGCAAATGACAGAACCTTTTGACTGCCCAGTACAGTCAAAAACTTGATTTTCCTGTGTTTTATATATACAGTTGCTGTCGGAAGTTTACATACACTTATGTTGGAGTCATTAAAACTCATTTTTCAACCACTCCACAAATTTCTTGATAACAAACTATAGTTTTGGCAAGTCGGTTAGCACATCTACTTTGTGCAACAATTGTTTACAGACAGATAATTTCACTTATAATTCACTTTATCACAATTCCAGTGGGTCCGGAGTTGACATACACTAAGTTGACTGTACAAACAAATAGTACGCAAGTATGAACACCATGGGACCACGCAGCCATCATACCGCTCAGGAAGGAGACGCGTTCTGCAAAGGACCTTGTGAAGATGCTGGAGGAAACAGGTATAAAAGTATCTATACCCACAGTAAAATGAGTCCTATGAGTCCTATATCGACATAACCTGAAAGGCTGCTCAGCAAGGAAGAAACCACTGCTCCAATACAGCGATAAAAAAGCAAGACTACGGTTTGCAACTGCACGTGGACAAAGATCATACTTTTTGGAGAAACGTCCTCTGGTCTGACGGGGAAAAAAATAGAACTGTTTGGCCATAATGACCATCCTTTTGTTTGGAGGAAAAAGGGGGAGGCTTGCAAGCCGAAGAACACCATCCCAACCGTGAAGCACAGAGATGGCAGCATCATGTTGTGGGGGTGCTTTGCTGCAGGAGGGACTGGTACACTTCACAAAATAGATGTCATCATGAGGAAGGAAAATTATGTGGATATATTGAAGCAACATCTCAAGACATCAGTCAGGAATTTAAAGCTTGGTCGCAAATGGGTCTTCCAAATGGACAATGACCCCAAGCATACTTCCAAAGTTGTGGCAAAATGGCTTAAGGACAACAAAGTCAAGGTATTGGAGTGGCCATCACAAAGCCCTGACCTCAATCCCATAGAACATTTGTGGCAACAATGCAAAACGTTATGTTTGGCGTAAAAGCAACACAGCTCATCACAAATACAGGACCATTCTGGAAGAAAATATGATGGAGTCTGCAAAAGACCTGAGACTGGGACGGAGATTTGTCTTCCAACAAGACAATGATCCAAAACATAAAGCAAAATCTACAATGGAATGGTTCAAAAATAAACATATCCAGGTGTTAGAATGGCCAAGTCAAAGTCCAGACCTGAATCCAATCAAGGAATCTGTGGAAAGAACTGAAAACTGCAGTTCACAAATGCTCTCCATCCAACCTCACTGAGCTCGAGCTGTTTTGCAAGGAGGAATGGGAAAAAATGTCAGTCTCTCGATGTGCAAAACTGATAGAGACATACCCCAAGCGACTTACAGCTGTAATCGCAGCAAAAGGTGGCGCTACAAAGTATTAACAAGGGGGCTGAATAATTTTGCACGCCCAATTTTTCAGTTTTTGATTTGTTAAAAAAGTTTGAAATATCCAATAAATGTCGTTCCACTTCATGATTGTGTCCCACTTGTTGTTGATTCTTCACAAAAAAATACAGTTTTATATCTTTATGTTTGAAGCCTGAAATGTGGCAAAAGGTCGCAAAGTTCAAGGGGGGCGAATACTTTCGCAAGGCACTGTATATATATCCATATACATACACGCATGCATACATATACACATACCTATATAGACATACATATTTTTTTTATAGAATATACAGTCTAAGACAGAGAGGTGCCGGATCCTGTTCCGGCAAGATCTCTCTCAAATTAAGCACTGACAACGCATGTGATCGGCTCATTCAGTGAAACTGGTTGACTGGCAGAAGATGGCCTGGAGACAGCAGACATAATTACGTCTGTTGTCTTTTTTTACTAAGAAGAAAGGGATTAACCATGGGAAATTGCATATTTGTTTGCCTAATTAGTTCCATATAAATGGTATGTACCTGAAAAAGGTGACAAAAAACTGCACCAGGTCCATGATGCTGTTGTGCTGGGAGAAGGCGATCTATGGAAGAAAGGACAGAGAAAAGCAGGATGTGAGAAGGAGGTGAGAGACATTGAATACATTACATACAGTGGACAGATTGATAATACTGTAATAAAACATATGTTGTTGACAAGAAACCAAAGTAGACAGAGTTCCCACTAGAATAATTCAATATAGTAGTTTATGCTACTGATTGGCTAGTGTAAATAAATGCATTACTGTGTATGGAACATACAATATATACATATATACATACATATATATACAACATGAAACAAGGACTCATGTGAAACCGCTGTTTTGTAGATTAATATCTGCTTTACCTAAGGTTAGTGGCTAGTGGTTACATAAGGCGACTACTTGTTCTTTGCGATGCAAAATGCCTTAGCTGCATAATCACGTTCTCTCCCATTCCATGATTAGTATGAGAGGTGCATGACTAAATCTACCTCCCAGATTTGTAGATCAATTGAATATGGCAAATATACAGTAAATCCAAAGCTCTGAGAGAGACTAAACTATTCAAAGGTATATTCAACTATTGTGATTTTCTCATTTGTTAGCTCATGCAAGGGGATATTGAATGGCGTGTTGATATGTTTTCAGGTATAATTTCAAATCAAATGTTATTTGTCAAATGCAGCGAATAGAACTGGGGTAGACTTTACCGTGAAATTCTTGCTCATGAGCCATTTCTAAAAATAGTAACAGAAGAGGAATAAAATACACAAAAAATGTAGCTTTATACAGGAACCAGATCAATGTGCAGAGGTACGAGGCAGATATTGATACACACTTATCCAAGATGGAGTAGCAGTCAGACGTCTTTTGTCCTCGTCTTGTCGTGTCCCGTGTATATAGATTTTTATATATTTTTCTTCACAGATCTTTTTAAAATAGTTTTTCTAAAACTCAACTTCAAAACACTCTCCTGCAACCCACCTCACCCAATGTGGTGCGGACCTGTTTTTCTAAAGTATTGTTCACCTCGAATCCGGAATCCCCCAACAGAAGCTAGCCAGCTCACTAGCTACTAGCTAGTAGTCAGCTAACCACTGCTAGCGGTCATCAGCTAACCTTTAGCTAGGAAGGATCTCGCCAGTTTGTACAACGTGACTCAAACCAGACCAGAGCACGGAACCCCACCGATCCTTTACGACTGGACTACGAAGTAATCTGCTCGAGGGGGTACTCAACTGGCCTCTACATCGCGACCACCCCTAATTGCCTATCCACAAGCATCGGCCCACTAGCTGCCTAAAGCATATTGGATTGTTAGCTATATAGATCCATCGGCCAATTTCTTGGGCGACTATACCTATTTTCCCAATTTGACTTGGACCCCTCTGCTACTCGGAACCCTACTAATCCATCACGACTGGTCTATCGACGTCACCACACGCGGAGGCCAAACAGACTTTACTCCGTCAATACTTCCCTCTAAGGCCCTTCTGCTAGCTTGCTAGCCTCGGTCTGCTAGCTGTCTGAATCGCCGTGTCTCCAGCCACCCAGCTACTCACTGAACCGTATGATCACTCGGCTATGCATGCCTATCCCTAACATCAATATGCCTTGTTCATTACTGTCCTGGTTAGTGATTACTGTCTTATTTCACTGTAGAGCCTCTAGCTCTGCTCAATATGCCTTAACCTACCATTTAGTTCCACCTCCCACATATGCGGTTTAAACGTCTCCAGAGACAATATCTCTCTCATCATTACTCAAAGTCTAGGTTTACCTCCAATGTACTCACATCCTACCATACCTATGTCTGTACATTATGCCTTGAATCTATTCTCTCACGCCCAGAAACCGGCTCCATTTACTCTCTGCTCTGAACGCACTAAACAACCAGTCCTGATAGCCTTTAGCCGTACCCTCATCCTACTCTTCCTCTGTTCCTCTGGTGATGTAGAGGTTAATCCAGGTCCTGCAGTGCCTAGCTCCACTCCTATTCCCCAGGTGCTCTCATTTGTTGACTTCTGTAACTGTAAAAGCCTTTCGTGCACTTTAACATTAGAAGTCTCCTCCCTAAGTTTGTTTAATTCACTGCTTTAGCACACCCTGCCAACCCGGATGTCCTAGCCGTGTCTGAATCCTGGCTTAGGAAGTCCACCAAAAACCCAGAAATGTCCATCCCTAACTATAATATTTTCCAACAAGATAGAACTGCCAAAGGGGGTGGTGTTGCCATCTACTGCAGAGGTAGCCTGCAGAGTTCTGTCTTACTATCCAGGTCTGTACCCAAGCGATCACTGCCTCATTGCCTGCATCCGTAATGGGTCTGCGGTCAAACAACCACCCCGTCACTGTCAAACGATCCCTGAAACACTTCAGTGAGCAGGCCTTTCTACTCGACCTGGCCTGGGTATCCTGGAAGGATATTGACCTCATCCCGTCAGTAGAGGATGCCTGGTTATTCTTTAAAAGTGCCTTCCTCACCATCTTAAATAAGCATGCCCCATTCAACAATTTTAGAACCAGGAATAGATATAGCCCTTGTTTCTCTCCAGACCTGACTATCCTTGACCAGCACAAAAACATCCTATTTGCATCCTGTAGCACAAACTCAAAAAAGTTCTGGGACACTGTAAAGTCCATGGAGAATAAGAGCACCTCCTCCCAGTTGCCCACTGCACTGAGGCTAGGAAACACTTACCACCGATAAATCCACAATAATTGAGAATTTCAAAAATCATTTTTCTACGGCTGGCCAGGCTTTCCACCTGGCTACCCCTACCCCGGTCAACAGCCCTGTTCTCCCCACAGCAACTCGCCCAAACCTCCCCCACTTCTCCTTCACCCAAATCCAGATAGCTGATGTTCTGAAAGAGCTGCAAAATCTGGACCCCTACAAATCAGGTGGGCTAGACAATCTGGACCCTCTCTTTCTAAAATTATCTGCCGAAATTGTTGCAACCCCTATTACTAGCCTGTTCAACCTCTCTTTCGTATTATCTGAGATTCCCATAGATTGGCAACCTGCCGCGGTCATCCCCCTCTTCGAAGGGGGAGACACTCTAGACCCAAACTGCTACAGACCTATATCTATTCTACCCTGCATTGCTAAGGTCTTTGAAAGCCAAGTTAACAAACAGATTACCGACGATTTCGAGTCCCACCGCACCTTCTCCGCTATGCAATCTGGTTTCAGAGCTGGTCATGGGTGCACCTTAGCCACGCTCAAGATCCTAAACGATATCATAACCGCCATCGATAAGAGACATTACTGTGCAGCCGTATTCATTGAGCTGGCTAAGGCTTTCGACTCATCACAACATTCTTATTGGCAGACTCAACAGCCTTGGTTCTCAAATGACTGCCTCGCCTGGTTCACCAACTTCTTCTCCGATAGAGTTCAGTATGTCAAATCGGAGGGCCTGTTGTTCTGACCTCTGGCAGTCTTTATTGGGGGTGCCACAGGGTTCAATTCTCGGACCGACTCCCTTCTCTGTATACATCAATGATGTCAATCTTCCTGCTGGTGATTCTTTTATCCACCTCTACGCAGACGACACCATTCTGTATACCTCTGACCGTTTGGACACTGTGTTAACTAACCTCCAGATGAGCTTCAATGCCATACAACTCTCCTTCCGTGGCCTCCAACTGCTCTTAAATGCAAGTAAAACTAAATGCATGCTCTTCAACCGATCGATGCCCGCACTTGCCCGCCCGTCCAGCATCACTATTCTGGACGGTTCTGACTTAGAATATGTGGACAACTACAAATACTTAGGTGTCTGGTTAGACTGTAAGCTCTCCTTCCAGACTCATGTTAAACATCTCCAATCCCAAATGAAATCTAGAATCGGCTTCCTATTTCGCAGCATCCTTCACTCATGCTGCCAAATATACCCTCGTAAAACTGACCATCCTACCCTTAACAAAGAGTTGCAGTTTGTTTTGGAATGGGTGGCCAGTAATAAACTGGTCCTGAACATCTCTAAAACTATGAGTATTGTATTTGGAACAAATAATTCCTTAAGTGCTAGACCTTGTGCTAGACCTCTGAATCAGCTGAATCTAGACCAGCTGACTCTGGTAATGAATGGTGTGGCTGTTGAACAAGTTGAGGATACTAAATGACTTGGCGTTACCTTAGATTGTAAACTGTCATGGTAAAAACATATAGATTCAATGGTTGTAAAGATGGGGAGAGGTCTAGCCGAAATAAATAGATAATCAGCTTATTTGACGTCACACTCCAATAAGCAAGTTCTGCTAGTTTGGTCTCATCTTGATTACTGTCCGATTGTGTGGTCCAGTGCTGCAAGGAAATACCTAGTTAAGCTGCAGCTGGCCCAGAACAGAGCGGCACGTTTTGCTCTTAATTGTAATATGAGGGCTAATATTAATACTATGCATGGCAGTCTCTCTTGGCTGAGAGTTGAGGAGAGACTGACTGCATCACTTCTTCTTTTCATTAGAAACATGAATGTATTGAAAATCCCTAATTGTTTGCATAGTCAACTTACACACACACCTCTGACACACACACTTATCCCACCAGACATGCCACCAGGGGTCTTTTCACAGTCCCTAAATCCAGAACAAATTCAAGAAAACGTACAGTATTATATAGAGCCCTTACTGTATGGAACTTCCTTCCATTTCATTTGCTCAAATAAACAGCAAACCTGGTTTGCAAATACCCAGAATTGTCAAGTTGTAACAGGAAAGGACCTTCCACAAACTTTCGCCACAAAATTGGAAGAACAGAATCGTCTTGAATGTCATTGTATGCTGTAGCGTTAAGATTTCCCTTCATTGAAACTAAGGGACATAGCCTGAACCATGAAAAACAGCCCCAGACCATTATTCCTCCTCCTTACAGTTGGCACTATACATTCGGGCAGGTATCGTTCTCCTGGCATCCTCAAACTCAGATTCATCCATCAGAGTGTCACATGGTGAAGCGTGATTAATCACTACAGAGAAACATGCTTCGGCACTTCCATTCTGTGAGCTTGACTGGCCTACCACTTCGCAGGTGAGTCGTTGTTGCTCCTAGACGTTTCCACTTCACAATAACAGCCTTTACAGTTGACAGAGCAAGGCAGAAATTTGATGAAGCATCCTATGACGGTGCCACATTGAAAGTCACTGCAGTAAGGTCATTCTACTGCCAATGTTTGTCTATGGTGATTGCATGGCTGTGTGCTCAATTTTAAACACCTGTCAGCAATGGGTGTGGCGAAATGGCCAAATCCACAAAATTAAAGTGGTATCCACATACTTTTTTATATATAAGTGTAGTTTGGGTACCATTTATTGAGTATTTAGCAGTCTGGCTATTTAGCAGGCTTATGACTTGGGGGTAGTAGCTGTAACGGAGCCTGTTGGTCCAAGAGCCAGAAAGTACCAGAGTCTTTGGCAATCGGGCCTTCCTCTGACACAGCCTGATATAGAGGTCCTGGATGGTAGGGAGCTCGGCCCCAGAGATGTACTGGGCTGTCCGCACCACCCTCTGTAGCCCTTTGCAGTCAAGGGTGGTATATTTGCCATATCAAGCAGTGATATTTTTTATTTATTTAACCTTTATTTAACTAGGCAAGTCAGAAATTCTTAAGGCTAGGCATAATACTGCCCCCTTTGGATGAATTGCGTGCCCATAGTAAACTGAAAACAAATATGTCCAAAATTACTAATATATGCATATAATAATAATTATTGGACAGAAAACACTCTAAAGCTTCTAAAACCGTTTGAATTATGTCTGTAAGTATAGCAGAACTCACAGGGCAGGCAATCTCCCAAACTAGTTTGGGAATCCAGAAAGTTGGGGCAACTTTGACGTCATCGCCCCCATCCTTCCCAACCAGCTATGGATCTGGAAACACTTTCTATGTATTCCTCTAGATGTCCTCATTCAGTAGAGCGTTTAATTGTGCAAATCCCGCGAACTTTCACCCTTTGAGACAAAAAAGAGTGGGTGTCGCGAGAAAATACATGTGCGTTAGGGCGCGAATTGGACACAGACCTTCCTCTGTTCCAGCTTGCCTGAGATGAAGTACGATTGTCCGGTTGTAATGCCAATCGTTTTGTACGTTTATAACATCCTAAAGCTTGATTCTGCAATTTAATCAGTTTAGTCGACATTTAGTCGACATATAATATGTAAAGTTTTGATGCGCAACTGTTCTGGACCAGAAGTCATTTTTGGTGCATTTGAGCTGAAAGTGGTAGCA
Organism: Oncorhynchus masou masou; assembly: GCF_036934945.1. Lineage (NCBI taxonomy): Eukaryota > Metazoa > Chordata > Actinopteri > Salmoniformes > Salmonidae > Oncorhynchus > Oncorhynchus masou. Next base: position 46,416,635 of record NC_088235.1, on the reverse strand, counting down.
TATGCTACTATATGGACACCCGAACTGAAACAAAACTATGTATTGGGTATGACTCCTTCCACTACATTCTGATCGAAGACCATCAAAAGGTAAGGGAATATTTATGTTGTAATTTTGTATTTCTGTTGACTCCAACATAGCGGAGAAATATTGCTTACGTCTGAGCGCCGTCTCAGATTATTGCATAGTGAACTAATTCCATAACATTAAAAATAAATGTGACACAGCGGTTGCATTAAGAAGCAGTGTATCTTTCTAACTATATGTAGAACATGTATATTTAGTCAAAGTTTATGATGTGTATTTCTGTTATCTGGCGGAGCTATCTATAATTTCTCTGGACATTTTTAAGCATTTTCTGAACATGGTGTAAATGTAAACGGAGATTTATGGATATAAATTGCATATTATTGAAAAAAAAAAAAAATGTACTGTGTAACATGTCCTATTACTGTCATCTGATGAAGATTTTCAAAAGGTTAGTGAATTATTATTTTTTTAATCCTGCGTTTGTGATTGCATCTTTTGTTCAACAAAATGGCTGCATATCGTCTGTGTCTTTGTGGTGGTTTGACATAAATATGTGTCATGTTTTCGCCGTAAAACATTTTAGAAATCTGACATGCTGGGGAGATGAACAAGGTGTTTATCTTTCATTTCAGCTATGGAGGTTAAATATTTCTAAGAATATTTTTGCATTCTATGCGCCAACGTTTGAGTTGAGCGGGGGGGTGTGGTTCCCGCTGGGGAACCTGTACCGTTAACAAGTTTTAATTAAGAACAAATTCTTATTTACAATGACAATAGGTTAACCGCTCCCGGTGATGCAGCATAAAATTCCACAATATGTAGTTTTATATTGTTTATCATTGGCCTGCTTAACTAAGTTTAACCAAGTCCAGTACTGTACATACAATGGCAGTAAACACACAAAATAAACTACAAGTTCTGCCTGTCACAAACTATCACATTTGTCCCAATGATCAACTCTGTTTTCCCCTCCTCCCCATGACAATACCTGTACAATGTTGGTCCACGCGGAGCCTGCTGTTACTCCAAAGCCAACAACAACAAGCCTTCAGCTACAAGTTGTCAAAAGGGCTTATTTCTACGCTGAAGCCATTCACAGGAATGTGATAAGTTTGGAGGCATAATTTATTTAACATATTTTCACTAAGCCAAGAGCAGAAGTAGACCTAACAGAAGGGCTACGAGTATGGTCGTTTTTAATGTCCTCACATTGAACAGAGGGAAATATGTGCTGTTTCATATGTTTAGTAGATCATTCTAGTTCTTATACATAAAAGGTGAGTCAAGACATAAACACATGGCTTTTTGGGAATAATAACCTGTCAAAAACCTGGCCATGTTTTGAAGAATAACTCAGAGGGTAGTTGGCAAAGGAGGAAGGGTTTAAGTGATTTACTGGCATGTACGTTTCTAGTGAAATTGCCTTCCGATGAAAAACATTGAGAAAGGCCGATTTTCGTCCAGAGGGACACGCCATTAAGGGTGATATCAGATGGAAGCCTTGGTCTACAGTCAAGTATACCAACCCCCCCCCCCCCCCCACACACACACACACATCACAGCTGACGCACGCCGGTGAGGACAGCCCTTCAATTTCCGATAGCCACAGTTGGGAAAGCTACAACAATCGATAAGCAGTACGGGGCTGGCCCTCTTCTGCAGGAGACGTATGGCGGTAGCGTCGTCGCCAGGTCTGGTTGGCTCTGGCAGGGCCACATCACTCCTCCTGACATCAACTGCTTGCATGGACAGAATCCCTTCATCATAAAAGAGAATACTTTTCTGTTGTTGTTTTTTTAATCTGAGCACTCGCCCGCCTTTTGCTCTGTTCCATTAAAAAGCTCTTTGAGGAAATTGGAGCACTGTGAGTTTGCTAGAGTCGGATCCCTTTCGGCAGGCATGCAGTTTGGTGTGAAGGCCCAGTTGATGGTGTGTGTTCTGTGATGGATCACTAGGAGCAGTGTTTGTGGTTTAAAAGCAAGGCAGAAAGGTGGGAGGGAAATGGCCATAAAACCAGCCACATCTCTGTTGGCTCTGGATCTCTGAGGGCTGGGATTAAAGCCAGGGCTGTGAGGTTAAAATGGCTTGCAGTTGAATGCCTCACTATAAACAGGTTGAGTGGGGAGTGCAGAACTGAACATGATCACATAGGAGAGTGCTCAATGGTTTACGTATCTTTGCGTTAGTGAATAAAAATGATCTAATAATTAGATCTGTTTAAATATGTCAGTGTGAAAATATGTAAATTAAGTGGAAAGAGTTCCGCTTATAGGGGGATTCTACTACCTTGCCATAACCGAATAGGAACATGTCTATCATAAATAGCCAGAGGTGGGAGCAAGTCACTATTATTTGGGTCGCAAGCATGTCTCAAGTCACAAGGTCCAAGTCTCAAGTCGAGGCCCAACTAGTAGAACGGATCAAGTCAAGTCCAAGTCGTGCATTTAAAGACCAAGACAAGATTCAAGTCTAGTAAAATAAAATGTAAACAAACAGGCTTTACTTGATCAACTACAAATCTTTGTCTATTTATTGAGGCTGCCAGACAGCCCTTTAACAATTTTGTCAACAACATATTTTGATTATCTAATGATACATTTTAACAACCAATTCCAAATGCAAGGTTCATAAGTAAATGATCAATTTCAATCAATTGCATACCAAAATATCAGCAGGCCTACTACGCTAGTGAGTGTAATTTGGCCAGATAATGTCAAGTCATTAGACTGAAGTCAAAGTCGAGTCCTGAGAGTCTTGAGGCTCCAAGTCCAAGTCAAGTCTCAAGTTATTTTATTTTCTATTAAGTCGAGCCTCAAGTCATCAAATTTGTGACTTGAGTCAGACTCGAGTCCACACCTCTGTAAATAGAAGGCCAGCTATATTAATAATGAATAGCGGACTGTCAAAAGATCACATAAGATGATAAATAAGATAATTCTCCCACACACACTCAGTCCCATACCATAGGCCTGTGTCCCAGCTCCAATCTCTCTCTACTAGAATCAAACTGTTTGGAGATCAGAGGCTAAGAATGTATTGAGTGACAGTGCCCTCTAAAGCTCAATAGTAACCTATTTGAGTTGCAATTACTACGAGTGAGACCAAACCAAGAAAGAGAGGACAGGGAAGAGAAAGTCACAGGCCTCTGAAGTGAATGATATGACTCCAAGGCTCAGAGGCCCAGATTAAGACAGAAGAGTCATTACTACAGGACTACGGTGGCCCTCGTGTGATGGTCAGAGAGGGAGTGAAGTAACTGTGATGTTGTCAATTCCCAAAGCCTGGCGAATAACCGCTTGTTTATAACTACAGTAAAAGAGAGATTACAAATTATCAACAAGAGATGGGAGAGATAGGCAAAGGGGTTCAGTGGATCACACAGGAGAGGGGAAAGGAGGGTAACTGTGTGAATGTGAGTCTGTGAAATTAAGAGTGTGTGTGTCCAAGAAAGAAAAATCAAAAGAGAGAGAAAGGTTGAAAGAGCGAGAGTGAGAGAAAGTGCTTCTCCACAGGAGAACTGGACATGTGGTTACTATTAGCATATTCATGAGGAGACCTACTGACCACAGCAAGGCATTAGCTGAGTATGACATCCACCTACACAGCATGCTAATCAGTGATCCTCAGCGATACGTGTGAAACACGTTACCGTTTTCAAGAGTAAACACAAGTGCACTCCTTTTAAACCGATAGGTGCTCCACTCAATCATTCCTCTCAGAGTTTATATCCTGTATGTATATGAATTCATTAGTAAGTGTCATGTTTGCCCCAGCTACAAAATGGTCTTTGGTATATAAATATTGAATGAAGTCATGAAGTCGTATAGCGAGCCATCATATTTGACCAGTTGTGTTACATTGCGTTTTTCTATTTGCCATAAATTGATCAAATCAAATTGTATTGGTCACATACACATGTTTAGTAATATCAAACAATATCACAACAATACACACAATAAACACATCTAAAGTAAAGGAATGGAATTAAGATCATATAAATATTTAGAAAAGCAATGGCGGCACGAAATACAATAAAATACAGTAGAGTAGAATACCATACAATAAATACATATGAGATGAGTAATGCAAAATATGTACACATTATTAAAGTGAATAGTGTTCCATTATTAAAGTGGCCAGTGATTTCAAGGGCAGCAGTCTCTAAGGTGCTAGTGATAGCTGTTTAACAGTCTGATATGCTTTGAGATAGAAGCTGTTTTTCAGTCTCTCTGTCCCAGCTTTGATGTACCTGTACTGACCTCGCCTTCTGGATGATAGAGCGAGAGATAGAGGGGTGAACAGGCAGTGGCTCGGGTGGTTGTTGTCCTTGATGATCTTTATAGCCTTCCTGTGACATCGGGTGCTGTAGGTGTCCTGTAGGGCAGGTAGTTTGCCCCCGGTGATGCGTTGGGCAGACCGCACCACCCTCTGGAGAGCCCTGCGGTAGCGGGCAGTGCAGTTGCTTATTTCCCTGGCATCACACTCCCAGGGCCCTCATCTCCTCCCTGTGCACTGTCTCGTCATTGTTGGTAATCAGGCCTACTACTGTTGTGTCGTCTGCAAACTTGATGATTGAGTTGGAGGTGTGCGTGGCCACGCAGTCGTGATGGAACAGGGAGTACAGCAGGGGGATGAGCATGCACCCTTGTGGTGCCCCTGTGTTGAGGGTCAGAGAAGTGGAGGTGTTGTTTCCTACCTTCACCACCTGGGGGCAGCCCGTCAGGAAGTCCAGAACCCAGTTGCACAGGGCAGAGTTCAGACCCAGGGCCCCAAGCTTAATAATGAGCTTGTAGGGTACTATGGTGTTGAATGCTGAGCTATAGTCAATGAACAGCATTCTAACATAGGTATTCCTCTTGTCCAGATGGGATAAGGAAGTGTGCAGTGCGATGGCGATTGCATTGTCTGTGGGTCTATTGGGGAGGTAAGCAAATTGAAGTGGGTCTAGGGTGGCAGGTAAGGTAGAGGTGATATGATCCTTGACTATTCTCTCAAAGCACTTCATGATGACAGAAGTGAGTGCTACGGGGCGAGAGTCATTTAGTTCAGTTATCTTTGCTTTCTTGGGTACAGGAACAATGGTGTAGATCTTGAAGCATGTGGGGACAGCAGACTGGGATAGGGAGAGACTGAATATGCCCGTAAACACTCCAGCCAGCTGGTCTGCGCATGCTCTGAGGACGCGGCTAGGGATGCCGTCTGGGCCAGTAGCCTTGCAAGGGTTAACACGCTTAAATGTCTTACTCACGTCGGCCACTGAGAACGAGAGCCCACAGTCCTTGGTAGCGGGCTGCGTCGGTGGCTCTGTATTATCCTCAAAGCAGGCATATAAGGTGTTGAGCTGTTCGCGACGTGGCTGGTTTTCCCTTTGCAGTCCGTGATTGTCTGTAGACCCTGCCACATATGTCTCGTGTCTGTGCTGTTGAATTGCAAATCCACTTTGTCTCTATACTGACATTTTGTCTGTTTGAATGCCTTACAGAGGCAATATCTACACTGTTTTATATTCAGCCATATTCCCAGTCACCTTGTGTCACGTTCTGACCTTAGTTCCTTTTTTATGTCTTTGTGTTAGGTTTGTAAGGGCATGAGTTGGGGTGGGTAATCTATGTCCTTTTTCTATGTTGTTATATTTCTATGTGTTTGGCCTTGTATGGTTCTCAATCAGAGGCAGGTGGTGTTCGTTGTCTCTGATTGAGAATCATACTTAGGTAGCCTGTTTTCCCCATTTTGGTTGTGGGTGTTTATTTTCTGTTAAGTGTCTGTTCACCTGGCAGAACTGTTTCGTTTTCTCTTCGTTATTATTTTGTATAGTGTTCAGTTTGTTAAATTAAAACATGACAAACACTTACCACGCTGCATTTTGGTCCTCTTCTCGTTCCACCAACGAGAAGCGGTACACCTTGACATGTTTAAATGCGGTGGTTCGCGCTTTCAGTTTTGCGCAAATTCCGCCATCTATCAATGGTTTCTGGTTAGGGTAGGTGTTAATAGTCACAGTGGGTACAACATCTCCTATACACTTCCTGATAAACTCAGTCACCATATCAGTATATTTGTCAATGTTATTCTCAGAGGCTACCCGGAACATATCCCAGTCCGCGTGATCAAAACAATCTTGAAGCGTGGATTCAGATTGGTCAGACCAGTGTTGAATAGTCCTTAGCATGGGTACGTCCTGTTGGAGTTTCTGCCTATAGGAAGGGAGGAGCAAAATTGAGTCGTGATCAGATTTGCCTGAAGGGAGGGACCAGTTGGCATCCCGGAAGTTGGAGTAGCAGTGTTTGAGTGATTTAGCTGCACAAGTACTACAGTCAATGTGTTGATAGAACTTTTCATCAAATTTGCTTCGTTAAAATCCCCAGCTACAATAAATGCATCCTCAGGATATATACCAGGGCTGTTCAAGTCCGGTCCAGGAGGGAGGAAACACTTCTGTTTGTTATTTCTACCTGGTAGTTAATTGCATTCACCTAGTCTGAAGTCCTTATTAGAAGAAGAAGATGAAAATAGAAGTGCTTCAGCCCTCCAACATTAAAAAGCCCTGATCTAAACTCACTTCTTCTCCCTCTTCTCCCAATGTGATGGCAGCATCATTGATATCAAATAGAGCCTGTTGCGCGCTAACAGCCATCACCAGAGGCTTGTGCATGTTCCTGTCCCTGGGAACTGACATGACTGCAAGGGGGCGGGTCGAAAACAGACCCAAATGGGTCCAGAGTACCAGGAAGAGAGCTACCCAGCAGCTAGCAACAGCTACAGGGTTCCCCAAAAACACTCACCAAGGACAAAACAGTCAGTAGCAGCTTTAGTGACCGCTGTGACTTGTATAAGCTCCAAAACCAATGTAGGGATTATATTGTTTATATTGAGTGTGGTGAAGAGAAATACATTGAGTGGCCTATGACTGACTGTGACCTTTATAATTCATTTGTTTGTCTGTCTGTTAATTTTACAGTTAGACATTTATTTTGGTAAAGTGAACAGTGTTTGAATGTAAACCGTTTCCCTGTGAACTAATCAATTTCACCAATCTTACATGCCAGCCACAAGGTTTGTTCTACATTTGAGAAAAAAATGAAAAGAAACAGTCCTATTGTTCAAATTTGAGTTCCGGTTGCAAGAACATCATTAAAATTCCTTACAAAATAATTCCTCTACATTCCGGTTTATATGTTAATGACTAAGTCACATATACCCCAATCAACATCCATGAACTAATAGCCCACGTGACATCTCTCTGTTTCCCATATTTTTAAACAGGCAGCACTTAACCTGGCCTCTCCTCTTACATCCATAGGAAAGAGGATCTCCTCCTGATAAGACCGTCATCAGATAGAGATGCTGCTATGTTTTATGTGCCGTTTCAATTTCCCTTTTATCCAATAAAGGACACTTTGTCACTCCCATTGTCGGGAGGCGAGCGGCTGTTGAGGTACACCGCACAGTGCCTGTCAGCAATTACATTATGAAAGGCATTCTATTTAATGATGTCCTCTGAGAGGCTAAATAAGTGACTCTGTGTTGGGAGAAAATCTAATCACGGACCAATAGTGTGCCCAGAGCCGGGGAAAAAACATGGCCGCCTCACTGAAACCCATTTAATCAGCTGAATTAGGCCTGGCCATGCAGGAGTCAGTGGAAAGACGCGAATCGATGAGAGGGTAGGATTCATACAGCCTTTATTTCTGTGGGGTGGCCGGGTAGGCGATTGATAGGGCCAGGACTTCACACACACAGCCTTCATTAAACAGACACTGGAGACACTCTGGAGGTGCCGGGGGGAGATGGAGAAAATGTGCTGCACGTGAGCAGGTGTCATGTTACAGCCCAGGGCATCAGTTCAACGAGTATACCGAGTTCATCTCGATGGGTTCTAACTTATACACTTGAAATATTAAATATCCCTATTCATGTTAATGAATGAGAGAAGGGAACGCAGAAAGTTTATATTCTGTCAGAACATGTTTTTATTAGACATCAGGTATCCTATGGAAAGGAGAAGGGCCACAGTCTGGTTACAATTGTTGGGTTGTAATTTGAAATGCACCAGAAGTTAAGGGTTATATGTAGGAGCAGGCATATGGTGGGGTCAATAGATTTTGGGATATGAGCCAGGTGCTTGGAATGTTACTAAGTAAGGGAAACGGCAATCACATGGCTGCGGTCACTGATAAGGATGGATAGCTGTGGATTAGAGAGGAATGGGGGCTGAGGTCAGGTCAGGTCACATTAAGGGCGAAGGAACAGTTTATTACCCACATCACTTAACTTCCTGCCTAGCAACAAAAATGTAATGTTAAGAGGAAAGGAGGAGACTCCACCTAAAGTGGGGTATATATACACTTGTACTGGTGCGATCATGTCTTTGTGTGTTCAGCTGTCTGACCCATTGGGTGAATACACTTGGTTTGAGCTTTTCCTAGTTGTCCGTTCTAAATAAACAGAGAAAAAACAAACAATCCTAACAGGTTTATCTTCACTCACACCAAACTAACCATATAGAAGATTAGAGTAGTTCTGCTGAGAACTAATAATTGGTATTAGGGAACTCATCTTCTGTCAAAAAGTTTAAAACAGAAGATACACAGCAGTAAATGCATGTAGGTAGCAAGTACAGTACACAGTTCAAATGAATACCTGTGGATTAGAACAAGATGGCGCCGATAGAGATGGATTCCACGCTTCAAGAATGTTTTGATCACGCAGACCGGGATATGTTTTGGGTAGCCTCAGACAATAACATTGACTATACGCTGACTTGGTGAGCGAGTTTATAAGGAAGTGTATTGGTGTTTTACCCACTGTTACCATTAAACCCTTCCTTAACCAGAAACCTTGGATTGATGGCAGCATTTGTGCAAAACTGAAACGTACCACCGCATTTAAACATGGCAAGGCGACTGGAAACATGACTGAATACAAACAGTGTAGTTATTCCCTCCGTAAGGCAATCAAACCACCAAAGTGTCAGCATAGAGACAAAGTGGAGTCACAATTCAACGACTCAAACATGAGACGTATGTGGCAGGGTCCACAGACAATCACAGATTACAAAAATAAAACCAGCCCCGTCGCGGACAGCGACGTCTTTCTCCCAGACAAACTAAACAACTTCTTTGCACGCTTTGAGGAAAATACAGTGCCTCCGACACGGCCCGCTACCAAAGACTGTGGGCTCTCCTTCTCTGTGGCCGACGTGAGTAAAACATTTAAACGTGTTAACCCTCGCAAGGCTGCCAGCCCAGACGACATCCCGAGCCACGTCCTCAGAGCATGCGCAGACCAGCTGGCTGGAGTTTTTACAGACATTTTCAATCAATCCCTATCCGTCTGCTGTCCCCACATGTTTCAAGATGTCCACCATTGTTCCTGTACCCAAGAAAGCTAAGGTAACTGAACCAAATTACTATCGCCCAGTAGCACTCACTTCTGTTATCATGAAGTGCTTTGAGAGACTAGTCAATGATCATATCACCTCCACCCTACTGTTAACCCTAGACGCACTCCAATTTGTTTACCGCCCCAATAGGTCCATAGATGATGCAAATCGCCATAACACTGCACACTGCCCTATCCCACCTGGACAAGAGGAATACCAATGTAAGAATGCTATTCATTGACTATAGCTCAGCATTCAACACCATAGTACCCTCCAAACTCATCATCAAGCTAGAGACCCTGGGTCTCGACCTCGCCCTGTGCAACTTGTTCCTGGACTTCCTGACGGGCCGCCCCAGGTGGTGAAGGTAGGAAACAACATCTTTACTCCGCTGATCCTCAACACTGGGGCCCCACAAGGGTGCGTTCTCAGCCCTCTCCTGTACTCCCTGTTCACCCACGACTGTGTGGCCATGCACACCTCCAACTCAATCATCAAGTTTGCAGACGACACGACAGTGGTAGGCTTGATTACCAACAACGACAAGACAGCCTACAGGGAGGAGGTGAGGGCCCTCGGTGTGTGGCGTCAAATAACCTCTCACTCAATGCAAGAAAAACAACAGAGATGATCATGGACTTCAGGAAACAGCAAAAGGAGCACCCCCTATCCACATCGACGGGACAGCAGTGGAGTAGGTGGAAAGATTCAAGTTCCTCGGAGTACATATCAACGACAAACTGAAATGATCCACAAACACAGACAGTGTGGTGAAGAAGGCACAACAGCGTCTCTTCAAACTCAGGAGGGACAAAAAAAAAACGTTTACAGGTGCACAATTGAGAGCTTCCTGTCGGGCTGTATCACTTCTTGGTACGGCAACTGCACCGCCCACAACCGCAGGGCTCTCCAGAGGGTGGTGCGGTATGCCCAACGCATCGCCGGGGGCAAACAACCTGCCATACAGGACACCTACAGCACCCGATGTCACAGGAAGGCCTGTTCACCCCGCTACCATCCAAAAGGCGGGGTCAGTACAGGTGCATCAAAGTTGGGACCAAGAGAGAGAAAAACAGCTTCTATCTCAAGGCCATTAGATTGTTAAACAGCCATCACTAGCACAGAGAGGTGGCTGCCTACCTACAGACTTGATATCATTGGCCACTTTAATAAATGGAACACTAGTCACTTTAATAATGCCACTTTAAGAATGTCTACATCACGCATTACTCACCTCATATGTATATAATGTATACTGTATCCTACACTATCTATTATTGCATCTTAGCCGCTCTGTCACTGCTCATCCATATATTTTATACTTGTGTGTATTAGGTTTTGTTGTGGAATTGTTAGATACTGCTGCACTGTCGGATCTAGAAGCATAAGCACTTCGCTACACTCACAATAACATCTGCTAACCATGTGTGTGTGACCAATACAATGTGATTTGATTCGATGATATAAGACAGATGACTTGAGTAGCCTGTAGGTCAGGCAATCAGAGAGAGAAAGGGAGAAACAGAAAAATAAGAGAGATGGAGGGTGATACATCTATGTCCCAATAAAATGTGCAACAAAGAATCTCAGACTGCCTTGACCAGTTGAGTTACCATTGACTGGCTCTACAAATCGGAGAGATAAAAAAACAGAAAATACATTTCTGTAAAGTGTGATGTCATGGCAGAAGGTGCAAGGTCAGCTTGACAGATTCAATCTAAATCTGTTCCACAAGGACATACGATCAGCAGCTCACTCTGCCCTCCAACCAGCCCTGAGAGCAGGGGTGAGGTCATATGGCTACAGGGGCCACACTCATACTAGCGGGGGTGGGGGGGGGCTGGGCGCGTCCATCATCTGGAGTAGTCTTTCCCGCCTAAGAGAATTGGGACAGAAATACTTCCCGCTACAGCTCAGCGATACATCACAGAAATAGTGTTCTAATGTATCCTGTCGTAACCACTGTAATTTGTCCTTGTGACTAATTGGCATATGAATAATAAAATGTTTCATGTGAAAGAAGGTGGAAGAGGACGAGAGCACAGCATGCAAACAGGATTTTTTGGAAAAACAAACATGTACTGAAAAACATATGTCAATATGCAGTACATAGTATAAAGACAATAACAGGTATAGTATACACCCACACATATTCTACCTATCACATCTTCCTCCAGATGCTAGTGAAGAGAAAGTGACATTGCTACACAGACATCTGTCACACTAAGCGACTTCATATTCCCTGTGTTCGGGAGTGTTTAATTAGGAGGTTGTTTCCTTTCAAATCTGATTACGCTCTGTGAAGTGAATGTGAAAGGTATGTATTACTCTGTCTGTAAGTATGTGCGTGTGTGAGAGAGAGGGGGAGAGCGATCGCTGAGTTGGGGAGTGTGTAACAAGCCTTCGGTCATTGTAACTACTGACACCGTCTGTCAGAGTCAGACAGAGTGTGAGTGACAGCTCTTAGTCAGTCAGGCAGTGTGTTGTATAGCACTCAGGCAGTCAGGCTGTGTTGTACAGTGCTCAGGCAATCAGACCGTGTGTTTTACTGCGCTCAGTCAGTCAGGCAGTGTGTTGTACAGAGCTCAGGCAGTCAGGCAGTGTGCTGTACAGAGCTCAGGCAATCAGACAGTGTGTTGTACATCACACCGTTAGTCAGGCAGTGTGTTGTACAGAGCTCAGGCAGTCAGGAAGTGTGTTGTACATCGCTCAGGCAGTCAGGCAGTGTGTTGTAAAGCACTCAGGCAGTCAGGCAATGTGTTGTACAGTGCTCAGGCAGTCAGGCAGTGTGTTGTACAGCGCTCAGGCAGTCAGGCAGTGTGTTGTACATCGCTCAGGCAGTCAGGCAGTGTGTTGTACATCGCACCGTCAGTCAGGCAGTGTGTTGTACAGCGCTCAGGCAGTCAGGCAGTGTGTTGTAAAGCGCTCAGGCAGTCAGGCAGCGTGTTGTACAGCGCTCAGGCAATGTGTTGTACAGTACTCGGGCAGTCAGGCAATGTGTTGGACAGTGCTCAGTCAGTCAGGCAGTATGTTGTACAGTGCTCAGGCAGTCAGGCAGTGTGTTGGATAGTGCTCAGTAAGTCAGGCAGTGTGTTGGATAGCTCAGGGGGTCCTCTGGGATGGTGATGGCCCAAAAAGAAGACAATGACCGGAGAGTGGAGGAGGATCCATCTTTACACCCAGTCTCACTGCCACAGTGAATAACATCACATCAGGGACCAGAGCACACGGCTACACTCGCAATGTTAATGAGGACTGAAATGGTCACCGTCAACCTAGTTCCTACCATAAGAGGAGGAGTCCAGTGGGCTTGTTTACATCTTTGGAGAATAGATAAACGAACACATACCTAATGTATTTCAGAGACATATACATGTCTAGGACACACACTATATCTGGGGGAAGGTTTAGAATTGTATATATAAAACACTGTTAGGAAACTTTGATCTAAGTTCTTAGAGTGCCTCACAGAGCAGAAATTGAGCCACCCCTTCTCTCTGAAACTGTAGACGATTTTCAATCAACTGGTGTGCCCCCATATCTGCAGGAAACAAAGAGAGTCTCAGATCAATTCAGAGTGTGTATTATTCCGTATGTATCCGTGTAGGAGAGTCCAAGAAAGACAAAAAAGATTGAGAGAGCAAGTAAAATCCTTCCAGAGTGGATGTGAAAGAGAAATAGAGAAAGAGGAGGACAGGGATCATAGCCCTGGTGGCGAAAGTAATCTCTCTCTTGTCATTTGATCAGTCCAGCCGGAGAAACCCAAGGCAACACATCTCACCAGCCTAACTCTGCTTCCATCTGACACACTTTGAAACGGACACAGCTAGTCTGACCTGGGCTACACATCCCTGAATGAAAAAAAATATGACTGGTCTGGAAGTCTTTATATGATAATAGATACAGAAAACTTGGCATACTTGGAATCAAAATCCAAAGAGTTTCTTCTCAAAGGATGAGTCAGTCAGATAAAATGACAGATGTTGGTGGTGCCATTCACTGAGGGTGAGACATCACTATATTTCATATAAATCAGATTTGCATTACATACTAAACCAAACTTCAGAGCAAAACAATATATAACTAATAATTGAGACTGGCCATTAGAAATCCTCTGGACAATTCCCCATCATTACCGTGTCCGTGTCGGAAGCCACCAAGGTCAAGACAGCGGCGGGGCCTGGTCTCGTGTTACTGGCGAAAATGCGTCCGACTGAGATGGCTCTATATACGGCTGTGGGATGATAATCATGATAATTAAATTCTCACGTTACCATCTCATCTGTATAGAGCTCTGATAAAACAGCATTTATGGGAAATACTTATGAGCCCCGATCAATGGACGGATTACCTTAACACATGCTGCAGGACAGTCTGCAATCAACTGCTACATTCATATCGGAATACTACCAGAGCACCTTCAACATTCTTTATGTGATATTACCCTTTATGTGATGTTTATCTGTTTGATTGTCTGTTTGGTTGCTGCATCTAAAACCAGCTGGTACTGCTCTGTTGTTCTCTCCCAGAAAGCTAAGACATTAAAATAAGAAAACATTTAATTACCTAGAAAAGCAGTGGGGACTGGGAGAGAAATCCCAAATATGAGCTACAGAGTGTATGACAGTCCCAGAAGATGTGCAGCTCCTCTTTCAGATATTGCATTGCAACATATGTCTAGCACAGGTCTGGGCAAAGGCCGGCTCGCCTGATTCAATGCAGCCCGCGGAATCATGCTCATGCTCAAAGTTTTTGAAAAACGTATTTGTTATTCAAACTAAAAGTCCAATGAATACTTTGTGTAATGATTTAACTCCCACTGCTCGTGGGACATTTATTTTGAAGTCACGTATAAATAACAACTGCACGAGGACAGACAGTGACTGACAGGCTGACACACACATGACACAGTTACAAATAGTAGCAAGCTAGAAATTGCGCAAAAATGAGTTTTTCCAAAGAGTTCAAAGAAAAGGCAAGTAGACAATGAATGTGGGGTGTTCCAGCAAGAGTGGACATTGAAATATTTATTTATTGAGGTATCAGGGAAAGATGTGTGCTTAGTGTGCAAAGAGAGCACTTGTCCCGCACAAGACGAAGCATGCAGAGAAATATAGGAATATGTCTTCTGAGCAGAGGGCAAGTGCATCAAAACAGTTTTTTTCTCAGTTGCAAAAGCAGCAAGAACATTTCACAAAACTGCATTCAGCAAACAACGGAATTGCGAGAGCTAGCTACAGTATATATCGTCCCACGAAATTGCTAAACATAGCAAGTAATTCGCAGAGGGCGAATTCATAAAATAATGTTTAATTGACTCTGCAGCAATACTTTGCCCCGACAAGACAGAGCCGTTTGAAAATGTTTCCTTGCCAAGACAAACAGTGACACGGCGTGTTGAGGACATCGCAGAGAAAATTGAACAACAGTTGAAAGACAAGGTAAAGGATTGCACCTATTTCTCCTCGGCTCTGAATGAGAGCAGTGATGCACGTGACACGGCACAGTTGTTGATATTCTTACGAGGTATAACCCCAGACTTTGAAATTACAGAGGAGTTCGCTTCAGTGCAGTCAATGAAGAGCACAACCACAGGGAAATATTTATTGGAGGAGGTTAATAAGTGTGTGGAAAAGCTGGGACTGAGTTTTGAAAAGTTATCCAGTGTGACCGTTGATGGGTGCCAAAACATTGGCCTTTTGAAAAGGATACAAGATCAAGTAGCTGAGCTGAACCCAGATAAGAAAATGATTTTCCTGCATTGCATTATTTATCAGGAGGTGCTCTGGAAATGAGCCATGTTGTGGATACAGTCACTAAAGTGGTAAACTTCAAAAGAGCAAAATCTTTAAACCACAGGCAGTTTGTCTCACTGTTGGAAGAGACAGAGTCGGGTCATGCAGATCTCCCCTACCACACAAATGTGAGATGGCTGAGTTTGGGGGAGGTGCTTAAAAGGGTGTGGGACCTGAAGCCGGAGATTGCTAATGAAAGGAAAATATGTGGATTTCCCTCAACTGCAAGATAAAGAATGGTTGGCTGATTTTGCTTTTAATGTGAACATAATGGCCCTCATGATTGAACTGGATTCCAAACTAGGGAAGGGCCTTTTTGCACATCAGATGTACAGCCTTGTCAAAGCCATCAAGGGAAATTTATTCAACCTGACCTGCCAAGTAGAAGCAAACAATCTCACCCACCTTCTGACACTACTAGTCTGTTCCCTATCAGATGACCAGTGGGAGGAGTATACATCGCTGCTGCATACTTTGAACGGTGAGTTTTCTTGTCGTTTTGAGGATTTCAAAGTGTTGGAAAATGACATGCTGTTGGATTCCTCTCCTTTCACCTTCAATGTGGATAATGTGTCCAAAGACCTGCAACCTGAGCTTATCGATCTTCAGTCTGATGCAGTGATTGGAGAACTATTCAAAACAATGTCACTGTTGAGGTTCTATGCATCTCTCGATGAACAAAACTTCCCTAAGATTAGGAGTCATGCTCAGAAGATGTCTGTACTGTTTGGGTCAACCTATGTATGTGAACAGACATTTTCAGTAATGAAATATAACAAGTCACGGCATAGATCAGCTCTTACTGACTCTCACCTCTCAGCAATCCTGCACATAGCAACGTCAGAAACTATACCTTCATTGCATGTTTAATAATGAAAATGCCTACCAAAAGGAGAGCATGAATGTGGTTTATTTCTGTGCATGTTAAAAAAGTTAAATAAGTAGCATATCTGGATGTGATTTACAGTAGATAGATCTGTCAACACAGTCATACACATGATGTATAATTCTGTAATATGATTCTGGCCCGCGATGGCACAAATGTATTCTAATGTGGCCCTCCATGGAAAATAATCGCATATCCAAAACCTCCATTTTCTTTCTTTTTTTTGCTCAGGACTATTTGAGTGTCTCAGTGTTGATTAACTAAGCATGCTACTTGCAGTCAGTCCATTCAATCAGATTTCAGCTCGTTTTATCACAACATTGGGTGTGACAGATATCTTAAAATATCACCGCCAAAGTCTACTTCAATTTTATGGATCATAAGATTAAACCATGAATATTTTGTATGGCTGTCTCAGTATTAAGGCAATCCTAAATAATTGATGGCGACACTACAAAACTCACGGATCATTAAAGATTATATTTTTGCCAAACACGTTTTATTATAGTTTATGCTCAAGGTCCTATCATGGCTTTATGCCTTAAAGAGACAGACCGAGAGTTCTGGAGCCATTTCACATATTTATATGTTCTGTAGAGACAGATATTGTTTAAATCAGATATTGTTTTCCAACAGTCCTCTCAAGCGATCAAATCCATTGCAGGAAGTATAAAACCCACATATTTTTGTAGGGGCAATTGTTCTCTGAGATTGAACAGTTATGACTATAACTACTGTTCCCTGAAGGAGGAAAATGAGGTACAGCACAGCTATGGTGACTTTAAGCGTTACTCTACTGAAGAACACTAGAATCCTGACAAGGCCAATGAACACCATGCCTCACCAGAAGCCCTCCTTTCCACAGGTGATAAACCAGAGGCACCGATTAATGACATATATTTTCACCCTTATTCACCATACATTTTCACCCCTCTTCACCAGGTTCACCAGGTGCTGTATCTTTCCCAAAATCTCCACGTAATTGATGTGTGGCACGCTCTGCGACATAGTCCACAACCCCCGAATTGAGCTGCCCATGCACAGTACACCCCACCCTCAGGGGGATAGGTCTGTCATGATCACCTTGCGGGAAATAGCTCGACCCATGGGGGTCCCCAGCGACAACGACCGCGGGTCCCTCTATCGAGCTGAGACCATAGGTATGATGAGACACCCACAGTGACTAGGGGTTTAGGTGGTGCAATGATGCGTCCTAGCCAGCGTCTACCGCCCGCCGCTGTAAAGTTTGCAACAGCCCGAGGGGAACCACAGCGATCATAGAAACCATCATCCCAAATAGACAAAAATGGGGCGGCGAAGCAAAGCAGGAAACCGGCCACCCTCTGCATGGACAAGAATGCACGATTCTACACTCTGAGTTTAACTCAAGATCCAGAAACAGAATGCGTTGAGATGTAGTCAAACAGCTCTTCTCTTGATTCACTATGAAACCCAGAGACGGAACATGGGAAACCAGCATGAATGTGTGTAACACCACCTGCACCCTCAACTCGGCTACCACCAGCCATTCGTCCAGGTAGTTCAATATCCTGAGCCCCAATATCCTGAGCCGTCAACAGTGAAGAGGCGACTCCAGGATGCTGGCCTTCTAGGCAGAGTTGCAAAGAAAAAGCCATATCTCGGACAGGCCAATAAAATAAAAAGATTAAGATGGGCAAAAGAACACAGACACTGGACAGAGGAACTCTGCTTAGAAGGCCAGCATCTCGGAGTGGCCTCTTCACCGTTGACATTGAGACTGGTGTTTTGCGAGTACTATTTAATGAAGCTGCCAGTTGAGGACTTGCGAGACGTCTGTTTCTCAAACTAGATACTCTAATGTACTTGTCCTCTCGCTCAGTTGTGCACTGGGGCATCCCACTCCTCTTTCTATTCTAGTTATAACCAGTTTGCGTTGTTCTGTGAAGGGAGTAGTACACAGCGTTGTACGAGATCTTCAGTTTCTTGGCAATTTCTCACATGGAATAGCATTCATTTCTCAGAACAAGAATAGACTGACGAGTATCAGAAGAAAGTACTTTGTTTCTGGCCATTTTGAGCATGTAATTGAACCCACAAATACTGATGCTCCAGATACTCAACTAGTCTAAAGGCCAGTTTTATTGCTTCTTTAATCAAAACAACAGTTTTCAGCTGTGCTAACATAATTGCATAAGGGTTTTCTAATGATCAATTAGCGTTTAAAATAGATCAACTTGGATTAGCTAACACAACGTGCCATTGGAACACAGGAGTGATGGTTGCTGATAATGGGCCTCTGTACACCGATGTAGATATTCCATAATAAATCTGCCATTTCCAGCTACAATAGTCATTTACAACATTAACAATGTCTACACTGTATTTCTGATCAATTTGATGTCATTTTAAATGGACAAAATTGGCTTTTCTTTCAAAAACAAGGACATCTCTAAGTGACCCCAAACTTTTGAACGATAGTGTAAATATTTCTAAACCTAATTTAATGTATCTCCCTGGGTGGGGGTGTAATGCAGTTGTGGATTGTGAGATTACTACTGACAGAACCTCACCTGGATCTTGATTGGCCAGGAGAAGTTGCTGACGTAGACATAGAAGGTGATGTTGGAGTTGACCCGGAAGTTGAACTTCTCACAGGAGAAGCTGTCTCTGTGTTCCTGGATATTGGTCTTGGACACAATGTGCACCTCTTCACCAGAGATGGTGCCAGCTAGGGGGGAGAAGTGTGAGTCGTCATGGGAAGAACACAGAGGAGAATGCAGTCGGTCAAGGTCAAGCACACATACAGTTGAAGTCGGAAGTTTACATACAGTGCCTTGCGAAAGTATTCGGCCCCCCTTGAACTTTGCGACCTTTTGCCACATTTCAGGCTTCAAACATAAAGATATAAAACTGTATTTTTTTGTGAAGAATCAACAACAAGTGAGACACAATCATGAAGTGGAATGTCATTTATTGGATATTTCAAACTTTTTTAACAAATCAAAAACTGACAAATTGGGCATGCAAAATTATTCAGCCCCCTTAAGTTAATACTTTGTAGCGCCACCTTTTGCTGCAATTACAGCTGTAAGTCGCTTGGGGTATGTCTCTATCAGTTTTGCACACCGAGAGACTCAAATTTTTTCCCATTCCTCCTTGCAAAACAGCTCGAGCTCAGTGAGGTTGGATGGAGAGCATTTGTGAACAGCAGTTTTCAGTTCTTTCCACAGATTCTCGATTGGATTCAGGTCTGGACTTTGACTTGGCCATTCTAACACCTGGATATATTTATTTTTGAACCATTCCATTGTAGATTTTGCTTTATGTTTTGGATCATTGTCTTGTTGGAAGACAAATCTCCGTCCCAGTCTCAGGTCTTTTGCAGACTCCATCAGGTTTTCTTCCAGAATGGTCCTGTATTTGGCTCCATCCATCTTCTCATAAATTTTAACCATCTTCCCTGTCCCTGCTGAAGAAAAGCAGGCCCAAACCATGATGCTGCCACCACCATGTTTGACAGTGGGGATGGTGTGGTCAGGGTGATGAGCTGTGTTGCTTTTACGCCAAACATAACGTTTTGCATTGTTGCCAAAAAGTTCAATTTTGGTTTCATCTGACCAGAGCACCTTCTTCCACATGTTTGGTGTGTCTCCCAGGTGGCTTGTAGCAAACTTTAAACAACACTTTTTATGGATATCTTTAAGAAATGGCTTTCTTCTTGCCACTCTTCCATAAAGGCCTGATTTGTGCAATATACGACTGATTGTTGTCCTATGGACAGAGTCTCCCACCTCAGCTGTAGATCTCTGCAGTTCATCCAGAGTGATCATGGGCCTCTTGGCTGCATCTCTGATCAGTCTTCTCCTTGTATGAGCTGAAAGTTTAGAGGGACGGCCAGGTCTTGGTAGATTTGCAGTGGTCTGATACTCCTTCCATTTCAATATTATCGCTTGCACAGTGCACCTTGGGATGTTTAAAGCTTGGGAAATCTTTTTGTATCCAAATCCGGCTTTAAACTTCTTCACAACAGTATCTCGGACCTGCCTGGTGTGTTCTTTGTTCTTCATGATGCTCTCTGCGCTTTTAACGGACCTCTGAGACTATCACAGTGCAGGTGCATTTATACGGAGACTTGATTACACACAGGTGGATTGTATTTATCATCATTAGTTATTTAGGTCAACATTGGATCATTCAGAGATCCTCACTGAACTTCTGGAGAGAGTTTGCTGCACTGAAAGTAAAAGGGCTGAATAATTTTGCACGCCCAATTTTTCAGTTTTTGATTTGTTAAAAAAGTTTGAAATATCCAATAAATGTCGTTCCACTTCATGATTGTGTCCCACTTGTTGTTGATTCTTCACAAAAAATACAGTTTTATATCTTTATGTTTGAAGCCTGAAATGTGGCAAAAGGTCGCAAAGTTCAAGGGGGCCGTATACCTTCGCAAGGCACTGTACATCCAATTAGTATTTCGTAGCATTGCCTTTAATTTTTTTTACTTGGGTCAAACTTTTCGTGTAGCCTTCCACAAGCTTCCCACAATAAGTTGGGTGATTTCTGGCCCATTCCTCCTGACAGAGCTGATGTAAATGAGTCAGGTTTGTAGGCCTCCTTAGTCGCACACGCTTTTTCAGTTCTGCCCACAAATGTTCTATGGGATTGAAGTTGGTGCTTGGTGATGGCCACTCCAATACCTTGACTTTGTTGTCCTTAAGCCATTTTGCCACAACTTTGGAAGTATGCTTGGGGTCATTGTCCATTTGGAAGACCCATTTGAGACCAAGCTTTAACTTCCTGACTGATGTCTTGAGATGTTGCTTCAATATATCCACGTCATTTTACTCTCTCATAATGCCATCTATTTTGTGAAGTGCACCAGTCCCTCCAGCAGCAAAGCACCCCCACAACATGATGCTGCCACCCCTGTGCTTCACGGTTGGGATGGTGTTCTTTGGCTTGCAAGCCTCCCCCTTTTTCCTCCAAACATAACGATGGTCATTATGGCCAAACAGTTCTATTTTTTGTTTCATCAGACAAGAGGACATTTCTCTAAAAAGTCCCCATTTGCAGTTGCAAGCCGAAGTCTGGCTTTTTTATGGTGGTTTTGGAGCAGTAGCTTCTTCCTTGCTGAGCGGCCTTTCAGGTTATGTCGATATTGGACTCGTTTTACTGTGGATATAAATATACTTTTGTACCTGTTTTCTCCAGCATCTTCACAAGGTCCTTTGCTGTTGTTCTAGGATTGATTTGCACTCCAACCTAAGTGCATGTAAACTTCCGACTTCAACTGTATAGGTACAGAGCGCATAGATACCGCTGTGACAGTTCCGCCAGTCAAACAAAACCACGTTTAGTGATGACAGTCGAGAGTAGAAATGGGTAGCCAGGCTACTGACAGTGATGTTTTAGAAGAAAGATAAACAGATTCTAGCAGCGAGAGTGGGTGTAACCTGTCAACACACATGTAACTCCCATCCAGAGACTTGATCTGTTCAAATAAAGCTTTAAAAAATGTAAGGAAAGTGTAATTCTACTTCCTTTACAAAAAAGAGACATGCATGTATATTTTAAGTAGTCCAAATTGAAGACATTATCAAGAATACTGCACTAATAGGGCAGACTTTGGGACAGCTTTAATAAAAGATTACCCCAACTACTTTATCAGTGCCATAACACAGACTCACTGTAATTGTTCAGCACATATATTCTGAAGCCCTAAAGTTTCCTCTCAAATTAAGTAAAAAAATGTAAAATAAAATGTAAAAAAAAGAGTTCTGGGCCCTTAACATGGGAACAGTCTGGGCAAGGTTTTATCTTAATTGAAATCACACAAAAAACACATAAAAAATGCCCTAATGCCATAATTAAAAATATCTCCACTGCATTTTTCACAAGGGACATTCCTCTACAGACATTCTTGTCTAATGAGAGACACTGAGCAGAACAACAAAGGCACCATTCCCTCTGGGTAAGATGACAAATAGAGTGAGATTCTGTACATCAGAGACTGTAGGTTTTATTTTTACCATCGCAGGTGACTAGTACAGTATTAAAATGTCCTATAATGGATTCTGTAGTGCACGGGGTGTACACTGTATGATGCTGAATGGGTTATATCCACCTTAGTAACTATAGCTAGGTGGTCAGTCACACTCCATGTTGTCAAACAGTCAAATAAACACTGACATTTACTACAGCACATACAGATCCAAACTATGGCGAAATGATCAGCTAAGACAAGTTACCTGTTGATCCAATAGACCAGGTGATGTTGAGGTTGAAGTTGTTGGACGCATTGATCGACATGTCCAAGTTCTTGTTGCTCTGTAAAATATGACCACAAAACGAGGTCGAACACGTGTATTCCAC
This sequence comes from Oncorhynchus masou masou, assembly GCF_036934945.1. Taxonomy (NCBI): domain Eukaryota; kingdom Metazoa; phylum Chordata; class Actinopteri; order Salmoniformes; family Salmonidae; genus Oncorhynchus; species Oncorhynchus masou. The sequence goes on along the minus strand of NC_088235.1, from coordinate 46,394,188 downwards.
ACCAACATTATGATGACTTGGAATAATACTTATGTGGGTTTTCTCTTCTTTACATAATCGATGCATGACATACATAACAGAAAGGCTACATGAGACCGTCCCGCAGGATGACTGAGGGAGGCCTCTGTGTGGTTACTGACCTGTTCAGGGGTGGCCATGAAGTTGATGGCGGTGTAGTGGTGGTCATCCTCCTGGAGAAGGCTGAAGGTGAACTGGTAGTCAATCAGCAGGTTGTCTGCAGGGACAGGGAGACAAACAGAAGATGAGGGATGTATTCTTAAAGTGCAGGGACACACAGTCAGAACAACTCCCGTCGGGAAGGGTTGCCCAGGAATCAGACCACAACAAGTGCAAGTGACTGCCTTCTTTTTCATATCAATAATGCAGTATTTCAATCAGCACAAGCTGTACTAGGAAACAAGAGTAGAGGAAGATCAATATGACATGGGTGTACGGCTAATAGAAAGTATTCAGTGGGATTCAATGCCCGTTCTATTTTTATAAACGTTTGTCCTATTCAATGACAGGGCCTCATTGTCCGAGCCACAATGGGCTGTAATGCTGGGATTTGGAACATTTACCATCTGGACCACAGCAGGACTCTAGGAAGGTCACCTTGTCTGATTCCATTCAGAAGACAGCCCTTGATTCAAAGGGTACAGTCTAGGAGGAGCCATGTGGGAGACGGTCTCTATTGGATTGTCAATATGCTCAGCAGGACGGTTCACTAACCCCTTCAGATCACTGTTATTAACTATTCAGAGGAGTTTAGGTTCCACCAGGGGTGCACAACTAGGGTTGCAAAGGGTCAGAAACTTTTCACTGGAAATTTGCCATGGGATGTTAAGCCCTGGAATTTGGGGAATTGTGCTTAGATTCATTTAAAAAAAGTTAGCTTACATTAGTGAACCTTTTTTTGTGGGATACAAATAAGGCAATTCAAGGTCTTGTGGCATATTTTGGTTAAACTATCCCCAATTCAATGGAATTCCAACCCTCTGCATACACAGTGCATTCTTCCATCACACGTACAGCTGATTCTCAAGATCTTGCACACTAATGAGACTGAGCACAAACTACTACACTGTCTTAGCCAAGGACTACATGATTTCAAGTCCTGATTACCATACTGGGTGGTGTGAATATATTTTATATGACATACATTATTTTTTGTTAACTAGTAAATAGTAGCCTACAGCAAAGTGTGTTTAAATAATTTCTCACTTGTTAACAATTTCTGATAGTTAGTTTTTGCTACCATGTGGGTTTTAGTTTGCTTGAGCCTGCTAACTGAGTGTTAATTAATTTGTTTCCATGTTTCATTTTTAAAATATGTATCTTACAAAGGAGTTGTTTAATCTAACTGCTTAACTATTTACATGGAATTGTATTTGGGGTTTTTTACAAATTTTTTTCTAATCTTTACAGGAAAATGACAAGGCACTACCTGATGTGTGGAGACATTTCACTACAGCTAATGCAGAAGGAAAAGTGTGTACATAGATTCAGGGCATAACGTACAGACAAGGGTATGGTAGGGTGCGAGAACAGAGGAGGTAAACCTAGGGATTGAGTGACGATAAGAGAGGTTCCGTCTCTGGAGGCACCAGTTAAGTTAGGTGAGGTCTCGCATGTGTGGGGGGTGGGACAAAGGAGCTATCTATCTATGGCATGTTGAGTGGGACTAGGGACTTCGAAGTAAACAAAACAATGAGAGCTACCCTATACAACAGTATACAAGGCATATTGACATATGAGAGAGTCATAAAGCAATCATGTGTTGATTGGGAGAGCTAAGACAACGGGTAAGACAGCAACGGGTAAACAGCTAAGACAACAACAATGGATAAATGGCGATGAATGGGCAGAGCGGGTCAGTTAGCTACACACAGGGCCTGAGTTCGAGGCTGGGGCCAACAGATAAACAAAATTAAGTACAGTGTTAATGAACAGTCCAGCAGGTATCAGCTGTGTAGCCGAGTGATCATAGCGTCCAATGAGCAGCAATAGATGAAACAGGGAGCCGTTCGGTAGTCGTTACTACGCTAAGCGAGTGGGAGACACAGTGTTCAGAAAGCTAGCGGGCCAGGGCTAGCAGATGGGTCTTCATCGACATCCACGACGCAGAGGCCGGTTGAGAGCACATCGGCCGAATTACGTCAGCAGACCAGTCGTGATGGATCAGCGGGGCTCTGTATCGACAAAGGGTCCAGGCCAATTGGCAAGAGATGTATTGTAGTTGGAGTACTTCGTTGGCTAGCCGGGAGATGGGTCTAGCAGGAAGCTAGCTCGAGGCTAACTGGTGCTTGCTTCTGGTCAAGGGCGTTAGCCACAATAACCACTCGGTAGCAGCTAGTTAGCTGCGATGATCCAGTGTAATGGTCCAGAGCTTGCGGCAGGAATCCGGTGATATAGTGGAGAAAAGCAGTCCGATATGCTCAGGGCTGATATCGCACTGTGCAGACTGGCAGGTATTATCCGGGCTAAAGCGGCTGGTATCTGAGCTAAAGGTAAAGACCGCAAGCAGTGGCTACCAATGACTAAATAGCTAGCAGCTAATTAACTGGCTAGCTGCTGATGGCTAGTTTCTGACGGAGGTTCCAGTTGAAAAAATTGCAGATCCGTACCACATTGGGTGAGGACGGTTGCAGGAAGGTATATTTGATTCGAAAATGGAAAAAAGAGATTGAAATATATTGAAATATATACAACAACAAAAAAAAAGAAACAAAATTAATATTCCATGAGCCAAAACAACACACGTCTTACTGCTACGCCATCTTGGATTCAAGATGGCGTAGCATTTGCTGGATGCAGAGCTCAATAGAGTTCAAGTGAAGGTCAAGCAAATCATAGAGAAAGCAGACTGTATTGCAATCATCTCTGGTGGGTGGTCGAAGGTTCGTGGGCAAGGAATAATTAACTACATCATCTCCACCCCTCAACCAGTATTCTACAAGAGGACAGACACAAGGGGCAACAGACACACCGGTCTCTACATTGCAGATGAGCTGAAAGCAGTCATCCATGACCTTGGACCACAGAAGGTATTTTCACTGGTGACGGATAATGCTGTGAACATGAAGGCTGCTTGGTCTAAAGTGGAGGAGTCCTTCCCCCACTTCACACCCATTGGCTGTGCTGCTCATGCATTGAATCTGCTCCTCAAGGACATTATGGCACTGAAAACAATGGATACACTACAAGAGAGCCAAGGAAATGGTTAGGTATGTGAAGGGTCATCAAGTTATAGCAGCAATCTACCTCACCAAGCAAAGTGAGAAGAATAAGAGCACCATATTGAAGCTGCCCAGCAACACCTGTTGTGGTGGTGTTGTCATCATGTTTGACAGTCTCCTGGAGGGGAAGGAGTGTCTCCAAGACATGGTCATATCGCAGTCTGCAGATATGGACAGCCCCATCAAGAGCATCCTCCTGGATGATGTATTTTGGGAGAGTGTGGTAAGCAGCCTGAACCTCCTGAAACCTATAGCAGTAGCCATTGCAGGGATTGAGGGAGACAACGCCATCATGTCTGATGTTCATACTCTGCTTGCAGATGTAAGAGAAGAAATCCGTACTGCAGAAGAAGAAACTGCAGTTCTGAAAAACATGAAAAAGCGTGAAGATATCTGCCTGAAGCCCATACATGCCGCAGTGTACATGTTGGACCCCAAGTATGCTGGCAAGAGCATCCTCTCTGGTGGAGAGATCAACAAGCCCTATGGTGTCATCACTACCGTGTCTCGCCACCTTGGCCTGGATGAGGGCAAGTTTCTTGGCATTATGGCGAAGTACACTTCCAAGCAAGGGTTTGGGATGGAGATGCAATATGGAAGTCGTGCCAACATATCTCATCAGCCACCTGGTGGAAGGGACTTTGTGGATCTGAGGCTCTTTCCCCTGTTGCCTCCATCATCCTCCAAATCCCACCAACATTTGCTGCCTCAGAGTTCAACTGGCCCTTGTTTGGGAACACACACACCAAAGCACGCAACAGGCTGACCAATACAAGAGTTGAAAATTTGGTGGCCATCCAGGCATATTTTGGGCTTTTTGAGCCTGACAACGAGCCATCCTCAACCAGGTTGGAAAGTGACAGTGAAGATGAGGCCTCAGAGTCTAATGTTCAAGAGGGGGGCATTGAGGAGGTCCAGGGAGAAGACATGGAAACCTGAGAGGACGACAACCAAAGCTTTAGTTTCTAGACTATAATTTTACAGATGTATGTTGAAAACATTTTGGAGAGATGTGATGGTTCATTGGGGATCATTCAATATTCCCTTTCTTTTGTTGTTCAGTGAAATCATCACATGTGAAGAGTCAACTCATTTAATTAAAGTTCAATTCGAAACTAAAATGTTTTTTTTTATTTCTATTGGAAGGATTTAATCATTTGCAATTATGTCTACATATGATAAGGTAAAATGTTTCTGTTTCTGTCTCCATATCGGCGTGGCAGGGTAGCCTAGTGGTTAGAGCGTTGGACTAATAACCCACAAGTTGCAAGCTCAAATCCCTGAGCTGACAAGGTACAAATCTGTCGTTCTGCCCCTGAACAGGCAGTTAACCCACTGTTCCTAGGCCGTCATTGAAAATAAGAATTTGTTCTGAACTAGGTAAAAAGGTTCTAGGTAAAAAAAATATGATATGGTAAATATATCCAATATAAAAAACATCTACATTAAATGAAATTAATTTGCATATATTCCAGTTAATCCCACATATTCCTGTTAATTCCCACGGCAAGTTTCCACCTCTGAATATTCCCCAAAATGTGCAACCCAATGCACCCAACGCTGGTCCTCAAGTGGTTGCAGGTCCTGCTGGTTTTCCTTTTTTGCAATTTGATCAGACATAGGAGGCCAGGTAAGTGCACTCTCTGGGCATTCAATGACATGAACTCATCAACTCAGTGCCAGGGACCATTTGAAAACGCAGGGATACAGTCCTTGTGGACTGGAGTTGTGCATCCTGCGAAGCCTTTAAACACAATGACCATCACAACCAAACCCTACTCGCTATGAGGAAATGCCATTTTCATAGTTAGTCAATGACAGCTGAATGCACTACATGTCTGTCTCAGAAGCTCACACTGTGCCATTCACTTCCCCATTTCACGGCTTCTATGAACTGCTGTTTATCAGCCACGTGAGAAGAACAAACAATTGTTTATCATCGTTCGAACTCGACAAAATAATACTCCTGCTGAGTTCAGAGAGGACTTCATTTGACTTCCTTTCAGAACGCACATTTCAAGCCTTAGCGAGACGAAAGGAAATTATGTTTGACAAACAGTTGCATTTTGTTTAGTCGCCATGCCGAATTAAAGGAATTAGCAGATATCAGATCAAAGCCAATGCGTGACTCTTTCTCCCTCCCGCTTCGGGCACACACGTTGCTGTGTGTTGTTTATCCCATAAGGGTCTTCTGTAAACTTCAAACAGTTCTACATGCTCTGTAAAGAGGACACAGAAGTGCAGAGAAATTCAAAAAGGACATTGTGAGGTGTCTAGTGTGTTTGGTACCAGTGTATGCTGCTTATTAATGTACAGTATACTTAGACAAATGCCGTGCCCACTCAAAGAATCCCTGCTGAAAACAATGACGTTAGTGGACAAAGTGGAAGACTTGTCAAGTTGCACAATCCTTTTCAACATCTAACATGTTTCAATATGTTAGATTTCATGCCTGATATAATATTTGCTACTGTGACACAAAAGCAACAAGTGCAAATTAAAACTCCCATCAGAGAAATAACAAAACAATTACAATAATAATCTAAATGATTTGCATACATTACATAAATGTGAACATGTTCATTGGGCACACATTTGACCTTACAAAGATAACTTAAATATGGTAATGTAAGCATCAAATGTTCTAAACAAGACTAAAGTTGCTATAGACAAGTCATGGTTTTAGCATACTGTAACTTTATTCAGAATCTAAAAGAAAGAGCAAAATCTCACCTGTAAAGTCATTTCATATTTAGAAGTCTGCATCCAGTAAGTTGAAACAGCATGATGCCCTATTCAATATCAGTGATACAGGATGCACTTGGAGATTTCATTTAATGCCTGTTACTATTCACTACCTTGCATTTGAAACACTTTCTTCAAAGACAAATAAATGCATGTATAGCATTAGTACAGAGGGAAAGCAATTAGTTAAAAAACACCAATAACCAGGTTTCCATCCAACCTTTTTATGCAAGTAAAGTACATAAAATAAAAGATAACGACAAGGTGGGTTCTTTTTGTGTAGGTTAGAGTTTTTCGTCATGAATCTTGTTCTGGAGGCAGCTCTGCATTGTGGTCATTAGCTGGCACAGTCACAAAGTCCTACAACCTTACCTTAAGCACCCTGCTAATCCAAATGCCTAAATTAAATTAAGACCAAAAAGCACATTTTTGTTTTCATGAATTTTTACAGTACAGCCAATTTAGACTTTACAGCTTGCCTATCTAAGGGGAAATTGTTCAGTTCTGCCTCCAGGACAAGACAATAGATGTCAACCTGTACTTTTGAGGGGTTGGTTAAATGTGGAAGAAACATTTCAGTTGAATGCATTCAGTTGTGCAACTGACTAGGTATCCCCTTTCCCCTTCTTTATGTCTGTAATTCATTCTGCCAGAAATGGCGGTGGGAATACTGAAAAAATAACCATCATGCGGTAAACTTGGAGTCTCACAATGATATGTTGTGTAGTCCTCCCACTACGACTCGGGAGAGCATGCAGTTTATCAGGCTACTTCACAGGGTGGTGACAAGTGCACAGTGATGAGCTTGATGCTCCCATCCAATTAACATTGAGGGCCTTATTCTGATGACATGATGATCAATGCTTGGCTGCCGTTTGACTAATAAAAAATGATCTTACTCTTTTGTCCATATTAATCTCATCATGTGGGCTAACCTACCTGCATTGTGTATGCGAGCTGCTGACTTTAGCGCACATGCCAAGACCAGAGGAGGCACATTCGCTATATAACGCAACATGTTTTGTGACAAAACCATCAGTAGAGTTGGAAACCCGCTGGAAACCTGACTTATTTATTTTATTTGGTACGTGGGAATTTAACCACAAACGTTCTGTTGATGTGCACCATCATCATACACACCCTTTTTATCTGCAACATGAAACAGCTCCGGTGGGAAAATGCCCATATCGTTTTTATGCAGATTTTAGAATATTCGCATGGAAACCGAGCTATTGAGAATTTACACTCGGGACACTTGCTCAGAAGAAGTGGTTTCCTTGATTATTCTGGACCCCCAGGTAAAGTGACACCTATAATGGAGGTATCTTCTGTAAAATAGCTATGAACATGTGCTTGTCTGATGGTACTACTCAGCTGTCTGTGCCAACTGCCTGACTGATAATGCTCAGACATCTATTGTACAATTAAGTTGTCTGCTCGGTATAACTAAAATTAGTTTAAATGGAGATTATTCCCTTAGTCGAGTCGATCAGACACTCTTCGTGACAACACCGAGGTTCAAGACCATAATCTACACAACCAGTCTACAATTAGCAAGTAGAGATTATCAGCACAGAGAAGCCTCCGTGCTTGCGTCTGGGGAGAATATCTCTCTCACTGTATCTATCTGACACTGGTTAGGCGTCTGCAAAGAGTGCCTGTCAGATAGTGTTTAGTGTTTAGTGCAGAGTGCCTGATCCTCTCATGATAAGGGGCTTGAGGGTTTGAGGCTGGTAATGGCGGGTGGCGGGGCTGGTGGGACACACTTGGTGGCTCCTTCTTATTAGGGCCTTCTAGCTGACACTGATCCACTGTGAGGGCAACTCATTACCCACACTAACCTGGTCAGCCACTGACGACCAGCTTCCTCATTAGCATCAGCCATGATTACATTCCAGTGGGAACCCACTGGGCACACACTGGTTGAATCAACGTTGTTTCATTGTAATTTGTCAACGTATTGTGACATGTTTTCAACTCATTTCAACCAGAATTGTAAAAATGTCTACTTAAATACTTGGACCTAAGTAAATGAATCAATTTATGATGAGGTTGAGTAGTGGTTGACATTGTATATGCCATTCCACAGACCATCGTACAGTATATTAAATATAGGATGAAAAAGATTTTTAACATTTCTATGTCGAATTTGTCTACGCAATTTCTACATATACATAGTTCTGATGATTATGTTGATATTAGATTGATGTAACTACCTGTTAGTCAGGTTAAGTCAAAGAATTTAAGTTGAAGTTTTACCCTAATTTCATTGTTTACAACTCTGGTTGAAATGAGATGAAAACAGTACTGGTCACATGAGGGGTTAAATGTGGAAGACACATTTCAGTTGAAGGCATTCAGTTATACAACTGATGAGGTATCCCCCTTTCCCTTCATACTTTTTTCAAATCCAATGTATTTTCACGTTGATTGGAAGAATGACCTAGATCAGTTTCCAATGGTAGGTAGTATTAGGCCTACCATTAGTAATTACTAAGTACTATTATTAGTAGTAGAAGTACATATTGAAGCCATAAAGTAGTTGTAGAAGTCCAAGTAGTTAGAATAGTACAGTAGCAACATCTCCATTAATAAAATGTCATTCCTCATCATCATTGCTCTCACTATCATTATTCGTGTCATTGTGCTAGATTTCTGCCTTGTCACAATTGGTTAAATAATTAGTATGTAATGAACGTGCAAAGTAAACATCAATCCCTTCAAATAGAGGATGTCACACTCAGTTCCCAGAAGGACGTGTGTGCTACCCTTCAGTCGCCCTGATTCATTAGGCATAATTGGCCCAATTAGTCTCTTTAACCTTCACATCCACATCCCAGCTTAGACATCCACACATCCTACATGTCCAATAAATCCTACACATCTGCACTGGTAATGCTTCTAGGAAAGGCAGGGCTTGACTCACAATAGCTAGCCATTAGCTAAACAGCATGATAAAAGCTTTGAATCTTGATTGGTTATGACATAATTGTAGCACTTAAGTGGGGCTTAACCGTTGAGCCTAAGTTTCTGCGCTCGTGACATAATGGAAAACACTATCAGTCATCAAACATGGCCGACCTTTCAGTCCTCTGAGGTGAACGACAGCTTTGCTGATGACCCTGCCTGTTATGGAGATTTGAAATGCCATGTAGGAGGAAAATCAGTCCCACTTTCTCAAAGACCTCAAATAGAGCTCTTATTTGTCCTCCATGTCCACCGTGAGATCTGAATAGCATGCTAATAGATGATTTACAGCCACTTTTCTATTTGATAGAATAGCGTATGATAAAGGAACACGGGAAACAAATGTATTTCTAATGCGCCATTTAGAGTATTCGTGTGCTTGTTTGGCCATGTTCAAACAGACCGAGCAGATAGCTTGTCCATTTGCTCCCTAATGACTTTGAACCCTCTCAACCGATGCAGGGGAACGATCAGGATATGACATGTCCCTCAGGGGAAACAGTCCGTAGCCAAACAGAGATAGGTGGATAGACACCTCTCAGAGTGACCATAGTGATTGGGAGTGATCTCCACAGCCACGTCCTCCACTGCCTCCTGGTAACTGTGGGTACACTGTACAGCGAGGGTGCCACCTAGTGCCCTCCTTACTCAGACATAATGCCAGTCAGCTGAACAGACAATCTGTCATGAGCAATAGAAGACAGTGGGGGCGACAGTGAGTGATGCCGGTGCATGTACTTAACCTTTCTGGTTAGAATCTGACAATACAAATACAGAACAATAGTTGACAGTACCGATTGGTGTTTTTAGATAGAGATTTGCTTTCTATATATCTGGATGTGTTTTGATGTTGTGAAGGGTTGTGTTGTTCTAGAGCGCAGGTTGCTCTTCTTCCTTTAAGGAACTTAAAGGACAGTCCACAGTGTTTTTTATGGTGGGTGTTTCGTGTTTTTTAATAGCTCTGAATATCAACTATTGAAACCAATGTTAAAACTACATGTAGTGTGTGGTATATGTACCGTACATGGTTAGTTTTGAACTAGGTAAGTGAAAGCATTGCTTTGACAAAAAATGTTTGCATTTGTTATGAACAAAGGGATACTTGATGATTTCCTGACCTAAGCAATTCTGACTACTAGCATCAACGTTAAAAAATTGTATTTTTTATTCATTTATTTCACCTTTATTTAACCAGGTTGGCAAGTTGAGAACAAGTTCTCATTTACAATTGCGACCTGGCCAAGATAAAGCAAAGCAGTTCGACACATACAACAACACAGAGTTACACATGGAGTAAAACAAACATACAGTCAATAATACAGTAGAATAATAAGTCTATATACGATGTGAGAAAATGAGGTGAGATAAGGGAGTTAAAGGCAAAAAAAGGCCATGGTGGCGAAGTAAATACAATATAGCAAGTAAAACACTGGAATGGTAGATTTGCAGTGGAAGAATGTGCAAAGTAGAAATAGAAATAATGGGGTGCAAAGGAGCAAAATAAATAAATAAATACAGTAGAGGATGAGGTAGTTGTTTGGGCTAAATTATAGATGGGCTATGTACAGGTGCAGTAATCTGTGAGCTGCTCTGACAGCTGGTGCTTATTAAAGCCAGTGAGGGAGATAAGTGTTTCCAGTTTCAGAGATGTTTGCAGTTCGTTCCAGTCATTGGCAGCAGAGAAATGGAAGAAGAGGCGGCCAAAGGAAGAATTGGTTTTGGGGGTGACCAGAGAGATAAACCTGCAGGAGCGCGTGCTACAGGTGGGTGCTGCTATGGTGACCAGCGAGCTGAGATAAGGGGGGACTTTACCGAGCAGGGTCTTGTAGATGACCTAGAGCCAGTGGGTTTGGCGACGAGTATGAAGCGAGGGCCAGCCAACGAGAGCGTACAGGTCGCAGGGGCTTTGGGGACAAAACGGATGGCACTGTGATAGACTGCATCCAATTTATTGAGTAAGGTATTGGAGGCTATTTTGTAAATGACATCGCCGAAGTCGAGGATCGGTAGGATGGTCCGTTTTATGAGGGTATGTTTGGCAGCATGAGTGAAGGATGCTTTGTTGTGAAATAGGAAGCCAATTCTAGATTTAACTTTGGATTGGAGATGTTTGATGTGAGTCTGGAAGGAGAGTTTACAGTCTAACCAGATACCTAGGTATTTGTAGATGTCCACATATTCTAATTCAGAACTTTCCAAAGTAGTGATGCTGGACGGGCGGGCAGGTGCAGGCAGTGATCAGTTGAAGAGCATGCATTTAGTTTTACTTGTATTTAAGAGCAGTTGGAGGCCACGGAAGGAGAGTTGTATGGCATTGAAGCTCGTCTGGAGGGTTGTTAACACAGTGTCCAAAGAAGGGCCAGAGGTATACAGAATGGTGTCATCTGCGTAAAGGTGGATCAGAGACTCACCAGCAGCAAGAGGGACATCATTCATCTATACAGAGAGGAGAGTCGGCCCAAGAATTGAACCCTGTGGCACCCCCATAGAGACTGCCAGAGGCCCGGACAACAGGCCCTCCGATTTGACACACTGAACTCTATCAGCGAAGTAGTTGGTGAACCAGGCAAGGCAATCATTTGAGAAACCAAGGCTATCGAGTCTGCAGATGAGGATATGGTGATTGACAGAGTTGAAAGACTGGCCAGGTCAATGAATACGGCTGCACAGTATTGTTTCTTATCGATGGAGGTTAAGATATTGTTTAGGACCTTGAGTGTGGCTGAGGTGCACCCATGACCAGCTCTGAAACCAGATTGCATAGCGGAGAAGATGCGGTGGGATTCGAAATGGTGTGTAATCTGTTTGTTGACTTTGCTTTCGAAGACCTTAGAAAGGCAGTGTAGGATAGAAGAGGGGGATGACCGCAGCTGCTTTCCAATCTTTGGGAATCTCAGATGACACAAAAGAAAGTTTGAACAGGCTAGTAATAGGGGTTGCAACAATTTCGGCAGATCATTTTAGAAAGAAAGAGTCCAGATTGTCTAGCCTGGCTGATTTGTAGGGGTCCAGATTTTGCAGCTCTTTCAGAACATCAGCTGACTGGATTTGGGAGAAGGAGAAATGGGGAAGGCTTGGGCGAGTTGCTGTGGGGGGTACAGTGCGGTTGACCGGGGTAGGGGTAGCCAGGTGGAAAGCATGGCCAGCCGTAGAAATGCGTATTGAAATTCTCAATTATAGTGGATTTATCGGTGGTGACAGAGTTTCCTATCCTCGGTGCAGTGGGAAACTGGGAGGAGGTGTTCTTATTCTCTATGGACTTTACTGTACCTTTTTTGAGTTTGTGTTACAGGAAACAGATTTCTGCTTGAAAAAGTTAGCCTTGGCTTTTCTAACTGCCTGTGTATATTGGTTTCTAACTTCCCTGAAAAGTTGCATATCACGGGGGCTGTTCGATGCTAATGCAGAACGCCATAGGATGGTTTTGTGTTGGTTAAGGGCAGTCAGGTCTGGAGAGAACCAAGGGATATATCTGTTCCTGGTTCTACATTTCTTGAATGGGGCATGCTTATTTAAGATGGTGAGGAAGGCATTTTTAAATAACCAGGCATCCACTACTGCCGGGATGAGGTCAATATCCTTCCAGGATACCCAGGCCAGGTCGATCAGAAAGGCCTACTTGTTGAAGTGTTTCAGGGAGCGTTTGACAGTGATGAGTGGAGGTCGCTTGAGCGCTGACCCATTATACGGATGCAGGCAATGAGGCAGTGATCGCTGAGATCTTGGTTGAAAACAGCAAAGGTGTATTTAGTATTTAATTGACAACCTCTCTCATAGAACTACATTCATGCATGACTACACTCAACAGGATTACTATTGGAAGTGACAGTACTTGAACTTTGTCCAAAACAGCTACCCTTACAACCCTTGTCAGTGGACCAAATTCCACCGGCTGATGCCAGCATCTGTTTGAGTAAAATATTCCCCCATGTACTTTAACTTGAAAAACCACCAATTTGCTGCAAATCAGTCAAATCCATATGAGGCCAGTGATCTGACACTGACATCTGGAGACAGAAGCCCCTCTAAACCCTGCTACCATCTCCAGCTACAAATCTTTCAAATCAAGTTTAGAGCCAGACAAATCTACAGTCGATTGCTGCCATACTGCCTGGCACAGACTAAAAGCTTCCATCTGCTTAGCCAACTCACTTCGCGGCAAAGGTCAAAGAGATGTGCAGATGTGTGGTATGCTGCAACTGATCAGGACCACGGCAACATCTGGAGGACAAAGATGCAATGGAGACTCAGGTGTGACTGCAGCGGCGGGATACTTACAGTAGCACGTCCCTCTGAGGGGGTTGCCAAGGTAACGGTTCTCGGAGTCGCAACTGCAACAATAAGAGAGAAGGGGGAGAAGAATATAAGACATAGAACGATGAGCTTAACAAGGTATCTGTCACTTTGCCAAAGCCATCACAGACTGTTTATAACATCATCACTGAGGGTTATTTTGGGCGTGTCAGGGAACAGTGTCCTGAGAGGCTGTTTGTAGAGGTCGTATCAGGGGTGACAGTACTGTGTGCTGCTTCTGGTGCTGTCCTCTCCCTGGATATGATGAGGTGATTTCCCCGGATAGCCCTATCTGACGATACCTCTCTGCTCTGGGGCAGGGGCCTTGTGTCTGTCTGTCTGTGTTCTGAACAGCAGGGGAGTTAGACGGTTACAGACAGCCCAGCTAGAGAACACCTTGAACACTACTGAAAGACAGAGAGGACAGCTACAGTAGGACTTTACAGAGGCTTGAAAAAATACGCTAAACTGAATAAGTGCTATTAAACAATAGTCAGGTGTGTGGATGACTCCATCAACCCTTAATTTGACCCTGTTTGTCAAGACAATCAGGCAGCCTTGACTCAAATACTAAGACAAGGTCCTCAAAATGCAGGAAGAGAATTGAAAGCAGACTAGACTGAGGGGAGTCAGGAGTACCAGGTGTGAGGGTTATTGTGGTAGGTGGCATTTGATCATATGGTCTGGTTTACGAAGCAGGGGTCATTACTGCAGTCCAAAGACCCATGTTTATTACCAATACTCAACTTCTACAAAACCCAGGAGGAGACCTTGGAAAGGGCAACCGTGTGGAAAACCGCCACTTTGTAAATACATACTCCACTATTTTGACAAGCCTATCGAAACAGATGTGATATATCGTTAAATCTGCCCCTTGAGTCAATAAATGGATTCAGAACGTAATTGCTAGGGTTTGCAAGGCTGGTCAGGCAGTGGTTACAGCGAAATAAGGTAGACAATGCTCACTGTCCTGTGCTTATACATAACAAAACAGATTTCATTCAGTGGCTGGCCAACCCTTGGTATGAGGGTCATAAAATAGCAGTAATGAATATTTCACAGCCAAGGACGGAGCTTTATTCTTCTGTATTTGTTCTTATAGAGGGCGTTGTAAACAATAGCCCCACAAAACAGCTCAAGAAGACTTCAAGTCAAACACAAAGGCCGCAGCGGTGTTATCTGGTTTGTACGCCTCAGTCCCTCTATTTGTTGAAGGCCTTGTGAGGATACGAGTTTGGAACCGATTGTATTCCCCTTACACAAGGGCAAGGCACAAATATTTTCCTCAGTTAATCTTAAGAACATGACAGCAATTTTAAGATGCACCACGGGGACTTTAGAAGGGGCCCCCAGCCTCACTCGCCATCTCCCCAGAGAACACTTAACACTCAGCTAGGGCTGGCTGGTTAAGTAGCTTAAGTGGTAATGGTGCCAAGATGGGTGTAGCACACTGGCTTCCTTCCCCAGTCTCTCTTCTGTCTGTTTGGCTGCCTTTCACTCCTACGCTCACAGACTGGGATGACATAGAGAAAAGCACCACTGTCCTTCGGGACCCTTAATCTGCTATTAGGCTGCCACAGTCTCAGCTTTTCCCCAGACAACAGAACACACACACACAAGATGTGTGAAGAGTGTTCGACTCTCTGTGAACCCACAACACGGCTTTGTCTGTGAGCCGTGACAGAGGGCAGAAGGTCTGAAGATTAAAGGTCGCTGTGGGTGCGTGCCATCGCTCTGTGTGTGTGTGTGTGTGTGTGTGTGTGTGTGTGTGTGTGTGTGTGTGTGTGTGTGTGTGTGTGTGTGTGTGTGTGTGTGTGTGTGTGTGAGTGTGGTTTGCCTGTTCATGCATCAGTTGATGTCAGTAACAGGAGCAGCATGCTGAGGTAAATGCTGAGATGGGAGATTGGATCTATTTAAAAAGCCAACTTCCCCCTCTCACTCGCACAAACCCACCTATGCCATGACCCCATTGGGCCACACAGCGTGCAAGGCAGGGTGGCAACAGCCGTGCCAAAATAAACCTCTGAAACTGAGTCTGTTCACTTCGCTCTCCTCTGGGACCAAGGTTCTAGGGGAGCACGGATATAACCTAGGTGTCAGGAGAAGCAGGAAAGGAAGGGGAGACTGTTGAGTTTCAGTCTGTCTGTCTGATAGGAAAGAGTCTTTTAATTAGACTCACCACGTAAGAAGAGGTATCTACCTTTGATTTCACACTTTTGCATGCACAGCAACAGTGCAAACACAAACACACACACGCACCCTTATCAAATAAAAATAATCCAAGCTTTACTTATATAGCACATTTCAGACATGAATGCAATGCTAAATGCTTCATAGGGGGGGAAATGAATAAAAACAATTAAAATAAAAACAGAAACATGAGGACAAATAACAAAAAAATAGCAATAAAAATTGAAACACTAAAAAGCACCCTAAGGAAAAGCATAGTGAAAAAGGTGTGTTTTAAGATCAACAGTTGAAGTTGGAAGTTTACATACACTGGTTGGAATGGTTTTCTCAAACACTCAACAAATGTCTTGTTAACAAACTATAGTTTTGGCAAGTCTGCCTTTAAACAGCTTGGAAAATTCCAGAAAATTATGTCATGGCTTTAGAAGCTTCTGATAGGCTAATTGACATCATTTGAGGTGTACCTGTGGATGTATTTCAAGGCCTATCTTGAAACTCAGTGCCTCTTTGCTTGACATCATGGAAGAATCCAAATAAATCAGCCAAGACCTCAGAAAAGGAAGGAGACTGTTCTGTCTCCTAGAGATGAACGCACTTTGGTGCAAAAAGTGCAAATCAATCCCAGAACAACAGCAAAGGACCTTGTGAAGATGCTGGAGAAAACAGGTACTAAAGTTTCTATATCCACAGTAAAATGAGTCCTATATCGATATAACCTGAAAGGCCGCTCAGCAAGGAAGTAGCCCATGCTCCAAAACCCACCATATAAAAGCCAGACTATGGTTTGAAACTGCACATTGGACCAAACATCATACTTTTTGGAGAAATGTCCTCTGGTCTGATGAAACAAAAATAGAACTGTTTGGCCATAATGACCGTTGTTATGTTTGGAGAAAAGGGGGGAGGCTTGCAAGCCAAAGAACACCATCCCAACCGTGAAGCACGGGGGTGGCAGCATCATATTGTGGGGTTGCATTGCTGCAGGAGCGACTGGTGCACTTCACAAATAGATGGCATCACGAGGAAGGAGAATTATGCGGATATATTGAAGCAACATCTCAAGACATCAGTCAGGAAGTTAAAGCTTGGTCTCAAATGGGTCTTCCAAATGGACAATGACCCCAAGCATACTTCCAAAGTTGTGGCAAAATGGCTTAAGGACAACAAAGTCAAGGTATTGGAGTGGCCATCACAAAGCCCTGACCTCAATCCCATAGACAATTTGTGGGCGGAACTGAAAAAGCGTGTGCGAGCAAGGAGGCCTACAAACCTGACTCATTTACACCAGCTCTGTCAGGAGGAATGGGCCAAAATTCACCCAACTTATTGTGGGGAGCTTGTGGAAGGCTACCCGTAACATTTGACCCAAGTTAAACAATTTAAAGGCAATGCTACAAAATACTAATTGAGTGTATGTAAACTTCTGACCCACTGGGAATGTGATGAAATAAATAAAAGCTGAAATAAATCATTCTCTCTACTATTATTCTGACATTTCACATTCTTAAAATAAAGTGTTGAACCTAACTGACCTAAGACAGGGAATTTTTACTCGGATTCAATGTCAGGAATTGTGAAAAACTGAGTTTAAATATATTAGGCTCAGGTGCATGTAAACTTCCGACTTCAACTGTATTTTAACAATGTCCACAGTTTTGACCCCCCTCAGGTTCTCTGGCAGGCTATTCCAGAGGCTGGGGGCATAGTAACTCAAGGCTGCCTCTCCATGACTCTTGGTCCTAGGCTTTGGGATACTCAAAAGGCCAGTGCCAGAGGACCTAATGGACCTACTGGGTACATAACTTAAAAGCATGTCTGGCATGTATTAGGATGCACAATCATACAGCTGAATGCACGCACACACACATTCACAGAGTACTCGGTCCTAATCAAAACAAACACACAAGAAAAAGATCATTAGCAGCAAAGCGCAAACAAGGACAGACCTTAGCTAAACAGGTTAAGGTGTTACTGTAGGAAGGACTCTGGCCCTCAGGCTGGCTCTATATGGAGAGAATCCAGCAGATCCAAAACTGAAGAGATTATCATAGTGTTTTCTGAAATCTGTCATGGCTGCTGTTCTTCTGCCTTTTATTTCCTATTTTCTCCCCGACAGCAACGCTTGGATGCAGCCTGCTTCCCACATGGAGGCAATTTCAACAGGCACTTAACTTGACATTTATTTGCTCAGTGCAAATTTCCCTTGTCCACCACTTAAGGCTCACATCTCCCTCCATCAAACATTGCACTGCCTCGCTGGTCCATGGGCACGCAGGCAGAAGCTCACAGGAATACACGGTATACTCGCAAATACACACATACTGTATTTGAAAACATTTACATTTTAGTCATTTAGCAGACACTCTTATCCAGAGCGACTTACAAGAGCAATTGGGGAAAAGTGCCTTGCTTAAGGGCACATCAACATATTTTTAACCTAGTTGGCGAGAGGTATCAAACCAGCAACCATTCTGTAATTGGCCCAACGGTCTTAACCTCTTTACTATCTGCCACCCCAAAACACACACACACACACTGTACACACACACATCTGAACAGACACACGTGAATGAATACAATTTTAAACAGCGTAGCACACCAGATTTTGAAAAGCATCAGCAGCGTGACAGGTGTTGAGATAAGTACTGGAATTGGTTTTGTTTCTTTCTTGGTTAAATTTGGCTCTATGGCCTAGATCTAATGACCCTACAGTAACTCCCTAACCCACTGAGCTCACCCCATGACCCTGGCCAGAACTAGCCAGGACTATTACCCTGCTCAATGTGTGACTGGAAACCAATCAAGCGTCCCACCACGCACCATGTGCCCAGCTCTTGTGCTGTAACAGGCAATCATACATAGGCAATGGTGAAGAGACAACACTCCATACAGGCGTGTTTCTGTCTGCATAACAGTTTGTTTTGTTGTGTGTAAAAAAAACAGTAATTGTTAGCGAGTGGGTCTGCATTGGTCCTTTTTTCTCTCTTTTCATCTTGTAAATGGAAATTCAGGAAGGACACATCATTCTACATATATCAGATGTATTGTATCCCAGCTCACATGTGTGTGTGCCTGTGTGCATGCTTGTTTGTAGCCTACATAGAGTGGACCAGTGAGCTTGATGTCCACACTGCAGATCTAAGCAGACAAAGGCACTGTGAGACAACTCTAGAGCAAAGGACAAAAGGCCCCCTCAGAGAATGAACAACCCAACCACATTGCCGGTTTTTGGGCGATAAAATAAATGAAAAGCCGATAAATAACTTTGCAGCCGGACAAATTGTAGCCCCGATTTCGAGCACAATTCTCTTGCTCCTTGCCTCTGCTGAAGAGAATGAGAGAGCAAGAGAGCACTGCATCACAGTGCTAGAGGCAACGCTACAGATCCGGGTACGATCCCGGGCTGTGTCGCAGCAGGCCACGACGGGGAGACCCAATTTGCTCAGCATCATCCGGGATACGGGAGAGTTTGGCCGGCTGGGATACCCTTGTCCCATCCCGCTCTAGTGACTCCTTGTAGTGGCCGCCAGCTGTATGGTGTTTCCTCTGACACATTGGTGCGGCTGGTTTCCAGGTGAAGCGAGCAGTGTGTCAATAAGCAGTGTGGCTTGCAGGGTCGTGTTTCGGAGGTTACACGGCTCTCCACCTTCGCCTCTCCCGAGTCCGTACGGGAGTTGCAGCAATGGGACAAGACTAAATACCAATTGGGCATCATGAAATTGGGGAGAAAAAGGGGTAAAAAATAACCCCCCAAAAAGATGAGGCCTCATTGAAGTAAAATGAAAGTTAGAGAGTATGTCTATACTGAAAAGCCTACAAGAAAGGACGACAGACTGCGACCATTTTGTTTAAGAGGCTAAAACCATGATTTGGTCAAATAGTAAAGTACATTATCCTCATGATTCTTGTAATCAAAGTGTCTTCCTACCTGCCCCTATGCCTGTTTAGTTGGGGTCTGCTTCTGTGTTGAGCGAGCCACTCTCTCCTTTCCCAAGGAAAGAAAATGCTCCGGGAGAGAAAAAAAAGTGTTCTGATATTATATAAAATGTTAAAATCCAAATGCGGGGAAAACACAACTTGGGTGGAGAAAGGATGTTCTCAGCTTTCAGCTTTTCTTTCTCAACTCTCCATTTTGAGCTCAATGGTAACTATTTAAAAATAAACAAGATATTTGATATAGATTTGAGATACAGAGCGGCAAAAGGCCATTGCAAGATGGCACAGACAGAGATGGTCGCCTCGCTTCGAGTCCTTAGGAAAATATGCAGTATTTTGTTTTTATGTATTATTTCTTACATTGTTAGTCCAGAAAATCTTAAGTGTTATTACATACAGCCGGTAAGAACTTTTGGATATAAGAGCGACGTCATCTTACCAATATTACGACCAGGAATCTGATATTGGATCTAATCCTAGAGGCCGACCCCAAACAATGTCGACGCGGGAGAGGTAGACGGAGCGGCATCCTGGTCAGACTTCGTAGGCGTGCACACCACCCACCGCTTCCGAGTATATTACTCTCCAATGTCCAGTCTCTAGACAACAAGGTGGATGAAATTAGGGCAAGGGTTGAAATTAGGGCAAAGATTGTAACATTCTCTGTTTCACGGAAGCATGGCTCTCTCGGGATATGTTGTCAGAGTCGGTACAGCCACCTGGTTTCTTCATGCGTCAAGCCAACAGACACAAACATCTTTCTGGTAAGAAGAAGGGCGGGGGTGTATGCTTCATGATTAACTATTCATGGTGCAATCATAACAACATACAGGAACTCAAGTCCTTCTGTCCACCTGACCTAGAATCCCTTAATCAAATGCCAACCACATTATCTCCCAAGAGAATTCTCTTCGATTATAGCAGCGTATAGCCCCCAATCAGATACCTTGATGGCCCTCAAGGAAGTTTACTGGACTTTATGTAAACTGGAAACCATATATCCTGAGGCTGAATTTATTGTAGCTGAGTATTTTAACAAAGCTAATTTAAGAACAAGACTACCTAAATTCTATCAGCACAAAGTCTTGCTTCCAGACAAACTAAACACCTTCTTTGTCCGCTTTGAGGATAATATAGTCCCACCGAAGCAGCCCGCTGCCAAGGACTGTAGCTGGAAAAGGCCAGCATCCTAGAGTCGCCTCTTCACTGTTGGCGTTGAGACTGGTGTTTGCGGGTACTATTTAACTTCTTGGTGACAGGGGCAGTATTGATTAGCTTGGATGAATAAGGTTCCCAGAGTAAACTGCCTGCTACTCTGTCCCAGATGCTAATATATGCAAAGTATTAGTAGTATTGGATAGAAAACACTCTGAAGTTTCTAAAACTGTTTGTATGATGTATGTGAGTACAAGATAACTCATATGACAGGCGAAAACCTGAGAAAAATCCAACCAGGAAGTGGGAAATCTGAGGTTTGTAGTTTTTCAACTCTTTGCCATTCCAATATACCTTTGTAATTGGGGTTAAATTGCACACCTACGGCTTCCACTAGATGTCAACAGTCTTTAGAACTTTGTTTCATGCTTTTACTATGAAGGGGGAGAGAATGAGAGAGGATTGAGCCAGGTGTCTGGCAGAGTGCCACATGCTCGTGAGGCGCGGTCACGAGAGATTTAGCGCTCAATCCTTTGCTTTTCTACAGACAATGGAATTCTCCAGTTGGAACATTATTGAAGATTTATGATAAACACATCCTAAAGATTGATTCTATACTTAGTTTGACAAGTTTCTACGGCCTGTAATATAACTTTTTGAATTATTGTCCGACGTTCGGCTGGACCAGAACGTGCGTTTGGATTTGTTTACCAAACGCCCTAACAAAAGAAGCTATTTGGACATAAATTATTAACTTTATTGAACAAATCAAACATTTATGGTGGAACTGGGATTCCTGGGAGTGCATTCTGATGAAGATCATCAAAGATAAGTGAATATTTATAATGCTATTTCTGACTAATGTTGACTACACAATATGGCGGATATCTTTTTGGCTGCTTTGTTGTCTGAACGCTGTACTCAGATTATTGCATGGTTTGCTTTTTCCGTAACGTTTTTTTTTAAATCTCACAGGGGTTGCATTAAGGAGAAGTATATCTCTAATTCCATGTTTAACACTTGTATTTTCATCAACATATATGATGAGTATGTCTGTAAATTGATTTGGCTCTCTGCACAATCATCAACTACTGAACGTATCGCTCCAATGTAAAATGAGGTTTTTTGATAGAAATATGCATGAAAACATACATGTATTGTGTAACATGAAGTCCTATGAGTGTCATCTGATGAAGCTCATCAAAGGTTAGTGATTCGTTTTATCTCTACTTGTGCTTTTTGTTTCTGTGACTTGGTGGTGACCTAACATAATTGTTTGTGGTGCTATCGCGGTAAAGCCTTTTTGAAATCAGACTCTGTGGCTGGATTAATGAGATTTTTATATATAAAATGGTGTAGAATACTTGTATGCTTGAGGAATTTTAATTATGAGACTTTTGTTGTTTTGATTTTGGCGCCCTGCACTTTCCCTGGCCGTTGGCCAGGTGGGATGCTACCGTCCCACATATCCCAGAGAGGTTTTAATGAAGCTGCCAGTTGAGGACTTGTGAGGTGTCTGTTTCTCAAACTAGACACTCTAATGTACTTGTCCTCTTGCTCAGTTGTGCACTGGGGCCTCCCACTCCTCTTTCTATTCTGGTTATAGCCAGTTTGTGCTGTTCTGTGAAGGGAGTAGTACACAGCATTGTAAGAGATCTTCAGTTTCTTGGCAATTTCTCTCATGGAATAGCCTTCCTTTCTCAGAACAAGAATAGGCTGACGAGTTTCAGAAGAAAGTACTTTGTTTCTGGCCATTTTGAGCATGTAATCAAACCCACAAATGTTAATACTCCAGATACTCAACTAGTCTAAAGAAGGCCAGTTGTATTGCTTCTTCAATAAGAACAACCTGAAATTCATTTTTGATACTGTCGCAAAGCTAACTAAAAAGCAGCATTCCCCAAGAGAGGATGGCTTGAGGGAAAGATCATGATCATTAGAAAGCAAATTACGGACTCCTCTTTAAATCTGCATATTCCTCCAAAGCTCAGTTGTCCTGAGTCTCTGCTAGGACCTAGGATCAAGAGAGACACTCAAGTGTTTTAGTACTATATCTCTTGACACAATGATGAACATAATCATGGCCTCTAAACATTCAAGCTGCATACTGGACCCTATTCCAACTAAACTACTGAAAGAGCCGCTTCCTGTGCTTGGCCCTCCTTGTTGAACATAATAAACGGCTCTATCCACCAGATGTGTACCAAACTCACAAAAATTTGCAGTAATAAAGCCTCTCTTGAAAAAGCCTTGACCCAGAAAATATAAAAAACTATCAGCCTATATTGAATCTTCCATTCCTCTCAAATCCTTTAGCAAAAGCAGTTGCACAGCAACTCACTGCCTTCCTGAAGACAAACAATGTGTACGAAATGCTTCAGTCTGGTTTTAGACCCCATCATAGTACTGAGACTGCACTTGTGAAGGTGGTAAATGACCTTTTAATGGTGTCAGACCGAGGCTCTGCATGTGTCCTCGTGCTCCTAAACCTTAGTGCTGCTTTTGATACCATCGTTCACCACGTACTTTTGGAGAGATTGGAAACCCAAATTGGTCTATACGGACAAGTTATGGCCTGGTTTAGATCTTATCTGTCGGAAAGATATCAGTATGTCTCTGTGAATGGTTTGTCCTCTGACAAATCAACTGTAAATTTCGGTCTTCCTCAAGGTTCCGTTTTAGGACCACTATTGTTTTCACTATATATTTTACCTCTTGGGGATGTCAATCGAAAACATAATGTTAACTTTCACTGCTATGCGGATGACACACAGCTGACATAAGGAAGTAGATGGCTGCAAACATTCTACTTTTAAACTCGGAGAAAACAGAGATGCTTGTTCTAAGTCCCAAGAAAAAAAAGAGATCTTCTGTTGAATCTGACAATTAATCTTGATGGTTGTACAGTCGTCTCAAATAAAACTGAAGGACATCGGCGTTGTTTGTTTCTATGTTTTGTTTGGTCAGGGTGTGATATGAGTGGGCATTCTATGTTGCATGTCTAGTTTGTCTGTTTCGATGTGTTTGGCCTGATATGGTTCTCAATCAGAGGCAGGTGTTAGTCGTTGTCTCTGATTGGGAACCATATTTAGGTAGCCTGTTTTGTATTATGGGTTGTGGGTGATTGTTCCTGTTTCCTGTGTTTACGTTACGGGACTGTTTCATCTTTGTTCATTTTGTCGGTTTATTGTTTTTGTTCGTTGTTAAAGTATTCTATTAAAATGGATAATCATCACGCTGCATTTTGGTCCTCCTTTCTATCGCCAGACGTTACAGGTAGTGTATATGTCTATGTTTATGTCATACAGTCAGTGGACGCCTATGCATGCAATGCCCTGATGCATTTAGTGCTCAAATCTCAGACCGCTGAACCCTGAGCTGGACATTTGTTTTAGGAAAGTAAAAAACAATAGGCTATGAAGTTTCACATATGCTACAAATCAAAACACAAGGAATGGTGTTTTGTAATTTGTTAAAGGATGATTCTAAGCACATGTAAATGTGGCTCATTTGGCCAATATCCTTTGTTTATTGATGGCGTTGACTGCGTGGGTGGAAACCCTAATGGGTTACGCACCCAACGCATATGGATGACCGGTAAATTTCTGAAATGTCCGATAAAAAAATCTATCTTCCCGGTCACTTGTCCGTCGCAAAACCTTGATACACACACACACATACACACCAATACACACACACACATTCTGTACACACACACATACTGTGTACACACACACGTAAAAACACAAACAGGCACACTGATATGGCTGACACATAAATATCCATTCACTATACTTATTATATCTACAAATATTTAACACATATATATAACTATATAACTTAACAACAGTTGGTCACAAAAACATAAACTCATATACATGCACGCCACAAGCGCACAAAACAAAACCACCCACGCACAGACACAGACATTCTGCTCTTGCTAATGGTTCCTTTATTGCAGCCCGCCAGAGCGTGCACACCTGCTGAAGCAGGGGGATGGGGGCGCTTACCGGCAGCCCAGGGGAAATCGCTCGTTCATAATCAAAATGGCAAATAAATAAATGCCTTCCATTACACACAGCCATTTTGAGAAAACTCTCAGATAAACAAACAGAGTTTTGACGGCAAAAGCATTTGATTGGAAATTGACATTAAGCAGTCGCGCACAGTGCCGGCAACCGAGAGAACAAATATAAATCAATGCGGG
Organism: Oncorhynchus masou masou; assembly: GCF_036934945.1. Taxonomy (NCBI): domain Eukaryota; kingdom Metazoa; phylum Chordata; class Actinopteri; order Salmoniformes; family Salmonidae; genus Oncorhynchus; species Oncorhynchus masou. The sequence goes on along the minus strand of NC_088235.1, from coordinate 46,369,456 downwards.
AAGCCGACTGCGCTCCCTCACGACACTTCAAGTATCTAAGTGAAGGACGACTGAAAAATAGGAATTATTTTTTCAAGTTACTGACCATCCACGTTCACCATTCGCCAACATTCAGAGTTTTGCGGATTAAAAACAACATTTCTTCCGTGCATGGTTTAATCATATCACATTGAATCTCTTTTTCTGTAGCTTAGTTTGATACTGTACAGGTTAACATATTTGAGGAGTCATGAATCTACTGTAAACATCCAATTTGGTTTAGATTGAAAAGGGTGAAAACTAGGACTTGGAAGGCTTTCCAATAGATGTTGGAACATTGCTGTGGGGACAAGGGCATTAGTAAGGTTGGGCACTAATGTTGGAAGATTAGGCCTGGTTTGCAGTCGGAGTTCCAATTCATCCCAAAGGTGTTCGATCGGGTTGAGGTCAGGGCTCTGTGCAGGCCAGTCAAGTTCTTCCACACCGATCACAACAAACCATTTCTGTATATGGACTTCGCTTTGTGGATGGAGGCATTGTTATGCTGAAACAGGAATGGCCCTTCCCCAAACTGTTGCCACAAAGTTGAAAGCACAGAATCGTCTAGAGTGTCATTGTGTGCTGTAGCATTAAGATTTCCCTTCACTGGAACTAAGGGGCCTAGCCCAAACCATGAAAAACAGCTCCAGACCAGTATTACTCCTCCAACAAACTTTACAGTTGGCACTATGCATTTGGGCATGTAGCGTTCTCCTGGCATCCGCCAAACCCAGATTCATCAATCCAGAGAACGCGTTTCCACTGCTCCAGAGTCAAATGGTGGTGAGCTTTACACCTGCAGGTCAAGACCCTGGTGAGGATGATGAGCACGCAAATGAGCTTCCCTGAGACGATTTCTGACAGTTTGTGCAGAAATTCTTCAGTTGTGCAAACCCACAGTTTCACCAGCTGTCCTGGTGGCTCGTCCTAAACCATCCCATAGGTGAAGAAGCTGGATGGGGAGGTCCTGGACTGGTGTGGTTACATGTGGTCTGTGGTTGTGAGGGCGGTTGAACGTACTGCCAAATTCTCTAAAACGACGTTGGAGGCAGCTTATGGTAGAGAAATTCCCATTCAATTATCTGGCAACAGGTCTGGTGGACGTTCCTTCAGTCAGCATGCCAAATGCATGCTCCCCCAACTTGAGACATCTGTGGCATTGTGTTGTGTGACAACTGCACATTTTCGAGTGGCCAGTTATTGTCCCCAGCACAAGGTGCACATGTGTAATGATCATGCTGTTTAATCAGTTCATTGATATGCCACACCTGTCAGGTGGATGGATTATCTTGGCAGAGGAGAAATGCTCACTAACAGGGAGAATTTCTGGGATCTTTTATTTCAGCTCATGAAACGGAACACTTTACATATTGCATTTATATTTTTGTTCAGTATGTTATGACCACTCTGTGGAAATCTGAGACTCTCATGAACACAATGGTGTTCTCTGCTTTGCCATTGGACGCCCTCAAGCCTCACAAGACTCATCTGAAGGTCCCCGGTACCAGTTTAAAAAAATGAATGGAAATATATATGGAGATAGTTGAATGACTAAAATAAGGGGATAAATACATGTCAAAATACATTTCCTGATCTTTCTTATCTCTCTCAGATATAGGACAGACACTGCAGAACAAAGTTCCTTTAGATTTTTTGGGGGACTATTTCTATTGGTTAACAGCAGTAATGCCAAATTCAATGTTTCATCAAATTTTTGTATATATTGTATATTTTTATACCTTAAAGGGACTTAAAATTCTAAATCAAATAGCTAAATGATTGTTGGTATGACCATCTTAAAACAATTCCATATGATAGCTTGGAACCAACCCCCCCCCCATCCGCCAGCTTAGACTATAGAGGATTAATAGAGAGTGTGCATGCACGTGTGAGCAATGCAGGAGACTGCACAGCATGTCAGTCCTGTAAAGGGAGCAAAGGTCAGATGGTAATGATGAGAGATGTCCCATTTGCAAAACAAAACCTATTCACTCGCATTCAAAGCACCGCTATAAAATACACATGCACACATGATTTGACATTCACAGAGAGACTATTCTACACAATATATGCATGCACACTTACTTTCTTCATCAATCCCTCAAAGACACGTGCATGCAAACTCACACACGCGCACGTGCACACACATGCACGTGCGCACACACGCACGCACACAGGCACCTTCCAGAGTTGAGTAGGCCTCATTAGAACACCACAGTGCCAATGGCAGCAGTGCACTCCTCTACTCCCAGATTTATTGATGCAGCATTTTTCACCCTGCCTTTACTGCTCCAGTGAAGGCACTTTGGGGTATTATAGTGCTGCAGAAGGCCAGCCTGGCACTCTGATGGCACAAACACAGTGGGTGCTGTGGCCCCTGTGCCAACCCCCATTACTGGTACTAAAGCCTGGGATTTAAGGCCCTAAACGCAAATTAACATAGAGACAAATTGCTGACACCGTGAGACTCAAAGGGTCAGAGTGCGTACAGCCCCACATCTCATCCATAGCTAGAGACGACCAGGTCAAACAGTAGTAGTGGGATATAACATTAACATGGTAGGAGCTAAAATCATCCTATGTATTGCTGTTGTGGTGGAATGATGCAAAAGGGTTGATAATGAAGTGTGCCAAGACAAAATACATCATACTTACAGCTGGCACTGGTCTCCCTTGATCCCCTTGGTTTGACAGTAACATTTCCCTGTCGACACCTGACATAGATTGGCATGTCCGTTGCACTTGCAAGCTGCCATGATCAAATAAAACAAAAGGGAGGAGAAAGAAAGAGAGGAGAGCAGGGGAGAGAGGAGAAAGAGGAAAACACTGTCAGTCTTCTCACAATGATGCACAACACAAACCTGTGAGTCAAACCTGTGAGTCAGTGAGTCAGACAGGAGAGTGACAGGGCTGAACATGGGCCTGAGCTCTCGGGCGAATCTGACATCTTCCTGGACTGTTCTGTTTATGTCTAAACACCACTATCTGGTGGCAAAGGGATCAACACTGGTGTCTTCGCCTAACCTTAAAATCAGTGACCTTGGGAGGGGAGTGACAGTGAGTCACATAATGTGATAGTTGCAGAGGACAAAACAGCATTGAATATAAACATATTGCACACTCAAGAGCAACATTAGGCAGATACAGTTTGAATGTTTACAGCAAGTCAATGTTTAAATCATGACTGTTAGCTTCTGTATATATGCTGACCCGAAACCTTGGGGATAAAATTATCTGTTGAAATTGCATGTGTATGTCAAAAAATGATGGGACTGGGGAGTGCGTTTATAGTTACTCATTCTGAGTGGTCTGATCGAGAGAATGCACAGGAAATGGATAGAACGCTGTTTCAGAGAAATGAGGTCAAGGTAACCTGGGGCAGAGAGGGCATAATGAGAACAAAATACTCTCAAGCCATTATATGAGTGAGTCTAAGTACATAATTCCATAGAAGAGTCCTTTGGAGGAAGGGCTGTTGACATATACACTACACAAAAGTATGTGGACACCCCTTAAAATTAGTGGATTCGGCTATTTCAGCCACACCCGTTACTGACAGGTGTATAAAATCTAGCACACTGCCATGCAATCTCCATAGACAAACATTGGAAGTAGAATGGCCTTACTGAAGAGCTCAGTGATTTTCAACGTGGCACCGTCATAGGATGCCACTCTTCCAACAAGTCAGTTCGTCAAAATTCTGCCCTGCTAGATCTGCCCCGTAAGTGCTGTTATTGTGAAGTGGAAATGTCTAGGAGCAACAACGGCTCCGCCGCCAAGTGTTAGGACATTCAAGCTCACAGAACGGGACTGCTAGGTACTAAAGTGCGTAGCATGTAAAAATGATCTGTCCTCGGTTGCAACACTCACTACAGAGTTCCAACCTGCCTCTGGAAGCCATGTCAGCACAAGAACTGTTTGTCGGGAGTTCCTGAGATGGGTTTCCATTGCAAAGCAGCCGCACACAAGCCTAAGATCACCATGCGCAATACCAAGCATCGGCTGGATTGGTGTAAAGCTCGCCTCCATTGGACTCTGGAGCAATGGGAACGCGTTCTCTGGGGTGATGAATCACGCTTCACCATCTGACAGTCCGATGGACAAAACTGGGTTTGGTGTATGCCAGAGGAACACTACCTGCCCGAATGCATAGTGCCAACTGTAAAGTTTGGTGGATGAGGAATAATGGTCTGGGGTTGTTTTTCATGGTTCAGGTTAGGCCCCTTAGTTCCAGTGAAGGGAAATTTAACACCACAGCATTCAATGACATTCTAGACAATGCTGTGCTTCCAACATTGTGGTAACAGTTTGGGGAAGACCCTTTTCTGTTTCAGCATGACAATGCCTCCATGAACAAAGCGAGGTCCATATAGAAATGGTTTGTCGAGATCCATGTGGAAAAGCTTGACTGGAGTGCACAGACCCATCGAACACCTTTGGGATGAATTGGAACGCCGACTGCAAGCCAGGCCTAATCGACCAACATCGGTGCCTGACCTCACTAATGCTCTTGTGGATGAATGGAAGCCCCTGCAGCAATGTTCCAACATATAGTGGAAATCCTTCCCAGATCAACTCCATGTTAATGCCTATGATTTTGGAATGAGATGTTCGACGATCAGGTGTCCACATACCTTTTGCCATGTAGTGTATTTTACATGTCTTAAATCATAAGAGAGAAATAATTTATTGTTGGAATATTTGTGAAACATTATGTAGTCTTAAATGAGGCCTGGGTAAGCCAAAATATCACAAATCGTCTAACTTTAATTAAGTATTTCTCAATTATGCCATGTCAAATAAATGTCAATAATCCTTCATCCAAAGAACCCTTCTATGGATAAAATATGAGGAAAAAATATGAGCAATCACAAGAGCGAGAATCTGTGAATGTAGCATGATCTCTGACTCATCCAGCTCCTTCCAGAAGTTTGGCAGGTATACCTCCAGATCTAAAAGTCTGTTCTCAAAATACATAGGCAAATACTTTCACTCTCTCAGAAACGTTGCCAAAACCAACAACAAACAGTTCCAGTAACGAATCATCAGGACAAAAACAACACATTGCATAGAGCCTTAGAAATATCCCATTAAAACTTGACTTTCATACATAAAGTATAGACAGGCCCTTAGGGTCCACTGTGATGTCCCTGACACTGGAAAGAAAAACTAGACCATCCTCGTCCTTCTCCATACTACTGTTCTGTAGGAGGCACCACTAACTAACTACTGCAGCAGTAGAGACATGCCACTTCACTTCCACTGTCTGTCCTATTTTCAGAGAAACACAGAGAGATCAAAATAATGGAATTAACAGGGATAATACAATGAGGATTCTGTGTTAGGAGGCAGTGCAGCTTGTTAGCTTTTTATCTTTGGGGCATATGCTTTATGAGCGGTAGCTCTCTCTGTGCATCCCAGCGCAAATTCCCAAATGGAGCTCTCCCCCTCCATCTCTCCCACCCTCTTTTGAACAAAGCCAAATAGAGAAGTTTGACAAAGAGATGTATTGTATTTTTTCATCTTTAATCAGATGTAACTGACCCAATTAAAGAAGCTGACAAAGAGACCATGTAAGATAGCTCTCAGTAAATATGTTTTCATGATACTATTCCCTTGACAGCAAAGTTAGTATTTTCTGTACAATGAGATGTTTTGGTATTTTATTAGGATACACTGCCCTCTCTCACAGCCCTAGTGGTATCTGTACTACAGCATAACATAAACACGCTATCAAACATACTCAAACACATCCCACACTTCCATAACCAGATACTTGTTCACACACACAGACACAAGATGAAATGCCTCCTCTCACACAGTCATACCAAAAACAAAAAAGTCTAAATATATTTTTGTGATTCAGCTATACCGTATTTGCATTTTGAGAACAGTAAGACAAGGGATTTACTCAGTTGGAATTATGCCTAGCTACACAGACAGTTTAGGACTAATGTAATACTGTATACAGTACTCTGGCTCAATGTAAGCATTAAGAATGTTCTAACATTCAGGCTTAGTGTAGATGATGTATGATACATTGCCAATATGCAAGGAAAATCTAATAGCAGCCACAATGAAAATAGAAATTGGATAAATAGAATGAATGATCATTGGCCCAGTGCATGTATAGCTCTGTGACTACATTGTCAAACTCCCAAAGTGTCTAGTATGCATAGTATTAACAGGGGGTTAGCTATTGTAGGCTGTGCTGTAGAGACAGGGCCTGCAGCTGTAGAGCTCCTCTCCTCTCTGTGCAGAGCAGACACTGATATGATTTATGGTTAAATTAGGATCTGTATAAAATGTACTATCATAATAGGAGCAGAGCAGTGTGCTTCAGGAGCTGCTGTATAAGCACTTAGACAGGAAGATGTGGGGAGCATGGACTGACTCAATACCACTACAACAGGGTCTACTGCAGATATATATACACACACACGCGGAACTATATACATGAACCTAAACGGACAAGGAACAAACAAGCACACTATTGTGCCTATGCTTGCAGAAACATAAATATAGTGTGCAGTATATACACAAATGCATATGGGCAGACTCACAGCCCTGACCCTCACTTTACGCTTGTTATTTCATAACGGTGGTTGTCTACAGGGACTGCTTCTAAAGTTCTCAACAACTGACACATCTATACATACCAGCAGAAGAAACCACAATGTATCTCTCAGAATGCGGAGACACAATGCAGCTCACACTTCTGAGCCAAGTTCTGAGACAACAAGCTGTGATAGCGAGCTGATTGGCTACAAAGGCTGGTCTGACACACCTGAGCCTCCCTTACTGCACACTCTGGTCCTGTGAGACTTGACACATCTTGTGTGTCCCTATAGTGTAACACTGTGTGGTGCATGGTGGCATACAGGTAGCAGTGGTGTCTAATGACATTCACTGTCAGTCCCTCTAGGGCCCTCCTTTTGCTGAGGTTAACACATATGACTAAGTTCTAAAAATGAAAGGAGGAAAAGTGTCTTCGAGGTAGCTTTGCGGGGCAGAAATCCTGGACTAAGAAGTAATTGCAGAACCCATTGATGTGATTCAAAATAGTTTAGTGCCAATTTAGCAGATTTAATTTCAACACTGTAACCAGCTCACAGGGCTTCAGTGTTTGCCTGTTTAAAACCTTGCCTGTTAAATCAGCCATTGATTCAGGCCAGAGAATCCAGGTGAGTGGACTCAATATAATAAATTACACAATTAAGCGCCAGGGAGAAACTAGCCTAAGACCTTCTAGTCATCTAGGACTAGAGTTGAAGTCACCTACTGGAAACTTATTGATTTCTAACAAGGTGGAACAGTACCCTAACCCCTTATATGCTCCCTGGCTAGATCAATTACATTTACAGTGGGTATGCCTGCATTTGGCTGCTCATCCATTCATTCAACATGGCATGTGTCACTGCTAGTTATTTACCACACTAAAACCTCTTTTGATTGAGTATGCCTTGAAAGCAGTATTGCATTAGGAGCCACTAAACTCTGATGCGTGGGAGGGGATTGGATGTGAAAAAGCATCACACACCATATTTTCTGCTGACAACACAAAAATAAGATACCAAAAAAAAGAATCCTCTAACCAACTAGCGGATTTGATATAAATCATATTTCCCATTCCTCGTGCAAGCCCCTGCAGAGCCTACAATTTCTCACCCCACTGCATCCTGCATCTGTGCGTAAGAGACAGCAGATCTAATGCACATACACTACAATGGTGTGTGCGTGCGCGTGTGTTGGTTGGTTCTTCTACCCTTGTGGGAACCAAAAATCACAAAAAGGCCCCACAAGGACTATAAAACAAGGAAAATGCTCCCTTGTGCCCATTAGGACAAGGGCTTTTTTAACCTTTGGGGTTAAGGTTAGGAATTGGGTTTAGGGTTTTGATTACAGGTTAAACCTGCAATATGCAACTTTTTGGGCTACCCGACCAAATTCATATAAAAATGTTATAGATCTTTCATTCTCATTGAACGCAAGTCTAAGAAGCGGTAGATCTGTTCTATGTGTTCCATTTCTACGCTTCCCATTCTTAAGTTTAGTTTTTGCGTCATTTACCTTCGGTTTTGAACACCAACTTCAGACAGCAAAAAAATATTTCAAGTTATGGAACATATATATATTTCACAGCAGTTTAGATGGTACAATGATCCTCTTCACTATACTTGCTTGTTTTTCACACTAAAATTAGGCAAACTATTAGAATTTTAGCAACTGGCGGTGGGAAATGGCGGAGCAATTTCTGCATAGCGCACCTTTAGGGTTAGGGAAAATAGGATTTTGAATCGAAATCCATTTTAGGTCCCCATGTGTGTTGTTGTGTGGTTGTTTTAATTATTGTGTTACATAAACCAGGTTTCCATCCAACCTACATGTCGGTAAAAAATGTCATGACAGGCCTGATAGAAACAGCAAATGTGTCTGTAAACTTTGCAAATGTACCCCCAAAAAATACGATAGACAAAGTGAGATCTTTTTGTGTCCGTAAAACTAATTATGGGAGAAATGGTGGTGGAAACGCCTTTATGTGCAAATATTGATATAATAACCATCATATAGGAGTAAACTTGGAGTCACGCGATGATATGGTGTGTGGTCCTCCCACTACGACTCAAGAAAGCATGCAGTTTATTAGGCTACAAATGAAATAAGTTATGATAAACTTCACAGGGTGGTGAAAGTGCACAAATAAAATATCAAATCTAATTGTATTTGTCACATGCGGCGATGTCACGTTCTGACCTTTATTTCCTTTGTTTTGTCTTTATTTAGTATGGTCAGGGCGTGAGTTTGGGTGGACAGTCTGTGTGTTTCTCTATGTTGGGGTTTTGAGTTCAGCCTAGTATGGTTCTCAATCAGAGGCAGGTGTCGTTAGTTGTCTCTGAGAATCATACTTAGGTAGCCTGGGTTTCACTTTTGAGTTGTGGGTGTTTGTTTTCCGAGTCAGTGTTTGTCACCACACGGAACTGTTTCGTTGATGCACGTTATTTCTTGTTTTGTTCGAGTGTTCAGTTGTTTTTGTAATAAATCATTATGGACACTTACCACGCTGCATTTTGGTCCGATCCCTGCTACACCTCCTCAGAAGAGGAGGAAGAATGTCGTTACAGCCGAATACAACAGGTGTAGACCTTACCGTGAAATGCTTACGTACAAGCCCTTAACCAACACCACAGTTCAAGAAATAGAGTTAAGAAAATATTTAATAAATAAACTAAAGAAAAAAAATCAAATCAAATCAAAAAGTAACACAAGAAAATTACATATGAATAATGAGGCTATATACAGGGGGTACCGGTACAGAGTCAATGTGGGGTACAAGTTGGTCGAGGTAATGAATATGCATAGATAATAAACAGCGAGTAGCAGCAGTGGAGTCTTTCACAATTTGTGGGCCTTCCTCTGACACTGCCTGTTATATAGGTCCTGGATGGCAGGAAGCTTGGCCCCAGTGATGTACTGGGTACTGGGCCGTACACACTACCCTCTGTCGCGCCTTACGGTCAGATGCCTAGCAGTTGCCATTCCAGGCGGTGATGCAACCGGTCAAGATGCTCTCGATGGTGTAACTGGGGACCCATGCCAAATCGTTTCAGTCTCCTGAGGGGGAAAAGGTGTTGTCGTGCCATCTCACAACTGTCTTGGTGTGTTTGGACCAGGATATAGTTTGTTGGTGATGTGGACACCAAAGAACTTGATACTCTGGAACCTCTCCACTTCAGCCCTGTTGATGTTAATGGGGTCCTGTTCTACCTTCCGTTTCCTGTAGTCCACGATCAGCTCCTTTGTCTTTCTCACATTAAGGGAGAGATTGTTGTCCTGGCACCACACTGACAGGTCTCTGACCTCCCTATAGGCTGTCTCATTGTTGTCGGTGATCAGGCCTACCACTGTTGTGTTGGCAGGCTGTTGAAGTTGTGCTTGGGCACGCAGTCGTGGGTGAACAGGGAGTACAGGAGGAGAATATGCCTGCACCCCTGATGAGCTTGACGCTCCTTTCCAATAAATATCTAGGGGCTTAGTCTGGTGACATAATGATCGATGCTTGGCTGACATTTGATAAGTAAAAATGATCTCAAACATTATGCGGAATTAGAATATTAGCATGAAAATCTGTCATCAATTGGATGAAAACCTAGCTATAGAGACCAAAGCATTGACTGAAATCTTGATCGTAGTACTTGGTCGGCAAGTTTATTTCATGGATGACCATGGTAATAAATGCACTTCTTCTAATTGATGATTTACTATTCACCTCACAAGACAAAAAGTTAAAGCAACATGACCTCAATCCAAAGGAATAAATCATTTCCCTTGCACTACACTGACCACGCCTCGCTTAACCATCTACCCCCCCCTCTCACTTTTCTGTTCTCCCCAATCCCCTCCACCTCCCATCTCCTCCCTTTCCATGTCTCTTTTAAATTGTGAGGAGCTGACCCCTGCCAGCCGTCACTGCTTGTCAGCGCTCTAATTGACACTTAAATCTTCCTCTGTGTTTAGCTGGAGCTCCACAGTGGAAAATAATACTGCAGGAGGTTTCTATAGGAACCACCAGGCTGATATACCCTCAGCTACACCCACTACACCTTAAAACCTATAGACTGAGACTTCTACACATCAGGGTAGAGGAGTTTAATAAGGGTGTGACAGGACAATGGCTCACTGAGACAAAGGTTCAACATGAATTATATCCTACTTGATCTGTTGAGGTGTCAAAAGCCAAGCATCAACATTATTGACTGATCTCTTTGATTTGAAGAGGAGGAGTTGAAACAACGGTAGTGGCATGTAGCACCCACCACTGTGCAATATTAGAAGGGTTCGGTCTGCTAACACTCAGAGTTCCATCAGAACAGGAATGGTACTTGAGTTGTTTTTACTAGCCAGGAGAGCAGGTGAGCCTGCCTTCCACCCCTGCCATAACTATATCTGGAGTATGGGTGAGGAGGGGGACCGAGGTCTCTCTACACTGAGTGTACAAAACATTAAGGACACCTGCTCTTTCCATGACACAGACTGACCAGGTGAATCCAGATGAAAGGTATGATTCCGTCTTGATGTCACTTGTTAAATCAATTTCAAATAAGTGTAGATGAAGGGGAGGAGACAGATTAAAGAAGGATTTTTAAGCCTTGAGATAATTGAGAAATGGATTGTGTATGTGTGCCATACAGAGGGTGAATTGCAACGCTGCTGGGTTTTTCACGATCAACAATTTTCCCTGGGTATGGTCCACCACCCAAAGGACAGTGGGAAGCATTGGAGTCGACATGGACCAGCATCCCTGTGGAACACTTTTGACACTCAATATTAGGAAGGTGTTCCTAATGTTTGGTATACTCAGTGTACATGTGTGTTCCTAGTAAACATAAAGCTTTGCAGGTCTTTGAAGACACAGCAGGCCTGTTTGGTTCTCTCCTCTGACTGTTCATCTCCCCGGCCAGCCTTTCAACCTCCTCTCCATTAATCTCCATAGGCCTGCCAGCAAATGACAAGTTCAAATAATAATGTCATGAATAAAATAATTGAATTGGAACCAGGCACAGAAATTTAAATGTGCCAGCATTTTACAGTTCCTTTCTCCTGTCCTTCGAAGCAGTCAAAGGAGCGAGATTATACTGTACTGACTGATGTTGGCAGGCAGCATGGTGTGCCTAGTGTTCAGGATCGCCTGAGTTAAGCCTCCTCTGTGCTGCTGAAGAGATGTATTGGTACAACAGCATTAACACACTTCAAATATAATATAAAAATATCAAATAAAATAAAATTGTATTTTGTCACATGCTCCGAATACAACAGGTGTAGACCTTACTGTGAAATGCTTACTTACAAGCCTGTAAACAACAATGCAGTTTTTAGAAAAGAGTTAAGAAAATATTTACTAAATAAAAGAAAATAAATTAAATAATATACAGGGGGTACCGGTACTGAGTCAATGTGCGGGGTACTGGTTAGTCGAGGTCATTAGTACATGTAGGTAGGGGTAAAGTGACTATGCATAGATAATAAACAGCGAGTAGCAGCAGTGTAAAAACAAAGGGGGAGGGGGCATTTGATTAATTGTTCATCAGTCTTATGGCTTGGGGGTAGAAGCTGTTAAGGAGTCTTTTGGACCTAGACTTGGTGCTCCGGTACCGCTTGCCGTGCAGTAGCAGAGAGAACAGTCTGAGTGTGACTGGGGTGACTGGAGTCTTTCTGAGAATTTTTTGGGCCTTCCTCTGAAATCATGGAATCTAAACCAGCAACACTGTATGTGCAGGTCTCACACGTTGCAAACAGAGACACTGACTATAACGCATCAACCCTCTTCTCTGAAATTAAGAGTAAATTCTTTATTTTGGATTTAAAATAGACCTACCAAATCTCTATCTCCGGTTGACAAAGGACTTCTAGGCAGACGACACACAGGTAATTGTAGAGCAGTCTGTCTGTAAAGAGCACGACCTTCACAAATCCTTCAGTAATGAAGGTAAACCTAATAACCCATGTGGATCACAAACGATGCCCGGCTAAACATGATTAAGTGTCACTGAGCATTGCCTATGACATAAGGAGGGGGGCAGCAAGATGTCCAGTGAGCCCTAATGGGGATGCCAGAAAGACTAAATGGAGGCGATGATGGACAGGAATGGAGAAGCGAGGAGGGGCAAGCTGTTCTGATCCTTCTCTGATAGATCATGTTGATCTTTGTTTGAAGACAATTACAGTGTTTTTTGAATGATGTTTTTGTTTTTAATCAAGCTATTTGTCTAATCCTATAACTTTTGGAAGGATATAATTTGCTACCTACTTCATAAATCTAAACCATACAGATCTATCATCATTTGATCACTATGTTGTTGCAGAAAATTGTCCTGCGCAGCAGGAAATGCAAATAGTAGTGTATTCAAGTTTAAAAAGGTATCTAAAGTTTGTAATTTCCACAAAATATTTCTTGATTTGCCCTAATGAAAAAAGTATCAACGCCTACAAAAATGGCCATTAATTATAATCTACATAATTCACATTGCCTGTTGTTGCAGGATTAAGATAGCATATCTGAACACTGTGACTTAGCATTTAGTTCCTAAAATGCTACTTGAAACGGGACAAGTACGCACATCCATGGTAACACACCTATGATATATTATCATGAATAAGCACACATGGCCCCCCGCCAGATACTTTTCTAAATAGCTTTTTCACATTGTCTAGATAAAAAAACTAAATGGACATTGCAACCTCAATAAGTGACTGTACACCCACACAACCTTCCGGGCTCTGTTTTCTACCATAAGCACTTTAGAATCCATGAATTTCCACTGTGAGCGAGTAGGCTTCTCCCCTGGCCCTGAGAAGAGATCTGTACGTGTCTCTAGCATATGGTGGAATTACAGCTCCAGATTCTCCTGTTTGGGAGGTGGCACCGATGGGAGTGTTGGTGTTTCAATTGAGGATCTCCATCTAATTAAACATCTTCAACAAAGTTAGAACCAGACAGGAGTGGTGCTTAAATATCAGCAAAGCTTCTTTCTCACTCGGACAGATTTAGCCCGTACATGTCTCTCTATGTCCCGGTTGTGTAGACTGTTTCTCAAACTCGGTCCTGGGGCCCCCCTGGATGGAAGTTTAGGTTCTTGCCCTAGCACTACACAGCTGATTCAAATAACCAATTCATCATCAAGCTTTGATTATTTGAATCAGCTGTGTAGTGCTAGGGCATGAACGAAACGTGCCGCTAGGGAGGGCCTGGTGTAGACCATAGCTATTTCATGCTTAGTGTGAAACCATCTCTTCTGAGAACTAATCATTTTCTGCTAAAGAGGGTTTGGGTTTGGTCTTCTATCTTGCCTTTGTGAGATTGTGAGGAGTCGGCAGTTTTGTTGAGATAAAAGGGACTTGCTATTCTGGTTTTAATGATCGTGTAAGGTCAAGGGCTATGAAGGCAGATAATGGCTCATGACCTCTCTGACATCAATAAGGTCTTGAATATAGAAGGAAAGAGTGAGAGACAGGCCTACTCTCCACACTCAGCAGATTAGTGTATAATAGGAGGGCATCACTCTCAGGTTGATGTATCTGCTAAACTTGACCTGCGGTTTTGACATGGTAACGAGAGGCATAATAATTCAACTTCCACCACTCGACATCAGGTTGGCTAAGGTATGCAATCCTACAGCAGTAGATTACTTTTCCAGATCAGAGCTGTGTGTGTGTGTGTGTGTGTGTGTGTGTGTGTGTGTGTGTGTGTGTGTGTGTGTGTGTGTGTGTGCGTGTGCGTGTGCGTGTATGAGCAGTGGCCAGAAATACGGCCGCTGGAGTGGGATTGACTGGACAGCATGAGGCTGCTGGGAAGGGTTACCGTTATGTGCCTTCATGGCCCTGGTACGCATACACAATTTTTTTTCACATGATGTAGGCATTAATACAAATGTACAGTACACTGACTCAAGCGTTCACATTCCGCATGGGTTCACACACAACAGCGTCCTTCCACACTCAATATGACAGCCACTAATTTATACCCCGCCACTGCCAAAGGGTGTGTGTGTGTGTGTGTGTGTACTATATGGGTCGTTCCATCTCAAAAAGCACAAGAAAGAGGATTTCAACATCCACCATCTTAGATTGTTCTGAAATCCTTTCTGTGGTTAGAAACAGATAAGATAAGCATCCTTGCAACATTATTTTGTTGAAAGAACATATAAACTCTATAGAAATTAAGCTAATTGATTGCACCCAAATTGGCCATTTCAATATGTTTCATTCATATAATAGTCAGTAAATATAGTACCCAGCATGCAATTTGGACTAAACCTCTTCGTAACAATGATTAAGCAATGGTCAAAAGCAACCCACGGACTCCCCAAACCACACACCAAGCCCACCCCAATGGCTAGTATACAGTATCAGTACACTAGTGTGAAGCTGCGGCTAGGAGTATTGCTTCTTCATACTATGTATCTATTCTCAGTGAATTTGGTGATGGTTATTTTCCCCTTTTCAGAGAAATGTGTCATTGAAGTTGTCATACAACCTGATACTACCAGAGGCTGACCACTAGATGGTGCTGTTCCTGCTATTAGGTTAAAAAAGTGTGAATCATTTTGACCCCCTTCAATGTTAATTCATGACTGAACCTTTAAATAATAATGATTTATAAATGTATAGTTAAAGTTTACTGTTAGAACAATGCATTTGCCTAAATACATCTCAAATAAAAATAATTTGAAAAATGCTGGAGCACTACTCATTCCTCCTTTCACTTTATTTTCTTTCTTCAGCGCATTTTCTATTGCAGTGATGGCGCTACAAAAGATATTGGTGACCACTTGCAGTGGTTGGTGCCTTATGGGATACCTCTGAATTTTGGCAAGAGTCAGAGTGAGATGTCTCTGTGTCCAGTATGAAGGAATTTAGAGGTAGTTTCGAGAGCCAATGCTAACTGGTGTTAGCGCAATGACTGGAAGTCTATGGGTATCAGATGATACTTGTTTTTGGTACATAACACGTGTCCTCTCTGTTTCGCCAATAAATGCTAAAGCTAATGTGCAGGAATGCTAATCTAATAATGCTAATAATGTTTCTAACTGCAGAAACTATTTCAGAACAATCAGATGGTGGGGG
This sequence comes from Oncorhynchus masou masou, assembly GCF_036934945.1. NCBI lineage: Eukaryota > Metazoa > Chordata > Actinopteri > Salmoniformes > Salmonidae > Oncorhynchus > Oncorhynchus masou. The sequence goes on along the minus strand of NC_088235.1, from coordinate 46,353,817 downwards.
CCATGGCTTGCTGAAATGACATGAAACAACCCATATGTGTTTCAACAGAGATGAAGAGAGAACCGGGGAGAAAGAGAAAGCAGAAGAGAGGGTGAACCAAAAAGTCTAGAAAAAAGGGGAAAGGATGTTGAAGTAGGCTACTCCTGCATGCAAGATTAATGAAAGGCAATAACAAGAAAATTCTGCATGAGATCTTAGTGGTTTGGGGAACACTGTGAGATTTGAATACCATTACACAGAAAGGTTCGCGGGCAAACAACACAATATGAATTTATGAATCCCCTCAAGAGCAATTTAGGCGTCAATGAGAGCACAAAACCACAACAGAAAAACAACAAGCCATTCACGGTTGGAGACCATTAAACCAACAGGCAGGGAGAGAGAAAAACAAAAATACAGACAGACAAACAGACAGACGGACACACGCAGAAAGATAGACAGAAAGCGAGAGAGACTGACAGACAGACCACCCAACCAACCGACAGACAGACATGTCTCTACATCACATGTAGAGACTCCGGGCCTGTGGAGGATGAGTTGTTGGCTAAAGGGGCTCTACTACGGTCTGTAATGGAATTTACCAGGCTAGCACAGTGTGCCATATCCAAAAGCAATAAAAAACATTTGATTTGAACTCTGCAGTGCTGGCTTCATGCAAGGAGAGGGAGGAATAAAGAGATGGAGAGAAGGAGAGAGAGGCAGACTAAAAGAACAACAACCAACAGCTTGCTGGGGCTCCCTGTGTGTCTTCTGTGTGACTGTGTACCTACAGTGCAGTTAGCGTACAAAAACACACTGGAAGTCAGACTTATTACGCTGGCACAGAGAACTAAGTAGGGCAACCAGAAGTACTACCACAGCTGTAGTTAAGGAGAAACAGATTTAGTCATGGCTACCATAACACAAGAGCAAATGCTAACCTTGGCACATTGCATCAACCAGGTTTACAGTGGATCAGGCAACACTGGATGCCTTACTTGTACATTTTGGTATTGTAGTCAACAGAAAGTGTCTGGTATTGTACGTTTTTGGTATTGTAGTTAACAGAAAGTGTCTGGTATTGTACGTTTTTGGTATTGTAGTCAACAGAAAGTGTCTGGTATTGTAGTCAACAGAAAGTGTCTGATATTGTACGTTTTGGTATTGTAGTCATCAGAAAGTGCCTGGTATTGTACATTTTGGTATTGCAGTCAACAGAATGTGTCTGGTATTGCAGTCAACAGAAAGTGTCTGGTATTGTACATTTTGGTATTGTAGTCAACAGAAAGTGTCTGGGATTGTAAGTTTTGCTATTGTACAATAAATTCCCTCACCAAGCTCTATCAAATCTCTACAACCACAGCACGACGTGTTATGTCACCATGCTGGTCTCTTTCAAAAGCCCATTCATATGCACAGCCCACCACAGGCTAGTGCTAAGAGTTTCTCTCTCTCCCACTCAAAGTACTCTCAGCCCCAGAGAGAGGTGTGCTGCAGCGAGTCAAGCCACGCCGTACTGTGCGGTGCTAGACTGGGCTAGGCTGGACAGGGTGAGCAGACGGTTTCAGTGTCTCCACAAGGAGAACCTGTCAGTGAGTCTTGGAGGGCTATTGTCCTCACCATGTAAGTGCTGAATACACACACACACTCCTTCAAACACACACACTGCTCCCTCTCACATTGCACAATGTCTTCATCTATCACGGCCGGGGACACCAGACCAGGCAATCTCTCTTCCTCATGTCTATCCGCCATCTCCTGTTATCATTCTATCTTCCATTCTCACTCCAAGGGCAGCTCCGCATTCCTCATATTTTAGTTTGATGCCTTGTTGACGTGCTGTCTCCCCCCCCACCCCTTCAAATCGCTCTCTCGGTCTGATGTCTACTCCTCCAACTCCCCCGCCCCTCCACAATGTAAAGACATGAGGAGAGAAATCCCATTTGGAGCCTAATCCAGTACAGATCAGTGACTTAGAGCCATTAATGCCCAGGTAAATCTTTCTATCCTGCAAGACTGAGGAGTGAAACAGCCTCCACAAGCACACTCCTCAAGAGTCAGCCTGTTAAACAAGCGGCCGTGGTGGGGAGGTATACAACTGACGGACGGGAGTTAATAAATTGCATTTAATCATGACAGCGTTAAATCTGTTGGAGGGAGGGATGGTGATGGAGGGAGGAAAGACAGAAGGGAGGAGAGAGGGAGTATGAGAGAGGGTGAGCGTATCCCCGGGAGATGCAGAGGGGTGCGCATCTATCAAACGCGCACGGCTCTGTGCTCGTCGCCAGCGGCGGGGGCTGCAGTCAACTTCAGGAAATAAGAAAATGATTAAATGTGATTTAATGTCACGCGCCACGCGGGGAAAAAGCACATCTGTCAGCCGGAGAATGATGTTATTACACCTTCCTCTCTCTCACGCTCACTCACTTTATCCTACTCTTTCTATCTCACTATTAGAGTCAGATATCTGTTTCCTCTTTCCATCCTCTTTCTTCCCATCTCTCTTTCTGGCCCTCTCCGTTATTCACCTTGCTCCTTCTTTCCATTTCATACTGAGAGATTTCAAAACGATTGTGACCACTGGACTGGACAGGATTGAAATACTGTAGGAGTTGATAGAACTCTGATTAAACACAGAGCTGCTCGAGCGCCTGTCTACTACACCTTTCAACACAGTCAGAAATACATGTGTCGTTTCTGGCTCTACTGTTGTTCAAACACATTCAAACAGTGTCCTTCACGGAGGATGCACAGATCTGAGCCAAAACCTTTACACACTGCCCCCTCCATTCCACTCTTCTGCACTGCACCCATCACTGTACTTACCCTGGCACTTTCCACCGTTAGTGGGGTCTCCATGGTAACCAGGCATGCAGGTCTGGCACTGCAGTCCAGTGGTCAAGTTCCTGCACTGCTCACAAGCACTGCCATTGACACAGGTACTGTGGCCATTACACTGGCAGGCTGGGAAAGAGAGAGAGATTAACAATGAGTGTTGTTATGTGGAGGGGGTGTATAGCTTTATGTCCGAAGCCAAAGGAATAAAATAAACGTGAATGTATTTATGTTTATTTATGGTTGCATTGAGGTGCTACATGATGGGAGTTGTAATGAGTTTTTGTGTGAGCGTAGTTACATGGGTCGACGTACCTAGGTGTATGCATGCATGCGTTTTTCTCTGTGTGTGTGTGTGTGTTGACTCACCAGGGCAGTGGATGTAGGCCCAGTCGAACCCTTTATCTCTGGGGCAAAGACCAGGCTCCAGTAACATGTCTCGGGAACTCTCCCTTTCTCTGGTCTGTCTGGAGGGGCTCTTCATGGGCCCGCGGTATGAACCCTCCATACACTGGCCTTTCCCTGTGTTAGTGGGGTCTCCACACCAGCCACATTCTGCCTGATCCAAACACTGGCCACACGTCCTCAGGCCCGAACAGTTCTGAGCTAGAAGGGGAGAATGAGACCAAGAGAGAGAGAGAGATTATTTAGACACATTTACACTGAACAAAAATATAAACGAAACATGTAAAGTGTTGGTCCCACGTTTCATGAGCTGAAATAAAAGATCCCAGAAATGTTCCATACACACAAAAAAATGTGTTTACATCCTTGTTCGTGAGCATTTCTCCTTAGCCAAGAAAATCCATCCACCTGACAGGTGTGGCATATCAAGAATCTGATTAAACAGTAGGATCATAACACAGGTGCAACTTGTGCTGGGGACAATAAAAGGCCACTCTAAAATGTGCAGTTTTGTCACACAACACAATGCCACAGATGTCTCAAGTTTTGAGGGAGCGTGCAATTGGCATGCTGACTGCAGGAATGTCCACATCAGGCTTCTTCACCTGCTAGATCGTCTGAGACGAGATACCCAGACAGCTGATGAAACTGTGGGTTTGCACATCATCCGAACAATTTCTGCACAAACTGTCAGAAACAGTCTCAGGGAAGCTAATCTGCGTGCTCGTCGTCCTCACCAGGGTCTTAACCTGACTGCGGTTTGACTTCGTAACTGAAGTCTTGGATGGCGACTGGCACGCTGGAGAAGTGAGCTGTTCATGGATGAATCCTGGTTTCAACTGTTCCGTGCTGATGGCGTTGTGTGGGCGATAGGTTTGCTGGTGTCAACATTGTGAGCAGAGCGTTCCAAGGTGGCAGTGGGGTTATGGTATGGGCAGGCATAAGCTACAGACAACAAACACAATTGCATCTGCTGCCATCACCTCATGTTTCAGCATGGTAATGCACGGCCCCATGTCGCAAGGATCTGTACACAATTCCTGGAACCTGAAAATGGCCCAGGTCTTCCATGGCCTACATACTCACCACCCATTGAGCATGTTCGGGATGCTCTGGGTCGAGGTGTAAGACAGTGTGTTCCAGTTCCCGCCAATATCCAGCATCTTCGCCCAGCCATTGAAGAGGAGTGGGACAACATTCCACAGGCCAAAATCAACAGCCCGATCAACTCTATGCAAAGGAGATGTGTCGTGCTGCATGAGGCAAATGGTGGTCATACCAGATACTGACTGTTTTTCTGATCTATGCCCCTATATTATTTGTTAAGGTATTTGTGACCAACAGATGTATATATGTATTCATGTGAAATCCATAGATTAGGGCCTAATGGATTTTTTTTTCAATAGACTGATTTCCTTACATGAACTGTAAATCTTTGAAATAGTTTCACGTTTTGTTTATATTTTTGTTCAGCGTATTTAGACACATTGTAAAGTCCCTTATAGAATACTTGGCTGCTATTGATAACATTAATCAGTAGTATAAGTAAGCACTGTTACATCCATCCACCTAAACAACACATAAATAAAGTAGACATTTGTTACTCATTACTTAATTCATTCTCTTGGCAGTGGGAGGTAATGCTCTCCAACACTTTCTTAGACAGCCACTGACTCTTAATCTAATAGCCAGCTTATTCATTATTTAATGGATGAGAGGGTGGGGGATACATTTACGGTTTTTCATTTAGAGAGAAATGATTCCCAACTTTAGGACAATGGGGTATTTTTGTATTGAAAATTAGTGTTATTGAGCCAAGGTTATCAAGAGCTGCCGGGGTTATCAAGAGCTGCCGGGGTTATCAAGAGCTGCCGGGGTTATCAAGAACTGCCGAGGTTATCAAGGCTTGAGTTGAAAAAGTGTGTTTATCATGGTGCTGTAAGCCCTTATCAAGGTTATCAAGAGCTGCCGGGGTTATCAAGAGCTGCCGGGGTTATCAAGAGCTGCCGGGGTTATCAAGAACTGCCGGGGTTATCAAGGCTTGAGTTGAAAAAGTGTGTTTATCATGGTGCTGTAAGCCCTTATCATGTACACCCTCTTCACTTCATCTATTGAAAGCTGTACTCTGACTCAGACCTTCCAACCAAAGAGTGACATTTTGCAAGCATTACATTTTAGCAAACGTGCCTTTGTTCAGTCTATCAGAGAAGGGAGAGGGCTGCGGGTGGCAGCCATATTGGAACCCGTCGGACTGTCTGACAAAAGCTTCTGACGTACATATACAGTGGGGTAAAAAAGTATTTAGTCAGCCACCAATTGTGCAAGTTCTCCCACTTAAAAAGATGAGGCCTGTCATTTTCTTCATAGGTACACTTCAACTATGACAGACAAAATGAGAAGAAAAATATCCAGAAAATCACATTGTAGGATTTTTAATGAATTTATTTACAAATTATGGTGGAAAATAGGTATTTGGTCACCTACAAACAAGCAAGATTTCTGGCTCTCACAGACCTGTAACTTCTTTAAGAGGCTCCTTTGTCCTCACCTCGTTACCTGTATTAATGGCACCTGTTTGAACTTGTTATCAGTATAAAAGACACCTGTCCACAACCTTAAACAGTCACACTCCAAACTCCACTATGGCCAAGACCAAAGAGCTGTCAAAGGACACCAGAAACTAAATTGTAGACCTGCACCAGGCTGGGAAGACTGAATCTGCAATAGGTAAGCAGCTTGGTTTGAAGAAATCATCTGTGGGAGCAATTATTAAGAAATGGAAGACATACAAGACCACTGATAATCTCCCTCGGTCTGGGACTCCACGCAAGATCTTACCCCGTGGGGTCAAAATGATCACAAGAACGGTGAGCAAAAATCCCAGAACCACACGGGGGGACCTAGTGAATGACCTGCAGAGAGCTGGGACCAAAGTAACAAAGCCTACCATCAGTTACACACTACGCCGCCAGGGACTCAAATCCTGCAGTGCCAGACGTGTCCCCCTGCTTAAGCCAGTACATGTCCAGGCCCGTCTGAAGTTTGCTAGAGAGCATTTGGATGATCCAGAAGAAGATTGGGAGAATGTCATATGGTCAGATGAAACCAAAATATAACTTTTTGGTAAAAACTCAACTCGTCGTGTTTGGAGGACAAAGAATGCTGAGTTGCATCCAAAGAACACCATACCTACTGTGAAGCATGGGGGTGGAAACATCATGCTTTGGGGCTGTTCTTCTGCAAAGGGACCAGGATGACTGATCCGTGTAAAGGAAAGAATGAATGGGGCCATGTATCGTGAGATTTTGAGTGAAAACCTCCTTCCATCAGCAAGGGCATTGACGATGAAATGTGGCTGGGTCTTTCAGCATGACAATGATTCCAAACACACTGACCGGGCAACGAAGGAGTGTCTTCGTAAGAAGCATTTCAAGGTCCTGGAGTGGCCTAGCCAGTCTCCAGTTCTCAAACCCATAGAAAATCTTTGGGGGGAGTTGAAGGTCTGTGTTGCCCAGCAACAGCCCCAAAACATCACTGCTCTAGAGGAGAACTGCATGGAGGAATGGGCCAAAATACCAGCGTGTGAAAACAGTGTGTGAAAACCTTGTGAAGACTTACAGAAAACATTTGACCTCTGTCATTGCCAACAAAGGGTATATAACAAAGTATTGAGATAAACTTTTGTTATTGACCAAATACATATTTTCCACCATAATTTGCAAATAAATTCATAAAAAATCCTACAATGTGATTTTGTGGATTTTTTTTCTTCTCATTTTGTCTGTCATAGTTGAAGTGTACCTATGATGAAAATTATAGGCCTCTCATCTATTTAAGTGGGAGAACTTGCACAATTGGAGGCTGACTAAATACTTTTTTGCCCCACTGTACATAGAGTACCAATTTAGTTAAAGTGACTAAATATAATCTTCACCGCCTGTCCTTGATGAAGCATAGTAGTCACATCACAATGAAGGCTATTTCATTAGTACCACCTCCATCCTCCTTTATACGCTTATACTCTTTTATATGTATATACTATTGCTAATACTATTTTTATAAACCATTTTTATGTATTTATTTTATACTATGGCTGAATCTGCACAATTCAAACACTTGCCCCCCCCCAATCTTAAATATTGTACTATAAATGATGCATTCCTGTATTATACTTAAGCTAAAATGTTTATTCTATTCTACTGATCCATTTACTTTATGTCCGCGTCCTTATCATTATTACTTCTTCTTGTTGTTGCATTGCCGACAAGGAACTTGCAAGTAAGCATTTCGTTGGGCGGTTTATACCATGTGTATCCTGTAAGTACAACCAACAAGATTTAAAACTTGAAATGTTAGCTTGACCGCTTCTTTCCTAAATAAATTGAATTCCTTTCCAGAAACGTTGTCTCTTGAGGATGCATTGGTATTCGTGCAATGTTTCTGACATTCAAGCAAACCATGTGATATTACATGTTTTACTGCATTCAATGCTTACAAAGAAATGTTCAATCCATAACTTATGGATTCAGAAGCAGAGGTGAGCTTGGTGGGTCAGTTAAATCTGTTTTCTTTGACAACATCTGAGAGTTTATTCAGGTTTGGCCATCATGGAGTAGCTAAACAAGTCAACTGGTTGTGAGCACAACAACATGAACAAATAGCTGTGAAGCACGGTTGAAGTAGGAAACACAAGGTAACTCAACAAGAACCCATAAGAGACCAAAAGGTATGAGAAAGTTCCAAGATGTTCTCTTCCGTTGCCGTGTGGAGTTTGCTGAGTGAATGGTAGAATTTGCATTTTTGCTACTATTTCCATAAGCAGAAAAAGTGTTTGTTGAATTTTCTCCCCAAATGCTGTGCTTCAGAGTCTATCCCTGTTGCATTATTCAACCATGGTGCTGATTCATTTCTAGGTTCTCCTGTCTTTTTCTCCAACCACAATCTTGTGCTTCACAATTACAAACACAGAGGCTCTCCTCTTCCCTCTCCCAGCCTCAGAGAGGCAGTAGAGTTTGCAGTGTGGAAATATTATCTTCCTAAACTCAAACAGCTTTTAAGGCTTTCTGAAGGGCTCTTGTATTTGTTTAAAGATAAAGCGAAAATGCCAGTCCAAGTAGCAAGAACCAAATAGCATAATCCCTCATTTTAAAGGTTTACTCATACCAGAGACGATAGTTCAATAAGCGATCATATGGGGCTACAAACTCAAAATATTTCATCATTCTGACATCTACTTCATACTTCAGGAGGTTCATACCCTGTCCTCGTTAATATTCTGTCTTTTTCCATTGTGTGTTGAGAACTATTTAAATAAACATAACCCAGCCCACACTCTGTCGGTCACAGAACAGAAGCCTATGTGGTACAGTACAACACCTCCATAGATATGCAGTATTGCTCTCTCAACCAATCCTGGGCTTGTCTTTGGAACAGCTTATCTTTAAATAACTGTTAACGACTTTTCTCCTGCTCTGTGACAGATCTCTGAATGAAGCATCTGTAGGGAAACTAGAGTGATGTTCTATTGCTACGCCGAAACATAAGCTACGTGGATAGTCACCCCTTGAAATGTCCTTGGGTAAGGAATGTTTAGGGGATTTTAAAGTCCCTCAGTCGAGCACCCGATTCCCTTTATGTTCATGCTGAGCTGAAGCGCATTTGGGTCCACATTTCTTTCCATTGCTACATAGCATTCTGTGTGAGCTCAAAGCACAAGGCGGAAGATGGTTGATTGCTAAATGAACATATGCAAGTGTTGGTCAGGTTAATACTGCTGGAGATTTGGGTGGGGTGGTGTGCCAGGCAGATGGATGGGGATGGAAAATCACTGAGATGCGTGAGCTCTGCCCTTGTGTGTGTGTGTGTGTGTGTGTGTGTGTGTGTGTGTGTGTGTGTGTGTGTGTGTGTAGGTATGCTGAACCTAACTAAAGAGAGCAGGGCCGGGCTGTGTTCTAATTACCTGCTGAAATATGACCTCAACGCGGAGAAAGACCATTTCCAGGAGCAGCAGCAGAATCACATTGTGTTCAGGGGGACATTCTTTCAGGAGCACAGCCAGATTGGAGTCGCTGACCTCCCCCGGGCCTTTCAAGATAAATACATCCTGTGGCTACTGGCTAGTACACCAAAAAGTTAATCTTGCTTCCTGTTTCTCCCAATATCCCCTCAAAACCAAAAGACAAGTAACCACCTACCTAAAAAGATATGGAAAGGGGGATGTGGATGGAGAAATGGCACCCTTGAGGGGGAAATCTTGGCAAGGATGTTCAACTGAAGTGAACAGGCAAAGAACATACACAGATGGAGTTGAATAATAATTACATTTTGTATATTTGTTCTCTCCCTACAAAACCCCTAAACTTGATGAAATAATCCAAAGGCGAACTATGACATTCCTTTAAATTAACATGTTGAAAACAAAAACACATTAGCACAATGACACATTGTGTTTTGCTGTTACACTACATTTCTTTATCTCTACGTTCTGAAGCCAAAAGCCTGATATGGGCTTCGCATACACACCGACGCTACATCAACTGATTTACATTTTGATTGGATCCATATTGTCAGGCTTCCGTGAGTTGCATCACTCTGGAGGACAATAAAAGCAATAGTACAATTTGCCTAATTACATTCCCCAAGCAAATTATGTGACCATGGCAAAATGTGGTGAAAGCTCTTTCCCCATTTCTTTAATTGTTCACATGACGGAAAGTGGTAAAACAGAATCCATAGCCGGCTGCCAGCATGTTGCTCCTTGCGTCGGACTATAAGAACAGAAACTCACAACGTGTTATTGCTGGTACCAACATCTGCTTGACATGAGTTTCAAAAGTGCCACTGTGTAAAACACATATCTTGTTTATGTGCACCTATCTCTCTCAGCAAAGACAGGGAGTTATCTGACACAACAGGATCTATATATCAAGATCAGACCTTTAACGGAGGGCTTTTAGAGCAAAGGAAACACTAACAGCGGGGCATATACTTTTCATCGAGTTGGATGCACGTCGATACGTTATTGATTTTCCCATAGTACCCAGGGACAGGTACCAGGGTGGAATACGCCTAAGGGTCTAGGGAAGTGGAAGCACCTGACTGACTGTAGAGCACAATGAGTCCGCAAACATCCAAGGGTGTCTGATCTCACGGAGCAACACTAACCCTGAGGACTCCACTACTATAACACAGGAGCTGTGACTCTTTTGAACAGAGTGTGTGTGAGTGTGAGCATGAGCGTGAGAGAGAGCGAGAGACTGTTTGCAATAATCTATTTGCCCCGCATTCCTTTGGCGGTTGTGTTGAAGATACGCACACAGTGGAAGCTGAACATTTTGACCTGTATACTCACAGACGCAGTCTCCAGTCTGCCACTCCAGACACTGTCCGTAGGGGAAGGAGATGACGTAGGCGTTGGAGTCCACACAGCGCTGGGTGCTGCTGCACCACATACACTCCATGGCCTGGCTGGTGCAGTTGGCACAGGTGGTGCGCAGGGAGCAGGGCACCTTACACGGGCGGGCACTCTGATTGGGGCTCACTGTGGAAAGGTGAAAATAAAATCATATTTTTAAATAACGAATGTGCCCAGCCTGAAAGTCATGCTAAAAATAATCTGTGGGAGTTGATGTACATTTGCACTGCCTCTAAAGCATAGACATCTTATCTCAACCTTGGACAGCAGGTATACCCATAACCATTCATGTACCATTTATTACATTAAATGAGTCATTTAACCCAAGAGCAGACGGTAAACAATAGTAATTTCCTCCCTCAGTCCGACCCCATCATTTTGAGCTGATTTAGGCAGGTTGTATCGAAGTGGAAGACAACTCCTCAGTGGTGGAGGAAACAGAAAAGTAATAAGAAACAGCAGGATGTCTTTGGTTACCCATTTCCACTCTCTGTCAGTGCAAAGTCGCGCTATGGGAAGTACGGCGGCCAAAACTGCACATTTGAGGCCTCATTTTCTTCGGCTCCCCAGCTATTCTGGGCTCCTAAATGAGTCCAAGCATGGTTCAGTGCGGCTAAAAGCGGACAAAATAAGACAGTGAGTCAGACGGGCCGGCTGGTGTTTCCAGTTTCCCTGAATGCGTGAGAGGGACAGTCGGTCACTGAGGGGCCATGATGGGAAGGAAGGTCCGCCACTGTTAAACAGTGGTAGAAAAAGTAACCAATTAAAATACTTGAGTAAAAGTAAAGACGCCTTAATAGAAAATGATTCAAGTAAAAGTGAAAGCCACCCAGTGAAATACTAGTTGAGTAAAAGTATAAAAGTACAGTATTTGGTTTTAAATATAATTAAGTATCAAAAGTAAAAGTATACATCTTTTCACATTCCTTATATAAAGCAAACCAGACGGCACAGTTTTCTTGTTTTAAAATGTACGGATAGCACACTCCAACACTCAGACATCATTTACAAACAAAGCATTTGTGTTTAGTGAGTTAGCCAGATGAGAGGCAATAGGGATGACCAGGGATGTTCTCTTAATAAGTGTGTGAATTGGACCATTTGCCTGTCCTGCTAAACATTTGAAATGTAACGAGTACTTTTGATTGTCAAGTAAAATGTATGGAGTAAAACGTACATATTTTCTTTAGGAATGTAGTGAAGTAAAAGTTGTCAAAAATATAAATAGTAAAGTAAAGTACAGATACCCCAAAAAACGACTTAAGTAGTACTTTAAAGTATTTGTACTTAAGTACTTTACACCACTGCTGTCAAACACTCCAGGCTATGATCTTCTCCAGTCATAAGGATGCTCTTCCTAAAACAATATCTCCCCACTAACACTCTGTCACCTTTTAAATTCTCAAGTGAATTTGGCTCCTTGTCGATGATGATTGTAAACTTTTCTCTCTAATTCAGAAGTGCCTGATTGAGCTTTAGAATAATGAGAGCATCCTGTCGGGCTGTATCACCGCCTGGTACGGCAACTGCTCCACCCACAACCGTAAGGCTCTCCAGAGGGTAGTGAGGTCTGCACAACGCATCACCAGGGGCAAACTACCTGCCCTCCAGGACACGTACACCACCAGATGTCACAGGAAGGCCATAAAGATCATCAAGGACAACAACCACCCGAGCCACTGCCAGTTCACCCCGCTATCATCCAGAAGGCGAGGTCAGAACAGGTGCATTAAAGCAGGGACCGAGAGACTGAAAAACAGCTTCTATCTCAAGGCTATCAGACTGTTAAACAGCCACCACTAACATTGAGTGGCTGCTGCCAACATACTGACTCAAATCCAGCTCACTTTAATAATGGAAATTGATGTAAAAAAATGTATCACTAGCCACTTTAAACAATGCCTCTTAATATAATGTTTACATACCCTACATTACTCATCTCATATGTATATACTGTACTCGATACCATCTACTGCATCTTGCCTATGCTGTTCTGTACATCACTCATTCATATATCTTTATGTACATATTCTTTATCCCATTACACTTGTGTGTATAAGGTAGTAGTTGTGGAATTGTTAGGTTAGATTACTTGTTGGTTATTAATGCATTGTCGGAACTAGAAGCACAAGCATTTTGCTACACAAGCATTTCGCTACACTCGCACTAACCATGTGTATGTGACAAATACAATTTGATTTGATTTTATAATCATGTTCAAGGGAGGCCTCATGGAATTTACAAGGGTTACAGGTGCCTTTGAGAATTAGTCTCTATTATTCAATCACCATCACCTTCATTCTTCTTCAGCTCTCCTTCCCTTTCCCTCCCTCCCTATCCCTCTTCTCCCAGTCCCTCTCTCACCGACTGGTTTTTCACAGATGAGTCCATCAGTTGTGGCGGTGCAGGGGTTGGCCTTGAGCCCTGCCACCTCTACCCTCTCCAGGTAAGCACAGAAGCCTGAGTCGCTGGGCTCCCCGGGCAGCCACTGCAGAGAGGAGTTGGTGAAGGGAGACATGTCCTCCCAGCCCCAGTACGAGATGTTGATCTTCCTTAGGCCCACCCACGGTGCTAACTTCTACAGGACAGAGAGGGGAGAGGAAGAGGAAGAGGTAGGCGAGAGGGGGAGGAGAAAATGGATGGGGAAAGAGGGGAAGAGAAAGATGAAAGAATGAAGAATATGAGAGAGAGAGAGAGAGAGAGAGAGAGAGAGAGAGAGAGAAGGGAGAGAGGGAGGTTAAAATCCTGAAATCTAAGATAAGAATTCTCTCTATTCTCCATAGTATGTTGAGGGACACTAAAGAGTATGAAAACATGTTATTCCTTTCTCAACATAAATCATACATATTTGATTCATGCAATGATTATGTGAAATCTTAAATCAAACCGTTGGGAAAATTGCTATAATTACAGTGAAAGTTCTCGACCTCAGACTTATAGCCAACACCAATCCATAAAACCAAGACAGGCCAGAGTCATTAAACTAAGGTATTTATTTTGACTTTTAAAAATGTCTGTGTGTTTGAGTTATTTCTTAAATGGGCAATAATGTCTCAAAAGTTTTACCTGTAATAAATTGTTAATTAGCCAGCTAACACCGGCTATGATCTATCACACAGTAAAAATTTATGAGAGCATAAAATTTGAGTAATCGAAGGAGACTGCCGTGATTCAAGTCCTGAAAAAACGTGTTGCTGCACACTAAAATGCACTTTAATTCAAAATTCCTATTACAGGCCGCAACTGGGATGGAAAATAATTAATTTCTTGGGGGGAAAAGCAAACTGATTATTGTAGCCAATGAGAGCATCAGCTACTTCCAAATAACTGTCAGAAAAAAAGCTGAGAGGAGGGAAAACTGTTGCCTCTACATCCTAAAACAACCAAGGTGAGCTTTATTATTAAGAATAGTGTTCATCTTCAAAGAACAAACAGAAGCTGCTGAAACACTCCACCCCAAAACCATAGCGAGAGATCCTCTTGCTCGATTTTTTAATTAACGGCACCAGTCAAACACCAGTCACATATTTGCTCCTGCATATCCTCCTGACAGCGCAATCACTGGAAAAGTCAGCATGTGTGGTGGGGATATAAACAGGGAGTGTGACTCTTGAGAAAACAAATATAAGTTTGGTTGGGATCATGGAAATCTAGTCTAGATGTACATGTAAACACTGGATCAGATGTGGGCTGATTCAGCAGTAAATAAGCTAAGACTTCAACATGTGTTCAACATGTTTGGTTTCAGATTATCATGGGGTAAGTTTCATGAGGTCTGGCATGGCCATTCCTCAGGCCTTCGACATGGCCATTCCTCAGGCCTTCGACATGGCCATTCCTCAGGCCTTCGACATGGCCATTCCTCAGGCCTTCGACATGGCCATTCCTCAGGCCTTCGACATGGAAAAGTACATTCCATATCATAGTCCTTGATAAAGTACAATGTTTAAAACAACACACTATTTTAAACAGAGGCGTTTCCCTTACCTTCTCTTGTAGCTGGTACTTCTGCAGCTCGTCCAGTACAAAGTCCACCTGCTTGGCGGTGGTGAGGGAGGCTATGTTCCCATCCAGGTTCTTACAGTAGTGCTGGGCATTGTCATAGCTCTCCCTGCTGGAGTTGATCCTGAGGCAAGCCTCCCCAACATGATGCCAGCCTTCCCCACAGAGCTGAGCTGTGGACAGGGAGAGAACAGTAATTTAGACCCAGGCTTCTGACTGTGTTGGGCCACACAATTGGATGGTGAACAGACTTCACACAACTGGAAGACTCAACACCCCTCAAGGATCTCAACTACATTTGATATGCATCTCACTTCTCACACATAAGCAAGTATGTCGCTAATATAAAAGCAGTCGATAGACAAATATCTTGTAAAAAATTAGGAACTCAGTCGGCATCTCAACTTACTGTTCAGAATTAGAATAGTAAAACACATTCTAACAAAAAATGTGGTAGTGCATCAGCAGTTTTTCTCAGGGGCCCCCCATTGATTGTGTTAGTCACTCTCACTCGGATATCATATGAACATGGAATATTTCATTGCAAATGTGTAGAATTGCAGAAAATCCTCTTTAAAATGGCACATCTTTTTCTTCAACCCATGGAAAAATGAGTAGAATTGCATGTAATGTGTTTTAAAACTGCAACATTTTCTCTATGCCCCATGGCAAAATGTGTACAATTTCAGGAAAATAACTTTAGCACTGTTTTGCCCATGAGGTGGAGAGCCACCAAACCAAATCTCGCTTAGAGCCTTCAAAAAGCTCAGACCGGCCCTGAACTCATGGTGTGAATTGAAGAACAGTCAGTCAATCAGTTGAGATATAGATTGAAAATGATGGATTATGCTTCAAAGAAGCTTGCATGGGCCACCCTGATTGAATATACAAGTAAGTGTTTGTCAAGCACAAGTATACAGTTGTGCTCTGACTGACAGACACATCAAACAGTGGGAAAAACTACACAGATGAGGGACGAGACCTTAGTTAATAAGCAACAAATTGCAGAGAATAAGGGAGAAACAACTCCAGTTTCATCTCAGGAATTTCTCTGCTTATTTTGGGGACTTGCGCTGATTACAATCAAAGTTGGATAATGGTTACCACCATCAAATTATTTTCGTCAGACTAAGAAAGAAACCCTTTTTTTCAAGCATAAAAGGCTGCTGAAAAGATGTCCAACCAGAGCAGTACTGACATGAACAGTAACAAACACATGGCTAGAGTTAAAGTCTTTAGAACAGGGGTGTCAAACACATTGTGCCCCGGAGGCCGCATTCGGTCTTGAATGAGGTCCGGAGGGCCACACTGAAAATGTGTTATATTTCCTTGCTGTCAAAATTTTAAAAATGTGTCCTCCATCCATAGTTTTGGGAATGTCTATGGTCCCTAACTGTCTTGCGATTATTAGCCAGCTGGACAGTCAATAAACTGTATGAACATAGGTCCATTATAATTTCAACACAATTTTGATTTGGTTTTAGTCAAACCTGGTTCTGTCTGCTTTCCATTATACACTGGAAGACAAATGCACCTTTCAGCAGGACAATAACCTAAAACACAAGGCCATATATACACTGGAGTTGCTTACCAAGACGACAATGAATGTTCCTGAGTGGCATAGTTACAATTTGGACTCGGCTTGAAGATCTATGGCAAGACTTGAAAATGTCTGTCTAGCAATAATAAACAACCAATTTGACAGAGCTTGAAAACATTTAAAAATAATGATGTGCAAATATTGTATAATCCAGGTGTACAAAGCTCTTAGAGACTTATCCAGAAAGGCTCAGAGCTGTAATCTCTGCCAAAGGTGATTCTAACATGTATTGACTCAGGGGGTTGAATACTTAATCAAGATACACCGTATATGTGTCCAGTGTTTTACTTGCTGTATTGTATTTACTTCGCCACGCTGGCTTTAAAAAAAAACTTTACCTCCCTTATGTCACCTCATTTGCTCACATTGTATTACTGACTGTATGTTTGTTTTACTCCATGTGTAACTCTGTTGTATGTGTCGAACTGCTTTGCTTTATCTTGGCCAGGTCGCAGTTGTAAATGAGAACTTATTCTCAACTTGCCAACCTGGTTCAATAAAGGTGAAATAAAATGCATACAAATATATTAGTGGGGGGGGTTTTTCAATATTTTTTTTACTATTATTTTGTGTAGATCGTTGACAAAAAAAAAGACAATTAAATTCATTTCAATCCCAAATTGTTACACAACAAAATGTGGAAAGAGTAAAGGGGTGTGAATACTTTCGGGAAGGCACTGTACTTACTGGGTTCTCATTTGTGAGTCAGCTGAGGATCCATTTTCATAACATCAAGTAAACAATTATAATTGGCCTACATCCCGTCACCACTCTGGAGAGGAGAGTGTATTTGTGGATGTACTGTATTTGGAGGTATGTAGATGTGTGTGTGTGTGTGTGTGTGTGTGTGTGTGTGTGTGTGTGTGTGTGTGTGTGTGTGTGTGTGTGTGTGTGTGTGTGTGTGTGTGTGTGTGTGTGTGTGTGTGTGTACACACACACACACATCTGCTTACGGCTGCGTGCATGGGTATGTGTTTGTTTGTGAGTGTTTTTGTGTTGAACTCCTTCTGGAGCTTTGAAAAATGAGAGCAATAAATCCACTTTAGAGACAGGGGAAAAACATGTTTTCCCTGGGGAAACGCTACAAGAGTGTTGATAATGAATCAAACATTAGCATAAGTTCTCCAAGCATTCAAACTTGCTTGTAGCTATCAAACAGGTAGTCAGCTAAGCAGAGTTCTTGCTTGTTTGGAGTTTTTGGAAGACGTGTGTGTGTGTGTGTGTGTGTGTGTGTGTGTGTGTGTGTGTGTGTGTGTGTGTGTGTGTGTGTGTGTGTGTGTGTGTGTGTGTGTGTGTGTGTGTGTGTTTCTCACCAGGGATGGCATGGCACTCCTGTTGCTGAAGCTCCCATTGACAGTGGACGTTGAGGGAGCAGCTCTTACAGTTGACCAGCTTGCTGCAGATATGTTCATTTCTCACATGGCATTTGACAAAGTTCTTTACAGACTGCAAAGAAAGTGTACAAACATCAAACATCTACATAGTTATTATTATAGGTGAATTTACTTCATAGTATTGGTGTCATGTAAATCTGAAATTTGTGCACTGGCAGAACCGAAAAGTATGGTTCGGCATTAATAGAAAAGCCCCTGCAACAGTATGGAATACCCACATGCCCCATCCTCTTTGCCCCTTGCTTCCACACAGAGAGCTGTTGTTCAGACAGCATGGACGGGGGAGGGGCCAGGGACAGAGGACCTCTATGCTGCTGCGCAAGTTCCAGGGTCAGCTATAGACACACACAGAGGAGTCAGCAGGGCCAAGCATTAGGCTGACTGACACTGCTAGCCAAGCAGGTGAGATAATAGCGACTTAGTACACTACAACAACGAGTTAAGTAGTGACTCAGTAGAAGGCAAGCTTCAAGCTGGCTGACTATTCATGCTACGTAATGAATTGACAATTGTAGCTAATAAGATCCTAGCTGTAACTGTTTTATCTCACTACTGCCCCCTGTAGGCAGACTCACCACAGTGCAGTTACTGGAAGCAGAGATGCACTTCTTGTCTTCACACCACTGGCAGCCATTGGTGTTGGCAGTGCAGCTGACACAGTCAGAGAACCTGAAGCACCTCTCGTCTTCACTATCTGGATGGGGGACGACACAGTTTAACAGCAGAACACAGTTAGTCTAGTCTGCACCGTCTGGGGATGGGGTCAAAAAAAACTGCTTAAAAAAAAACGGAACACTCGACACAGACAGTTTTATAAAGGGAACAGAGGTAGAGAACCCAGTCAAAAATAGAGGTCAAGTCCAGGATCAGTAGTAACTGTAGCAGAACAGAGAATGCCAGAGACATTGTCCAACATTGTCCTCTCTATCAGGATTCTGTGTACATAATATCAGTCTATTGAGAGAAACAATACTGGAGAACAGCAGGTCAAGAGACACAATCAAATCAAATTGTATTTGTCACATCCGCCGAATACAACAGCTGTAGACCTTAGTGTGAAATGCTTACTTACAAGCCCTCAACCAACAATGCAGTTCAAGAAAATATTTACAAAATAAAAAAGTAAAGTAAAAAAATACAATCAAAAAGACACAAGAAAATTACGTAACAATAACGAGTAAATATGCGGGGGGTACAGGTTAGTCAGGGTAACCAGTGGGTCAGAAGTTTACATAAACTCTGTTGTTTGTGCCTTTAAACAGCTTGGAAAATTCCAGAAAATTATGTAATGTCTTTAGAAGCTTCTGTAAGTTGGAGGTGTACCTGTGGATGTATTTCAAGGCCTATCTTCAAACTCAGTGCCTCTTTAATTGACATCATGGGAAAATCGAAAGAAATCAGCCAAGACCTCAGAAAGAAAATTGTAGACCTCCACAAGTCTGATTCATCCTTGGGAGCAATTTCCAAACTCCTGAAGGTACCACATTCATCTGTACAAACATTAGTACGCAAGTATGAACACAATGGGACCACATAGCCGTCATACCGCTCAGGAAGGAGACGCATTATGTCTACTAGAGATAGACGTACCTTGGTGCGAAAAGTGCGAATCAATCTCAGAACAACAGCAAATGACCTTGTGAAGATGCTGGAGGAAAAAGATTCAAAAGTATCTATATCCACAGTAAAACAAGGCCGCTCAACAAGGAAGAAGCCACTGCTCCAAAACCGCCGTTTAAAAAGCCAGACTAAAGTTTACAACTGCACATGGGGTCAAAGATCGTACTTTTTGGAGAAATGTCCTCGGGTCTGATGAAATACAAATAGAACTGTTTGGCCATAATGATCATCATTATGTTTGGAGGAAAAAGGGGAAGTCTTGCAAGCCGAAGATAACCATCCCAAACATGAAGCACAGGGGTGGCAGCATCATGTTGTGAAGGTGCTTTGCTGCAGGAGGGACTGGTGCACTTCACAAAATAGATGGCATCATAAGGAGAGAAAATTATGTGGATATATTGAAGCAACATCTCAAGACATCAGTCAGGAATTTAAAGTTTGGTCCCAAATGGGTCTTCCAAATGAACAACGATCCCAAGCATACTTCCAAAGTTGTGGCAAAATGGCTTAAGGACAACAAAGTCAAGGTATTGGAGTGGCCATCACAAAGCCCTGAACTCATTCCCATAGAAAATGTGTGGGCAGAACTGAAAAAGCGTGTGCGAGCAAGGAGGCCACTAAACCTGACTCAGTTACTCTAGCTCTGTCAAGAGAAATGGGCCAAAATTCACCCAACTTATTGTGGGAAGCTTGTGGAAGGCTAACCAAAATGTTTGACCCAAGTTAAACAATTTAAAGGAAATGCTACCAAATTCTATTTGAGTGGATGTAAACTTCTGACCCACTGGGGATGTGATGAAAGAAATAAAAGTTTAAATAAATAATTCTCTCTACTATTATTCTGACATTTCACATTCTTAAAATAAAGTGGTGATCCTAACTGACCTAAGACAGGGAATTTTTACTAGGATTAAATGTCAGGAATTGTGAAAAACTGAGTTTAAATGTATTTGTCTAAGGTGTATGTAAACTTCCACTTCAACTGTAGTTAGGGGTAAAGTGACTTTGTATAGATAATAAACAGCGAGTAGCAGCAGAGTAAAAACAAAGGGGGGTTATCAATGTAAATAGTCCGGGTGGCCATTCTTATGGCTTGGGGGTAGAAGCTGTTGCCGTGCCGTGTACCACTTGCCGTGCGGTAGCAGAGAGATCAGTCTACGACTTGGGTGACTGGAGTATTTGACAATTTTTGGGCCTTCTGCTGACACCTCCTAGTATATAAGTCCTGGATGGCAGGAAGCTTGGCCCCAGTGATGTACTGGGCCGTATGCACTACCCGCTGTAGCGCCTTATGGTCAGAAACCAAGCAGTTGCCATACCAGGCGGTAATGCAATCGGTCAGGATGCTCTCGATGGTGCAGCTGTAAAACTTTTTGAGGACCCATGCCAAATCTTTTCAGTCTCCTGAGGGGGAAAGGTGTTGTCGTGCCATCTTCACAACTGTCTTGGTGTGTTTGGACCATGATAGTTTGATGTGGACAGCAAAGAACTTGAAACTCACAACCCGCTCCACTACAGCCCAGTCGATGTTAATAGGGGCCTGTTTGGCCCTCATTTTCCTATAGTCCATGATAAGCTCCTTTGTCTTGCTCACATTAAGGGAGAGGTTGTTGTCCTGGCACCATACTGCCAGGTCTCTGACCTACTCCCTAAAGGCTGTCTCATCGTTGTCGGTGATCAGGCCTACTAGTTTGCTGACGCTGTTGTGTCGTCAGCAAACTGAATGATAGTTTTGGAGTCGTGCTTGGCCACACAGTTGTGGGTGAACAGGGAGTACAGGAGGGGACTAATCACGCACCCCTGAGGTGCCCCTGTGTTGTGGATCAACGTGGCAGATGTTGTTGTTGCATACACTCACCACCTGGGGGCGGCCCTTCAGGATCCAGTTGCAGAGGGAAGTATTTAGTCCAAGTGTCCTTAGTTTAGTGATGAGCTTTCTGGGTACTATGATGTTGAACACTGAGCTGAGGTCAATGAACAGCATTCTCACATAGGTGTTCCTTTTGTCCAGGTGGAAAAGGGCATGTGGATCTATTGGGGCGGAATGATAATTGGAGAGGGTCTAGGGTTTCCGGCATGACGGTGTTCATGTGAGCCATGATAAGCCTTTCAAAGCACTTCATGGCTACCGACATGAGTGCTACGGGGGGGGGGGGGGGTAATCATTTAGGCAGGTTCTTTGCTTTCTTGGGAACATCATAGTACCCTCCAAACTCGTCATCAAGCTCGAGACCCTGGGACTTCCTGACGGGCCGCCCCCAGGTGATGAGGGTAGGTAACAACATCTCCACCCCGCTAATCCTCAACACTGGTGCCCCACAAGGGTGCATTCTGAGCCCTCTCCTGTACTCCCTGTTCACTCACGACTGCGTGGCCATGCACAGCTCCCACTCAATCAACAAGTTTGCGGACGACACAACAGTGGTAGGCTTGATTACCAGCAACGATGAGATGGCCTACAGGGAGGAGGTGAGGGCCCTCGGAGTGTGGTGTCAGGAAAATAACCTCACACTCAACGTCAACAAAACTAAGGAGATGATTGTGGACTTCAGGAAACAGCAGAGGGAACACCCCTATCCATGTCGATGGAACAGTAGTGGAGAGGGTAGTAAGTTTTAAGTTCCTCGGCATCACAGACAAATTGAATTGGTCCACCCACACAGACAGCATCGTGAAGAAGGCGCTGCAGCACCTCTTCAACATGAGGAGCCTGGTACGGCAACTGCTCCGCCCACAACCGTAAGGCTCTCCAGAGGGTAGTGAGGTCTGCACAACGCATCACCGGGGGCAAACTACCTGTCCTCCAGGACACCTACACCACCCGATGTCACAGGAAGGCCATAAAGATCATCAAGGACAACAACCACCCGAGCCACTGCCTGTTCAACCCGCTATCGTCCAGAAGGCGAGGTCAGTACAGGTGCATCAAAGCTGGGACCGAGAGACTGAAAAACATCTTCTATCTCAAGCCCATCAGGCATCACTAACATTGAGTGGCTGCTGCCAACACACTGACTCAACTCCAGCCACTTTAATAATGGGAATTGATGGGAATTGATGTAAAATATATCACTAGCCACTTTAAACAATGCTACTTAATATAATGTTTACATACCCTACATTATTTATCTCATATGTATTCGTATATACTGTACTCTATATCATCTACTGCATCTTTATGTAATACATGTATCACTAGCCACTTTAAACTATGCCACTTTGTTTACATACTCATCTCATATGTATATACTGTACTCGGCACCATCTACTACATTTTGCCTACGCCGCTCTGTACCATCACTCATTCATATATCTTTATGTACATATTCTTTATCCCTTTACACTTATGTGTATAAGGTAGTAGTTTTGGAATTGTTAGCTATATTACTCGTTAGTTATTACTGCATTGTCGGAACAAGAAGCACAAGCATTTCGCTACACTTGCATTAACATCTGCTAACCATGTGTATGTGACAAATAAAATTTCATTTCATTTCATTTGAACATGGATTATGGTAGTCTGTCTGAAATATGTAGGTATTACAGATTCGGCCAAAGAGAGGTTGAAAATGTCAGTGAAGACACTTTCCAGTTCGTCCGCGCATGCTTTCAATACACGTCCTGGTAATCCATCTGGCCTTGCGGCTTTGTGAATGTTGACCTGTTTAAAGGTCTTGCTCACGTCGGCTACGGAGAGCGTGATCATGCCGTCATCTGGAACAGCTGGTGCTCTTATACATGCTTCAGTGTTGCTTGCCTCGAAGCAAGCATAACAGGCCATTAGCTTGTCTGTTAGGCTCGCATCAGCTCGTGGCTGGGTTTCCCTTTGTAGTCCGTAATAGTTTGCAAGCCCTGCCACAAGCCACGAGCGTCAGAGTCGGTGTAGTAGGATTCAATCTTAGTCCTGTATTGAAGCTTTGCCTGTTTGATGTTTCGTCTGAGGGCATAGCAGGATTTCTTATAAGCGTCCTGCTCCTTGAAAGCGGCAGCTCGAGCCTTTAGCTCGGTGCGGATGTTGCCTGTAATCCATGGCTTCTGGTTGGGATATGTACGTACGGTCACTGTGGGGATGATGTCGTTGATGCACTTAATGGTAAAGCAAGTGACTGAAGTGGTATACTCCTCAATGCCATTGGATGAATCCCAGAACACATCCAGTCTGTGCTAGCAAAACAGTCCTGTAGCGTAGCATCCATTGGTAGGATAGTCTTAATCGTAGATTGGACAAAGCAGTATATCCTTTGCATTGGACTCATTAAAGAATCTTTATTCAGTTTGAGGTGAGTAATCGCTGTTCTGATGTCCAAAAGCTATTTTCGGTCATAAGAGATGGTAGCAGCAACATTATGTACAAAATGAGTTACAAACAATGTAAAAAAACTAACAAAATAGTACAGTTGGTTCAGAGTCCGTAAAACGGCAGCCATCCCCTTCGGCGCCATTGACTTAATCAAGAAAAACAAAAAACAGGGTTGACATGAAAATGCCACCTGCAACACCACCTTCTCAGTAGGAAAACAAAAAGGTAGATGGGTCTAGCTCAATATGCCTTTCATTTCTATTTGCCCTGTAGACCCAATTTCAACTCATACCCTAAAAGCCAGCAGCCACTGACAAATTAACGGATAGAGAAGGACAGAGGATAAACAGTGTGATAATCTGTCATCAATTAGTCATTTAATTAGTTAATCACCGGTCCAATTCACCTCCGATAACACTCTAAAACACAATACAGGTGTTTCTGCAACCTTGAGAGTGTATTTCCAACATAATTGTATTTGCCTCCGAATGGGATAATTGTGTTGGTCCTGACCTTTTGTTCCCACCACTATGTACACAGGCCTTATGAGGAATCAGAATTATTATTACTCTCAAAAAGGGTAATGATTCATACAGCACAGTATAAGAGGCAGGTAGGAACAAGAGAGTTTGATGTGAAATGAGGATTGGTTCCATCATGGACGGCTCAACTATAGAACATATATCTAGGGCTGTGGGGTTCACAAAATTTTGTCAGCCAGTAATTGTCAAGCAAATAACTGTCGGTCTCACGGTGATTGACCGGTAATTACCATAAACACAATTAGCATCTCCTGCCTTCCACTAATAGCCTACAAGCTACTGATGCAGACCTTCAGAACATTTGAAAAAGTAATAAATCCATGTCATGTCGCCTACACCTTCACAATAAATCCATAATTTATTTTAGACAGGTCTAAAGAAGCATGATATGAAGAAAATGTCTATTTCAGAAGAACAGAATAGCATACTCTGAGTTGTCCTTATGTTAGGTCCTGATCTGGCTATGCCAAATGGCTGTGGGCTACACTAGTTCATTTAGCAGACAAGATTTGCTTAAAATTCCATGGCATTATTTTATAGTATGCAGAATACAATTGAACAAAGCTGAATTAAATAGAAAGAATATTTTCTCCAAACAATATGAGGGAGTGCGCACATGAAACAAAGAAATAGGTATTCCTATATGCTTAATTTAGAGTTATGAATGTAACTTTAGTTGTTCTACAAACGTTGGGCTATATTTTTAGATTTTTAATACATTGTAAGGCTACATGATGCGACTAATAATGATTTGAAAAAAAGTAGCTTGAAAGTGTGTGCGCAAACTGAAGTGTGTACCTACATCAGTCACTCATTCACAATTTGACAAGCACTTGATAATACCTAGAATTTCACGGCGGCGTGCCCTTGGTGTGGCCATAATGCACCTTAAAAATGCATGTAATGCTTTTATTATAAAGGTGCATTTTCATGGTGAAAATTATCTTCCCCAAACAGGTGCTGCTTATACATGCCAGTTAGGCTCTACACCCCTTGTAAAGCGGATTATGTGCTTTTTATTTGGACACTTTAGTTGTGATACAAACCTTATTAAAACATATAGGCCTATGGGCTAGACTACATGATGTGTGCGAATATGATTTATAATTTTTATAATTTTTTCTTATGCTGGGCATCATTCACAACAGATAATATATAATTCACAAGTGATAGGTTAATTTTTTCATCCATCAGACTATTCTTGATTTAATCTTGTCGTTACACATACTAAATAATACATGTGTGAAATTTGTTTTGATTTAGAATGGACCATTATCATGCACCTGTACCGAAGCAGGGGCAGCGGATTTTTTTGTTGCATTGATGTCAGAGTGATTAGAAGGACAATAGAGTGCTGAGTACCAGGCAGTTAGCAAGTTTGGTAGACTACTAATGACCATCAGCAGCATCAGAGCTTGGAGAAGCCTAATTACCGTGACTAAAGGTTCACGTGGCATTTGACTGCCTTCATCACTCGTAACCGCCGGTGTGTCGGTAATACGGTCACCGCAACAGGCCTACATGTATCCCTTAGTCAGCTAACTACCAGATGGGGAAGCGAAACCGACCCTCCCCCATGACAAATATGCAGATAAAAATGTGTCAACACATGTTTCCTATGAATACAGAATACAGAGCAATGTCATGCAACACGTACTGGTGCGTGGTGGGCAGAAGGGAGCGGGCACGCTGCCGTTGGCATGGCTGGTGTCCCAAGGGACACAGTGGTCCCTAAACCAGACACAGCGAATACCAGGGCCAGCGTTGGCACAGCGCTGCTCCTCATCGAAGGCCTGGCAGCTGGGAGGGGTGTAGACCAGCACGTCATTCAGCAGCACACCAGAGAAGCCTCCAAACACATACATGGACCTAGGGAGAGAACACGATCACACTTTATTTTGATAATCCATATATAGATGCTCTGCAAATGGTCATACCATCAACAAACAATCTGTTGATAAGCAACTGCTTGTTAAGGTCATGGTAAGGGTTTGCGTTAGGCTAAGAATAAGGGTAAGGGTTAAGGTTAGAGTTAGGGCAAGGGTTATGTTTAGGGTTAGGATAGGAGTTAAGGTTAGGGTTAGTAGATAGTTGAAATGTTACTGCTAGTCTGTAGAGCATCTATAGATGAACTATCCAAATGAAGTGTTACCGAGAACACAACGCAGGAAATACAGTACACATCATTACCAGGTAACACTGAGGAAACTGATGTCAGGAAACTGTGAGATAAACATTTTTTTAAGTAACGGAGGGGCAATATAGTGGATGTGAGTGACTGACCCATTGCTGACAACAGAGGTGTGGCCAAAGCGGTTGACATCACGGTGGAGATCTGGCCTGGGCAGGACTTTCCATTCATCACAAGCTGAAAAGAACAAACATGCACATGATCAGTTTTTGCTTCAGTAGAAACGTGTATCAAGCAAACAACCGCAATACCCAAAATTGATACCTCCACTGCGACTAGACCAACTAGGTGTCCTTGTGGTTAGAGTGTCCGCCCTGAGATTGGAAGTGATTGTGAGTCATACCAAAGGCTGTAAAAATGGGTCCTTATGTGTCTCTGCTTAGCACTCAGCTAAGCAGTGCTAAGCAGAGCAGAAAGATTGGGGTGAAGGCCCTACAATAGATTAGCATCCTTTCCAGGGGATTGTACTTGTACATCAAGCTGCCTCATGCTACAGAAAAGGGAGATAGGTTTCTGCCCTATGAACTGTTCTGGTTATTTACTACGACTCTCCCTCCACTCTCATACTCATACTACCACCCAAGCAACTGTGACAGGCAACCCTCTGGACTCCAGATTGAGGGGGAAAAGTTGTGTTCCTTTCGTGCTTGGATTTCATTTCAGTAGGCCTGTACCATACCACCCTACTGCACACATTGAAACACAGAATACAGTAAGTACCAGAGCCAGACTATCTGTGAGACCTGAGACTGGGTACACACACACACACACCACGTCTGCACTGTTGCACACACACACATAATCTACAATGAAAGTGTCAACTCTACATTATTAACACGTATGAGAATCCTTTGAACAGAGGCTGTGGAGAATGGCCTGTATGAATATCATGGTCCCCTATAGGGCTGGGTGTGTCATGCCCAGCAGTGATTAACACTGTGTGTGAGCATAGCAGAGCACTAGGGGCCATACCATAGAAACAGGGCCATCATAAACAACTAACTGCAGCTAGAAAAGATGCCTTTTACGATTGCATAAATAACCATAATTAAAGTTGAAACCACTGTAGCTGCTATTAGACAATCCTGGGGTGGTGGTGGTGGGCACACAGAGCCTTAATGGTAGTTTGATTACCAATCTCCTAGGACCCTGGTCAGGTACCGCACTGATCCGTGGGTAGGCTACAACAAGTCTACCTGGAGCAGCTCTGACAACACAGCCCACAATACAGCTAGACAATTTGTCTGTCAGTGATTATCTACCATTCTGCTCAGAGCAAACCAATAATAACAGAGAGAAAATGATAGTAGGCAAAGCCGATTTCTTCACTTTGTTAATATCACGAGCCAAATCATGTTAAATTGAGAGAGATACAACGTTCAGTTTCCTCGCTGTTAGTGGGATCCTCGGAGAGTATAAACGCCAACCTCTTAACATAATGTCTTTGAATTGTTTATTATGTGGCTGCCTCTGAATATGACTTCACAAACCAGTTTAACCATCCATTGATCTTGTCTGCTGGGGATTCTAGGCTGTGGTTCAGAGTAATGGCTCTAAGAGCAATCATGATCGTGTATTTTAGCATTTCATTTTACAGCTTTCTGATGCTTTACAACCCACACGTCCACTATTGCATTAATATGTAAATGTGCCATTTACCCAGATTAGTTGTCCAATATAAACTGTGCTTGGGAGTTAATTGTGCAGCCAGGTTGCAAACGACCACGCAAGTGCTTGGCTAATTGGGACCGTGTTTAAAGGGAAAGACAAGTCAACAACACCAGTCCAGATCAGAAGGCGCTGTAATCACTTCAGAAAGACCACGTTGCTCTCTGACAGGGTCATGGTGTGATCGCATTTAAACGTCAATCATTCTAACACTCTCTCTCAGCTGGTCAGACTCAGACCGACGGTACTTTTTGATAGTCGCATAAGATCGAGATGTGCATAGGTGATGCAGTTGCTAAAGGGACAGACCAAAATAAGTATTTATGACAGACCACCAGTAGTTAAATTGGAACCCTGACGTTAACACTATCTGAGGCCTACTACCTATTCTGAAGCCTGGAGCTAGAGTGAATCCATACCCCAGACATGCACTGACAGACAGCCCATTGGGTCTTCCAACCACCTGAGGTGTAGTGGAGATGGCTGGAGATGACTCTCTATAATGAAAGTCACTGATACTTATCACAACGGTCCCCCTTTTTCATTTCCTCCCAGGATATTGGCAGAGGAACCATGAATAATGTACACGTAGAACGGGGGAGATGACAGGAGAATCAGCAGACCAAATCTGCACCAGAGTCGAGAGTGATGGGGAAATCAAACTCATTCAAATGGCAAACTTAATGAAATGTGTTTTTGTGGTCGGGGCCGCTTTGAGGGACACTGTCTGGAGCTCCAATATAAACAGGTCACTCTTGTTGAAGACAGCGCTGCCAGTTGCCTTTCAGGGGGTGTGGGGACAAAACATTTTTAATTAGAGTTCATTTCCCCCAAATCTAATTAGAAGTATGAAGATGGGGTAATGAGGGGGGGGGGGATTAAACGCAAATTAAAACTGCCATCTGTGTCGACCTGAATTAAATCTCTCGCAGAAGAAAAACACAAAAAGCTAATAACGCTCTCCCCTCCAAGGTTAGCAGAGAAAAACAAAAACAAATTAGCGCTTAAAACCATCTCTCAGCGTGCGTGGCGGGGCCGATAGAGAGAGGGAGCGGTAGAGTGAGGCCTCTTCCACAGGTGGAACTAATTAATTAGCTCACAGAGAGACGAGCAGAGTCGAGAGGAAGTCATATCAGTCCATTAACTAATAAATGAGACTTTTAACACATTCAACTAGAGAAACCTGTTGACACATCTCATATGTACTGTAGTAGGCTACAATGTCTTTCAGCAATACTTGAGTAAGAAGCAACCTTCACTATAACTATGTTTTGGTCTATAGTAGTTTCAGGCATATTTTATAAGAAAAATTGCTCCATTATTATAAAAGCAATACAGAGAAAACGCCTTCCACAAACCTGTTCTCTCTATAAGAGGATGATAATGGAGATTGTTAATTTGGCTCTGTAATGAAATGAGTCAACAATGTCCAGTGACAACCCAGTCCTCAGGGACTATAATGAATGACAGGTCGCCAAGAGGCCATGTCTGGCCAAACACTGGCCTATATAATGGAGCTCCAATCACAGAGATTGGTTTTGCCTGGGCTTGAGTGAAGAGTCTAGACCACATTCCCCAAGCCAAGCATCAGTCTAGCCTAACACCTTGAACATAAAACAATCAGTTGCTTTCGGATCATAAAAGTGACATTGGACTTCTTATCCATTGGGAGTGGCCTACTCAAGGTGATTGGACTTTTTATCCATTGGGAGTGGCCTACTCAAGGTGATTGGACTTCTTATCCATTGGGAGTGGCCTACTCAAGGTGATTGGACTTCTTATCCATTGGGAGTGGCCTACTCAAGGTGATTGGACTTCTTATCCATTGGGAGTGGCCTACTCAAGGTGATTGGACTGGCGATTAAAATGACTAAGAAGGAAAGTTGAGCAGTGACCCTCCATGACTGCTGGAGAAAGCTACGGTCAAGTTCTTCAAACATCTCGTCCTTATCTGGATTTGCTACATCTTCTAATTAGCGGATAAACATTCTGCTTTAATGTATTTTCTTTCTTTGCATGCATTGCTACATCTACTACCTGAATGACTCATTGACTTAATGTTGTCTCCTCTTTCTCTCTTGCTCGTCCCAATCTTGCTATTTCTTTTGTCTCCATCGCTCTATTTGAATTCTCCATCAACCCTCCCCTGCTCTCTCAGTGCAGTAAAACTTGTGAAGGGTGGCTGGTGAACAGAGTCAGGGAAGGGCTGGCTGTCGAGATTTGAGGATGCATCCCTCTCCTCCTCCCTTGCCTCCCTCCCTGTGCTGAATGTCCTGTAATGCCCCTGCAGAGTCACTGTATTCAAAACAAATATTCATAAAAGAGCAGACGCCATCTGGCTGGCTCCCATTCTGCAGCTCTTTATGGGGCGTTAATGATCCCCACTGTATTACTGTCAGCACTGAAAGGTGAGCTGTAACTCACATCCCGAGATTTCGAGTAAAACCCCAAGTCGTCCAAACACACACACATTGGAAGGCACGCACATGTACACACACACACACACACACACACACACACACACATAACTCTAAAACCTTTAGTACTAAACCGCTCTTTCATATCTTGCAGAGGATAGCTTACTAACTCCAAAGAGGGCAAAATAACTTTATTTGACCAGGGGGTAATGAATAATCTATCATGAGTCGTTACAGTGACCGTATTACCGCCACACCGGCAGTCATAAGTCATGACCACAGTCAAATTCCACGTGACAGTTGAGTCACGGTTATCTCCTTTTATGCACTCTGGAAATGCGTTGGTGGTACACAACTCCATAACGACCATCAGGTCACTAATGGCCTGGTACTCAGGGCTCTATTGTCCCTCTAACCACTCTGACATCAATGCAAATGCAATGGAAAATCACATCAAACACTTATCATCAAAACAGTGTCATGCTTTTAAAACTCATCGTTAGGCTAAATGTTTTGACCTCACTGTGATCGATCAATTTGAAGAATGAAGTTCAACAACAGGTTGAAACTGTGTGGAAAACATGGTCATTGTGGATGATGTTTCAAAGCCAAACACAACGAATTGGACATCGCTTTCTCAGGTGACGATTCATTCAAAACATTTAAGA
This sequence comes from Oncorhynchus masou masou, assembly GCF_036934945.1. NCBI lineage: Eukaryota > Metazoa > Chordata > Actinopteri > Salmoniformes > Salmonidae > Oncorhynchus > Oncorhynchus masou. The sequence continues at coordinate 46,322,782 of NC_088235.1, read as the reverse complement.
CGTTGCATGTAGAACACCCATATGCCTATATACAGTCCGTTTCGTTATGAAAACATGTTATCATCGATGTTCCCGAACAGATTTCACTTAGGTTTCCCAAATTAGGCGCTGGGTAGCTGCAGAAACATGGATGGAGAGCCCATGGCAATACAGAGTTTGGGTGAAATATGTGAAATAACTGTTCTTATAAGCCCAGACATTTCTATATGCAATCCTGTGTGTGAAAGAAGAGTTTTGATGGTTGCCAATAAAAATATGAGGATCCCAGATGCTACTATATTTAGGCCTATTTCTGCTCCCCTATAACACCAGAGTAGCTTACCTGACATGATTTAGTTTCATGTCTTTTTTTCCCTGCCCCTGTTCCTACCCATTTGACAACGGGCCATTCTATATCGAAACAAATTGTACATATTAATAAAGACAATATTAAATTGAGAATAGTCTGATGGGTGAAAATATGATCACTTGATGAAAGAACAGGGTGTGCCGCCTGAGCCAAGGAACAGAGTGCAAGCTTTATTTTTATTGTAATTTCTACCCCCTTTTTTCTCCCAAATTTGTCTTATTGTTACAACTCCCCAACAGGCTCGGGAGAGGCGAAGGTCGAGTCATGCATTCTCCAAAACATGACCCGCCAAGCCGCGCTTCTTAACATCCGCCCGCTTAACCTTAACACTGTTCAACTGACAACCAAAGTCAGCCTGCAGGTGCCCGGTCCTCCACAAGGAGTCGCTAGAGCGTGATGAGCCAAGTAAAGCCCCCCGGCTAAACCCTCCATTAACCTGGACGACGCTGTGACTACCTTTCACGGACGTCTTATTGTGTGTGACTTTTTCAAATAGTCAATAGCTATAGTGGCATTATGCAGCCCATATATGTTTTGATTTCTAAGACATTCTAAGATTTCACAACTAAATTTACCAAATAATATATAACTCAACATAGCCACTTCATATGCGCACTCACTCGGGAATGAGAAAAATATCCTTTTTTATTTTATTCAGCTAAATTCAATTATATTATTCTTACAATAAAATCATACAGTATTAAATAATGGCACGGGACTCAAGCATATCTTGACTGCTAAATGAACTAGCCAATGGCATGGCGCATAGCCAAAAAACATATACAGTGCCTTGCGAAAGTATTCGGCCCCCTTGAACTTTGCGACCTTTTGCCACATTTCAGGCTTCAAACATAAAGATATAAAACTGTATTTTTTTGTGAAGAATCAACAACAAGTGGGACACAATCATGAAGTGGAACGACATTTATTGGATATTTCAAACTTTTTTAACAAATCAAAAACTGAAAAATTGTGCGTGCAAAATTATTCAGCCCCCTTAAGTTAATACTTTGTAGCGCCACCTTTTGCTGCGATTACAGCTGTAAGTCGCTTGGGGTATGTCTCTATCAGTTTTGCAAATCGAGAGGCTGAAATTTTTTCCCATTCCTCTGCAAAACAGCTCGAGCTCAGTGAGGTTGGATGGAGAGCATTTGTGAACTGCAGTTTTCAGTTCTTTCCACAGATTCTCGATTGGATTCAGGTCTGGACTTTGACTTGGCCATTCTAACACCTGGATATGTTCATTTTTGAACCATTCCATTGTAGATTTTGCTTTATGTTTTGGATCAGTGTCTTGTTGGAAGACAAATCTCCGTCCCAGTCTCAGGTTTTTTGCAGACTCCATCAGGTTTTCTTCCAGAATGGTCCTGTATTTGGCTCCATCCATCTTCCCATCAATTTTAACCATCTTCCCTGCCCCTGCTGAAGAAAAGCAGGCCCAAACCATGATGCTGCCACCACCATGTTTGACAGTGGGGATGGTGTGGTCAGGGTGATGAGCTGTGTTGCTTTTATACCAAACATAACGTTTTGCATTGTTGCCAAAAAGTTCAATTTTGGTTTCATCTGACCAGAGCACCTTCTTCCACATGTTTGGTGTGTCTCCCAGGTGGCTTGTGGCAAACTTTAAACGACACATTTTATGGATATCTTTAAGAAATTGCTTTCTTCTTGCCACTTCCATAAAGGACAGATTTGTGCAATATACGACTGATTGTTGTCCTATGGACAGAGTCTCCCACCTCAGCTGTAGATCTCTGCAGTTCATCCAGAGTGATCATGGGCCTCTTGGCTGCATCTCTGATCAGTCTTCTCCTTGTATGAGCTGAAAGTTTAGAGGGACGGACAGGTCTTGGTAGATTTGCAGTGGTCTGATACTCCTTCCATTTCAATATTATCGCTTGCACAGTGCTCCTTGGGATGTTTAAAGCTTGGGAAATCTTTTTGTATCCAAATCCGGCTTTAAACTTCACAACAGTATCTCGGACCTGCCTGGTGTGTTCCTTGTTCTTCATGATGCTCTCTGCGCTTTTAACGGGCCTCTGAGACTATCACAGTGCAGGTGCATTTATACGGAGACTTGATTACACACAGGTGGATTGTATTTATCATCGTTAGTCATTTAGGTCAACATTGGATCATTCAGAGATCCTCACTGAACTTCTGGAGAGAGTTTGCTGCACTGAAAGTAAAGGGGCTGAATAATTTTGTACGCCCAATTTTTCAGTTTTTGATTTGTTAAAAAAGTTTGAAATATCCAATAAATGTCGTTCCACTTCATGATTGTGTCCCACTTGTTGTTGATTCTTCACAAAAAATACAGTTTTATATCTTTATGTTTGAAGCCTGAAATGTGGCAAAAGGTCGCAAAGTTCAAGGGGGCCGAATACTTTCGCAAGGCACTGTAGTAGGCCGACTGACATTTGGTTCTTCTGAAATACACTTTCTCCATATCATAATGTTTCTTTAGACCGGTCTAAAAATAAATAATGGATTTATTTTGCGTTTCATTAAATAGATTTTTTTTTACTTAAAAAAAAATGTAGATGTTCCAAAGGTGAGCATCAGTGGCTTGTATGTGTGGAGGCCTGGAGATGCTAAACGGGTTTATGTTAATTAAAGGTCAATTACCGTGAAACCGGCAGTCATTTGCATGACAATAACCGGCTGACAAAATGCCATTACCGCCACAGCCCTAGTCATGAGTGACTATGACTAGCTTTTGGTTTTTGAGCTAGTTCCACTTTTTAAAGGATGTCTCCTGTCACTGTTACAATAGAACGTGATCTTCTATCTCAGGTAATTGGGGCTGTGCATTCACCCCTATGGAAAGGTATCTTAGCTTTACACTTCCACTTGACTTTCATAACAGCCTAAGGCTAATGCTGTTGTTTGTTGAGGTCAAAGGTCAGTGAACACACTTTCCCTTAGGCTGCAGAATGTCACCTGCCAGTTCTTCTTTGGTTACACTCACTGTGTGATCTGTGTGGGTCCAGGCCTGGGAGGCAACTAACAGTGAAAAATGACAAATGACAACTGTGGCATTAGGGGTCAGGGGTCAACTCTGATGGGAGTGGGTGGGTGGGCGCATGCTGGTGACAATGAAGATCACATGTATGACGTCTGCATGGAGGAATGTGTGGTATTGTATGGTAGGGGGTTGGGGTTGATTATACTTAACTATGTATGTATATGTATTGAGTGTGTAACATTTATACATGTACCATATGCCTGGAGGTTGAAACCGGTAACTTGTATTTTCAGCACAAAGGTGTCAAATATAGACAGTTCAAAACATGAGGATTGCATCATACCAAAAACAGTTGAGGAGGGGAAGGTTGTTCCCTATGATTTGTCTGAATGCATATGATTGGTCCTTACCTATGTCGTAGGCCAGGAAGTCAGCCGAGAAGCACTTGGCTCCGTTACTGAGGGACGTGTCATTGTGGGTGTTTCCTCCAAACACCAGCAGAGCCCCATTGCTAAGCACTGCAGTGTGGAGGTACCGTGCCAGACCACTCTCTCTCAGAATCATCCTGTCAACACAAACACACAAACACAGTCACCATGCTAATGTTTTAACGTGTCAATTATGAGCATGTATGTGCGTGCATGCATAAGTGTGTGCGTGCGTGTGTGCCCATCCCTGGGTGTTGATTACAGCAGTGTGTGGACTAGTCTGGGTCATGTGGTTTATGCAAGTGAACAGTTGGTCTGAAGGTCACTCTCCATAGGCCAGGTCAAATACCCAGACAGACGTCATCCATAATGTGGCACCATGGACACACACACACACACACACACACACACACACACACACACACACACACACACACACACACACACACACACACACACACACACACACACACACACACACACCTCTACAGGAATATTTCATCCTCTCCCATCTCCTCTGCTAGGGTCAAAGTGCACAGTCCCCACCGTCTGCCGAAGCGTCAACTGTACTATCCATAGATACAGATAGAGTATGTAGGGGTTTAAAGACTTCCTAGTTCTGAGAGGGTTTGACAACTCCAAATTCCATTTCTGCCTAAGTAGCCTCAGTGCATATTCAACCTACCGACTGTAAATAAATGGACCGATTGCAATAAACTGTGTGCTATGTGTCAGCAAGCTTTGTCAAGAGGGCACATCAACTGCCTCAATAAGTTAACAGTGACTATACAACTGACATCAGACATGAAAGGCAGACAGACAGAACTCCAGTTGATGATCTACAGAGACAGACAGACACTGGTCACTGTCAAACCCAAGGGATATGTGACAGCCTGGATGATGGGAAACAGAGAGACAGTGAGAGAGAGGGGGAAGATTGAAAGGGCGTACCCTCCCCTGTCGCTCATCCATCCGTCAAGGTCCAGCGGAGGCCTCCTTTCATATCACACCGTGTATACAATCTCTGCTTCACTGTGAATCTCTCTAGCTCATCCTGCTGTATCTTTCCAGTATGCTCATGTGTTTGGCGCTGAATGTCTAGGTATGTGGACATAATGAGTACCTCCTCGCAACACAATGCTGACTATTGCATTAGTGTGCTTTGACAAATCAGCCTTTCAGCTGTCCAGCACTGAGCGTCTAGACACAGTGTCTGAACACAGGCAAGACAAGCATCTCTGTGTTAAACATCTACCTAATGTAAGACGCCAAACGTCTGTACACTCGACATTTAGCAAATAAATGCATTTTGCTACAGGGGCACTGGGGAAAATAGGCTTATTTTACACAGTTTTCTCAGGACTGGTAAATTGTTACAGACTGTGAACTTTCAAGTGATAATGCATCTGCTGATACAAGCACAAACACAGAGAGAGAGACAGACAGACATGCTGACAGACATACAGATACTTTCTGCCAACCTAATAGCACTCACCAGGTCCGGGTCTGCACCTCATAGCGATACAGCTCGTCCACCAGGCCATACTTGTTGGCAGGCAGGGCCTTGTAGCCCCCATGGACGTACACGCACCTGCCGGAGCTGTCATACGCACTGCTGTGGCCATAGCCACCCTGGACGATGGCCCCGTTGGTCTCAGGGACCTGCCAGGAGTTTGTCCCTGTGTGACAGAGAGGCAGAGGAGAAGTGCATCTTAGTGTGAGTGGGACAACATGATTGGATCAGCTTTGAGACATACGGTATGGAAAATAAGCGTCCATGCTCGTGAGGGTGCGTGCCTGGGTGTGAATGAGAGTGTGTGTACAAGGCTGAGTCTGGGAGCCAGACCAAGCCAGCGGGCTGCTCCACCATGTACTTCAAGTCCCCTTGTGACAGATGGAGGGAGAGCTGGAGAGAGGGGGAGGCCACGGAGCATGTGGTACACTGAGAAGCAGACCTCCCAACTCCCACAAGTGAAGGGAAATAGAGAAAGTGAGAAGTAGATAATGAGGGAAGGTCAAACAGTTTACTGACAGTTTGTCAGGTGAGCTCTTTTTTACAAACTATTTCCTACTTCCTTTCACTTACAGAAAGTCACCTAAAAGGTAGACTCAACTTTCTAAATGGTGACACAACTCTCTAAATTTGATGAAATTAATTATAGGAAAGCCATCATTATGTTTTTTGTGTGCTATTGGAGGTACTCGAGGACTGGAGTACCCAACACTGTAGATGTCCCCTCCCTCCCTCACTCTCTCCACAGTCTTTAATGTGACTGGGCTGCAGTGAGCCCAGTCCAGCCTTTGAGTCTCCTATAGGCTGAAATGCTTCGTAATGCAGGCATTCACCTGATTGTTACTCCTCAAAACACTGTAGCTTAGCGCCATCTGCTGGTATGAAAACCTAGGCGTTCAACAGTGGTCACTAGCTCTGGTCAAATGACCTTGACTCTAATGCAGTCAAGAGGATAACCTTATTTGAGTCAGAAAAGGATGTTCATATAATAGGGAAGATCTACAAAACCTTGCACAGGGCATATCCAACTGACAATCTCTTAGAAAATAATATAAACTAATATAAACTAACCAGGACTTAAAAATAACTGATGCTGGCACACGATGGAGGGAAATTTGGAGCATAACTAACAAAATTACAGTTAACGGAAATGTAAACTTAATCCACTATGAGCTAATGTATATAATTTATTATACAAGAGACAACATTCAGAAATTCTACAGCACAACAGGAGAGTCGTGTCTTAAGTGTAAAACTAATAATGACTCAATAATCCATGCTTTCTGGGAATGCTATAAATTCCGGAAGTTGTGGGCGGAGCTAGAAAGTTGGCTGTCAGAAGTATTACAATGTAAACATACTTTTAATCCGTCTGTCTAAGTATTTGGAGACATGGCATTTGGGGGTGTAGTGAGACACCCGATTGGCTAGACGATTCTCTACTTCTCAATCGTCTTGAAAAAACGTATACTAAAAACTTGGAAATCAATCATAAGCCATCATTAGCACAATGGAAAAAAAAATAGAATGATTTATTATTTAAATATTGAAAGTGCATGGGCTGTTTCAGGCCATATGGAGGATAGTGATGGGCGAGCTAGAGATGGGGGTGTGTGCTAGTGCGTCTGGGCAGGTGTGATGTAGTTGATGTTTGTATGATGTTGTTATTTGTATGTGTATGTTGTGTATTGTTAATAAATTATCAAATGTAATCTTACAAAAAATATCAAAAAGATACTGTGGGGTGTATACGTGTCTGTATATAGACAAGTGTACTTGCCATCATAAGAATAAGACTGCCACAGAGTACTATGCAGGTAGTGGTGCTACAAAAGTTCTTTTTAATGGGAAAAGAGAGTTATCTTGGTAAACATTAAAGATCCTGAGCCTTCCATAAATAGATGAGTGACAGCAGCACCCAAAGATGACCCCAACAACAATGTATTAATCGTTGAGCACCATGTAATGAATACAACGTTGTTGAGGTAATCTGAGGATGTTGAGGATGTCCTTGCCTATTTTGGAATGCTCTGAAATCTGCCATCGGGTACATATGGAATATAAATCATTCATGGTAGCCTAGTGGTTAGAGCGTTGGACTAGTAACCGGAAGGTTGCAAGTTCAAACCTCCGAGCTGACAAGGTACAAATCTGTCGTTCTGCCCCTGAACAGGCAGTTACCCCACTTTTCCTAGGCCGTCATTGAAAATAAGAATTTGTTCTTAACTGACTTGCCTGGTTAAAGATAAATAAAAATGGGGATTATTCATCATGCCTGTTAACCCCACTTAACAACCCAATTCTCTGATTCTCTTGGCTCAGATATATAGCAGGCTAATGGAGGGTGGACTGATTGATTAACGTCAGACTGAGACAAATCAATTGGTTAAGAAGACAGACAAGAGATCAATGGATGGATAGACGGAGGGACAGACTTCATTCACTCCTTCATTTGATTCATCCATACATCCATTATTGGACCTACTGATGTTGTACTCCTGCACTTTGCTGATGTAGCTGTAGACGGGTGAGTAGCCGAAAATGATCACCATCACCAGGTCCCCATTGGTCAGCTCAGCCAGGTGGGCGGAGTGTCCCTCCACGGCGTAGGGCTGTCCCTGGACCAGGCTGCTCGGGGTCCTCAGGGACCAAGTTCGACTAGGGATGTTAAAGACCCACAGCTCATCTGTCACGTTGCCTGAACCGGCCTCCAGCTTCCCCCCATACATGTAGATGTTGTCCTGAGGAGGGGGGAAAACATCAGAGACATGAGATGACAGAGAATATGTGTTAGAGATTGTGTTAATATTTGTAAAGACAGACTAGATTAAAGGGGTTTCTATCACCGACTGCCCTCGAAAATATGTCTGCTCTGTGCATGCTTGTGTTCAGTATGAGAAGAAGGCGAGACAGTGTGTGTGTGTGTGTGTGTGTGTGTGTGTGTGTGTGTGTGTGTGTGTGTGTGTGTGTGTGTGTGTGTGTGTGTGTGTGTGTGTGTGTGTGTGTGTGTGTGTGTGTGTGTAATTGAGCTGCAGAACCTTGAGCTTCTCCATTGTGTGTATCAGTTCTGCCAGAGTGGGAGCTGGACCCCAAATACACCCCCAAATACACACACTTGGTATAGCTACGTTGCACCGTGAACACCAACAATCAATAAGAAAGACGGCTGCTATAGCCTCACACGGCAGTCAACCACTGAATCACCTGATACTACAGATAACAATCAACTACCTTAACCTGATAGTCATGCAACTAAAGGCTTTTAGAGTATATGCAACTAAAAACCTACTAAAGCCATTGCAGTGATCTAAGATAGCAATACAGTCATACATGCTATGGCATGCTGTTTTTGCAGTGCAGACTACAACGCTACTGCAACTCTCCATTTCCTAACCATAAAGCAACATATTGTACTGTACAGTCAACCTAGAGGAGCTCCACCATCACAGAAACAAAGAAGGGAACATCCTAGCACAGGTGATACACTGTGTTGCTACACAGCACGGGGCCAATTATAACGTATCCCTGGCCACAAACACATCCCACCAGGGAACCAACTGCCTTAAGCGCCTCAATGTATTTTCTGTCAAGGAAATCTGCTTATCTTACTTGTAAATTACCTCAGCACGCACTGCAGCACCCACCTGAATCACGTTTCACTAATCTCGGAAAACCAGAACTAAAATCTTGCATAATTGTGTAAAATGCTTAAGTAAGTTCTGGGGAGAGATGTGAGGAGAAAGATATTAACGCGAAAGATACTATGCAAGTTTCAGGCTAGTCTATGAGCCAAACGTCCCCTCCCCTTCCGAAACTCGAAAGATGCGAGCACCTGCGAAATCGTGATTTGTCCAAATGATCAGTGCCGAAGAATCAGCGTACCGGAACAAAGTTCCTCGTTAGTCGTGGCATTCCCACAGCCTGTTGACAGAGCCTAATACCATTAATTTTACATGCCTCTGTCCACGAGAGATGACTCTCTCACACTCGCAAGGTCTGAGTCCTGCAGTAGAAGCAGAGGGGGAGGAAGAGGAGTGCACAAAACACACAACCAAACACACACTCCAACACACACTCCAACACACACTCCAACACACAACTAAACACATACTCCAACACACACTCCAACACACACTCCAACACACAACCAAGCACACACTCCAACACACAACCAAACACACACTCCAACACACAACCAAACACACAACCAAACACACAACCAAACACACACTCCAACACACAATTGGTAATCACAACCGGCTGGAGGGGGTTTTAACCATGGCATCACCAGCTGAGCAGCAACCACCACGCTTCTGTTTCTACCACGCCTCCCTCGGAAGCTCGATTCCCGACAAAGTGGGACTTTTATTGAAGGTGACATTTTTTATTTGTGAATACAAAATGTGAATGCCAAGCAAGGGATGTTATATAAACGATATGATCTGAATGCACGCGTAATGACAAGCTATTGCTTCGGTCGGTATTATAAAATCGATAATGGGCAAGAGCGACGGCCTATATTCCTAGCAGCGACAGATGCTTACGGTAATCTCTCAATACTTAGAGGGGAGATAGAAAAGAATGACATATTTCAGGGTAGATGGAGGACTCTTGAATTATAGACGTGAGGGGGATGGTGTGTATGGAGGGGAGAGAGTAGGGGTGTGTGTGTGTGTGTGTGTGTGTGTGTGTGTGTGTGTGTGTGTGTGTGTGTGTGTGTGTGTGTGTGTGTGTGTGTGTGTGTGTGTGTGTGTGTGTGTGTGTGTGTGTGTGTGTATAAACAACAACATGCATGGTCACACCGACACATGCTCTTCTCCCTGACTCTGAAAGTCTATACTCATGTTCCTGTCTCTAGACTCCAGGTTTGTTGGCTTGATTTCTGTGCTGCACGAGCTCGTAGGAGTCCATTTGTATGCTAATTGTGGATTGCTCCTTTCCGTATTTGGGGCCGGTGGCTGAAGAACAGCGGTCAAACAGGGCTCTTCACACCCACAGAGGAAATGAATAGAGTGAAGGAGAGGGAGTTAGACAGGTACAACTAAATACGTATCTACTGCCATAATGTCTAATATAGAGACGTTTCCTCCATCTCCCGGAAAGTTTTCTGTTTTTGATGAATTGACACCTGGAGACACCAGTGGTGCAGGTACACCACTGTGACTAAGAAAGGAACACTTGATGGGCTAAGTGTGTTCAAAGCAAGCACATGAATGGAACATGTGAAAGATAGGGGTATAGTGAAAAAGTGGGCACACAGCCATGACTGTCCACACATGCATGCACACACTCACACACACAGCTTTCACGGAGTAGTCGTACCCCTTTACTTATTCCAAATGTTGTGTTACAGCCTGAATTCCCAATGGATAGAATATATGTTCTTTCTCAACCATCTACACACAATAACCAATAATGACAAAGTGAAAACATGCTTTTAGAAATGTTTGCACAAATCCAGAAATAATATTCACACCAGAGTCAATACTTTGACGGTGATAGGCCTATTAAATAGGCCTATTGAGCTAACAGAATAGTTTTACAAAGTAAAACAAGAGGATAAGCTTTTGGCAAGAGCGCATCAGCCATCGCCGATGAGTGAGCTGCGCACCATTGGGTGAGTCAGTGAATCTGGAAAGCTTTTTTAGGACTAGAATATGTGTGTCTCCACACAACTAGGCCGAGGCTATTGATGAATTCAAGAGACAAGGTCGTTTTTATTGAACTCAGATTCTTAGTTTGTCAGTGTCAAAGTAGCCTGTCCTTTCGATAATTTGAGGCATTAAACAGCCGTTTCTGAGCTACTGGATACGGCATGCCTGGCACCAACAATCATACCTACGGTGGGGCAGTCATGACATTTTGTCAGCCGGTAATTGTCACGCAAATGACTGCCGGTCTCATGTTAATTAACATCAACATGTTTATCATCTCCGGACTTCTATATAAGCTGAGGATGTGCGCCTTCGGCACAACTACATTTAAAGAAGTCTAATAAATCAATCAATTTAATACAGCCTACACTATCAGAATAGTATCCACTATTTATGTATTTGTGAAAAGGCCTATAAACCTGGGAATTTTTTCGAAATCAAAACATATGGGTTTCATGATGGGACTCTTTATTTGGCAACCTTGAAAAGGTCGCAAAAAAAAAGGCATGCTCTCAAATGCATTGCTGCTCAGCTTGTGTGGCAAGCAAGTTAGCGATACCTAATCAGTGGACGATGGAATTAAAATGACAGAATTCAAAACGAAATGATAAAGAAAGGCTACAGCGACCAAAAGCCAACAGGTACACACCGACACCGCTATGCCTCCACTCCCTAACAACCTACCGATGCTCCCTCTGTGCCTCGCTCTCTCGCTCTCTCGGTCTCTCTTTCTAGCTTCAAATTTATAAAGTAGCAAAAACAATTGGCTTTCAGCTCTTCCCTTACGGGGATCTGACCGGTTGTTCTTTAGGTACTTTCAAAAGGGGTTTTAAAAATGAATCTATGCATATTGGGTAAGAGGCTCCCTTTTTTGAAATGGAGCTCTAACTCCCATCACCATTTGTCCTCATCATTCATATTATTCTAATTCCAGAGAGCACCGAGTACCAGGCCATTAGCGGGGGCCGTTAGCAAGTTTGGTAGTCTACCCATCAGCGCCATTCATTTGCAGTTTTGGATAGGATTACCGTGACCAATGGTCACGGGTTGGTGTGCTAATAAACTGGCCTCTGAGTGTACAATTATCTGTAAGGTACCTCAGTCGAGCAGTGAATTTCAAACACAGATTTAACCATAAAGACCAGGTAGGCTTTCCAATGCCTTGTACCTATTGGTAGATTGGTAAAACAAATAATTTAAAAACAGACAATGAATATCTCTTTGAGCATGGGGAAGTTATTCATTAGACTTTGGATGGTGTATCAATACACCCAGTTACTACAAAGATACAGACGTCCTTCCTAACTCAGTTGCTGGAGAGGAAGGAAACCGCTCAGGGATTTCACCATGAGGCCAATGGTGACATTAAAACAGTTACAGAGTTGAATGGCTGTGATAGGGGAAAACAGGATGGATCGAACACATTGTAGTTACTCCACAATACTAACCTAATTGACAGAGTGGCAGAATAAAAAGTATGCTTTCCACCAGACACTGGGAGATTAATTAACCTTTCAGCTGGTCAATAACCTAAAATAAAAGGCCAAATCTTTACTGGAGTTGCTATTAAAGATTAATGGACAAATGTTGATCCAGGTGTGGAAAGAATCACAGCTGTAATCGCAACCAAAGATGATTCAACAAATGATTGACTCAGGGATACTTATGTCAATGAGATATATATGTTTTTAATTTTCAATACATTTTCATAAATGTCTAAAAACATATTCTCACTTTTCCATGATGGGGCATTGTGTGTAGATGGGTGAACACACACATATATTTCATCCATTCCTACTTATATCAGCACACTCGTAACAACATAATTGGCACGTAACTTCTATTCAATCAAATGAGCCGTAACAGGTCTTCTCATTGACCTCCATACAAAAATTCCATGCTTGGTAAGCGGGAAAAAAAAATGAAAGAATGCCGCTTGCTGGAGAAGACAGAATTTGGGCCCAGTTATCTCTCTCGCTTCGCGCCTTCCTCTGTCTGAACTCATAGCTGTTTTACTCTACAATAAAAATATCAACCTCTGTCCCAAACACAGACTGCAGCTTAGGCTAGCTCTAAAACCGGTAAGTGGAAGTATGTTAATATGTGGAACCTTTAGTATGTGCAGCTTTTTTTAACGACAAAACAATTACTGAGGTCTTCCTTGGAGGTACCATTTTAAAGCATTGTAAACTGCAAGTCATGTAGTGAGTCGTTCCAAAAGAAACTTCTCAGCCTTTCTAGCCATAACCTTTGAGCTGTAAATACTACTTCCAATCAACTCACGTAAGCAAAGCTGAATCGCCTTCGGTCAGCAATCATAGTAAGACATCAAATATAAAATCAAGTTTAGTAGTAAAGGATGTGTGAAGGAGAGAGAAAACCCCAGAGAAACAGAAAGAGTCGGAGAGAGAACCCTACAGTATATAGATGTATAGAGCCCTATATAGGTGTATGGTACCAGTTGATGACAGAAAGCTAGATGGAAGGAACACATCCACCCTGATAGTGGGCTGTGACCATTAGCTGCTTTACCTGGTAGAGAGCCAGAGAATGGCCATATCTCTGCAGAGGACCACTATTGATTGGCACAACATCCCAAGTGCTGCTCTCCATATTATAACTGCAGAGAGGGGGAAAAAAAGAGTCAGGCCTGGGAACATTCAACAAATAGATAGATAGAGAGTGGAGGGAGAAGTTAGTGATACAGAGAGATATTACAGGGAAAGGGAGACAAAGAGAGATTAAGTAGTCGAGAGGAGAGAGAGACAGAGTGTTTTGGAGCAAAAGACCCACAGAGAGAAGGCAAAAGACAGGAAGGAGAGAGACAAATATATAAGAGGTAAATAGACACAGAGAGATGAAGAGAAAGAGGGGGAAAGACAGACAGGCACACAGCCAGACAGACAGACAGTTCCAGGCCTCTCTTCAGTCAGTGCCTTACTTGAGCACCATGTGGAAGGAGCTGTAGTTGAAGGTGTATCCTCCAACGACCCACATGAGTTTCCCGTGGACCACAGTCTTATGGGAGGCCCTGCCCAGAGACTGTCCGAAGGGCTTGACGTTGGGCATCACCCAATAAGACTCTGTGGATGGTACTGACAGAGCACAGTCTGGACCTGGAGAGGACGACAACACATGACTCAAACACATGACAAATACATGAGGTGTGTAGCGAAAGAGTCATCAAAAACAGTTCAATACACAGCACCACAGCACCACCTGCTGGTGAAGGGCCTGATAACACAGCCTATGTCATGAGGGGGGTCAGCCATGATGGTGAAGACCTCACATGCTAACCCCACCACCCAGAGGCCAACTGGTGGCAGAACCATTAGGGGTTTTAATCAGGAGGGAGGGACTGATTCATCAAACCCAATTTTGAAAAGTACAGATGATATTGGCCTCTGTTGGCCTCTATTAGAGTGGGGGACAGACAGTGGAATGGGTGGATGTGATCGGGTCTATGGGCCAGCACGCTGTCTAACCCAATACATCAGTGGAGAAAACCTCATTAGTGTATTATAATCAATGACCAGCAACTAGTAAAATAGCAGTGGCACCGGCTCTGTCTCATTGAGAGGTGCTTGGTTGGTTCTACTGTAAGGATGAAGTATTATGTTGTATGTTGTATTTATTTGCACCAAGGAAAATAAGTGAAAGACAAAACAGTACAGATAATACAGGTGAGGTTGTAAGCCCAAAAAGGCTTGTGATGAACAACACCACAGGTAAAAGTACAAAAGTGTGTTCAATCAGTTAAACAAAGCATATTAATTATAATTGTATATTATATACTCAGTATACCATGTTTGATTGATTGATTGAGTGTGTATGAGAAAGAGATAGAGAGAGAGAGAGAGAGGGAGAGAGAGAGAGAGAGAGAGAGAGAGAGAGAGAGAGAGAGAGAGAGAGAGAGAGAGAGAGATAGGATACACGGAGGGGATTATTGGGTAGTTTGGTTCATCAGGCCAACCCCCAGTCTTCGCTTGAAGTTATTGAGGGATGATGAGGTTTTGGGAAAGTAAAGATAAGAATTCCAGAGTGTGGTACCTCTGTATCTGATAGAGAATTGACTATGTGAGGTGCGCCAGTGGGGAGGGTGAAGGTTATCGCAGTGTCTTGTGTCATATAGATGGATTTCAGAACGAACCTGGAAGAATCCATTGAAGGGTTTAGGTAAACTGTCTGGGAAGTATGAGTGTTTGAAGATGAAAGTAGATGAAAGTGCATAATTGGGGTACATTAATGTCATAATTAGACAATATAGTGAGTTTCTTAAACAAAGGTGCAGATGGAGCCAGGTAATTAGAGAGGTGGCTAGTCTTTTGTATGATGAGTAAATTGTGTAGGAAGGAGGCATATGTACTGGCCCAGGCAATACTACAGAGATATCGGTATAGAGTTAGGAAGCAAGCCTGATGAACCGAACCACTAATCTTTCTGATGATAACAATAGATTTCATCACTTTGCTGCTGTCACGTCCTGACCTTAGTTCCTTTTTTATGTCTCTATTTTGCTTTGGGCTGGGCGTGAGTTGGGGTGGGCATTCTATGTTTTTCATTCTGTTTTGTTCTGTGTGTTGTATTTCTATGTGTTTGGCCTGGTATGGTTCCCAATCAGAGGCAGCTGTCAATCGTTGTCTCTGATTGAGAACCATACTTAGGTAGCCTGTTCCCACATGTGTTTGTGGGTAGTTGTTTTCTGTTTTTGTATTCTGTACCACACAGAACTGTTTATACCAGACAGAACTGTTTTGGTCATTCTCTTTTGTTGTTTTTCCATTCAGTGTTCAATTCAGAATAAAAGATGAACACGTACGACGCTGCACCTTGGACCTCACCTTCTTCAACCCACAACAGCCGTTACAGAACTACCCACCACCAAAGGACTAAGCACTGTGTAATGGACTCCGGGACATGGGAGGAAATATTGGACGGCAAGGGACCCTGGGCACAGCTGGGAGAGTATCGCCGTCCGAAAGAGGAGCTGGGGGTAGCTATAGCGGAGCGGCGACACTACGAGTAATTTGCTTAAGGTAAAGTGCACGAGGCAGGCCCAGAATGTTTTGGGGGGGGGCACATGGGGAGATTGGCGGAGTCAGTCAGGAGACCTGAGCCAACTCCCCGTGCTTACCGTGGCGTCCTGACCTTAGCGTGGCGTCCTGACCTTAGTTCCTTTTTTATGTCTCTATTTTGCTTTGGGCAGGGCGTGAGTTGGGATGGGCATTCTGTTTTGTTCTGTGTGTATTTCTATGTGTTTGGCCTGTTATGGTTCCCAATCAGAGGCAGCCGTCAATCGTTGTCTCCGATTGAGAACCATGCTTAGGTAACCTGTTCCCACCTGTGTTTGTGGGTAGTTCTGTTTTTGTATTCTGTACCACACAGAAGTGTTTTGGTTTCGTTCATTCTCTTTTGTTGTTTTTCCATTGTGTTCAATTCAGAATTTTAAATGACAGCCTAGGAACAGTGGGTTAACTGCCTTGTTCAGGGGCAAAACAACAGATTTTTACCTTGTCAGCTAGGCGATTCGATCTTCCGACCTTTCGGTTACTAGTCCGACGCTATAACCACTAGGCTACCCTGCTGCCCCAATGCTTGGCATTCAAGCCAAAGAGTTCAATCAGACCAGAGACTCTTGTTTCGTATGGTCTGAGTCCTTTAGGTGCCTTTTGGCAAACATCAAGCGGGCTGTCATGTGCCTTTTTACTGGCTTTTGTCTGGCCACTCTACCATAAAGGCCTGATTGGTGGAGTGCTGCAGAGATGGTTGTTCTTCTGGAAGGTACTCCCATCTCCACAGAGAAACTCTGTGGAGATGGGAGAATGCCGGGAGAATGCCAAGAGTGTGCAAAGGTGTCATCAAGATAAAGGGTGGCTACTTTGAAGAATCTCAAACACTTTTTTTTTGGTTCCTACATGATTCCATATGTGTTTCATAGTTTTGCTGTCTTCACTATTAGTCTAATGTCAAATAGATAAAACATTTAAAAAAGAAAAACTTGAATGAGTAGGTGTGTGGGTTGTTTGTTTTTGTTTTTTTGTGTTTTTTTAGAAAGTCATATTTCATGATCAACCGTGTTAAACGATTTGGATAAATCTAAAAAGATGCCAAGAGCGTATTCATTGTTAAGGTCTGTACAGATTTTATCCACAAGTTGCAAAAGGGCCATATCTGTGGAGTAGTTTTTACAAAAACCATATTGGTGCTCAATAGTGTTGAATTAAATATTTGAACATTCTCTTATACAGCTATTTTTCTAGGATTTAAAAAAACATGGTAGTCCAGATATTGGGCAATAATTTGTAAAAGTTATTGGATCCTCAGATTTATAGCGGGGGATGACTTTGGCAATTTCCACATCTTTAGGTACAATACCAGATTTGGTGAAGATACACTTTTGAGGTTCTGTAATCAAGGAAGACACTGATTTCACCAGAGGCACCAATGCTGATATCTTTAAGTTACCAATTACAACAGGAGGTTCAAACTGAAGCAGAGAAGGGAAATGTCCCTTAATGTAATCCAAGGGATTTCCATCAGTTTTTTCAATTTCTTTGACAGAGGAACCCACATTCATAAAGACGTTATTCAATTTACATGAAATAACATCAGGATCACTATAGACCTTATTTCCAACAATAAATGAAGATTGGATAGCTGTAGATGCATTTTCTTACTCAACAGTTGATTTTTTTCCAAGATGACTTCATATTTTAGGACTCTTGGAATTTGTTAGTAAAATATAGTTTTGGGGCTATCCGAAGTAGGTGAGTAAATTTGTTATACTTTTTGTAATTTGCAGAATTCAGGAAACTGTTTATACAACTTTTTTTTACTGACAAATATGATCAATAAGCATGAGAATGACCTGGTCACTCTTGTGGGATCATAGATGAGGGGATACAGATAGCTGAAATCAGATGCAGTGAATGGTTCTCACTTTTATACATTTATCTCGTAAATCACCCAATATAAAACACGTTAATCTTCAATATTAATTAAATCCAAGGTTGACAAAAGGATATCAATGAAACAAACTACCAATGTCAGAATCGGGTGGCCTCTTTACAGGTTGTTAAATTGCTTAACATTATAGTAATCACAAGTCATAGACATTTCTGGTAATATTCAGGACATTTTTGCCAGGATCAACCCAATTATATTGATTGTTCGCGTCATTAATATCTAATGGGTTAAAGACCATGTTATCAGGGTTGATATCCTGCCCAACTAAGAGATACACAGTCGGAATCATCCAGATCATACAGGGAGTGGAACGGAAACATAAGTGCATGCCTCACATGTCCAATACAACCACATGTGTTTTATCAATAGGGATGCACTTCCTATGGACTGCACATGGACACAGTACACATAACATCACTGAAGACTTGAGGGTTATGACATTAAGAGCAAGGCCTGTTTTTGGTTAGATGAAAACACATGAACAAAAGTAGAGTATGTGTATGAATACATCACCAAATCATACAGTATTCGAGTGAGAACAAAACTTCCATTACCACTAGATGGCAGACATGGAATATAAAGGTATCTCCACTTGGTGAACAGACAATTGAGCCCCACAGGGGATGCGTCATAATACCCAGAAAACTTAGCGGTCAAACATGGAAATGGTCCCAATTGTTTTACCAGCATTAATTTTATCCATTGTGGATTTTTAGAAACACTTCAAATAAGGGTTGTGTTTTGTGAAGACGTACCCTGGCGTGATGTTTCGATAACCATGTAAACCTCTCTCGGACAAGGTGACTTTCATCAATATATTCAGCTCTATTTACTCTCAGATTCTAAAAAGCTAATTAGCATCAAAGTCGACATACAAGACTACAAATTCCTGCAAACTCCTGCACGTCATCTCTAGCTGACACCAGCACAAAATATAAAACAGCATATTGTGATTGTGATGGGCGAGTTACAAATGGACAAATGTAATGCGTACGGTAAGTTTTATAGAAAACACTAGATCAACTCCAGCAGAGTGAGAAACACAACACTCAAAACAAGGAAGCCATCTCTAAACACAGCTATATCAACACCCTGCTTGTCAATTGAACAGGTACTTGTTGCTGCTGTCATTTGTGAGCTGCATTCAATCTGAACCCCAGGTAAAAGCAGGAGGACAGCACTACACAGGAGAAAAGGGTAGCGAAACAGTACACCACAAAACGTTTAAACATGTTACTGAGTCTAGATGTTATCAAATCAGAGGCACAACAAGGGAAGAAAGCAGCACAGGGGAAATGGGTGAAGGTCGGCTGCGTTTATAGAGATAAGATGGAAAGTTCCAAAGGGCCCAAAGTTGAGGGACCTTGGGGCATAAAAGGCATAGTGTGGAATAAGGGGTAGCTAGAGAGAAGGTTGGTCATGGAATAAAGATAAAAATGGAGTGCTCGTGTGCCTGCACCCCTTGGAAACCGTTGTCACAAATATCCGGCCCACCTCCTGTCATACTCTCAGCGTGTCGATTGACATCATTCCGTCTCAGTTGCAGCGCTCAAATCCTGGTCATCGTGTGTCTGATAATCACAACATTAAAGACGACTGATCACAGAATTCCACAAATTGAGCCATAGACAATACAACTTAAGCATTGAGGACAGCATTTAGTTGACAACATGGTGATTTCCACTATCTTGCCCCAGCTGTAGGTCCATTTGAGTGTGTGTGGTTACATAGGCCTGCACATCGACCAGTACTGGGGCCATTGGAGACTTGGAATCGTTGCTCTCAAAGTGCTGCTTCAATGTCTTCGGGTCTGCCTCTATAAAGGTCAAGTACAACATGGAGGAAGTTAACAATCTGTGGCTTTAGATTAAATTCAAAGTTGACACAAATGATAAACTAAACAATACGATACAACAAACTACTACACATGAAAGACTGTCCCACACAGGCCAGTACAATAATCTACACATGGAGAGGAACCTAAAAAGGCACATACAGTACAAAACAATCCTAGTCACCTGACAAACAGGGCAGGTGTGGACCAGGGCTGCCCAGGATGCAGTCTTCTGGTTTGCAGCTGCTACCTTCTTTTTAGCAGCCGCCACCATGGTATCAGTCAACAAGTTCAACTTCAACGTGAGAGTGGAGCATGCGCTATATATAAACCTGGAATACTGTTCCAGGTTCAAACAGCTAACCTAGTTGAGAGGTGATGATAAGACTCAGGCACACCCATTGGTTCTGGAATAGTGAAGTTGCGAGTAAGGTTAGCAATTTGGCATCAATAACATGACAGTAATTCTACCTCAAAAGCAAACGGGAGAATACCAATTAATTTCAAACCCACCACAGCAGGTAGGACTAAATAAGGTTACATAACCTTGCCTACTAGCTATTCTAATGATCTGCTGTCCAGAGGGAAACAGATAACATATCAATGTTTTCCTGCAGTAAAGTAAGCACACACTGTTGACTCGAGAGGATGCTAATCAGTCCATCTCCGAAACCTGTCAAAAAGCCAGACTTAAATAACACAGATAGCTAGGATACACCTCGGTATTAGGCTACCCACCCCTCACCCATAGACACAAACACACATTATCATCAAGACCGCCTAGCCCTAGCTTCATCATCTAAGTTAGCTAGTTAGTTAACTAGATGGCTTTTATAAACCAACAGTCTAGCTAAAGAAAGCTAAACTCGTTTTTATGAATTTCTCATGCATTTAAAATGGCTAGACAATCTGCAGCCATCTAGCCAGGCTAATGTTGCAAACTAGCTGACCATGATCTAGCTAGCTAGATAACAGGCATTTTCAATGTCAAACTTGCCCAAGACAGTTAACAGAATTGTCAATTTAATCAACTTTAGACAATTTATTAATTACAAAATGTAGCTCACATAAGATAGTTAATCCAGAGATTCTTACCTTTGCCTCGATTCGGCAGTCTTGTCCAGATCACCATGGCCCTGGTGAGTGACGTGAAGCTTGAGACAGGCATTTGTAATTCTGTATGATAGCCACATTAGCAGCTAATTAGCATGACATTTCTGAGGGGTAAATAGAGGTGAATATACTGATAAAAGTCACCTTGTCCGAGAGAGATTCATATGGTTATCAAAACTTCACGCCAATATAAGCCTACATGAAACACAACTCTTATTTGAAGTGTTTCCAAAATCCACGATGGATCAAATGAATGGTGGAAAAACAATTGGAACCATTTCTGTTTGACCGCTAGGTTTATTGGGTATTATGACTCTGTGGTAGACTACATATAGCAAGTATTATATTTAGTGTAGCATGTATGAATAAGGAGGATGGATTATAGTTCAGAGAGAATGAAGAAACCTATGGTCTTCCATCATCACCTCAAGGTGAGATTGTTAGAGCATGGGATACTCAACATCAAAGACTCCAGCTGTCAAACTGTCGAAAGAGCGTTGGACATTATCCAACAGCTCACGTGGATCCTAAAACGTGTCAACATGACCCCATTCTCTTCATATAAACAAAGACTGTCATAGAGTGTCTGCTGAACACACCAGGTGTCAGCTTGTATTACTGTAACAAATGAGACATGGTCTCTGTGCACCTATGTTTACAGTTCTCTTGTCAGCCAGAAGATAGCCGTGTGACTCAATCTACAAGAACACAAAGAACTTACCTTTGTCATTGAAGAAAGAATGAATGAACCCTATAAATCACCATGAAGATACCACACCATGATGACAACATTGACACAGTATTAGAATAACCATACCCCTAGCCCCACCTTGCCAGCTGTCGTTGCAGACACAGCTTTTCTCCCCAGTGAGGTCACAGTAGCCATGGTCGGGGCTGCCACAGTTGTTCCTGCAGTAGGGGATGTCACAGGCCTCGCCCTTCCAGTACTTATCACACTCACAGTACACCCGGCTGGCGATGGAGTTCCCTGTGCTGCATTTCCCATGGCCTGAGCAGTTATTGGGGCACGAGTTGACCCTGCAAGACACAGAAAAGAGAGAGGGGGGGAATGGGGATGTACATTTGGAAAGGTCATCATTGTAATAATTGACGAAAGACAAATAGCTGACAGAATGATTGATTAACAGAGGTGATTGACATCCATTGAAGCATTGTTTTTCTGGGAGCAGAACAGATAGAGTGAGATACAGAGGAATCCAGAGAGAATTAGAGAGAAGCGCGAAAGAGATACAGACAAAATAATTGAGAAAAGGGGAAGGTACAGTAGACAGAGAGACAGAAGTCAAGGATTCAGGATAATGCATGGGCTTTTCAGCAACAGGGGGACGATAATGTTTAGGGCTGTGACAGCAGTGTTGCTATGGCAACACCTTTATGGCCACATGGTGTATGTCTGTGCTGGAGGCCTTGAGGCTGAGCTAGACTCTAGTCTGCTGCTTTGTGAGGCAACCCAATAAATACTTTTTCAGAATCTCACACACACACACACACGTCTCTCATATGTCAATGGGTCTTATCTCCTTAGCTGTAATGGTGTTCCCCAGCGACTCCTGTGACAGACATTTTAGACCCTAGAGAGGATGGGATGTGGTCTGAGGTTGTATGTGTGCAGGAACACATAGAGAGGAAAGACAATTTAAAGGGGATATGGCTCTTAATTATCCCACTGTCTGCTACTGAGTCAGAGACTTCCCCAATGGTGATGTACTGTAGAGGTGAGGACTTTGTAAATGTAAAGTGTGTGTATTGGCTGGGGCCACTCACGAGTAGGAGATGTGGAATCCAGTCAGGTTGTAGGCAGCGTCACTGAAAAAGTGCAACAGTGCATATCCAGAGGTGGCTACCACTTCCGGAACAGTCTCGTTCCCTCTCGTTTCCGGGACAACGAGACCGCTGTGGGAGAAGAAGAAAAGTACATTAATGATGGAGTATTCACACACACACAAAACACAAATGCATACTAAGCTCCAAAAGCATACTGGGTAAATGATCACCCAGTCACCCTTGACTGCTGAGCTGGGATTGCTGTCACCATGACAACCCCCCCTTCCCTCGCTACATCATTGGGAGAAAGTGATTCCTTTCTCTCCTTGGGATCGATCCCTCTATCGCATGGAGGATCAGGATCAGGCTCAGGCCTGAACAGCACAGCACACACAGTACACACAGCAAAGCCACATCAAGGTTATCGGAGAGGGTGGAGAAATCCACTCTAATCTCTTTACCAGCAGTCAGACAGAGTCCCCACTGGGAGGACCACACCCAGGCTCCTAGGCGCAACACAATGACCACACAGCTAATACTGATGGACCAGGGGAGAGTCAATGGTGAAGGACCCCCAGTGGATAAAATTACATTGTGGACCTATTGTTCAAAGGGAAGGGGAGTGAGGGTGGCTAGGTGGGTGGAGAACATTGCTTCTCAAAACTGGAGAGGAGGAACACCTACAAGCTAAATGTAGAATATTAATCAATTGATTCATGGATAACACCCACTTGTTACCTACAGTATATTGCAGAAAGAGAACAATTCCTCTTCAGCTAGCCAGTATGCTGAATCCCTTCTGTGGGTGTTACAGTATGTGTAGATTCTACAATCCTCTGTATGATTTAGCTGCATGTGTTCTGCACAAATTAGGCTTCGGAGGTATACAGTATTTGGTGTTTGTGCATACACAGTGACGCGCATACGAGAGAGTAAAGGTGTATCTCCATAGAGTATGATGACAGACCTGAATACTGCGACCAGAGGTGCATAGATGGAGTCTCCGTCATAGACGTACGTGTGGTCCCAGCTACATTCCGTGGCAAAATGGTTGAAGCGCAACCTGAGCACAGCGTTTGGGCTGGAGGACAGAACATAGAACATGGTTGGTGTAAAGGGTAACTAGAACTTCACAACTGCCCACATCTGACCAGGATTCTTTACATTAGACAAAGAATGTAACACTAAGACCATTGAACAATGACGTTAATCAGTCTAAGAATGAATTCGTACGGCACGGAATGTAGAGAAAAGGGGGTATGAATAGCGATAGGTGGGAGGAGGAAAGAGAGAAAGAGCTACTTACTAGCCCTCGATCAGCCAGGTGCACTTGGTCTTGTACTTGTAGTTGATTGGTCCATCGGTGAGGGAACCCGATGGCTCTGTTAACCTAGCAAAGAGTGAAAAGCAGCAATTACTACGTGGAGAGAGGGATGGATAGATAGGTCACAGTTGGGTCACTTTTTAAAAAGAAGATGGAGAATAAGCTATAGGATGAAAAATGCCAGAGGTACAGCCGACTAGCGATAGCTAACACTAACTATCCCTTATTCCCTCAGTCACTAGAGGGTATAAGCTTAATTCAAACTCCAAATAGGTGAGAATGAAGAAATGTTGTCCCATTTGCAACATGGACTGTCCCAATTAGGCCTACTAATAAAACACTCTGTTATTATACTCCTTTCCCTCTGCACAACAATCATACACTATACCTTATACATCATGAATAAGAAAACTGGCCAATATATCAAATCTATTATATGAGGCCAATAAACATCACCAGGAAAACACCTGCATCTCTTGGCTGAGTAGGAACACATAATAGAATGGCACTCAGCATGGTGAGAGACGGGGAGGGAAACAAATTTGTCAGCCGTGGTTTTGCCTGCTGCATTTTATGTGCATATAAATGAAAAACTACTCCAACCTGTCTATCATATGAGTCCATCAATGTGGTGCAGCTACAGTACATTTCCTGTGAGTAAGTCTAAGGTGTGTGTTTGAGTGTCTGTGCGTTGGTGTTCTCTACATGTGATCACATTGAGGGCCTTCCTCATTTCAAATGGGGACTTTAGGGACAGATATGGGTCTGCTTTAAGGAGTCCTTAACTGAACAACAATCCCAACAACCATCTCAACCAATTACACTGAAACCAGGGCCATAATTTTCTGTAAACAAATCTGTGCGCAAGATGCAATTTGAAGCATGGTAAATTTACTATTGAAGAAAAAGCCCCCTTATACTAAAGCCATAATAACATACAGTGGGGCAAAAAAATATTTAGTCAGCCACCAATTGTGCAAGTTCTCCCACTTAAAAAGATGAGAGGCCTGTAATTTTCATCATGGGTACACTTCAACTATGACAGACAAAATGAGAAAATATTTATTTTCCACCATAATTTTCAAATTAAATTCATAAAAAATCCTACAATGTGATTTTCTGGATTTTTTTTTCTCATTTTGTCTGTCATAGTTGAAGTGTACCTATGATGAAAATTACAGGCCTCTCTCATCTTTTTAAGTGGGAGAACTTGCACAATTGGTGGCTGACTAAATACTTTTTTGCCCCACTGTACATGTATTTTAAATCTCTTGGGCCCCCCACTGGCCTGGGCCCCCCACGGGCCTGGGCCCAGGGGCTCCAGCCCTGCTAAGCCCCTGCATTAAACAATCCCTGACTGAAACCACAAGAGAAAATACAAGAGTGTAAAAGAAAATCTTTAGCTTTCACATTCAGAAAGCATCTGCCCTGTTTAACGGACATTACCTCCATCTTCAGCCACACATCCCTATAGAGATTATTAGACAATGCTATTTTCAGTTCACCCTGATGTAATGGGACAAAACAGAAGACTATTGAAGGAGAGCCAGGAGCTGATGTCTTCAGGACATTGACATGTCCCCAGTATTTGACATAGCATTCTCACTGCTGGGAACCTGGGACACTGTGGTCAACTGGCACCTAGCCACATCACTCCCTGGCATCAGCCTAGAACACAAACCCTCCAACTACACGGTGTGTGTGTGTGTGTGTGTGTGTGTGTGTGTGTGTGTGTGTGTGTGTGTGTGTGTGTGTGTGTGTGTGTGTGTGTATGCACGTGCGTGTGTGTGTGTGTGTGTGTGTCTAGGGGCTGAGTCGTAGGGGATCTAAGGCTGAGCAGTGACTCTCTCATATTCGCATATCAGCAGAGCCGAGACCTTATCACAATGACCTTATGTCACAACATATCATGTAGAAGACACAACAATGACTTCTCAACAACCTTGATGCACAGCAGAATATGCATTAATGGAACCGCTCTGCAAACTGACAGAAATCACACACGTCTGGAATCATGCAGAGAGTACATTCAGCATGGAGTGAATTTAGCGAACCCCCTACTGAGTGGCATGACGGAGACAGAACGACAACTGCACTTTACACAGTTACATTTTCAAAGGCATCTCCAGGGAATTCTACAGAGAGAAAGTTAAAGAGAGTTAGAGAGAGAGATAGAAAGAGATGCCGAGAGCCAGCAGAGCGACTAGACTAGCAAAAACCCAAACTAAGCTGCATTGCGTTGCGTGTCTGAGCTAGGACCTAGTACTGACAGTACAACCCATCTGGCAGAGGTCATCCAGGACAACCAGTTCAGGGCCTGTGGCAGGGGTAGGATGAGGAACAAACGGACGGACGGACGGACAGACAGACTATAAACAGGCGCTGTCTGAGCCGAGATAGGCCAAACAACGCTACATTATACCACTCATGACAGGAGTTGGATCAAGGCCCTTGAGGGGCAAATGTGATGTCTCCCTGTAAAACAGACAGATTGCAGCGCAGCCTGACTCCACGGCAGCATACTTACAAATACCGCCAAGTGAGTGAGCTTCCACCTGGTTATGTTTGGGTCTCTCTCACTCTAGCTCTCTTTCACTCTCATTACCGCTCATTCACACTCACTCTCTATCTATTTCTCTCTCACACTCTATCTCACTTTAATCCCAGGGATTGGAATAGAACTATTCATCTATCTCGAAGGCAGAGCTCAGATTGTCGTACTATACAGTTCTTATCCAATCCAAACAGACTACAACCAACAAGCTCAAATATTCAGATGAAACTCTTATGTTATTGGTGTAATGTCAGTTTGCGAGAGAGAGATATTGTGTAGGTGAGTGTTTTCTACTCTGAGCCTGGGAGGAATATATTACTGACCGCCTGCAGTCATGATGGAGACATCAAAGGCACAATTCCTACTGTATTCCATGCAGGTAACAGACGTTGTGGAGAGTATAATGATACAGATAGCAGTACATTAACAGGCCTATGCTCTTTCCTTTAGTGTTAAACCCTTAACCTGGACAAGCACATTGATCGTTTTTCTAAAGAGCATTTGAAGGACATTAGGATAAACGGTCAGTCTTTTTAGACTTTAATCATGCGCCAATCTGACCACATTCAGGCCTATCGTCAAGAGGGGTCTGAGGCTGAGCCTTATAAGCATGAAATGCTACTAGGATTTAATGAGTGCATCTCAAATTGGGGTGAAGTGTGGAGGCCCATACATCTTTAATGTGGACCTGGAATGTCTTTGAAAACTGTTTGAGAACCTGAGCCACTCAAAATGCACACGCAAAATTCCACAACACCCAACACCGAGTTTTCACAGCGAGGTAGCTTTAGAAGATTAGACCAGCAGCAGACTCTCCCACAGAACGCAGGAAGACGAGGAGCCTTTAACCAAAGTGCTTCTCCTCCTCCTTTTAGAATTCCACAAGAACAGAGACACATAAAAAGGCAGAGGAGTGGAGGTATGGGAGGCGAGTCAACCGTTATGAAATATTAATCTTCTCTGAGTGAATAATTGATTGTGTGTAGCAGATAGATGCACAGCGGCCGGTGTGAAGCCCTTGACACTTCAGACTAGAAATGCAAGTTCCTCAGGTGGTGTAGGTAAAGTAACTAACTATCTCTTTTCATCATCCCCCCTGCTATGCGCTCTTCCTCTCTCACTGTCACTCTCTTCCTTCCTCTATCTCTCTCTCACACACACTTGCTTTCTGGGAAACAGATCCTATTACACACATTCTGACCTGGAAAAGAAGTGGAAAATCCCTATTGGTTTCACACACCGATAGACTGGGAGGGGGAGCAGAAGAGACTGTGACAAATATCTATTGCAGAGGAGAACAGGGAAGGATATACTGTAACATACAGTAGCCTATCAAAGCCCGCTAACCTAGTGACACCACAGGAAGCACGTGCTGATCTATATGACCTCTGACCTCTAGCCCACACGTGTCTAATTTAAAAGGTTCTGGGTCCTTGGAGAGAAGACATCATCCTGTGACCTCACCATTAGTTTACTCCCAACTCTCTGCTCTCTCTGAGTCACTCTCTTCACAGCTGCATTCTCCCCTACCACTTCTCCTCCTTCAACTTTCCTCACTGCACAATTATAGCAAATTGTTCATGATGCACAGATTTTCAGTCAGCTACAGTACTTTCTGCTTGTTACTTGGTAGCAACACTCCATGTTTCTTCTCTCCTGGGCTGTGTTCAGTGTTCTGAGCATACCTGTCCCACTCAGGGAGCTCTGACTGACCTGTCTCTCTGCCAGAAGCAGATCAAAGACTTGCTCCCACACTGCACAAGGGCTCTTGTACTAATTCATGAGTCCAGAGAGACTACATGGCAGAAGCGGAGAGAAGTGGTGAACAGGACCAGTTAGATAACCTCATTAATACAGCCTGGCACTAGAGGGAAATGGTATTAAGAGAGGCCTCATGCATACTGACACTATCTAGACCTAGTCTGATAACATGGAGGAAGAGCATGCCCATAGTTCAGGTTCACGTGAGGAAGATAGACTCATTTCACACTCTGTATATGTGGGAAGTTTTT
Organism: Oncorhynchus masou masou; assembly: GCF_036934945.1. NCBI lineage: Eukaryota > Metazoa > Chordata > Actinopteri > Salmoniformes > Salmonidae > Oncorhynchus > Oncorhynchus masou. Next base: position 46,294,279 of record NC_088235.1, on the reverse strand, counting down.
GTTCTTTTGATATCTGTAAGCAGTAGCTGGAGAGGTGTACAGTATGGATAAACAGGAGTAAAATCAACCATTACTTAGATTTATCAAATTCCTCAAATGTCTCTGAAACAATGCATAATACAGAAGACTGATATGCAAATCCCTATAGTTAAATATCTGGTCATTCTGTCATTATCATGAGTGTCAATAAAGCACAGTCATGCTTCCCTCTCTCTAATTTTCAACCAATAATAACACTCCAAACTCAGGAAAACAGAAATGCATTATATTGTTCAACATATAGAGAGTTCAAGTTTGTGAAAACTTTCACACAAGGGTAAGTATACATACATGCATACACACACAAACAGACACACAAAGACAGATCTAGCTTGTGGACAAAGAGCTGAGTGAGTGTCCAGTCAGCTGATAGTGACCTCATCTCAAATGTTATACAACGTCGTCCCCTGTTAAAAAAACAAATAAAAAATACTCCCCTGTTCAAGACAACTGCTTTCTCTGGGGACAGAGCAGGACCACTCCCTTACTGTCACATAGCCTCTATAGAGATTAGAGAATGACCGAGCTGATATATTGGGAGGATATTGACCTTTTCAAGTCTAACGGCCATCAGCCCTTCTCTATCGGCATTGCCGATAGTCCCTCTACATTGCAAAACTGCTGCTATGCCAGCCGCCACTCACTGCCTGGGCCACGAGCACTGCACAATGCAGAAGAACTGGGGAAATTTGCAGCAGCAGCAAGCTAGCTCATTCTCCAACTGAAAGGTGCAGTATTGAGAAACGGATGAATTGACACAGTGTCCAAAATACAACTCCTGTCGCAAATATTAGTTTAGTTTAATTCACTAATAGTAAGGCTTATGTCAACATGCCGTGACATGCATGCAATGAGCAAGCTGACTTGCTAAGCAGATAGCTGTGTTACCCGTTAGCAAAGATTGCGATAACCCTTTTATCTGTGGTGTTAACTAGCTAGCTATATTAGCTACTATGCTAGATAGCTGGCGAGATAAACATGGTGCAAAGATATCAGATAAGATCTAATAGCCAGCATACAGTGCTTTCGGAAAATATCCAGACCCCTTGACTTTTTCTAAATGTTGTTATGTTACAGCCTTGTACTATAAGTGATTACATCGCCCCCCCCCTCATTCGTCTACACACAATACCCCATAATGACAAAGCAAAAACAGGATTTATTTGACTGAAATATCACATTTACATAAGTATTCAAACCCTTTACTCAGTGTTGTAATCACCTTTGGCAGTGATTGGCAGTGATTACAGCCTTGAGTCGTCTTAGGTATGTCGCTACAAGCTTGGCACACCTTTATTTGGGGAATTTCTCCCATTCTTCTCTGCAGATCCTCTCAAGCTTTGTCAGGTTGGATGGGGAGCATCGCTGCACAGCTATTTTCAGATTTCCCCAGAGATGCTCGATCAGGATCTCTCCGTACTTTGTTGCATTCATCTTTGCCTCGATTCTGACTGGTCTTCCAGTCGCTGAAAAATCCCCACAGCATGATGCTGCCACCACCATGCTTCACTGTAGGGATGGTGACATGTTTCCTCTAGAAGTGATGCTTGGCATATCAGGCCAAAGAGTTCAATCTTGGTTTCATCCGACCAGAGAATCTTGTTTCTCATGGTCTGTGAGTCTTCAGGTACATTTTGGCAGACTCCAATGTGTCTTTTAATGAAGAATGGCTTCTGTCTGGCCACTCTGCTTTGTCAGACTGACCATCAGGTTCTTGGTCACCTCCCTGCCCAAGGCCCTTCTCCCCCGATTGCTCAGTTTTGCCGGGCGGCCAGCACTAGGAAGAGTCTTGGTGGTTCCAAACCTCTTTCATTTAAGAATGGAGGCCACTGTGTTCTTGGGGACCTACAATGCTGCAGAAATGTTTTGGTACCCTTCCTCAGATTTGTGCCTCGACACAATCCTGTCTCAGAGCTCTACGGACAATTTAATCGATCTCATGGCTTGGTTTTTGCTCTGACATGCACTGTTTACTGTGGGACCTTATATAGACAGGTGTGTGCCTTTCCAAATCATGCCCAATCAATTGAATTTACCACAGATGGACTCCAATCAAGTTGTAGAAACATCTCAAGGATGATCAACGGAAACAGGATGCACCTGAGCTCAATTTCAAGTCTCATAGCATAGGGTCTGAATACTTATGTAAATAAGGTATTTTACTCCCAAAAGGTAACAGGGAAGGAAAAGGCTAATAACGTAGTCCAGGAGATCAGGCAAGAGGTTGATGACAGGAAACCTGATCGGCCAAAGTACAGGCAGGGAATAGGCAAAAAAGTGTTGTTAGTGAAGACTAATACGAAAATAAACAAAGCTCCAAATAGAATGTGTATCAAAACAAACAATACCTCACAATGATAGGGTGCAAAGAACTTAACTAAATAGTGTGTGTAAATGACATACAGGTGTGTGAACAGGTGATCAGAATTCAGGTGATTGGGATCTGGAGTGTGAGCTGCATTCAGGGGATCTATGTGTTTGAGAGTGGGAGCTGGAAAGTGGGCTGGAAAGTGAGCTGCGTTCAGGGGATTGAGAGTGTGAGTTGGAAGCAGACGTTACATTATGGGGTATTGTGTGTAGACTGAGTATGTTTTATTTAATTTAATCCATTTTAGAATAAGGCTGTAACGTAATAAAATGTAGAGAAATATCAAGGGGTCTGAATACTTTCCGAACTAATGTTAGTTGGTTATCATTTTGAACATGCACCAACGAGCCATATGATTTGCAGTGTAATGTTAGCATCTTAATGATGTGCTGATCTGACCAGCCACAATCGTATCTGTAAATTGACGGTGGATAGTTGGATTAGATTATTGTCATAATAAGAAAAAAAGGTGTTTTAAAATTCCAAAAGAAAGGTTGTCAATAGGTTCAGCTACCTAGGAATCTTCTTGCATTTTTATGGACCAAGTCAGCTGTAGATCAGCGTGTGTATGTGCGTTCTCACTTCTCAAACTATGGGCAGATTTGAGGAATTCAGACAGAACGTGCATCGTCGTTTCAGATTTATTCCTACCGTCGCTCTCCTTACTAGATATCTTGCATGTTATTGCTTGGTAACAAATATCTTCACCGTTGAGCTAGTATCATAGTAGCAGTAAACAGCAGCAAGTGATATGAGCGATGGAGAGAGATGTGAGGAGATGTGAAGGGGAGAGGAGTTACAGCCTCGATCTATCCAATTGTAGCAGTAGAATCAAATTACAACCCGCCCCTTTCTTGACAGATAGCTGAAATCGAGTTCCGTCCTGGCAGCTGACTTGTTTAGAGATGCGCCCTGACAAAAATATATTTTTGTCATCTGTACCACAATAGACTCCACTGATTAGCCAAAACAAACTTTATAACGCAACCCATGCACACACTCCTATTGAATATGCATTCAGCTGTGTTGTGAGTATGCCTATACCATCTTCATTTATCATGTTTCTCAAGAGATGTACCATTCAAATACAATTATTACCATTATGTTGTTAAGATTGTTTTTTACCAAAGTCACATTTATTTCATACATGCATACATGGCTGTCTCTTGGAAATTTTGTCATCAACATTTTCAAATTGAATGACATTTTAATATCGACATAAAATAGCAGCCAACGGCCTCCTTGACCCCCAATAATCGGTATCAGCATCGGCCATAAAAACTCCATAACGGTTGTTATCTAATAGAGATATGGTACTGTACTTGCATACATTGCACACAAACACCCATCTCCTCCAGGCTATTGCAGTCCTGTGAATAGACAATGATAAATGAATCATGGGTGACTGCTACATTGTTCACTTAATACACACATGTACAGTAGCAGGGTCCCATAGCTGTGTCTGCTAGTGAAGATGGAGAGATATGTTATCGCGCTCCCGCTGAGAGTGTGTATGCGTGTGTGTACGTGTGTGTATTGTATGATACATCAGATGATCGGACGATGGCAGCCTCAGGCAAGTCCAAAGGGGGAGGGGTGTGCATCTTCATAATCAACAACTGTTGCCCTGCTTCCAGTGTGAAGAAAATCTAGAGCTTTTGCACACCTGATATAGAATACCTCTTGATAACCTTTTTATCTGTCAAGAGAGTTCTCGTCCATAATTATCACTGCTGTCTACATCCCTCAGCAAGCCAACCCCACTCATCGAACTGTATGGGCCCATAAACAAACACCCAGAACCACACCCAGAAGCAGCAGTTCTGATGGGTGGAGACTTTAACATGGGGAGACTTAAAATCATTCTACCTCACTTCTACCAATACGACTCCTGTGCCACTAGGGGCACAACAATTCTAGACCACACATACAAGGCCCCTTTCTCGAGGCTACAAGACTGTTTTGCTAGTAGACCGGTTTATATTCCGGGATTCATCCGATAGCATTTATAAGTTTACCACATCAGTTACGGGCTTCATTAATAAGTGCACAGACGAGGTTGTGTCCACAGTGACTATACGAATGTACCCAAACCAAAAACCATTATCTATGCTGGGCTAAAGGCTAGAGCTACCGCTTATAAGCGCAAGAAAGCCCGCCAAGACCTCAGACGAGACATGAAACATGCAAAAGGACAATATAAAAGGAAGGTGGAAAACTATTACACCGGCTCTGACGCTCGTCGGATGTGGCAGGGCTTGCAGATGATAACGGACTACAAAGGGAAACCCAGCCGTGAGATGCCCAGTAAAGCAATCGAGAAAAATGCCTTTTATGCTCGCTTCGAGGAAAACACTGAGTCCTGCATGAAAGCCAAACGGAATAACATGGCGCATTCTCAGAGCATGCGCAGATCAGCTGTCAAGTGTCTTCACTGACATTTTCAATCTCTCCTGGTTCTAGTTGGTAATCCCAACATGTTTCAAGTTGTTCACCAATGTCCCTGTTCCCAAAAACACCAAGATAACTTGCCTAAATGACTTGAAGGAGTTCCCACAACAGTCTTGAAGGAGTTCCCACATATGCCGAGCACTTGTTGGCTGCTTTTCCTTCACTCTGCGGTCCAACTCATCCCAAACCATCTCAATTGGGTTGAGGCCAGATCATCTGATGCAGCACTCCATCATTCTCCTTTGTCAAAATAGCCCTTACAAAGCCTGGAGGTGTGTTTTGAGTCATTGTCCTGCTGAAAAACAAATGATAGTCCTACTAAGTGCAAACCAGATGGGATGGCGTATCGCTGCAAAATGCTGTGGTAGGCATGCTGGTTAAGTGTGCCTTGAATTCTAAATAAATCACTGACAGTGTCACCAGCAAAGCACCCCCACAACATCACACCACCTCCTCCATGCTTCACGGTTAGAATTACACATGCTGAGATCATCCGTTCACCTACTCTGCGTCTCACAAAGACATGGGTGTTGGAACCAGAAATCTCAAATTTGGACTCATCAGACTAAAGGACAGATTTCCACCAGTCTAATGTCCATTGCTTGTGTTTCTTGGCCCAAGCAAGTCTCTTATTCTCAATGGTGTCCTTTAGTAGTGGTTTCTTTGCAGCAATTCGACCATGAAGGCCTGATTCACTCAGTCTCCTCTGAACAGTTGATGTTGAGATGTGTCTGTTACTTGAACTCTGTGAAACATTTATTTGGGCTGCAAATTCTGAGGCTGGTAACTAACAAACTTATCCTCTGCAGCAGAGGTAACTCTGGGTCTTCCTTTCCTGTGGCGGTCCTTATGAGAGCCAGTTTCATCATAGCGCTTGATGGTTTTTGCGACTGCACTTGAAGAAACTTTCAAAGTTCTTGAAATGTTCTGTTTTCGCTGACCTTCATGTCTTAAAGTAATGCTGGACTGTAATTTCTCTTTGCTTATTTGAGCTGTTCTTGCAATAATATGGACTTGGTCTTTCACCAAATAGGGCTATCTTCTGTATACCACTCCTACCTTGTCACAACACAACTGATTCGCTCAAATGCATTAAGAAGGAAAGAAATTCCACAAAGGAATTTTTGACAAGGCACACCTGTTAATTGAAATGCATTCCAGGTGACTACCTCATGAAGCTGGTTGAGAGAATGCCAAGAGTGTGCAAAGCTGTCATCAAGGCAAAGGGTGGCTACTTTGAAGAATCTCATATAAAATATATTTAGATTTGTTTAACACTTTTTTGGTTACTACATGATTCCATTTGTGTTATTTCATAGTATTGATGTCTTCACTATTCTATTGTCTATGTAGAAAATAATAAAAAAATATAGAAAAACCCTTGAATGAGTAGGTGTGTCCAAACTTTTGACTGGTACTGTACATATCTCCCTCAAATACCTCGTACCCATGCACATTGATCTGGTACAGATACTCCCTGTATATACAGTAGCTTCATTCTTGTTAATTTTATTCCTCTGTGTTACAATTTTTTTATTCTGCATCATTGGGAGGGGCTCGTAAGCATACATGTGTATTCGGCGCATGTGTCAAATACAGATGTATTTTATTTGATCAGCAGTGTAAGAGGGTGACAATTGAGTGAAGGTATTATCATAATCACTGCATGATTTTGAGTGTGCAAGCAAGTGTGTGAGTGTACATGCATGTGAGTACATGTAGTTGAGAGACAGACAAAGGGATGATGGATGACCAGTTGTGTAAATAACCTTAACCATCCGTCCAGGCATCCCTTATTAAAATCATGAAAAATAGTGTAATTGGGGCAGTAAGAGGATAGATTGATGTTTGTAGGTCTCAAACATCTTGTCATGGTCCAGCAGCATTACAGCAGCAATTCATTCATCTGCAGACCCCAGGAAGAGAAATGGCATAGCTTTGACATTCTTTTCAAAAATAAGGTCAGGCTTAAGTTAATAGAATCGAATCTGACCAGCCCCTCCATTCACCCTCAACCAATACAGTGGGGCAAAAAAGTATTTAGTCAGCCACCAATAGTGCAAGTTCTCCCACTTAAAAAGGAGAGAGAGGCCTGTAATTTTCATCATAGGTACACTTAAACTATGACAGACAAAATGAGAAAAAAAATCCAAAAAATCACATTGTAGGATTTTTAATGAATTTATTTGCAAATTATGGTGGAATATAAGTATTTTCCCTAGGGCTAGGCAGGATAGCATATTTTACTATACAGTATACCGGTATTGATGCAGGGACCTGTTTGGGTTTTTATTTTACCTTGTATAAAAGTATTTAAATTTTGTTTGTTATATGTTTTGTTTTGTTTGTTATATGTGTTACACCACTAGTCATGTGCAGTTCGTGAACGAGTTGTTCTTTTTGAACAACTCTTTTTACTGACTCGAGAGTCATGATGATTTTTTTTCTGTGTGACTAGTTCATTTTGTTGATCCTTTGACCTACTGGCCGGTTTTCATGAATTACCACAGCCACAAAGTTCGCTTTTTGGTCTTAATTTAATTGAAGGTAAGGGTTAGACCAAATGTTAGCAGAGGTTAGGGTTAAGATTAGGTTAGATTTAAATTGTAGAAATTGTAGAAACAGGCAGGGTTTAAGACTTTGTGGCTGTGGTAACTTGTGATGACCCTGCTCGCCGCAATGACTACAGCTGGATTAATACGCATTCCTCTGGCTCAGCAGCTCCGGAGACATGCTCCAACCAACAATTGTAAAATAGATCATGCTGCAGGCAGCAATAACAGCATAGAGAAGAAACATATATGTTTAGCACTGTCAATTGATTGCATGGTGCAAGAATAAATGCAATTAATTGATTATTGAATGTTACGATGGACACGGCTTTGTAGAACCAAAACATACACACTGTCTCTGCTCAACAAACTCGAACCCGAGAACAAATCATTTGGGGTGCTGCAGTTCGCAAACGATATTGTGCTTATCACCCTCCCGGCTGTCAAGTAATGCATTCCACCAAGAGTCGTTCACAATCAAGTCCAGTTGCAGCCACAACTCGTCCTTGTTTCAAATGTATCAAAAATGTATGTTATTTGTATGCCTAGCAATCAACACATGTACATTGTTTAAAGCACACTTTTACAAGTCTCAGTCATTAATGACAGCTCCAATAAACACCTCATGATGAACTGGAGGCTTGTAGAATCAATTTTAAGTTCACCGTTCGCCGTTAGGGGGTCCTGCATGCTCTGGGCATTACTGGCTCAAATCAATAAAATTAGTCGAAACATTCGTTGTTTTTACTGGACAAGTAGGGGGGGGAAATCAGAGTTAGTAAAAACAGCCAAACTTCTCGTCACTATACACCCCTCCAACAAGTGTCATGTCAGTTTTTATTGTTTACTCCATTTACTACTTGAATCGTCTCTCCTTCCTTCCTTCCTTCCTTCCTTCCTTCCTTCCTTCCTTCCTTCCTTCCTTCCTTCCTTCCTTCCTTCCTTCCTTCCTTCCACTTACACACACACGCACACACACACACACACACACACACACACACACACACACACACACACACACACACACACACACACACACACACACACACACACACACACACACACAAACACACAAGCCCCACCGCATGTCACTCAAAGAGACGTTTTTGCTCAACCACGACTCACAACAACCACTCATGCCACATTCACTCACAGCGAGTCTTCATGGTCAATGCCGATTTCCACTTAGCTTCTTAATATAGATCCACAAGTGTTCTATAATTACACTATTCCTTTGTGTATATTACTGTCTACAAACAGTTAGTTTGTGAGCGGTTGAAGGTATGTTTTACCTGGGCCACGCAAATCGGCGGTTAAACACACGCCAATCGCCGGTTGAAGGTATGTTTTACCTGGGCCACGCCAATCGGCAGTTGAAGGTGTGTTTTAGATGCTAAAGGTGCGTTATGGGCATGGAGGTTGTATGATAGCATCAGGGACAACACCCCCTTCTGGGATTGGGGAAGCCTTTCGTGGGAAGGATATTGGAAGACAATTGGAGGTTTACTTAGAGTTAGTTGCAGCTATAATATGTTTAGCAGTGCATATATTATGGTGCAGCTACATGGATAATGTCAGACATTGATTCTGGTAGTATTGGATAAATTGATAAATTCAGGGTGTAGCAGCTTGATCATCATGGTACTTTTTGGTAGTGAGTTTACAGGCATATATTTTGGTAACTATAATTAAAATTATGGTAAGTGGTGAAATAGGTATTGCTAGATATAATTGAAATGACTTATAAAAAAAGACGATCAGTCTTTACTTGGCTAAAAGAGGAGGAATATAATATATATTGTTTACAGGAAACTCACTCTTCAATCAGATGAGGTTGGATTGAAAAGGGATATATTTCTGTCATGAGCAAAGAGACTCAAAAGGGGTGATGATATTAATTATTAACAATTTCGCTCCCAATGTGCAAACTGTTCAAACAGATCCGAAAGGAAGGTTGATGATTTTAAATATGCTTTTGGAGAAGAAACAGTTTTAAATAACTCATCTATATAGTCCAAATAATGATGATCCACACTTCTTCGAAATTATATATACTAATCTATCGAGCTTTACCTCAGAGAGGGAGATTATAATATATGTACCCCAATGGATCGTAAAGGAAGTCACACTACAAATAATTGCCCTCGTGCATTTAGGGAAATTACAAAAATCATGTGTGAGGGCCAAATTGCAGAGGAGAAACGTCTTGATGCAATTAAAGCCTTTAGGCCAGAGGAAACTCCAGGGCTGGATGGCATACCAGTTTAGGTACAATTGAAGTCGGAAGTTTATATACACTTAGGTTGGAGTCATTAAAACTCGTTTTTCAACCACTCCACAAATTTCTTGTTAACAAACTATTGTTTTGGGAAGTCGGTTAGGACATCTACTTTGTGCATGACAAGCCATTTTTCCAACAATTGTTTACAGACAGATTATTTCACTTATAATTCACTGTATCACAATTTCAGTGGGTCAGAAGTTTACATACACTAAGTTGACTGTGCCTTTAAAAAGCTTGGAAAATTCTAGAAAATGATGTCATGGCTTTAGAAGCTTCTGATGGGCTAATTGACATAATTTGAGTCAATTGGAGGTGTACCCCTGGATGTTTTTCAAGGCCTACCTTTAAACTCAGTACCTCCTTGCTTGACATCATGGGAAAATCAAAAGCAATCAGCCAAGACCTCATAAAAAAATTGTAGACCTCCACAAGTCTGGTTCATCCTTGGGAACAATTTCCAAACGCCTGAAGGTACCACGTTAATCTGTACAAACAATAGTATGCAAGAATAAACACAATGGGACCATGCAGCTGTCATACCGCTCAGGAAGGAGATGCATTCTCCTAGAGATGAACGTACTTTAGTGCGAAATGTGCAAATCAATCCCAGAACAACAGTAAAGGACATTGTGAAAATGCTAGAGGAAACCGGTACAAAAGTATCTATATCCACAGTAAAACGAGTCCTATATCAACATAACCTGAAAGGCCGCTCAGCAAGGAAGAAGCCACTGCTCCAAAACCGCCATAAAAAAAGCCAGATTACGGTTTGCAACTGCACATGGAGACAAAGATCGTGCTTTTTGGAGAAATGTCCTCTGGTCTGATGAAACAAACACAGAACTGTTTTGCCATAATGACCATCGTTATGTTTGGAGGAAAAAGGGGGAGGCCTGCAAGCCGTGGCAGCATTATGCTGTGGGTGTACTTGGTGCAGAAGGGACTGGTGCACTTAACAAAATCGGTGGCATCATGAGGTAGGATTGGTTATATTGAAGCAACATCTCAAGACAAATGGGTCTTCCAAATGGACAATGACCCCAAGCATACTTCCAAAGTTGTGGCAAAATGGCGTAAGGACAACAAAGTCAAGGTATTTGAGTGGCCATCACAAAGCCCTGACCTCAATCCTATAGAAAATGTATGGGCAGAACTGAAAAAGCATGTGCGAGCAAGGAGGCCTACAAACCTGACTCAGTTACACCAGCTCTGTCAGGAGGAATGGGCCAGAATTCACCCAACTTATTGTGGGAAGCTTGTGGAAGGCTACCCGAAATGTTTGACCCAAGTAAAACAATTTAAAGACAATGCTACCTAATACTAATTGAATGTATGTAAACTTCTGACCCACTGGGAATGTGATGAAAGAAATAAAAGCTGAAATAAATAGTTCACTCTACTATTATTCTGACATTTCACATTCTTAAAATAAAGTGGTGATCCTAACTAACCTAAGGCAGGGAATTTTTATTGTGAAACTGAGCTTAAATGTATTTGGCTAAGATGTATGTAAACTTCTGACTTCAACTGTTTATAGCCTCTGCTCAGGTGAAAATAACCCACTTAGAGAACCACCACCCAACTCAGCATACAGAGTAACCCTCTCTTTTCTGAACAGTGAAATCGGTTCTAAATGAACTGAAAGACAAAAAACATACTAGAGTCCCATGCTTGTGTATGTGTGTGTCAACCAGTGCACATGCTTGCATTAGTGTGGGTGAGAAAGAGTCTACCAGCCTTTAAATGCTGGTCTACCACTTTGCTGATGATGCAGGCATGACTGTGAAGACAGAAATAATCCTCATCACAGCAGTGTGTGTGTGTGTGATGACGTTGGATGGTATGTGAGAACAGAAAGACCCTTCATTATAGTACTACTACTATTATTACCCACAGTGTACACGCAGCCCACAGAAGGAAAATTACATAGGGAGGTTTAACTTAAAAGCCTTGTGTAGTTTAACAGTACCTTGTGCTAAAAATATTCCAACAATGACATATATTTTACACTGATATTATTGTAAAATCCTAAACACACTAGGGATTATGATGAGGGAGGAAGACTGCAATAGTAATTGAACACAAAGCAGATGCAACAAAACAACAAACACGTGTGAGACATCGAAATCCTCATTAACACATACTTCTGATTCCAAGATGGCGTAGCAGTCAGACATCTTTGTCTTTGTCTTGTCCCATGTATATATCTTTGTCTTTGCATTCTTTTTAATATTTTTCCAAAACCTCAACTTCAAAATAGTCTCCTGCAACACGCCTCACCCAATGTGTTGAGGATCTGTTTTTTTCCTAAAGTATTTCTATTTACCTCCGAACTGGAATACCTCAACTGAAGCTAGCTAGCTAACTAGCTAACAGCTATCAGTCAGCTAACCACTGCTAGCGGTCATCAGCTAACCTTTAGCTCGGAAAGCTCTCGCCAGTTTGTACAACGCGTTTCAAACCAGAGCATACCGGACCTATTTTTCTCTCCATATCCCCGGATATCTACCGCAAACTCTGAACCTTTTCATCTGGATCATAGCAGCAAACTAACCACAACCCGGGTTGACTACTCCTGGCTAACGTTTCCGCCCCGGAGCAAGCACCAACTAGCCTGGAGCAAGCCCATGCTAGACCCATCTCCCGGATAGGGCTCCTGGGCTACTACTGAAGCCCACTCCTCAGCTACAATATCCGGACCCCTTCTACTGCCTGTAAGGGGCACCGAAACCCGCCGATCCTTCACGACTGGAATACCGACATAATCTGCCCGAGGATCCCAACAGGCCACACAGGCGCGACGTCCCCTGAAGGCCCATTCTGATAACCATGACCTGCTAGCTATCTAGAGCATATTGGACTGTTAGCTGAACCATCAGCCACTATACCCATTTTGTCAATTGGGCATGGACCCCTCTGCTACTTGAAACCCTACTAATTCCACGACTGGTCTATCGACATCAACACACGAGGAGTCAAAAACAGACTTCCCCCCCCATTGCAACGTCCATTTAAGGCCCTTATGCTAGCATGCTAGCCCCTGCCTGCTAACTGTCTGAATTGCCGTGTCCCCAGCCAGCCCAACCACTCACTGGACTCATACGATCACTTGGCTACGCATGCCTCTCCCTAATATCAATATACAGTACCTTGTCCATTACTGTCCTGGTTAGTGATTATTGTCTTATTTCACTGTAGAGCCTCTAGCCCTGCCTAATATGCCTTAACCAACCATGTTGTTCCACCTCCCATATATGTGATGAAATCACCTGGTTTAAACGTCTCTAGAGACTATATCTCTCATCTCTCTCATCATTACTCAATGCCTAGGTTTACCTCCAATGTACTATCTTCCTACCATACCTTTGTCTGCACATTATGCCTTGAATCTATGCTATCGTGCCCAGAAACATGCTCCCTTTACTCTCTATTCCGAACGTGCTAGACGGCCAGTTCGTATATCCTTTAGCCGTACCCTTACCCTACTTCTCCTCTGTTCGTCTGGTGATGTAGAGGTTAATACAGAACCTGCAGTGCCTATCTCCACTCGTACTCCGCAGGTGCTCTCATTTGTTGACTTCTGTAACTGTAAAAACCTTAGTTTCATGCATGTTAACATTAGAAGCCTACTCCCTAAGTTTGCTTTATTCACTGCTTTAGCACATTCTGCCAATGTCTTAGCCGTGTCTGAATCCTGGCTTAGGAAAACCTACAAAAAGCCTGAAATTTCCATCCCTAACTATAATATTTTCCGCCAAGATAGAATTCCCAAAGGGGGCGGCGTTGCAATCTACTGCAGAGATAGCCTGCAGAGTTATGTCTTACTATCCAGGTCTTTATCAAAACAATACAAATTCTACAAATTCACCTTTCCAGAAACAAGTCTCTCACCGTTGCCGCTTGCTATAGAACACCCTCTGCCCCCAGCTGTGCCCTGGACACTATATGTGAATTGATTTCCCCCCCATCTATCTTCTGAGCTCGTGCTTATAGGTGACCTAGAAACACCCCGGCCATCCTACAATCTAAGCTTGATGCCCTCAATCTCACACAAATGATCAATGAACCCATCAGGTACAACCCCAAGTCTGTAAATACGGGCACCATCCTAACCAACATGCCCTCCAAATACACCTCTGCTGTTTTCAACTAAGATCTCAGCGATCACTGCCTCATTGCCTGCATCCGTAATGGGTCCAAGGTCAGACGACCACCCCTCATCACTGTCAAATGCTCCCTAAAACACTTCAGCGAACAGGCCTTTCTAATCGACCTGGCCGGGGTATCCTGGAATGACATTGACCTCATCCCGTCAGTAGAGGATTAGAGGTTGACTGATTAATCGGAATGGGTGATTAATTAGTGCCGATTTCAAGTTTTTTTTATATACCTTTATTTAACTGGGCAAGTCAGTTAAGAAAATATTCTTATTTTCAATGACGGCCTAGGAACGGTGGGTTAACTGCCTTGTTCAGGGACAGAATGACAGATTTTCACCTTGTCACCTCGGGGGATCCAATCTTACACCCTTACAGTTAACTAGTCCAACGCAATAACGACCTGCCTTTCTCTCGTTGCACTCCACAAAGAGACTGCCTGTTACGCGAACGCAGTAAGCCAAGGTAAGTTGCTAGCTAGCATTAAACTTATCTTATAAAAAACAATCAATCATAATCACTAGTTAACTACACATGGTTGATGATATTACTAGATATTATCTAGCGTGTCCTGCGTTGCATATAATCTGACTGAGCATACAAGCATACAAGTATCTAAGTATCTGACTGAGTGGTGGTTGGCAGAAGCAGGCACGTAAACATTCATTCAAACAGCAGTTTCATGCGTTTTGACAGCAGCTCTTCGTTGTGCGTCAAGCATTGCGCTGTTTATGACTTCAAGCTTATCAACTCCCGAGATGAGGCTCGTGTAACCAAAGTGAAATGGCTAGCTAGTTAGCGCGCGCTAATTGTTGTTGTGTTGCTGGTTGGGGCCCGGGAGGAGCGAGGAGAGGGACGGAAGCTATACTGTTACACTGTCAATACTAAAGTGCCTATAAGAACATTCAATAGTCAAAGGTTAATGAAATACAAATGGTATAGAGGGAAATAGTCCTATAATTCCTATAATAACTACAACCTAAAACGTCTTAACTGGGAATATTGAAGACTCAACCACCAGCTTTCATATGTTCTCATGTTCTGAGCAAGGAACTGAAACGTTAGCTTTCTTACATAGCACATATTGCACATTTACTTTCTTCTCCAACACTTTGTTTTTGCATGTTTTAAACCAAATTGAACATGTTTCATTATTTACTTGAGGCTAAATTGATTTTATTGGTGTATTATATTATGTTAAAATAAGTGTTCTTTAAGTATTGTTGTAATTGTCATTATTACAAATATGAATTTTTTTTTTTAATCGGCCAATTAATCGGTATAGGCTGTTTTGGTCCTCCAATAATCGGTATTAGTATCGCCGTTGAAAAATCATAATCGGTCGACCTCTATAGAGGATGCCTGGTTATTCTTTAAAAGTGCCTTCTTAAAAGTGCCTTCCTCACCATCTTAAATAAGCATGCTCCATTCAAAAAACTTTAAACCAGGAATAGATATAGCCCTTGGTTCACTCCAGACCTGTCTGCCCTTGACCAGCACAAAAACATCCTGTGGCGTTCTGCATTAGCATTGAATACCCCCCGTGATATGCAACTTTTCAGGGAAGTTAGGAACCAATATACACAGGCAGTTAGCCTTAGCTTTCCTATCTTTTTCAAACAGAAATGTACATCCTGTAGTACAAACTCAAAACAGTTCTGGGACACTGTAAAGTCCATGGAGAATAAGAGCACCTCCTCCCAGCTGCCCACTGCACTGAGGCTAGGACACATTGTCACGACCGATGAATCCACAATAATTGAGAATTTCAATAAGCATTTTTATACGGCTGGCTATGCTTTTCACCTGGCTAACCCTAACCCGGTCAACAGCCCTGCACTCCCCACAGCAACTCACCCAAACCTCCCCCACTTCTCCTTCACCCAAATCCAGATAGCTGATGTTTCCGAAAGAGCTGCAAAATCTGAACCGGGATAGACAATCTGGACCCTCTCTTTCTAAAATGATCTGCAGAAATTGTTGCAACCCCTATTACTAGTCTGTTCAACCTCTTTCGTATCGTCTGAGATTCCCATAGACTGGAAAGCTGCCTCAGTCATCCCCCTCTTCAAAGGGGGAGACACTCTAGACCCAAACTGCTACAGAACTATATCTATTCTACCCTGCCTTTCTAAGGTCTTTGAAAGCCAAGTTAATAAACAGATTACCAACCATTTCGAATCTCACCATACCTTCTCCGCTATGCAATCTGGTTTCAGAGCTGGTCATGGGTGCACCTCAGCCACACTCAAGGTTCTAAACGATATCATAACCGCCATCAATAAGATACATTACTGTGCAGCCGTGTTCATCAACCTGGCTAAGGCTTTTGACTCTGTCAATCACAACATCCTTATTGGCAGACTCAACAGCCTTGGTTTCTCAAATGATTGTCTCGCTTGGTTCACCAACTACTTCTCTGTGGCACCCTCAGTCTCAATGACGGGTACCACAGGGTTCAATTCTCGGGTCGACTCTCTTCTCTGTATACATCAATGATGTTGCTCTCGCTGCTGGTGATTCTTTGATCCACCTCTATGCAGATGACAACATTCTGTATACCTCTGGCCTATCGTTGGACACTGTGTTAACTAACCTCCAGATGAGCTTCAATGCCATACAACTCTCCTTCCATGGCCCCCAACTGCTCTTAAATGCAAGCAAAACTAAATGCATGCTCTTCAACCAATCGCTGCCCGCACCTGCCCGCCCGTCCAGCATCACTACTCTGAACGGTTCTGACTTAGAATATGTGGACAACTACAAATACCTAGGTGTCTGGTTAGACTGTAAAATCTCCTTCCAGACTCACATTAAACATCTCCAATCCAAAATGAAATCTAATTGAATCTGATTCCTATTTCGCAACAAAGCATCCTTCACTCATGCTGCCAAACATACCCTCGTAAAACTGACCATCCTACCGATCCTCGACGATGTAATTTACAAAATAGCCTCCAACACTCTCCTCAACAAATTGGTTGCAGTCTATCACAGTGCCATCCGTTTTGTCACCAAAGCCCCATATACTACCCACCACTGCGACCTATATGCTCTCGTTGGCTGGCCCTCGCTTCATACTCGTCGCCAAACCCACTGGCTCTAGGTCATCTACAAGTCTCTGCTAGGTAAAGGCCCGCCTTATCTCAGTTCACTGGTCACCATAGCAGCACCCACCCGTAGCTCACGCTCCAGCAGGTATATGTCACAGGTCACCCCCAAAGCAAATTCTTCCTTTGGCCGATTTCCTTCCTTCCAGTTCTCTGCTGCCAATGACTGGAACGAACTGCAAAAATCTCTGAAGCTGGAGACTCATATCTCCCTCTCTAGCTTTAAGCACCAGCTGTCAGAGCAGCTCACAGATCACTGCACCTGTACATAGCTCATCTGTAAATAGCCCATCTAATCTACCTCATCCCCATACTGTATTTATTTATCTTGCTCCTTTGCACCCCAGTATCTCTATTTGCACATTCATCTTCTGCACATCCTACCATTTAAGTGTTTAATTGTTAATTGTAATTACTTTGCCACCATGGCCTATTTATTGCCTTACCTCTCTTATCCTACCTCATTTGCACATGCTATATATAGATTTTTCTACTGTATTATTGATTGTATGTTTGTTTATTCCATGTGTAACTCTGTGTTGTTGTTTGTGTTGAAGTGCTTTGCTTTATCTTGGCCAGGTCGCAGTTGCAAATGAGAACTTGTTCTCAACTAGCCTATCTGGTTAAATAAAGGTGATTTTTTTTTTTAAACACACATCTAGCATCTGGTGATGTGTATAAAAACGCACATGTGTATACCACAGAAAGACACACTCTTCAAAAAGTGTGTGCGTGCACGTGTGTCACTAGAAAGATAAAGAGAGAGAGGAAACCTGGTCAGTCAGGGTTAATAGTTTCATTTACAGACCCAGATAAATCAATGTGTCCTGGGACTATGATGGAGAACTGCTTCCAGTTTCACCAGAGCTGACCACACCACTGATATCTCCATCTGCAGGCTAGTCACTCTACCCTTAACAGCTGATTTAGGATCAGTTCTTCCTAACCCAAACCTGACCCAAACCATTATGTGCTAAACAACTACTGACTCTGGATCAGAATGTTAGACATCTGTTTAGACTTAGAGAGGAGAGCTAAGATTGGAGGGAGGGTCTGTGAAAGCAATGCCAGACTAATAGGCATCTCCTCCTAACTCAGTCCTGCTGGTAGGCCCCATCACATATGCTCCTCATTAGGACTCAATCGTGTTTTGGTCTCTTAGAGCTGCATGGGGAATTCATGCCATCTGAAATCACTATCCGCTGTCGTCAGCCTCCTCCTGATTTCATTCTAGGGTTGGTATCCCATTCTGTACTGTATGCCCCCCACACTCCTTAGATCACTGCAGACCCTTTAGAAAAGGAACTCAGGCAGGCAAACCAACACTGTCTTCATACAATATAATTCATAGAATTTTCAGTAAAATGATAATTTATCTCAATCAAGTCCTGAACTGAGCAAACAAGACACTGGAATAAAAAAGAGTAATGCATGGTTTCTGTGGAAAGAGAAACGTTGACCACTGGTGTCAGCAATTCCAGGCAAACAAAAGCTGAGACTTGGGCAAACATGTCAAAGTGATTTAATTGGTACTTTAAGCTCATTCAAGGTCTGAAACTAGGCAAGAGTTTGCAAATCATCAAAGCCAAAAAGGTATACCATGACATTGTCAAATGTAAATACAGAATAATTTGACACTCACATGTATTACACACACACACACACACACACACACACACACACACACACACACACACACACACACACACACACACACACACGTTCAATTAGCAAATGTGTATGCACTACCCTCAGTGATCATGCAACTGAGGAAAGGGGTATTTTAAATAGGGTCATAGATCATTTGACCACTCCACTGTTGACATGGAGTAAACCATTTACATACATGAGACTCTCCTCCTCATATTAGCCTACATTTCCATGCTTCTTCGTATACAACTTCTTAATATTGAGTTGCACCCCCTTTTGCCCTTAGAACAGCCTCAATTCGTCAGGGCATGAACTCTACAAGTTGTCGAAAGCATTCCACAGGGATACTGAACCATGTTGACTCCAATGCTTCCCACATTTGTGTCAAGTTAAAATGGTCCAAACAAACATGCACAGTCATGAAGTAGACGTGACAATGCCTCGTCCCCCTCAGGAGGACCTCTATATCAGGCGGTGTGAAAAGGCCTGGAAAATCGTCAAAGACCCCAACCACCCAAGCTATAGACTATTTTCTCTGCTGCCACAAGGCAAGAAGTAACGGTGCATCAAGTCTGACACCAACAGGCACTTGAACAGCTTCGATCCCCAAGCAACACGACTGATAATTAGCTAACAAAATAGCTACACGGACTGAGTTTACCTTGTATCTTCACTGACCTTTTATTTCAATATTTGCACTGTCTCTATGGACACCCACAGGGCCCTACACAGTCACTCCAGCACACACACAAACACTCACTCCATAATTTGCTCAGTCACACATAATATTTAAATATATTTATACTGACTCTACACATCCACACACCCACTCACATGCAAGCTGCTGCAACTCTGTTGATCTTATATCCTGACGCCTAGTCTCCTTAACCATATGCATATCTACTGCAATCACTCCAGTATCCCTGCACATGTAAATATGGTATTGGAACTGATTTCTGTATATAGTATGCTTACTTACTTATTTGTGTATTTCATATTTCCTACTCTTATTTCTCATGTTTTTTTATAGTAATACATTATTATTGCATTGTGTGTTTTGAGTTGGCAAGAAAGGCATTTTACTGTACTGCATGTAACATTAAACCTTAAAAGGTTGGCTGGATGTCCTTTTGGGTAGTGGACCATTCTTGATACACACGGGAAACTGTTGAGCGTGAAAAACCCAGCAGCGTTGCAGATCTTAACACACTCAAACTGGTGCGCCTGGCACCTACTACCATACCCCGTTCAAAGGCAATGAAATCTTTTGTCTTGCCCATTCACCCTCTGAATGGTGCACATTCACAATTCATTAGAAATCCTTCTTTAACCTGCCTCCTCCCATTCATCTACACTGATTGAAGTGGAATTAACATGTGACATCAATTAGGGATCATAGCTTTCACCTGGATTCACCTGGTCAGTCCATTTCATGGAAAGAGTAGTTCCTAATGTTTTGTATTGTCACGACTACCACCGGAGGTGGCTCCCCTGCTTGTTCGGGCAGTGCTCAGCGGTCGTTGTCGCCGGGCTACTAGCTGCCACAGATCCCATTTTCCTTTTCTGTTTTTTATGTCTTATTGGTTGCACCTGTTTCGTGTTTGAGTTTTTCATTCAGGACTATTAAAACTGTTAGGCCTGCCTGCTTTGTGCGGGCTTGTTTTCTGTTGGTTGAGGTTTGTTGCATGTTGTGGTCCCTGTCTTTTTGTGCCCAGTTTTGATTATCGCCTGTTGTTTTGGGCGTTTATTTTGGATACCGCAATAAAGTTCGGTTTCCCCCATTATCCTCTGCTCTCTGCACTTGACTCCGCACCCACCACTCCTGGCTGTGTGACATGTACACTCAAGTGTATATAGATCAGCGATGCAAACTGGTGAGGGCCCAAAATGGTGACACCTTTTCTCCGCACTGAAACATGCAAAAAATCCCTGCTAGGGGGAAATGCAGTTTTTAACTAATTAAACAAATAATATGATCAGTCTGTGTGTGTAAAATAAAAAGTGGTTAAAAAATAAAGTGGTTAAAATTAACCTAGACTTTAATGCAAATGACACTGAAGTCTTGAGAAAAAACAATACACTAATATTGCAGTTAGCCATTGACAGCCTTTACAATAGAACGCATGTGACCACACAAACATCTAAATAGTGCACTTGGGAAAAAAACATCTTACGTAGAAATATAATAAAACAAACAGGCATTCTATTTTTGCTCTATTATACTCTATAGTGGCCACTATGCACAAGGCTATATGTGCACAAGGCTATGTGTGCAAAAATAACATTCACTGAGTAAAAATGTAATAATCCCCCCCTCACTCACGTGTTACTGTCAAGTTCAACACAACAAAAGCAATATCTTTGGGCTACACTGCACATTATACACTTTCTGCCTGTGGACATCTGTTCTACAATGTGCCAGCAGACCATGATACCCTTTGTTGGCATAATTGATCTCTTTCAGGCAGAGAGAACACCTAGCATACCCCTTTTAATCCACTGAATTTAAAAAGTGAGAAAGAGGGAAAGTGTGTGGTGTTCCTTTCACCTCTATAGTGGCATGCAGCTTAACACGGAAACCAAACCGGCTGTGTGTGTGCGCAATCGTGCGCTATCGTGCATGAATTTATTTTGTCCCCCTACACCAAACGCAATCGGGACACGCAGGTTAAAATATCAAAACAAACTCTGAACCAAAGACATTAATTTGGGAACAGGTCAAAAAACCTTGAAGAATTTCAAATATAAAATATATTTCGATTTGTTGAACACTTTTTTGGTTACTATATGAAGTCGGAAGTTTACATACACTTAGGTTGGAGTCATTAAAACTCATTTTTCAACCACTCCAAAAATGTCTTGTTAACAAAATATAGTTTTGGCAAGTCGGTTAGGAAATCTACTGTGTGACACAAGTCATTTTTTACTTTGGTGCGAAAAGTGCAAATCAATCCTAGAACAACAGCAAAGGACCTTGTGAAGATGCTGGAGAAAACAGGCACAAAATAATCTATATTCACAGTAAAACGTGTCGTATATCGACATAACCGCCGTTCAGGAAGGAAGAAGCCACTGCTCTAAAAGTAGAGGTCGACCGATTATGATTTTTCAACGCCGATACCGATACCGATTATTGGAGGATCATAAAAGCCTCAAGTAAATAATGAAACATGTTCAATTTGGTTTAAATAATTCAAAAACAACGTTTTTGAGAAGAAAGTACAATTGCAATATGTGCTATGTAAGAAAGCTAACGTTTCAGTTCCTTGCTCAGAACATGAGAACATGTGAAAGCTGGTGGTTAATTTTAACGAGTCTTCAATATTCCCAGGTAAGAAGTTTTAGATTGTAGTTATTATAGGAATTATAGGACTATTTCCCTCTATACCATTTGTATGTCATTAACCTTTGACTATTAGATGTTCTTATAGGCACTTTAGTATTGCCAGTGTAACAGTATAGCTTCCGTCCCTCTCCTCACTCCTCCCTGGGCTCGAACCAGCAACACAACGACAACAGCCACCATCAATGCAGCATTACCCATGCAGAGCAAGGGGAACAACTACTGGAAGACTCAGAGCGAGTGACGTTTGAAACGCTATTAGCGCGCGCAAACTAGCTAGCCATTTCACTTCAGTTACACTAGCCTCATCTCGGGAGTTGATAGGCTTGAAGTCATAAACAGCGCAACGCTTGACGCACAACGAAGAGCTGCTGGAAAAACGCACGAAAGTGCTGTTTGAATGAATGTTTATGCGCCTACTTCTGCCTACCACAGCTCAGTCAGATACTTGTATGCTTGTATGCTCAGTCAGATTATATGCAACGCTTGACGCACAACGAAGAGCTGCTGGCAAAACGCACGAAAGTGCTGTTTGAATGAATGTTTATGCGCCTGCGTCTGCCTACCACCGCTTAGTCAGATACTTGTATGCTTGTATGCTCAGTCAGATTATATGCAACGCAGGACACACTAGATAATATCTAGTAATATCATCAACCATGTGTAGTTAACTAGTGATTATGATTGATTGTTTTTTATAAGATAAGTTTAATGCTAGCTAGCAGCTTACTGCATTCGTGAAACAGGCAGTCTCCTTGTGGAGTGCAACGAGAGAGAGGCAGGTCGTTTTTGCGTTGAACGAGTTAACTGAAAGGTTGCAAGATTGGATTCCCCGACCTGACAAGGTGAAAATCTGTCGTTCTGCCCCTGAACGAGGCAGTTAACCCACTGTTCCTAGGCCGTCATTGAAAATAAGAATGTGTTCTTAACAAGCTTGCCTAGTTAAATAAAGGTATGAAAAATATATATACCAATTTCCGATTGTTATGAAAACTTGAAATCGGCCCTAATTAATCCGACTTGGCACTCCGGTACCGCATTCCGATTAATCGGTCGACCTCTATATAAAACCACCATAAAAAAAAGCCAGAATACGGGTTGCAACTGCACATGGGGACAAAGATTGTACTTTTTGGACAAATGTCTGGTCTGATGAAACAAAAATAGAACTGTTTGGCCATAATGACCATCGTTATGTTTGGAGGAAAAAGGGGGAGGCTTGCAAGCCGACGAACACCATCCCAACCGTGAAGCACGGGGGTGGCAGCATCATGTTGTGGGGGTGCTTTGCTGCAGGAGGGTCTGGAGCACTTCACAAAATAGATGGCATCGTAAGGAAAGAAAATTATGTGGATATATTGACATCAGTTAACATCAGTTGACATCAGTTAAAGCTTGGTCACAAATGGGTCTTCCAAATGGACAATGACCCCAGGCATACTTCCAAAGTTGTGGCAAAATGGCTTAAGTACAACAAAGTCAAGGTCTTGGAGTGGCCATCACAAAGCCCTGACCTCAATCCTATAGAAAATGTGTGGGCAGAGCTGAAAAAGTGTGTGTGAGCAAGGAGGCCTACAAACCTGACTCAGTCACGCCAGCTCTGTCAGGAGGAATGGGCCAAAATTCACCCAACTTATTGTGAGAAGCTTGTAGAAGGCTACCCAAATGTTTGACACAAGGTAAACAATTTAAAGGCAATGCTACCAAATACTAATTGAGTGCATGTAAACGTATGACCCACTGGGAATGTGATGAAAGAAATAAAAGCTGAAATAGATCATTCTCTCTACTATTATTCTGATATTTCACATTCTTAAAATAAAGTGGTGATCCTAACTGACCTAAAACAGGGAATTTCTACTAGGATTAAATGTCAGGAATTGTGAAAAACTCAGTTTAAATGTATTTGGCTAAGGTGTATGCAAACTTCCGACTTCAACTGTATGTGTTATTTCATAGTTTTGATTTCTTCACTACTATTCTACAACGTAGAAAATAATACAAATAAAGAAAAAACCCTTGAATGAGTAGGTGTCCAAACATTTGACCGCTACTGTATAAAACATAAAAATAACACTTAACTCTCACAGGGGTGAGTGGGAATCAAACATGATAGGCTAAACATTGCTATATAAACAATAACATTTCACCCATCATTGTAATTCCCAATGTTTGATCTTCTGATGGAAAAGACATTGGCAGGATATTCAAACACAGTTCTGGCCTGTATTTGGCCACTTAGGTGGCTGACGCAGCAGTTCTGGATTCTTAGGGCGCTTGCTTGCCAAGAACAGTTCGGCATATTTTGGGGTGTAAAACATACGTACTCGCCATACATACTCGCCAGTCACCTTGGACCGGGCTAGGAAGAGGAATCCATATCGGATGCTGGCCGCCCTGCATTAATTGTGCAGCTCATCATACTCTTTCTGTTGGTTGCTTACCTCTAAAGTAAGATCTGGGTAGAAAGACACCCTTGCTCCTTTGTAGTTAAGGGGGAAATGTTGACTCGCCAGTTTGAGGATGAGAACCCAGGTATGTGGGTAGTGCAGCTGTGCGATGAATGGCCTTGGTGTCGCGCACCCTAGGCCGGCTTCGTTGCTTGTGATCTATTTGTGCGGCCAATCAGGAAGGGCGTTTTGAAGTGTTATATCCCCAGCAGTGTCGGTATCAGCTCCGATACTAATTCAGTGGGTCTCCCTTTCTCAGAATGACTACAGCTCAGCGTTCAACACCATAGTACCCTCAAAGCTCATCACGAAGCTTAGGATCCTGGGACTAAACACCTCCCTCTGCAACTGGAACCTGGACTTCCTGACCGGCCGCCCCCAGGTGGTGAGGGTAGGTAGCAACACATCTGCCACGCTGATCCTCAACACTGGAGCTCCCCAGGCGTGCATGCTCAGTCCCCTCCTGTGCTCCCTGTTCACCCACAACTGCATGGCCAGGCACGAATTCAACACCATCATTAAGTTTGCAAACGACACAACAGTGGTAGGCCTGATCACCGACAACGACGAGATAGCCTATAGGGAGAGGGTCAGAGACCTGGCAGGGTGGTGCCAGAATAACAACCTATCCCTCAACGTAACCAAGACTAAGGAGATGATTGTGGACTACAGGAAAAGGAGGACCAAGCACGCCCCCATTCTCATCGATGGAGCTGTAGTAGAGCAGGTTGAGAGTTTCAAGTTCCTTGGTGTCCACATCACCAACAAACTAGAATGGTCCAAACACACCAAGACAGTCATGAAGAGGGAACGACAAAGCTTATTCCTCCTCAGGAAACTAAAAAGATTTGGCATGGGTCCTGAAATCCTCAAAAGGTTCTACAGCTGCAACATCGAGAGCACTGGTTGCATCCGACCACAAGGCACTACAGAGGGTAGTGCGTACAGCCCTGTACATCACTGGGGCTAAGTTGCCTGCCATCCAGGACCTCAACACCAGGCGGTGTCAGAGGAAGGCCCTAAAAATTGTCAAAGACCCCAGCCACCCCAGTCATAGACTATTCTCTCTACTACTGCATGGCAAGCGGTACCGGAGAGCCAAGTCTAGGAAAAAAAGGCTTCTCAACAGTTTCTAACCCCAAGCCATAAGACACCTGAACAGGTAATCAAATGGCTACCTGGACATTGTTGTCATTTTTGAACATTTTGCACTGTTTCTCAATGTCCTGTAGCCTGGCCTCCTGATCGACTGTTGTCTGCTCGACCTCATACACCCTGACCTTGATTGCATTCACAGTTTCTGTCAAAGTCCCAATAGTCTTTGAGATATCAGCCAACCTTGTGTCCACCTTCGTGAGTTTATAGCAGCCAGTAGGTCACTCTGAGTGGGTTCTGTAAGGAGCTCTTGGGAGCTAGCATCTTCAGCTAACTCCTTGTGGGTCAGCGATGTTGGCATTGGTCTATTGCCTGTCTGACCAAGACTCCATTTTGTTGCTCCCTGCCTACAGACAAAAGCTAAAACAAGAAGCTCCCACGCTGAGGTCTGTTCAATGCTGGTCCGACCAATCTGATTCCACGCTCCAAGATTGCTTCCATCACGTGGACTGGGATATGTTTCGTATTGCGTCAAACAACAACATTGACGAATACGCTGATTCGGTGAGCGAGTTCATTAGAACGTGCGTTGAAGATGTTGTTCCCATAGCAACGATTAAAACATTCCCTAACCAGAATCCTTGGATTGATGGCAGCATTCGCGTGAAAATGAAAGCGCGAACCACTGCTTTTAATCAGGGCAAGGTGACCGGAAACATGACCGAATACAAACAGTGTAGCTATTCCCTCCGCAAGGCAATCAAACAAGCTAAGCGTCAGTATAGAGACAAAGTAGAATCGGAATTCAATGGCTCAGACACAAGAGATATGTGGCAGGGTCTACAGTCAATCACGGATTACAAAAAGAAAACCAGCCCAGTCACGGACCAGGATGCCTTGCTCCCAGGCAGACAAAATAACTTTTTTGCCCGCTTTGAGGACAATACAGTGCCACTGACACGGCCCGCAACCAAAACATGCGGACTCTCCTTCACTGCAGCCAAGGTGAGTAAAACATTTAAACGTGTTAACCCTCGCAAGGCTGCAGCCCTAGACGGCATCCCCAGCCGCGCCTTCAGAGCATGTGCAGACCAGCTGGCTGGTGTGTTTACGGACATATTCAATCAATCCCTATCCAAGTCTGCTGTTCCCACATGCTTCAAGAGGGCCACCATTGTTCCTGTTCCCAAGAAAGCTAAGGTAACTGAGCTAAACGGCTACAGCCCCGTAGCACTCACTTCCGTCATCATGAAGTGCTTTGAGAGACTAGTCAAGGACCATATCACCTCCACCCTACCTGACACCCTAGACCCACTCCAATTTGCTTACCGCCCAAATAGGTCCCCAGACAATGCAATCTCAACCACACTGCACACTGCCCTAACCCATCTGGACAAGAGGAATACCTATGTGAGAATGCTATTCATTGACGACAGCTCAGCATTTAACACCATAGTACCCTCCAAAGTCGTCATCAAGCTCGACCCCGCCCTGTGCAACTGGATACTGGACTTCCTGACGGGCCGCCCCCAGGTGGTGAGGGTAGGTAACAACATCTCCACCCCGCTGATCCTCAACACTGGGGCCCCACAAGGGTGCGTTCTGAGCCCTCTCCTGTACTCCCTGTTCACCCACGACTGCGTGGCCACGCACGCCTCCAACTCAATCATCAAGTTTGCGGACGACACAACAGTGGTAGGCTCGACAAGACGGCCTACAGGGAGTAGGTGAGGGCCCTCGGAGTGTGGTGTCAGGAAAATAACCTCACACTCAACGTCAACAAAACTAAGGAGATGATTGTGGACTTCAGGAAACAGAAGAGGGAACACCCCCCTATCCACATCGATGGAACAGTAGTGGAGAGGGTAGTAAGTTTTAAGTTCCTCGGCGTACACATCACAGACAAACTTAATTGGTCCACCCACACAGACAGCATCGTGAAGAAGGCGCAGCAGCGCCTCTTCAACCTCAGAAGGCTGAAGAAATTTGGCTTGTCACCAAAAGCACTCACAAACTTCTACAGATGCACAATCGAGAGCATCCTGTCGGGCTGTATCACCGCCTGGTACGGCAACTGCTCCGCCCACAACCGTAAGGCTCTCCAGAGGGTAGTGAGGTCTGCACAACGCATCACCGGGGGCAAACTACCTGCCCTCCAGGACACCAACACCACCCGATGTCACAGGAAGGCCATAAAGATCATCAAGGACAACAACCACCCGAGCCACTGCCTGTTCATCCCACTATCAGCCAGAAGGCGAGGTCAGAACAGGTGCATCAAAGCAGAGACCAAGACTGAAAAACAGCTTCTATCTCAAGGCCATCAGACTGTTAAACAGCCATCACTAACATTGAGTGGCTGCTGCCAACATACTGACTCAACTCCAGTCACTTTAATATTGGAAAAATGTAAAAAATGTATCACTAGCCACTTTAAACAATGCTACTTAATAATATAATGTTTACATACCCTACATTATTTATCTCATATGTATACGTATATACTGTACTCTATATCATCTACTGCATCTTTATGTAATACATGTATCACTAGCCACTTTAAACTATGCCACTTTGTTTACATACTCATCTCATATGTATATACTGTACTCGATACCATCTACTGCATCTTGCCTATGCCGCTCTGTTCCATCACTCATTCATATATCTTTATGTACATATTCTTTATCCCTTTACACTTATGTGTATAAGGTAGTAGTTTTGGAATTGTTAGCTAGATTACTCGTTGGTTATTACTGCATTGTCGGAACTAGAAGCACAAGCATTTCGCTACACTCGCATTAACATCTGCTAACCATGTGTATGTGACAAATAAAATTTGATTTGATTTGATTGGTCTCATCCAAATTATCTTGCTTAGCTCCCCCTTTTTTTGGTGCCTTTTCCTCTTGTCATCTTGTCACACAATGTTTGAAATTATAGGTTGTGAGAGATTAAGAGCAATATGAATTTGTTGGTGCTCATGGGTCCTTATATATGGAAAGGATCATAG
The DNA here is from genome assembly GCF_036934945.1 of Oncorhynchus masou masou. Lineage (NCBI taxonomy): Eukaryota > Metazoa > Chordata > Actinopteri > Salmoniformes > Salmonidae > Oncorhynchus > Oncorhynchus masou. Next base: position 46,265,767 of record NC_088235.1, on the reverse strand, counting down.
CTATGAAGCCTCTCTCACACAATGTTGGTGTTGGTGACTTAACTCTTCCCACAGCTTAACTAAGCAGTCAGAACATATCTAGAGGCAGCTAAGAAAAATAAACCACATGAGCAGACCCAGGAAAGAACACGGTCAAATAACCCAAATTAAGTAAAATAATTAAACCACACTGTGTAGTTTAAACCACCACACCCACACACCACCACCCAGCAAATGCTTGGGTTATGAAATCAGTTATGAAAAGAGCCATTTTGAAACGGGGGTGTGGACTCTCCTTTCCAGGGTGCATTCATGAGTGGTCAATAGTGCAGCTTGACAGAAAAGGAACAACTAAACGCATCCAGCAGGGAGAGAAAGACAGAAATAGAGGGTGAGAGAGAGAGAAAGATGGGGAGAGTAAGAAAGAGAGAGAGAGATCAAATACAGACAGGGCATGGGGGTGAAGGAAGAAAAGCCCAAAAAAGCTGAAGTAATCACAGCGCACTCGGTTCAATCACAGGTTTTGTTGTGAACCCTACATGAACCATCACTCCACTCCCTGGTGTTCCCATGTGTTCCTAGAGAGAGAGATGCACTCAGCCAGGCAAACCATAACAACTCCAGCAGGGACACACAGAATCCATAACACTGAGTGAACATTCTGCCCTAGACACCACTGAGACACAGCTTGACAACGCCAACGGTCAAGGAGTTGAAGTGCGTAATACCTCCCTTGGAGACGTCACACGGGGAGACATTTACAGCAATGCTGTGCAATCTATCAAACTACAGTTCAACTGACTAAACCTAACTCAGTATATGAACAAACAGATGCTGATTCGACAAATGGACGCACACACACACACACACACACACACACACACATACACGAAATTAAAGGGATACTTGGCAATGAGGCCCTTTTTCTACTTCCCCAGAGTCAGATGAACCCGTGGATACCATTTTTATGTCCAGTATGATGGAAGTTAGAGCTAGTTTCCGAGCCACTGCTAACTAGCGTTAGCGCAATGACTGGAAGTCTATGGGTATCTGCTAGCATGCTGGAGAAGTAGATAAAGGGCCTCATTGCCAAAATCCCAAAGTTTTCCTCACATCCTACACACAGTCCCACACTTATTCAACAATTTCTCCCACACACACACATGACATTGACAAAAAATACACAATGAAACCTATAACTACAGATAGACAAATTAATTCAATACAAATTGCTGACAATTCTTAGCACCTCCACGGATACCTCACTGGCTCAGAATATAATAATTTGTGCAAGAGGGAAGGGCAAACCAAATGACCCCAATTTGTAGCAGACATTTATTTAAATTGATTATTTTCCCCCTCTGCATCTTAATAATTGGCCTGGTCCATTAAAGAAGGATAACAATTCATCTTACTTGACAATCTCACACCACAATTGCGCCTGGCACTTAATTGATCTGCTCAGCCTATTGTTCTTGGTGAATAGCATAAAGAGCAGGGGGACTGGGATTGCTACGATTGGGACAAATTATCATTGATCGCTCTGCTTTTGTGGAGTATGCCAAAACTGGCATGACATCATCGACTGGGGGAGAAAACTATTGTGAGGTGCAGGGTTCTATGGTTCTAACTCCCTGTTGATGGAAGCGACTCCACACCGAAGCAGACGCTCTTTCACGACTAACAAAGACTGACTGACACAGACACTGACAGACCAGAGAATGGTAGGCAGAACCACTGTCAAACTCCCATTTAGGAAGAGAAAGGAATGCCAACATTTACATGTTGAATGCCCACATTGTAATAGCTATTCAATTGATGAGCTCAAGACAGACCACCATCAGAGAATACTAATACGTCCTTCAGAGACGGAAGGCGTCTGTCAGAAAGAGATTTCACCATGGCCATACTCACACAAGGCGGAGAAATAATTTTAAGTGTACTAATTTGATTTATATGTCTACATAAGCAGTGGGTACACTGAACAGAGATGGATACATACAGTGTTTACAAACATCTTAGAAAGAAAGCAGACCACATTGTTCCACTTTTCAAATCACAACAAGCATTCTCTCATTCTTCATGGTAATCCCATTGTGATGGTGACGGTCACAGAAAACATAGTGACATCGTTGGAGCCTCCTGGCCTTCTAGTCTCTGGGAAAATAGGGAGAGCATGAGTCATAAGTTACACAGTTCCAAGTGTGTGTGTGTGTGTGTCTATTCTTACATGAAGGATGGCCCTCTCTCTCATCATAGCAGGATTAACCTTTTACTGCAGTGGGATAAATCAGGGTCACACTTGGTAGTCTTAAACAAATCTACTTTGGTTATGCATCCCAATATTACACTTTATACACACTACCTTTCAAAAGTTTGGGGTCACTTAGAAATGTCCTTGTTTTTCAAAGAAAAGCACAATTTTGTCCATTAAAATAACATCAAATTGATCAGAAATACAGTGCAGACATTGTTAATGTTTTAAATGACTATTGTAGCTGGAAACAGCTGATTTTTTATGGAATATCTACATAGGCATACAGAGGCCTATTATCAGCAACCATCACCAGTCTCAACGTCAACAGTGAAGAGACAACTCCGGGATGCTGGCCAGAGTTCCTCTGTCCAGTGTCTGTGTTCTTTTGCCCATCTTAATATTACATTTTTATTTGCCAGTCTGAGATATGGCTCTTTCTTTGCAACTCTGCCTAGAAGGCCAGCATCCTGGAGTCGTCTATTCACTGTTTTTTATACCTTTATTTAACTAGGCAAGTCAGTTAAGAACAAATTCTTATTTTCAATGACAGCCTAGGAACAGTGGGTTAACTGCCCGTTCAGGGGCAGAACGACAGATTTGTACCTTTTCAGCTTGAACTTGCAACCTTCCGGTTACTAGTCCAACGCTCTAACCACTAGGCTACCCTGCCGCCCCATGTTGGCGTCTGTTTCTCAAACTAGACACTCTAAATTACTTGTCCTCTTGCTCAGTTGTGCACCGGGGCCTCCCACTCATCTTTCTATTCTGGTTAGAGATAGTTTGCGCTGTTCTGTGAATGGAGTAGTACACAGCGTTGTATGAGATCTTCAGTCTCTTGTTAATTTCCCGCATGAAAAAGCCTTCATTTCTCAGAACAAGAATACACTGACAATTTTCAGAAGAAACTGGCCATTTTGAGCCTGTAATTGAACCTACAAATGCTGATGCTCCAGATACTCAACTAGTCTAAAGGCCAGTTTTATTGCTTCTTTAATCAGTACAACAGTTCTCAGCTGTGCTAACATAATTGCAAAAGGGGTTTCTAACGATCAATTAGCCTTTTAAAATGATAAACTTGGATCAGTTAACACAACGTGCCATTGGAACACAGGAGTGATGGTTGCTGATAAATGGGCCTCTGTACGCCTATGTAAATATTCCATTTAAAAAATCTGCTGTTTCCAGCTACAATAGTCATTTACAACATTAACAATGTCTACACTGTATTTGTGATCAATTAGTTGTTATTTTAATAGACAAAAAATATAGCTTTCCTTTCAAAAACAAGGAAATGTCTAAGTGACCCCAAACTTTTGAACGGTAGTGTACATCTCAAAAGACTGAAATATAACAAAGGCGTTTGACATAGAAATACCAGATTTTCTGAAATTAAAAAAACATATAATATTTATTAATTATGAAATATATTAAGAACGTTCCACCCATAAGGCCACTAGAGGGCACTCAGTCATTCAACTACAGGAAAGGGCTACCTCACTCTCTGGACAGATGGCCATCCAGCTCTCCCCCACCCCACCCTTCAAACACACAGCTCAGCTTAACACAGTGGCAATTTCAGTTCACTGTGCACAAAAAAATACCCACTATCAGCTGTGTCATCACTGTACCCCGCCTGAGGCTTAAACATGCATAACGGTAATCACAACACACACACACATTGTGTATGAGAAACACATGTTTGGTGATGTAAGAGGTCACTCCTGTGTTCTCAGACAACTAAAATATGTAGGATACGCCTGTGAGAACTAGACTCCTATGCCTGCTCTCCCTAAAGCATGCACATAAACACCAGGACAGCCATTGCCCATCAACCATTTAACAGAAGTTTGGGAAACATGAACTGTTCCTAGGACAGGCAAGCCATTTCTACAGTAGATCTGGTCAGACATTTAGGTTTGTTTCAAATTAAATGTGTCTATTTTCATTTGCTTCATCATTGTTGAGGCCATTGGGAGAGACGATTATCTTGATCCACAGGGATCAAAAACCAAAATGGCTATATTTATATCAGACATGCTCTTTAATATCATGCCGTTTCACAGGTAATCCTGGAGGGGCGAACCAGGTGTTTGTGGTTTAGATGTTGAGTCTCTAGTATCTCAGTCATCAAATGGTTCAGTCCCCCACATCATAGCCGTGTCTAAATGACCACGAGGGAACTCTGTTTGTAATGTCATGAGCATTGTACAAAAACAACATTAAATTCAGTATATTCCAGTATTTATAAGACACGCACAGCAGCCCGATACAATACAGTGCATTTATAAAATGTGGTCTAGTGGAAGGAGCTCTGAGGGGCTTGTCAGTAGACCACGGAGTAGAAGAGCAGCCCATTCTCATTTAGAAGTCTCAGAGGTCTGTATGAATCTAGAAAGACCCTGACTGTGTTCATATTCAGAGGCCACATCCTGATGTGGTGCGAGCAGGGTCATGTGCAATGTTCTTGTACTATTTGCGTGCACACACCCTGTACAGTAGTTATTTTGTGCAGGGATGTTTCTCACCACCTCGCCTGTATACAGTATGTGACACCATTTTCAGAAAACCCCCAGAGGGTTTGGATTCTGAGGAAACTGAGAGGCTGTGTAAAAAGAAGTGCTTGATGTTCTTTGCTCTATAAATACAGAGTGTCGTGTTCTCAAAACAACTTTTACAATCCCTCCTCTCAGAGCTGTTCAGGCTGTCCGTGCAGGAAAGAAGGCCTTCATGTTTTGGATACTTCACCCCTCCTTGGCTACATATGCATGAGGTCTCTAGCAGTTTTCACACTCTGATCCGTTTCCAAATTCCACGTCCCGAGTTAAGTTAGAGAAGCACATCAGGACTGGAGGGACTGAGGAGGAACAAATGCAAATAGAGTAGATAAGGGGGGATGCAGCAAAGAATACAGATTGTAATATCCGTTTCGTTTTGGCTATTTACATCACAGAGATTCTATGGTGCTCCTAAGAGCTTACAACAACTTCTAGAAATGCAGATAAGAAATGGAGGGAAGGGGATAAGGGAATGGAGAGAGGGGGGCGAGGGAATGGAGAGAGGGGGAAGAGGGAATGGAGAGAGGGGGCGAGGGAATGGAGAGAGGGGGCGAGGGAATGGAGAGAGGGGGTGAGGGAATGGAGAGAGGGGGCGAGGAAATGGAGAGAGGGGGGTGAGGGAATGGAGAGAGGGGGCGAGGGAATGGAGAGAGGGGGCGAGGGAATGGAGAGAGGGGGCGAGGGAATGGAGAGAGGGGGGCGAGGGAATGGAGAGAGGGGGGCGAGGGAATGGAGAGAGGGGGGCGAGGGAATGGAGAGAGGGGGGCGAGGGGAAAGTAACAAGCAGACCGGCTATCTAGATTCATTAATTAAGATACTGTGCGTTCCCCCTCACCAGGATGCTCTCTGATTAACATTGTGTCCATATCTTTATGATTCTCATATTCTTGTCAAAAAGAATTTGATTTCTGTGGGAATGATGTTATAATTAGGCAAGTACAGCTACTATAGAGATGTATAACTACTTGAATCTTCCCTTCTGAGTTCACTGTTCCGAGTTCAACGGCTTGTACAATATTTGATCAATTCAGTGCACGTGACACCAGCAAGTGCTGCTTGACAAATAAATGAACCAAATGAATGCACTCAGCATGTTTGTAGTGAGATGAGATTCAGGAAAAAAAATCTAATTAGGAAAGTCTTGAAAAGGCAAGTTTAAATGACCAGAGGCCTAGAATCCCCCATATCAGAAGTTTCCTTTGAAAGATCATAATATTATTATCCCTCGCTAAGTGCACAATGTACTGCAGATTCACTAGAGGAAAAGGAAACACATTTACTGGTTCTGTAGCAACTATGTATTTTCAAACTATACCACTTTAAAAATATGAGCAATAGGTTTTTGGTGAAACTAACCGTTTGATCACCAAGGTAGAGTCAAGAAAGAAAGAGAAAAAGAGAGAGAAAAAGAAGAGATTAGATAAAAGGAGGGAAAAGTAAAGTGTGTAAAGAGTATAGGCCAACATGGGCCAAGCAGGAGGCAATCGCCTCAAATATATGTCCACTCGTAAACCTCACATTTTCCTACAGTTGAAGTCGGAGGTTTACATACACTTAGGCTGGAGTCATTAAAACTTGTTTTTCAACCACTCCACCAATATCTTGTTAACAAACTATAGTTTTGGCAAGTCGGTTAGGGCATCTACTTTGTGCAATGACACAAGTCATTTTTTCCAACGATTGTTTACAGACAGATTATTTCACTTATTATTCACTGTATCACAATTCCAGTGGGTCAGAAGTTTACATACACTAAGTTGACTGTTCCTGTAAATAGCTTGGAAAATTCCAGAGAATTATGTCATGGCTTTAGAAGCTTCTGATAGGCTAATTGACATAATTTGAGTAAGTTGGAGGTGTACCTGTGGATGTATTTCAAGGCCTACCTTCAAACTCAGTGCATCATGGGAAAATCAATAGAAATCAGCCAAGACCTCAGAAAAAAATTGTCGAACTCCACAAGTCTGGTTCATCCTTGGGAGCAATTTCCAAACGCCTGAAGGTACCACATTCATCTGAACAAACAATAGTTTGCAAGTATAAACACCATGGGACCACGCAGCCATCATACCACTCAGGAAGGAGACACGTACTTTGGTGCGAAAAGTGCAAATCAATCCCAGAACAACAGCAAAGGACCTTGTGAAGATGCTGGAGGAAACAGGTGCAAAACTATCTATATCCAAAGCCCTATATTGACAGCAAGGAAGAAGCCACTGCTCTAAAACCGCCATTAAAAAGCCAGAATACGGTTTGCAATGAAACAAAAATAGAACTGTTTGACCATAATGACCATTGTTATGTTTGGAGGAAAAGGGGGGAGGATTGCAGGCCGAAGAACACCATCCCAACCATGAAGCACGGGGTGGCAGCATCATGTTGTGGGGGGGGGCTACTTTGCTGCAGGAGGGACTGGTGCACTTCACAAAATAAATGGCACCATGAGGTAGGAAAATTGTGTGGTTATATTGAAGCAACATCTCAAGACACCAGTCTTGGTCGCAAATGGGTCTTCCAAACGGACAATGACCCCAGGCACACTTCCAAAGTTGTGGGAAAATGGCTTGAATACAACAAAGTTAAGGTATCGGAGTGGTTATCACAAATCCCTGACCTCAATCCTATAGAAAATGTGTGGGCAGAACTGAAAGAGCATGTGCGAGCAAGGAGGCCTACAAACCTGACTCAGTTACACCAGGTCTGTCAGGAGGAATGGGCCAAAATTCACCCAACTTATTGTGAGAAGCTTGTGGAAGGCTACCAAACTGTTTGACACAAGGTAAACAATTTAAAGGCAATGCTACCAAATACTAATTGAGTGCATGTAAACTTATGACCCACTGGGAATGTGATGAAAGAAATAAAAGCTGAAATAAATCATTCTCTATACTGTTATTTTGACATTTCACATTCTTAAAATAAAGTGGTGATCCTAACTGACCTAAAACAGTGGATTTTTACTAGGATTAAATGTCAGGAATTGTGAAAAACTGAATTTAAATGTATTTGGCTAAGGTGTATGTAAACTTCCAACTTCAACTGTATAAGAGGACAGAGAATAAAATAACAAAAGTGCTTCATTGCCAGATGTGCAAAACTGGCAGAGACAATTTTTGTTGTTGTCCTGCATTCAAAACAATACATACACTTAATTTGACCTCTTTATCAGGCTGTAAGAGTATGAGCTTGCATTTTTTAAATGTAGGATGCCAGCGAGTGCTCGTAGCCTGAATTTTGTTTTTGGCAGCATCTCGGTTGAAACTATGTTTGTTTGTGGAAATAATTCATGTATGGGTTAGCTGCAAGTTGCAAGATCTGTTTGCAGCATCCAGCCTGTGGGACAGTCAGACAGTCACACTCAGGGAAACAGACTAGAGAGGGCTGCAGTGCCATAAAAAGCACAGATATCAAAATCAATAGACAAAACAAAGCAAGCTGTTTCCACTCTGATAACTCACATATTTTACTGATTACAACAGAACCACTCTAACGTCAAGCACAGTCAATGTAAGGATGAACCACATGTTTTTTTTATGCATCTGTCTGTCTCTCATTGATTGGCACTTAAGCTTTTATGAATCTCACACAGCATCTGTGCAGTTCCAACTTCCCTATTTGCCACTGATAATGAACTTGTTGTAATCCACTAAACTATTTGATTCACCCTAATGAATCAGATGCTCTCGGAAATCCCAGAACAAAAATATTGCATTAATGCGTCAGATGATGTTACGTGCATCTGTCCAATAGAGATTCCCCCAGACAGGACCTGTACACTTGCCATTTCTGACATTAAAATCTGGAGATTTACAAAACAAACAAAAAAAACTTTAATACAGACAGTGTGGACATAAAATCAGCTAGGGCAAATGTAAGGACAAACCATTTTTGGTTGAGAGCATAAACAAACTCAATGGTTTGAATGGGATGAAATGACCAGCTTTCATCTGGATATAGATGGTGGCACTTCATTAAATCAATGTGCTGCCTAGAATCCCTCTTCAGCGCCCCACACTCAGGTTAGATTCAGTTCCCATTCTCACATGACTTGGCATTACCCTCCACAAACAGTACTCGTCCCACATAAAACTGGACCAGTGACCCCTAAATCCTAAAAGATTGAGGTAAAGAGCATCCTCTGCTGAAAATGGATTACATTTAAATTAGATTAAGATTACTCAATTTAGTTGTCCTTAGATAATAAATGGTTGGTATTTAGAAATATGACAGTAATTACAGTTATTTCACAGTAGTTTCAAGGTAAATAATGCAAATAGGCCTAAGTAACATTACAGCACTAAAATAGTTCCACAATTTTTTTTATTAAAAAAATGTATTTAGTGCAGCAAATACCTTAATTCATTGTAACCACATCATCTGCCTGGGCCGTTTAATTTTAAATATCAAATGTGTTGTCATTTGCATCCTGATGATAGACATGCAGGTTTTAACCCAATCAAAATCTATTCAACAAGATCTGACAAGTGTGACCCAGTAGTGTCGACCCTTCCTTTTAAATAGAGTCCAGAGTATGATGACAAATGGTCCAAGTGTGAAAGTTGCTGGATGATGCAAAGGTGCTGATTCCCTCAACTCCTCACATTAGGCCAATACAGGCCATCAATCAAGGCCTGTACTAAAGGAAGAATCTGCAGACCCTCCCCTAAGCCAACTCTACACTCAGGGATGGTTGATCAATGTTCATAATCAAGCAAGCCTACATATTCACTATTTCCAATCACGTTGACCAGTTTTAAGAGGCTTTCACACTCAATCTGCCAGCAATAAGTAATGTGTTCATTATCAATCACAGCACTTTACGTGTGAGTAGGAATTTACTATTTTCCACTCAATCTATACAGGTAGTCAGCCATGAACCACACCATTTCGCCCGGTGGTCGGTGCTATACGCCACGGTGGGCGTAGATTTCAGCACGCATACGAGTACACAGAGTGTTGAGAACGAGACAAGCACTTGCTCATGTCCAGATCATGGAATCTACTCAACACACCGCTAAGCCATAAGAGTACAGGTTGGCTAAACCCAACTACAGTAATGGATGTTACTGTTTCACCAGAGAGCCACAAAGAAGAAGTAAACAAATGTAATCACTGAATTCATCTTATGTTTGCTATTTCATACTGCCACAGAATAGAAAGAAGCTAAACAAATGATTGTGTATTTAAATTTCGCATTGTTTAAAGTTGATATCATTCACGCAGAGTAATGAGACTGTGTGTGTAAGTATGCCTCCAGGATAATATGGTAAAGTTGGTCTCATGTATAGGCCCTTGAGCAAATAACTAAGACCAAGGACACCGATTGGATTAATCGTTTTTTTAAAGGTCCAATGCAGCCGTTTATTTATTTATCTCAATATCAAATCATTTCTGGGTAACAATAAAGTACCTTTTGTCAAAAATACCTGATGGTTCAGAACCTATAAGGGAAACATGGGAAACAGATCTAAAGGGAAGAAATTGAGGAGAACCATTGGTTACAGATATGAAAATGCTCATACCTGCTCTTACAACCAAAGACATAAAATACTGCATTTTAAGATAATTCATAGGACTTACTACACTCCTACCAGAATGCATGTAATGCACACAGAAATGTCACATCTCGTTGGGAGATCAAAAAGCACGAAGGAACCCTATTACATATGACGTGGTCCTGTGACAAATTGACACCTTTTTGGGATAATGTATGTGCAATTTCTTCATTGTGTCTAGGCACCTCTAATCACCCATCTCCACGATTATGCCTTTTGAGAAATATACAGTGCTGTCAGAAAGTAATCATACCCATTGACTTATTCCACATTTCGTTGTGTTACAGCCTGAATTCAAAATTGATTATATATTATATTTTCTCACCCATCTACACACAATACCCCCATTACAACGAAGTGAAAATATGTTTTTAGAAATTGTAGCAAATGTCTTGAACATTCAGCCGTGAGTCTTTCTGGGTACGTTTCTAAGAGCTTTGAACACTTTGTACAATATTTACAGATTATTATTTTTATAATTATTCAAGCTCTGTCATGTTGGTTGCTGATCATTGCTACACAGCCATTTTCAAGTCCTGCCATCGATTTTCAAGACGATTTAAGTCGAAGCCGTTATTATGCCACTCAGGAAAATGTAATGTTGTCTTGGTAAACAACTCCAGTGCATATTTGGCCATGTTTTAGGTTATTGTCCTGCTGAAACGTTAATTTGTCTCCCAGTGTCTGTTGGAAAGCAGACTGAACCAGGTTTTCCTCTAGTACTTTGCCTGTGCTTAGCTCTGTTCTGTTTTTTTTATCCCCCCAAAAAAACTCCCTAGTCCCTGCCAATGACAAGCATACCCATAACATGATGCAGCCACCAACATGCTTGAAAATATGAAGAGTGGTACTCAGTGGTGTGTTGTGTTGGATTTTCCCCTAACATAAAGCTTTGTATTCAGAACATGAAGTTAATTTCTTTGACACATTGTTTGCAGTTTTCCTTTATTTAGTACATTGTTGAAAACGGGATGCATGTTTGGGAATATTTGAATTCTGTACAGGCTTCCTTCACTTCACTCTGTCATTTAGGTTAGTTTTGTAGAATAACTACAATGTTGTTGAACCATTCTCAGTGTTTCCTATCACAGCCATTAAACTCTGTTTTAAAGTCACCATTGACCTCACTGTGAAATTCCTAAGAGGTTTCCTTCCTCTCTGGCAACTGATTTAAGAAGGACACCTGTATCTTTATAGGGACTGGGTGTATAAATACACCATCCAAAGTGTAATTAATAACTTCAACATACTCAAAGGGATATTCAGTGTATGTTTTTGTTCTACCAACAGCCCTTCTTTGTGAGGCAAACCTCCCTAGTCTTTGTGGTTGAATCTGTGATTGAAATTCAATGCTCGACTGAGGGACCTGACAGATATTTAATGTGTGGGGTACACAGGTGAGGTAGTCATTCAAAAATCATGTTAAACACTATTATTATACAACAACATTTGGAAAACGTCAACGTGTGTGAATACTTTCTGAAGGCACTGTAGATATTGATGATCAATATCAGAGAACGTTTTGTAATCTACCGTAGGTCTAATTGCTGCAACAACAAAAAATGTATAGCCATCAATTGGGGCGACAGGTAGGTTAGAGCGTTTGGCCAGTAACAGAAAGGTTGCTAGATTGAATCCTCGAGCTGACAAGGTAAAAAAAACATCTGCCCCTGAACAAGGCACTTAACCCACTGTTCCACGGTAAGCTGTTATTGTAAATAAGAATTTGTTCTGAACTGACCAAAATAATTTGTTCACTACATGACCAAAAGTATGTGGACACCTGCTCGCCGAACATCTCATTCCAAAATCATGGGCATTCATATGGAATTGGTCTCTCATTTGCTGCTATAACAACCTCCACTCTTCTGGGAAGGCTTTCCACTAGATGTTGGAACATTGCTGCAGGGACTTGCTTCCTTTCAGCCACAAGAGCATTAGTGAGGTCGGGCACTGATGTTGGGCGATTCGGCTTGGCTCGCAGTCGGCATTCCAATTCTTCCCAAAGATGTTCAATGGGGTTGAAATCGGGGCTCTGTGCAGGCCAGTCAAGTTCTTCCAAACCGATCTCGACATGCTGAAACAGGAAAGGGACTTTCCAAAACTGTTGCCACAAAGTTAGAAGAACAGAATCGTGTAGAATGTCATTGTATGCTGTAGCGTTAAGATTTCCCTTCATTGGAACTAAGGGGCCTAGCCCGAACTATGAAAAACAGACCCATACCATTAATCCTCCTCCACCAAATTTTACAGTTGCCTCTATGCATTCAGGCAGGTAGAGTTCTCCTGGCATCCACCAAACCCAGATTTGTATGTCGGACATACAGATGGTGAAGCATGATTCGTCACTCCAGAGAACACGTTTCCACTGCTCCAGAGTCCCAATGGCAGCGAGCTTTACAACACTCCAGCAAACGCTTGGCATTGCACATGGTGATCTTACACGGAACCCAAACTGGCTGTGAGCGTGCGCCATCGTGCATAAATGTATTTTGTTCCCCCACACCAAACGCGATCACGACACTCAGGTTAAATATCAAAACAAACTCTGAACCAATTATATTCATTTGGGGACAGGTTCAAAAAGCATTAAACATTTATGGCAATTTAGCTAGCTAGCTTGCACTTGCTATCAAATTTGTCCTATTTAGCTAGCTTGCTGTTGCTAGTTAATTTGTCCTGGGATATAAACATTGAGTTGTTATTTTACCTGAAATGCACAAGGTCCTGTACTCCACCAATTAATCCACACATAAAACGGTCAACTGACTCATTTCTAGTCCTCTCTCCTCCTTCCTAGCTTTTTCTTCTCTTGACTTTATATTTTGATTGGCAACTTTCATAAATTAGGTGCATTACCGCCACCGACCTATTTCTTCTTTCAGTCACTCACGTGGATATTACCAATGAGGAGAGGACAAGTGGGTACCTGCTTCTATAAACCAATGAGGAGATGGGAGAGTCAGGACTTGCAGCGCAATCTGCATCACAAATAGTACTGACTTCTATTTAAGCCCTTGGCAACGCAGACGCTCGTTGGTTTGCAGTGTGGGTGCAATAATTGAATAATATAGATTTCTACATTTATTTTTGCAACGCTCGCGCTCGCACACATGACACAATTGGTATAGTCAGCCTGTTAGACTTGTGTGCTGCTAATCGGCAATGGAAACCCATTTCATGAAGCTCCCGACGAACAGTTATTGTGCTGACCTTGCTTCCAGAGGCAGTTTGGAACTCGGTAGTGAGTGTTGCAACCAAGGACAGACGATTTTTACGCTTTACGTATTTTTAAACAACTCACACACTAAAAGGGCATTATCGTTATTTTCATAATTTCACAGTATTATTCCAACCTCATGGTGTGGAAATATAAAAACACAGGAAAATCTAGTTTGACTGCAAAGGGCCTTTAACCTCTCTTGGGTAGGGGGCAGTATTTTGTCATCCGGATGAAAGCTTGCCCAAAGTAAACTGCCTGTTACTCAGGCACAGAAGCGAGGATATGCATATCATTGGTAGATTTGGATAGAAAACACTCTAACGTTTCTAAAACTGTTAAAATAATGTCTGTGAGTATAACAGAACTGATTTGGCAGGCGAAACCCCGATGACAAACCACCCAGGGGGAAAATAATTTGAGGTCATAGGATTTTCCAGTTGTTTTCTATGGGATACCCTTATTATTAGGAACCTGGTTGCATAAGAATTAAAGAAACACAAATAATTCCTCTGAGTAACCACTTTTCCATCCACAGTTTTAATTGCATACAAAAAAAACACAACAACTGAATTGGAAACTGGATGAGCTTGATGCTGCTTTCCAATAAATATTGAGGGTCTTATTCTGGTGACATGATGATCGATGCTTGACTGCTGTTTGACAAATAAAAATATTCTCGCTCTTATCCCTAATAATCTCATTATGTAGACTAGCCAACCTGCACTATCTGCGAGTTGTGGGCTAGAGTGCAGGTGCACATTTGCTATTTAATGCACCAGTTTCTGTGACAACTATCAGTAGAGTTGAAAATGCAATGGAAACACATTGAACTTGATGTTTTATTCAGTACATGAAAGCTTGAAGGGATACTTCAGGATCTTGGCAATGAGACCCTTTATCAACTTCCCCAGTCAGATGAACTCGTGGATACCATTTTTATGTCTCTGCGTGCGGTTTGAAGGAAGTTGCTAACTAGCGCTAATAGAATTGCTGACTAGCGTGCTAGCAGATAGCCAATGAATACCATTACTTGTGCTAACACTAGTTAGCATTGGTTCATCAAACTACCTCTAACTTCTTTCATACTGGACAGAGACATAAAAATTAGAGCCTGACCGATATAGGTTTTTAACCTAACCCTGACCTTAACCCTTAACTATTTTAATCAACTTCAATGGGGGTAGGCACGTCATAACGATCCCAGATAGAACAAACCATGACAGTACATTGTGACAAACACAAGCTAACTTCATTACGACAATGTTTTCTTACAGAACCCATGTTCCTTACTGTTATCCAATACAAAATGTATCGGATATACATTTCAACTGCAAAGGGCATGCACTGATGATTGCAAACTTTTATGCAGGCAAATGCTTGCCGCACTGGTCACACATTCTAATGTAAGCCAACTCACGTTAGCTACTTATCTCATCATGAATACAAGAACATGGGGAAAGGGGGATACCCAGTCAGTTGTACAAATTAATGCCTTCAACTGAAATGTAGGAGGTGTGGTGGGCTGCCTTAAATCCACATCCACGTCATCGGCGAACAGTGGGTTAACTTCTTATGGCTGGTGGCAGTATTGAGTAGCTTGGATGAATAAGGTGCCCAGAGGTGCCCAGAGTAAACTGGCTGCTACTCAGTCCCAGTTGCTAATATATGCATAGTATTAGTATATTAGGATGGAAAACACTCTGAAGTTTCTAAAACTGTTTGAATGATGTCTGTGAGTATAACAGAACTCATACGGCAGGCAAAAACATGAGAAAAAAATCCAACCAGGAAGTGGGAAGTTGGTTGTTTTTCAACTCATTCCCTATTGAAGATACAGTGGGATATTGGTCATGTTGCACTTCCTAAGGCTTCCACTAGATGTCAACAGTCTTTAGAACCTTGTTTGATGCTTCTACTGTGAAGTGGGGGCGAATGAGACGGGAATGAGTCAGAGGTCTGCCAGAATGCCTTGAAGATTTATGTTAAAAACATCCTAAAGATTGATTCTATACTTCGTTTGGCATGTTTCTACGGACTGTAACAGAACTTTTGGACTTTTCGTCTGCTCGTGCGTCATGAAGTTGGATTACTGGGCTGAACACAGTAACAACAAGGAGGAATTTGGACATAAATGATGGACATTATCGACCAAAACAAACATTTATTGTGGAACTGGGATTCCTGGGAGTGCATTCTGATGAAGATCATCAAAGGTAAGTGAATATTTATAATGTTATTTCTGACTTCTGTTGACTGCACAATATGGCAGATATCTTTTTGGCTTGTTTGGTCTCTGAGCGCTGTACTCAGATTATTGCATGGTTTGCTTTTTCCGTAAAGCTTTTTTGAAATCTGACACAGCGGTTGCATTAAGGAGAAGTGTATCTAAAGTTCCATGTATAACACTTGTATTTTCATCAACATTTATAATGATGTGGCTCTCTGCAAAATCACCAGATGTTTTTGGAACTACTGAACATAACGTGCTAATGTATACTGAGATTTTTTTATATAAATATGAACTTTATCGAACAAAGCATACATGTATTGTGCAATATGAAGTCCTATGAGTGTCATCTGATGAGGATCATCAAAGGTTAGTGATTAATTCATCTCTATTTCTGATTTTTGTGACTCCTCTCTTTGGCTGGAAAAAATGGCTGTGTTTTTCTGTGACTTGGCTCTGACCTAACATAATTGTTTGTGGTGCTTTCGCCATAAAGCCTATTTGAAATCGGACACTGTGGTGAGATTAACAAGAAGTGTATCTTTAAAATGGTGTGAAAAACTTGTATGTCTAGGGAATTTTAACTATGAGATTTCTGTTGTTTTGAATTTGGTGCCCTGCACTTTCACTGGCTGTTGTCATATCGATGCTGTTAGCGGGATCTCAGCCCTAAGACAATTAACTGCCTTGTCAGCTCAGGGATTGATCCAGCAACCTTTCGGTCATTGGCCCAATGCTCCTACCCGCCAGGCTACCTGCCGCCCCATGACTTAATAGTCTGAGTCAACTGTCTTGCTTTTTGCAGATTGCATATTTCAGAAAACGAACTAAATAAGCACCCGAGCTATCATAGTATCCCAGACAGTAACAGTGTTATTTTTGTATTTAGGACTTGCGTTCACTTTGGTGCCAGTCGAGTGTTGGCACATAAGTAGTACAGATTGCTAGCTCGCTAAGCTAACTACCTTGCTCACTAGATAGCTAAGCTAACTATCTTGCTGGCTAGCTAGCCATTTAAAGTTAACTAAGAGGGAATGTTATGAGGACAGGGCTGCTTGCTTGGTGAAGTGTACTTTGATTATTTACTTTTTAAATACGCTGGCTGTGGCAAGCTAATCACCGTCAAACCACCATGCAAATCTCTCTCACTTTGTGACCTCGTGATGTTCAATGAGCAGCTCTTAGAGCGCCCTCTACAGGCAAGCATTGAAAATGTTAACAAAATGAGCATACTTATTTGTTTATTCTATGTATATAATATCGGTGCTTTATCTGTTGAATAAAGACTGATACAAATATTTATGTGAAAGGCCAATATCGGACGATAATATCGGTCGTGCTCTAATAAAAATGGTATCCATGAGTTCATCTGACTCTGGAGAAGTAAATAAAGGGCTTCAATGACAAAATCCTAAAGTCTCCCTTTAAGCAAAAAAGTACATTTTGTGTACACTACATCATCACGCACTGATTTTTATCCACATTAAGTCTATTTTGTGGAAACATTCCACTGGAGGGAAAAAGCACATATTTTCTTTATGCAGATTCTAGAATATCTGCATGAAAATTAATTGGATGGAAGCCCAGCTAGTGATTGACAGTATACAGGTATTATTGCATGTTGACTAACCAATCACAATGAACTAGATTAAATCTAGTCATGATCAGTTTATATATTTGATTCAGGTAAATTTAGTAGATTGGCTTAATATGGCATTGATGTTGTTGGTTGGCTAGCAAGCAAAACTTGGCATTACACATTGTTCACTTTTGAGAAAATTGGTCCAGCCAATTGGTAGCTAACTATTGTTAGTTCAAATGAAGAAAAGTATGTACTAATATGAAAGTGCAACTGTAAAATATAAATGCATAAAACCCACCATAGCTTAATTTATGAATGAGGACCCAGGGAGAGGGTTCTCGGTTGAACCTGGATGCGCTTCGGACTGTCTTTGCACTTTGAAACCCAAGCCCACTGTTAGGTATAGCACCGCACACAGAGCAAAATGAACTATGGTTAGTGGCAACCCAATTATGGTGACCGGATGTGTGTTGAAAGGAGTCGGTGTATTGAAAGCAAATCAGCTAATTCGGTGTTGTATCGACGTGCCTGCTGACCTGAGGTGGTTCCTACTGGGCGACTATCACAGCTGTGTCGCTGGCGGGAGCTGACGTGGCAAGTTTCCCTCCCATGATTTTATTAAAAGTAGGATAGCAACCTACACAAGAAATAACTAATATTGATAACCATCTACATGTCACCTTGATACATGCATAGGCCTACAATCTACTACTGCATAGGCCTACAATCTACTACTGCATGTGGAGGGCATGAACGGCAACAACACCGAGATACAGTGTTCTTCAGCAACAGCGTAGGTAGTAGCTACCTAGTGGCTAATATCAGGGTGACATTCACGTATAAGAACACGTATACAACGCATGAAGCAACAGTACACCATCAGTACTTTTAATAAAAAATAAAAACAATTGTCAGTTTTACAACTGAACATTTACCATTATTTGTGTAAAACTAACAGTGAAATATAACTCCGACTCATCCTCTGGCTTCAAAACAGAAGTCCAAACTTTCGCGGTACGTTAGTTGCATGGTAAGAAACAAAAAAAACACTACTTAATCAAAATCGCCTAACCTATAGCAGAGCGCTTGATACACCAACTCCTTTCCACACGCCCACTACTTTCATTTCGACACACCCACTCGCCCATACTCCGGTCGTCATATTGAGCGGCAGCTACCCCCTTCTCGACGAAATGGTGCGGGGTCCAAATACTTGCCTTGCCAAAAGCCCCACGTCATGATCGATAAAATGGATGTCTACTGAAATTGAGAATTTTTCCAGACTACAGAACTAGACTTGGCAGATCATTCTAAGTGGACTATTATGGTGGACTCAGAGATAGAACTGCATTGAGCACCAGAGTCAATGCAGTGCTGTTTAGTGATGCCACTGCAGAACCGTGTCAGTAGCTTAGCTTAGCTTAGCTTAACTCAGTATCAGTAGTATCAGTACCTTGTGACCTAGCTTATGAGCATATTGCACTTGACATCTGTATCGCTGTCCATTCAGCATTCTGACACCAGATATGGATATGGCCATGTCATTATGAATACTGACAATTTATATTTGTTGACTAGTTAATATCTCATTATAAAACACAAGGCATAAAAAAGAAGAGATCAGACCTTGATGAAACATCCAGTCAAGCAAAAACATTACCACAACATGATTAAACCTCTAATCATATGTGGTTTGAAACAAGACATGGATCCTACCTCAGATGGGCTCTCGGAAAAAGAGAGATGGGGGAGTGTTAAGTCGTTTGCATATTAGGTTTGGTTTTCTCCTAGCTGAACTTGGCTAGAGCAAAGTGAGCATCTGTGCCTCACATGGGGCGACAGTGTAGCCTAGTGGTTAGCGCATTGGACTAGTAACCGAAAGGTTGCAAGTTCAAATCCCCGAGCTGACAAGGTACAAAATCTGTCGTTCTGCCCCTGAACAGGCAGTTAACCCACTGTTCCTAGGCCGTCATTGAAAATAAGAATTTGTTCTAACCTCTTGAAACTCCCCATCCCGGATCCGGGATTGTGACTAAGCCTCAGGCTCATTAGCATAACGCAACGTTAACGATTTCTGAAAATCGCAAATAAAATTAAAATAATGCGTTTGCTCTCAAGCTTAGCCTTTTCTTAACAACACTGTCATCTCAGATTTTCAAAATATGCTTTTGAACCATAGAAATTGACTAATTTGTGTAAGAGTATGCAAAGCTAGCATAGCATTTTGTGTAGCATGTAGCACGCAACATTTTCACAAAAGCCAGATAACCAAATAAATAAAATCATTTACCTTTGAAGAGCTTCTGATGTTTTCAATGAGGAGACTCCCAGCCACATACCAGATGCGCAGTGTTTCCTGAAAGCGTCTGTGTGTAGGAGAAATCGTTACGTTTTCTACATTGCGCCTGGCTACCGAAACGAACCGAAAATGCAGTCACCTACAACGTGAAACTTTTTCCGGATTAACTACATAATATCGACCGAAACATGGCAAACGTTGTTTGGAATCAATCCTCAAGGTGTTTTTTCACATATCTCTTCATTGACATGCAGTTCGTGGAAGCTTGCTTCTCTCTCTGTGTTCCATGGAAAAATACTGGCAGGTGACTTTTGCGCACCAATTTCGGCGCAGGACACCGGGCGGACACGTGGTAAATGTGGTCTCTTATGGTCAATCTTCCAATGATCTGCCTACAAATACGTCACAATGCTGCAGACACCTTGGGGAAACGACAGAAAGGGCAGACTCATTCCTCTTGCGTTCACAGCCATATAAGGAGATCATGAAAGACAGAGCCTCAAAAATCCTTGTCATTTCCTGGATGCCATGTCATCTTGGTTTTGCCTGAAGCTCACGTTAAAGGGCACGCACAGAGAAGATATTTGTATTTCTGGACACGTCAGAGTGTTTTCTTTCGAACAGTAGCAATTATATGCATAGTCGAGCATCTTTTTGTGACAAAATATCTTGTTTAAAACGGGAACGTTTTTCTTCCAAAAATGAAATAGCGCCACCATAGGTGTAAGAGGTTAACTGACTTGCCTAGTAAAAAACAAAACAAAAAAAACATACACCCTTAAAAAAACACTTAAAAATGTCTCTTGAGACACCGTAGCCAGTATATGTAACAGTATAACTTCAAACCGACCCCTCGCCCATACCCAGGCGCGAACCAGGGACCCTCTGCACACATCAACAACAGTCACCCACGAAGCATCGTTAACCATCGCTCCACAAAAGCAGTGGCCCTTGCAGTGGCCCTTACATGTACAAAAGCAGTGGCCCAAAAGCAGTGGCCCTTACATGTACACTTCCTCAAAATAGTATAAATTAATCTAAGATAACTAAAGAAATTGTCATAAATTTTGACGTTTTTGCCGAGGAAGTCTTAGTCATGCAATTTTACATCTAACTAAGATGTTTGGTGCCTTATTTCTCAAGAAAAATGTGCATCTCTCGTTGAATGACAACAGACACTACATTGAATAATCTGTTGATCACCGACAAAGGTGCATAGACTTCGTCTAGAGTTAAGTGCAAAAGCAGACGAAAAATCCCTTGCCGAAGACCAAAATGTGACAATGTCATCATAATATATGCACAAACTGATTTGAATAGAAAGCATGTGGATGCCAAAATGTACCCAGGTTTGCCCAAAATCCAGAAACACCCAAGAGATTCCATACATTGAAACTTGTTTGGGGGAGTTTTCACTCTCCTCCTCCTCTCTCTCCCTTTAGTGCTGTACTGAAACAGCTGCAAAAAAAACGGGTCACGTGATGACGTTGCTGGATGTAGGCCTAGCTCCGTTGCCAGCAAAATCATGATTCAGAAGTTCAAAAAAGTGTGGACAAATTCCTTATTTTATTGGAAGCGCCTGGCAGAATGAGTTATTTTTGTCAAAAGTACTATCGGTTTTGGTTCAGTTAAAGTGTACTTTTTCACCTAAAACATTTTTATATCATTATTTTATGTCGTTGACTGCCACAGCAGAGGAGATGGGTAGCAACCACATATGTGCGCCCTTCTGGGGGAGACCCTGCTACATTAAATATGTATATGCCCTTTTATGGAGCTTTGGGGGTGGGGGAGAAGACGCTGATGAGAAACTTGACAGAGTTAGGCATATCGCAGGTAAAGTTAGTTACGCAAAGTTGAAAAAGAGATGGCAGCGAGAGCAAGCTGGTGTTCGGTCCCTGGCTGCACTTTGTACAGGAAATCAAGGGAAGAAGGCACCAAATTTTACTGTTCTCCGATAAATGATATAGAGATGCAGAAGATGGTTAGTAGCAATTTGAAATAGTAAATACGATGTAAATACTCCTGCAGCCAACCTTGCATCACTGCGCGTGTAGCATGCATATGAACGAAATATGGACTGTGTCCCAATCGACAAGGATGCTGCCTTTTGAGGCAGCTCTTCTAGGCAGGACGTAATAATTGGCCTGTCCCAATCCCAAGGTACCTTAAAATGCTGCCTTCTAAGGCAGCATCCCATGTATCCTTCGCTAGGAAGGCTATCCCATAACACCTTGCAAAATAATGACGGACCGAAGTCCCCGCTTGGGAGAAAAAGAATGAGGAGAACTTCGCGAAATGTAACTATAAAGTTATTTATTCACCAAATGATGTTAAAATGTCCAACAAATTACTTTCATATGTTGTTTATCAGCCCATTGACAAACTAGCTAGCTAGCTAACACGTTGGACGTGATAGCTAGCTAACGTTAGTAGGCGAACTATCGTCCTGCTTATCGGCTGCTTAGAGATGAACAACTAAACAAACGAGGACTAATCGTAGATTCAGCAATGTGTAAATTGCCATGTGTTTTTATATCATGAAGTAATGAACTTGCTAGCCAGCTAAAGACATGTAGCAAATATTGTTTCCCCCATTTGTTTTAAAGGAAAGAAGTGAGAAACCTGATCACATTGCACTCCATTGCATTGGCTTGGGAGGAGAAAACAGTTCTGTCCAAATAATTTTTTTAACAGACAGCTGTGTTCTGTTCATTCTAGGCTTGCTTGCCAGCCAAGTTATTTGTTTATTCTGTTGATGAGTCTGATTAGCTAGCTTGCTAACTAGCGGCATGCAGTGTCTGTTTACCTAACTTTAGGTTTGGTGTTACTAGTTAAAATTAGAGGCTGAGTTATTTTACTCTTCTGTAAACCACTGAACAAGTCTAAAAATATGCAAAACTGTTAACAAAAAGATTGGACCAATAGCAGAGGCTAATTTCGCCCCCCTTGTCTCTGCTTGAAGGACATATCACCCTGATACCCTGCATATGTAAAGAACTTGTTGGGAACCTCCCAGCCACTAGGATAGTCACCATATCCCAGGTTCTTATTATGGAGTGTGCAACATCACAGTGTTATATAGAAATAGATTCACCCATGTTATTGTTTATCATGCAGATTTGTCAGGACATTGTAACTTATGAAGCTCATTCTTCTTATTCAGATGTGATTTTCTGTCCCAGGGGATTGCACTGTGTGCAAGTCTTCCATGTACTGAACAAGTTTATGAATGTTGGAGGTTAATCTACTTAAAATGTCCCTCACTTGGGAATTACCTATTTTGTACAATGGACTTTATTTTAAGGACTCATGCACAGATACAGGAAAACCAATAAAAGTGTTAATATTTATTCAAAATGACAAGTGTTGATGTCTCCATGTTTCTGGTTTTGAAGTTTGGGCATCTGGTGCCTGCAGTTTCTGTCTAATCCCCTGCAAGGAGATTGAAATGCATTAATAATATTACAATGCTGTATTAATTTCATTGAATATATACAGTACCAGTCAAAAGTTTGGACACACCTACTCATTCAAGTGTTTTTCTTTAGTTTAACTATTTTCAACATTGTAGAATAATAGTGAAGACATCAAAACTATGAAATAACACATACAGAATCATGTAGTAACCAAAAAAGTGATAAACAAATCAAAAAGTATTTTATATTCAAGATTCTTCAAAGTAGCCACCCTTTGCCTTAATGACAGCTTTGCACACTCTTGACATTCTCTAAACCAGCTTTTTGAGAGTCACCTGGAATGCATTTCAATTAACAGGTGTGCCTTGAATGAGTAGAAACTGAAACACTGGAATGAGCAAAAGTTTGGACACACTTACATTTACATTACATGACTTAAATGTAAATGTAATGTAAATGTAAGTGTGTCCAAACTTTTGACTGGTACTTTATATGTTTGATATGCATTTATATAATTATATTTGACATGTTATCCTTCATCACATGCCAGTATTTGTAGCCAATGCATTTAGCTTACATTAGGATGAAGTAGCCTAGGCTGCCTTATCTAGTTTAGACTGCATCATATCACCTTTCAATATCAGTTATCAACTAATATGAAAACATGTTATCCTGAACATCAGTGTAAGAGAGATAGACACTGTAACCTTACATTGCAGAATAGAATATCCCAAAAGTCATGGTATTAAATAAAACATAGGCTATAGAGTTTTGGGCTATTGTGAAAACATGGACACACTAACGATCCCGCTCATAGAGGTTTACGATAAGTGATCATTCAATAACGTTTGGCTACTTACTCATTAGATAACTGTCCATTTGGCCCAGCTGGAACAGGGGTGAGTCTCCCATTCGTTTTTGGAATACAGATTTCTTTTTTCAGGACACCAGAGTTTGTTGGCAGCAAAATCCCAGTGGTCGCAAAAGCAAACTAACTGCTCCTCATCATCATCCTCCATTTTTGTAAGAATAGTAGTCACGTATTCGAATTCTCCACAGCACAAACATTCCTCCTTTGAGGAATTGGAGCGCAATTGCCACAACTGCATGACCAGTCGGTCTTGATCCTGGGGATGGGTTGGGATCTGTGGTACAGCTACTGCTGCGTCTTAGGTGGCAAGAGCAGCAGCGGCCATCTGAAGCTTAATTTGCCCCAATTCTTCACCCGAATACTCAGGCTCAAATAAATACGGTTCGATCTGTGCACCTCCAGTTGTTTTCTTCATCACTCATGAGTATGTCATAGTCAGACATATTTGTAGGTGTTTTGATTCATTTGTATAACTAACGTGTAACGCTGTCTTCACTTGCCCCCAAAGAAAATGTGCATCTTTGGATAAGGGCATAACGTGCAGTTTCTACGTAGAAGGGATTCCCCTGAGAGCACACATGTGCAGTTGTTACCCATCTCCGCTGCTGTGGCAGTCAGCTTCATAAAATAATTATATAAAATCATCTCAAATGTTTTAGGTGAAAAAGTACACATTTCTTGACTCAAAGAATTGAGGCAAGAATTAAGCGTCAGTATAGAGACAAAGTTGAGTTGCAATTCAACGGCTCAGACACAAGACATATGTGGCAGGGTCTACAGTCAATCATGGATTACAAAAAGAAAACCAGCCCGGTCATGGACAACAACGTCTTGCTCCCAGACAAACTAAACAACTTCTTTGCTTGCTTTGAGGACAATACAGTGCCACTGACACGGCCCGCTACCAAAACCTGCAGGCTCTCCTTCACCGCAGCCAATGTGAGTAAAACATTTAAACGTGTTAACAATAGCAAGGCTGCCGGCCGAGACGGCATCCCTAGCCGCGTCCTCAGAGCATTCGTAGACCAGTTTGCTGGAGTGTTTACGGACATATTCAATCAATCCCTATTCCAGTCTGCTCTTCCCACATACTTCCAAAGGGCCACCATTGTTCCTGTTCCCAAGAAAGCCAAGGTAACTGAACCAAACGACTATTGCCCCATAGCACTCACTTCAGTCATCATGAAGTGCTTTGAGAGACTAGTCAAGGATCATATCACCTCCACCCTACCTGACACTCTAGACCCACTCCAATTTGCTTACCGCCCCAAATAGGTCCACAGACGACGCAATCACACTGCACACTGCCCTAACCCATCTGGACAAGAGGAATACCTATGCAAGAATGCTGTTCATCAATTACAGCTCAGCATTTAACACCAAAGTACCCTCCAAACTCGTCATAAAGCTCGAGACCCTGGGTCTCGACCCCGCCCTGTGCAACTGGGTCCTGGACTTTCTGACAGGCCACCCCCAGGTGGTGAGGGTAGGTAACAACATCTCCACCCCGCTGATCCTCAACACTGAGGCCCCACAAGGATGCGTTCTCAGCCCTGTACACCATGTTCATCCATGACTGCGTGGCCATGCACGCCTCCAACTCAGTCATCAAGTTTGCAGACGACACTACAGTGGTAGGCTTGATTACCAACAACGACGAGAAGGCTACAGGGAGGAAGTGAGGGCCCTCGGAGTGTGGTGTCAGTAAAATAACCTCACACTCAACGTCAACAAAACATAGGAGATGATTGTGGACTTCAGGAAACAGCAGAGGGAGCACCACCCTTTCCACATCAACGCGACAGTAGTTGAGAAGGTGGAAAGTTTTAAGTTCCTCGGCGTACACATCACGGACAAACTGAAATGGTCCAGCCACACAGACAGCGTGGTGAAGAAGGCGCCTCTTCAACCTCAGGAGCCTGAAGAAATTTGGCTTGTCACCGAAAACACTCAAACTAACAGATGCACAATCGAGAGCATCTTGTCGGGCTGTATCACCGCCTGGTACGGCAACTGCTCTGCCCACAACCGTAAGGCTCTCCAGAGGGTAGTGAGGTCTGCACAACGCATCACCGGGGGCAAACTACCTGCCCTCCAGGACACCTACACCACCGATATCACAGGAAGGCCAAAAAGATCATCAAGGACAACAACCATCCGAGCCACTGCCTGTTCACCCCGCTATCATCCAGAAGGCGAGGTCAGTACAGGTGCATCAAAGCTGGGACCGAGAGACTGAAAAACAGCTACTATCTCAAGGCAATCAGACTGTTAAACAGCTATCACTAACATTGAGTGGCTGCTGCCAACATACTGACTCAAATCTCTAGCCACTTTAATAATTAAAAATTGGATGCAATAAATGTATCACAAGGCACTTTAAACAATGCTAATTAATATAATGTTTAAATATCCTACATTACTCATCTCATATGTATATACTGTACTCTATACCATCTACTGCATCTTGCCTATGCCGCTCGTTCATCGCTCATCCATATATTTATATGTACATATTCTTATTCATTAATTTACACTTGTGTGTATAAGGTAGTTGTTGTGAAATTGTTAGATTACTTGTTAGATATTACTGCACTATCGGAACTAGAAGCACAAGCATTTCGCTACACTCACATTAACATCTGCTAACCATGTGTGTGTGACCAATAAAATTAGATTTGAAATCAGATAGTACTTTTGACAAAAGTAGCCCAATAAAACAGTGAATTTGCCCACACTTTCTGAATCCTGAATTCATTGCCAGTGTAGCAGAGCTTGGCCTACATCCCACCCCTTACAGAACCAATCAGTCGATAGTCGAGAACAATCATCAGAAATCACGCGATATGAATTAGACAGTGGGGCATCGCCTGACCTACTAGTTGGTCAGAAGCTTCAAATCAACGTTTCATATCGTAATTTCCAAGTAGGCTGTAATGATATTTTTTATTGTGCTGTAACTGAAACTAGAAGATCTTCTGATGTCCTTTCCCTTCGTCAAAGGTACGTAATGGATTTTAAAAGTGTTTTAACCCCGGGGTAGCACACTAATATGACCCATAGTGGGAAAGAATTTGTTTTTGAGTGCAATTCGATCTACAGTACATCTACACCACAACTATGAAACATTGATTTGAACTTTCTGACCAACTAATTTCAATTGTATTGGGTGTACATCCGGCAACGTCATGAGTCACGTGACCCGTTTATCTTCAACCTAGCTTCAGGCGGCGCCCCACTGTCTGATTCATATCGGTTGATTTCTGATTATTGTTGACGGTTATAGAGTGATTGCAATTGTATTGGATGTACATCCGGCAACGTAACCCGTTTTTTTGGCAGTTGTTTCAGTAGAGCACTACAGGGAGAGAACAAACTCCACTGAACTAGTTTCAATGTGTGGAATCACTTGGGAGTTTTCGGACTTTGGGTAAACTTCTCCTTTAAATAGTGTGTCCCAGGAATCACCCTTAGTGGTGTGTGCAACACCTAGATGCATCCAGTTTTCAAGGATACAGTATCTTCAACCTAGCTTCCAGTTTCCCCTGAACTGGACGTGGGGACTGTGCTCAGGCATTTATTTAACGCCTGCTAAGTTAGGTTAGCCATGAAATGACAGCAATTGCAAGCCCCAACCACAAGATCAAAAAAAAAACATGGCTTTATCTGTTGAGTCTACAGGTGACTGCTGCGAGGCCTATTTGATTGGGAAATCGATAAGATTCCCCTGAGATAATTATTTGGACAAAAACCACCCTTGCGGGAAATGTAAAGACTTTATATTGTGGCGTGGCCAGAGAGCAATAACAAAGGAATGCGCCGGGTTATGGAGTCATGGCTCTCGATATTGGTTGAAGATTTTGAAGCATCAGCGGCATACCAATAATTGTCTACTTCAGACCGAGGTTGTAATAATGTCTAGTTGAATTTGTCTTTGAACAAAGGTTACAAAGTAGTCTAGATACAACCAACCAATACTCCATTAGAATGTTACTTTGAAACAGTATATTTGTGGATACTTACTTGAATCTTCCCTGACAGTGTTGACACAGGTCTCCAACCCATCCTTGGTCACAGACGCAAGTCCCATTGGTGCATTTCCCAGAGAAGCAATTTTTATCACAGGACTTGGAGACTGATGCTTCGGTGTAAAACACCAAGTACAGCATAAGAAATGCCCCAAAATATATTTGTATGTCCTGGGGTCTCGAATTTGAATATTTAGTCCATGTGCGTCGACGCATTCCTCGGCAGTCCCCACCCATTCTACTTTAGAAACAGGTAAAGGTCTACTTTTCTGGTGAAGACTCCCTTATTCACACTTAAACAGCTGGAGTGACCAACTATATGTCACTTATTGGTTATACATCATTTGTAAAGAAAGCATGGGCGTATACATGGGATAGCCATAAAGCGTAATAATACATACACTCAACGTCCAAATATGCTTATTTATAGGCTATAGAAACATAACTCTGAAATCTGAGCATATTGCTGGAGTCATCTCAGGCAACTAACGTTAGAGCATCATCGGACAACGAAGCCTGCAAATTTGCACTGACTTTAATGCACTCCTATTAAACTTTCTTGAACTAATGCACACACCGTTATTCCCTCAGGCTAAGAAGCCATTTTAAAAAAAAACAAAGAAAATTGTTGTGTATAAGTTGTAGGCCTATTCTAAATGAAGTATTTTCCAAGCAATTTTCAAGTTCGTCATTCTAATGTTTCCAGAAAAACTGGAAGAAAATAGTTTGTCACAGGATTGATGTTAGTTCTGGATTCCTATTTCCATTGCAAGAGTCGGTTTTGGATGTTGTTCGCTGCGGTGGAGAATGCAGCAACCCGGACAAATAGATCAAGTTGACCGTTCTCCGTTCCGCTTTTTCCCACGTCCAGGTTAGGCGCATTCACCGAAGATAACGAGTTATTTGCATTAAATCCTTTTAATCCTTGTCAGAGAGAGCGATATTCACCGATAAATAACAACACGAGTCCCCTACATGAAGATGCTCGCACAGCTGGTTTTTCAACGGTGAAACTCCTGGACAAAGCTCCGAGCATGAGCAGTGCAAAATTACGCATTTAAAGAGACAGTAGCTACACGATTCAGCTGTATGGAGCGATAGTGTTCCTGACGTATACCTGGGAATTACAATACTAGAACAGCGAAAACCTGCTAATGTTGGGATACACGTCAGCCATTTTGGTCAGGGAGCAGGTCAACCATGGTTTACCAGTGCTGTGATAAGATATTGTGTAAAATAATGTATTTGAAGAATTTATCAGCACAGTTTGATAGATAGCTAGCCAGGCAGTTTTAGAGTAATGATTCCAAACATTTTTCAAATGAACTGACAATATGCCAACATTACATTTTAAGCTGCAATATGTAACTTTCTGGATGAAGACAAATTTCACAGAAATGTAAGCATTGAAAGCAAGTCTAAGAAGAGGTAGATCTGTTCTATATGCACTATTTCTATGCTTCCCGTTATTACATTTTGTTTTTGGATCTTTTACTTCCAGTTTTGTACACTAGCTTCAAACAGCTGAAAATACAATATTTCACAGTGATTTAGATGGTATAATGATTTTCTACACTATACTTGCATGTTTTGTCACATAAACTAAAATGAGAATTTAAGCAACTAGGAAATGGCAGGGTGATTTCTGCATAGTGTATCTTTAAATAATGCAGTCAATTCACAGCTGGCTGAAATCTGTTGATGTGATAGGATTTAGACAAGTTGTAAATGCAACAATTACTTATGTTGTATCATATAATAGAACTAACAGATTTCCAAGAAAACAAAAATGTTGACATTTATGGTCTGTTTACATATATTTTAGAGGCTATATGCAGAAAATGTATAAAAAACCCGTATAAACTGTATTTATAATTATATGACAAATTTTAGCTTGACAATAATTCTATTGCAACATTTGTTATGTATCACATGCCTACAGGATTATGCCTCTACTGCCATTCATTCTGATTAGACTGGATTTCTTCCTGACCTTCATGGCTGCCATTTTCACCTCCATTCTGGAACTTTGTGGGTTTATGACATACCGCTATAGTGATTTAATAGGATCTCTATGGTCCCTATACAGAACCTTACCACAATCACATCACATAATTTTCCCATGGGCAATTTCAAACCATTGTGGCAGAAATGTTTTCCTGTCTTTGTTACTGACCTCAAGTTCCCTTGGCTCTGCTAATATTTTTCATCTCAATTTGTTTTAAATGGCACACACTTGACTTGAGGCCAGGAAGATGATCGATTATAGATGCTGTTGAACAAGTACAATAACCAACCATGGATTCAGCCTTTTCTACTCAACCAAGAAAATAAGCTGTCATTATAAAAATGTAACTGGTTTGCCATAAAATTGCCTAGGCCTACATATGTTGAGTGAGTTTTATAATTATAAATGAAATTTGTTGTTTTGGTTTCAATCGAATTGTCAAGAATCAATATACATTTTTCTTTGTAATTTTCCTCGCGATGGGACTATGCGACCCAATCAATATTTCTGCATTGACACCAGGGTGAGAAAAATTCTAAGCTGCATAATGAAATTTACCCAAGCAACAAGAATACAAAGCCAGCATAAATGGTTCACTGTGGTATTTGAATAATTTTTCAGAGTTGTAATGAGGATTCAGGTCTGACCTTGTTCATCATCACCTTCAGTAGCATTATCAGTCTAAATGGTCATCATCATTAGGTCCTGTCCTCCGTTTGCTATTCTGGGTGATATAATTAAGCTGCTTACACATGCCAATGGTAAAAAGTCACTTGTTGCTTTAGTAAAAAAAAACATGAGTATTTGTTTCCATAAAATACAAAAGATTAAGATTCTCTTGGGAAATGTTGAAGAGGTCATGTTCAATTTTGTTTGGGGGGGATTATTTTCCACTAAGTGAATGTACTTTGGAGGAGAGGAATGTATCTGTGTTGCTAGAAACAGAGCAACACAGAGATAATTGCATTATAGAATGAAAAACATTAGAGAGAACGTTGAATTCAATTAATCCCAAAATGTTCCTCTTTGTCCAACAGCTGTGAGTGGGGCTGAAGTAGCATCGGGGAAAAGAGCCATCCTAGCTGGAAAGACCTTGAAGATATAGGTTAGTGGCAAAGCCCCCCAAAATTGTAGATACACCGAGGTATAACAAAACACAACAATGTTTTTTCAAATCTATGATATCTCTAATTTATTAAATGGATGGTTGTGTAAAAATATTTTACTGCAAAAGTGGTTAAAGTGATAGATATTGTGACACACCCTCTAAACTCATGGGCCACATAAACGTATGTTACCCAACATTGAAACTCTGAAATAACTAAAAACAAGTAGTCAGTTGTTTGCCAGACATACACAAACAATTAGTGTAAGAATATCTTAATTAACCTTGGAAATATAGACCTGTAAACATAGAAATCAAATAGGCAGAAATATCAACTATGAATATTTATGATGAATGTAACCTTTACTTTTGGTAGTTGAGGATTAGACAACTTTGTTCGCATTCAGTGCTGTATGGTCCTGCCTGACAAAAATACATAGTTACATGTTTTTTATTGTTATGGTTATTATAATTGTCTCCAAGGAAAAGAAGTGGGCTCAAACATTTAAATAAAAATTGTTAGTAACTGCCAGAAGGGAGGATTGATGGTGAATTAGGCTTATAAATGACAGTTTGGGAGATTCAGGATGGTATTGACATTACATTGGAGATTTGCAATTCCTATGACATGTGAAGGCACATTAAGTTGATGGCATTTCTTGTCTAAGAGTCTTAGGTTGTGTTTGTTCATTGTGGTGAACACCTGCCTTATGCGCTTGTCATTATGTGTGGTTGCATCCTCCCCATACACCATAATGTCACCAAGTCAACATACAGTATATTGCAGCTCCAGGGCTGACAGCCAGGATGGTGGACATGATTTTCTAGAAGAAGCAATGTGCCAGCACAACCCAAACAGATTAAGAGTGCACCGGAACATACCAATATGCATCACGAATGCACTGAGCCAGTGGAAGCTCATGTTAGATTTAGGCTGCCGTTTTGGATTAGCAATGAATCAAAGCTCACTTCTAAACGATAAGGAGGTGACTTAATAACCCAATCCTGGAGGCACAAGTTTTACCACAGTGGGGGCAAGTTGTAATGCTCGGGAGTGGGTGTTCGAGTCCAGGGTTGGATTCTCTTTCCTTTCATTGGAGCCTCAAAGTTGCCTCATTGATCCTCAAAGAGGCTTGTGTCTTAAAATACTTGGTGTTGCCATGCCAAGCACTCTGCTGCCATTTCTATATCCAGACAAAGGTGTTTGAGTGTAATTATGGTGGGCATATTGGATTCCCAACATAATTCAATTATAGGTCATAATTATTGATTATAGGTCATAAGTACAGTACACAAATCTGAATAATTGTCTCTCATTTAAAACATGTAGAGCGGTTATACAGGTGATTAAACCACAATTGAATGGTACTGTGGCAGCCATATTGGTTTGTGGACATCATTATGGACGCCCCCTAACGTAATTGCAAGAGTAGGGGCTGAACATATAAAATCCACAGAGGAACCTTTGACTGGAAAAAAGTTCAGTGTTCCATGTCTGAGTATAGCCACAACATAAAAATAAAATAAAAAACGTGTAACTGTTTGTTTTACTGGCAGGACCATCCAGCACTGAAAGAGAGCAAATTTGACATGGAAAGTTATCTATTAATCAGCTACTAAAAAGGTAGGCTTACATTCATCATAAATATCCTTAGATGATATTTCCGCCTATTGTATCTCTGTGTTTACATGTCTGTATTTCCTAGAATGTTGATGAAAAGACAATGGTTTTGTATAAAATTACACAGTGGACACTGATCCTTTCTTTAGACACTGGGCCGAGATAAGAGCATCACATGATGAACAGAACATATATTTCTAGATCATCATTTTCGCATTAATTAAGAAAGCTAAACATACAGTACCAGTCACAAGTTTGGACACACCATTCAAGGGTTTTCTTTATTTTTACAATTTTCTACAAAGTAGCGACCCTTTGCCTTGATGACAATTTTGCATACTCTCGTCATTCTCTCGGCCAGCTTCACCTGGAATGCTTTTCCAACAGTCTTGAAGGAGTTCCCACATATGCTGGGCACTTGTTGGCTGCTTTTCCTTCACTGCGGTCCAACTCATCACAAACCGTCTCAATTGGGTTGAGGTCAGGTGATTGTGGAGGCCAGATCATCTGATGCAGCACTCCATCACTTTCCTTATTGGTCAAATAGCCCTTATACAATCTGGAGGTGTGTTGGGTCATTGTCCTGTTGAAAACAAATTAAAGTCACCCACACCATTACACCTCCTCCTCCATGCTTCACGGTGGGAACCACACATGTGGAGGTCATCCATTCACCTACTCCGTGTCTCACAAAGAAATGGCGGTTGGAACCAACAAACTCAAATTTGGGCTCATCAGACCAAAGTACAGATTTCCACCGGTATAATGTCCATTGTTCGTGTTTCTTGGCCCAATGAAGTCTTTTCTTATTATTGGTATCCTTTAGTAGTGGTTTCTTTGCAGCAATTCGACCATGAAGGCCTGATTCACAGTCTCATCTGAACAGTTAATGTTGAGATGTGTCTGTTACTTGAACTCTGTGAAGCATTTATTTGGGTTGCAATTTCTGAGGTTGGTAACTCTAATGAACTTATCCTCTGGAGCAGAGGTAACTTTGGGTCTTCCTTTCCTCTGGCTGTCCTCATGAGAGCCAGTTTCATCATAACGCTTGATGGATTTTGCGACTGCACTTGAAGCAACTTTCAAAGTTCTTGAAATTTTCTGGATTGATTGACATTCATGTCTTAAAGTAATGATGGACTGTCATTTCTCTTTGCTTATTTGAGCTGTTCTTGCCATAATATGGACTTGGTCTTTCACCAAATAGGGCTATCTTCTGTATACAACCTCTACCTTGTGTGAGGACAGAAGCTGGGGACGAGAAGCAGCTACAGGGAGTGAACATTTAATGAATTACGGACATGAAACAGAATACGGACAGTGTCTGGACAAGGGCAACGGAAACAACAACAATAGGGAACACATGGGAACACATGGGGAAAGGCAATCAACAAATTAAAGGAGTCCAGGTGAGTTCAATGAAGCACCGCTGCGTGTGATGGTGACCAGTGATGAAGTGCAGGTGCGTATAATGATAGTGACATGTGTATGTAATGAAGGCAGTCTGGTACCTTTGAGTGCTGGAGAGGCAGAGCGGGAACAGGCTTGACACCTTGTCACAACACAACTGATTGTAACTGTTCCCCGCTGCTGCATTGTTTGTTTTCTGTCTTTGTGTTTCGCTGTTCCTGTCCTGTTGCATGTCCGTTCCTAATTAAATGTCAACTCCCCTTACCTGCTTCTATTCTCCAGCGTTATTCCTTACAAGGAAAGAAATTCCATAAATAAACTTTTAACAAGGTACACCTGTGAATTGAAATGCATTCCAGGTTACTACCTCATGAAGCTGGTTGAGAGACTGCCAAGAGTGTGCAAAGCTGTCATCAAGAGAAGGGTGGCTACTTTGAAGAATCTCACATGTAAAATATATTTAGATTTGTTTAACACTTTCTTCATTACCACATGATTCCATATGTACTATTTCATAGTTTTGATGTCTTCACTATTATTCTACAATGTAAAAATAGTAAAAATAAAGAAAAACCCTGCAATGAGTTGCTGTGTCCAAAGTTTTGACTGGTACTGTATATATGTGTTTCTGTTTGTTGAGACTATAAGACCATTCCCATTTCAAGCTTATCTTTATTTAAAATAAAAAGTATTTCAGAATATTTAGGCAAATTAGCTGGCGAACTCCTTTATGCTGCTTTGTTGTATACCCCTCAGCTCTGCCATCTGTCCCTACCATAGCCAGATAATATATGAATCATTGGTTAGTATAACAGAGTCTGTTTGCCCACTCGCTGGTTCCCTCATGCGTCCACAAACTGTTACTGCAAGTATTCAATACTGTGGCCCTAAGAGGCAAACTAACTTTCAAAATAATAGGCTGTGAAGTTTTGTAAAAGGCTTCAAAGCTTGGTAAAAGCCTGCGAAATTTCGTAAAAGGCCACAAAATATTTTGTCCAGAGAAATATTTTGGCCTGCGAAGTTTGTTAAAAAGCTGCAAAATATATCAAGGCTTGTAAACTTTGGTGTAAGGCTGCAAAATATTTCGATTTTCCTGCAAAATATTTCCAAAGACCTGTGAAATTCCGTAATGACATAATAAGCACAACATAAACATGTTACAAAGCATTTACAACCGTATGTCATGCTTTGTAAAGGGTTCATAAATGTGACATAACTGTGTGACATAATCACCATGTAAAATGTGACATAACCCACTAGGTTGAATATGATATAAACATGTGCTTTATAAAGAGTGACATGTTGTGTTGAAGGATGGTATGCGCTCTTAAATTATGTCATGTTAGTCACATTACACCAAATCTCGTTCCCAGACACTTCTGCCCAAATATGTGGAAGGTCTGGTGGATAAATGCATCAAACTTGGCCTTCATTAGCGAGGGTTAGGTTTAAAATCACCTTTTGACTCTTAAGTAGTAACGATGACAAATACTTTACTCAGTAAGGTCACTCCTATACAATTCTATGCTCACTCCCACTAAGGCCAACTTTGAATGGTTGATATCCCAGGCTTATATGTGCTGTGTGTCCAATAGGCTGGAGACGACATTACACCAAGGAACACTCACAGTTGAAGTCAGAAGTTTACATACACCTTAGCCAAATACATTTAATATCAATTTTTCACAATTCCTGACATTTAATCCTAATAAAAATTCCCTGTCTTAGGTCAGTTAGGATCACCACTTTATTTTAAGAATGTGAAATGTCAGAATAATAGCAGAGAGAATGATTTATTTCAGCTTTTATTTCTTTCATCACATTCCCAGTGGGTCAGAAGATAACATGCACTCAATTAGTATTTAACAGCATTGCCTTTAAATTGTTTAACCTGGGTCAATTGTTTCGGATAGCCTTCCTCAAGCTTCCCACAATAAATTGGGTGAATTTTGGCCCATTCCTCCTGACAGAGCTGGTGTAACTGAGTCAGGTTTGTAGGCCTTCTTGCTCGCACACGCTTTTTCAGTTCTGCCCACACATTTTCTATAGGATTGAGGTCAGGGCTTTGTGATGCCATTCTAATACCTTGACTTTGTTGTCCTTAAACCATTTTGCCACAACTTTGGAAGTATGCTTGGGGTCATTGTCCATTTGGAAGAACCATTTGCGACCAAGCTTTAACTGCCTGACTGATGTCTTGAGATGTTGTTTCAATATATCCACATAATTTTCTTTCCTAATGATGTCATCTATTTTGTGATGTGCACCAGTCCCTCCTGCACCAAAGCACCCCCGCAACATGATGCTGCCACCCCGGTTGGGGGTGCTTCAAGGTTGGGATGGTGTTTCATCAGACCAGAGGACATTTCTCCAAAAATCACGATCTTTGTCGCCATGTGCAGTTGCAAACCGTAGTCTGGCTTTTTTATGGCGGTTTTGGAGCAGTGGCTTCTTCCTTGCTGAGCAGCCT
Source organism: Oncorhynchus masou masou (assembly GCF_036934945.1). Lineage (NCBI taxonomy): Eukaryota > Metazoa > Chordata > Actinopteri > Salmoniformes > Salmonidae > Oncorhynchus > Oncorhynchus masou. Next base: position 46,229,158 of record NC_088235.1, on the reverse strand, counting down.
TTCAGGTTATGTTGATATACGACTCGTTTTACTGTGGCTATAGATACTTTTGTACCTGTTGTTTCCTCCAGCATCTTCACAAGGTCCTTTGCTGTTGTTCTGGGATTGATTTGCACTTTTCGACACCAAAGTACGTTCATCTCTAGGAGACAGAACGCGTCTCCTTCCTGAGCGGTATGACGGCTGCGTGGTTCCATGGTGTTTATACTTGCGTACTATTGTTTGTACAGATGAATGTGGTACCTTCAGGCGTTTGGATATTGCTCCCAAGGATGAACCAGACTTGTGGAGGTCTACAATTGTTTTTCTGAGGTGTTGGCTGATTTCTTTTGATTTTCCCATTATGTAAAGCAAAGAGGCACTGATTTTGAAGGTAAGCCTTGAAATACATCCACAGGTACACCTCCAATTGACTCCAATTGACTTAAATGATGTCATTTAATCAGAAGCTTCTAAAGCCATGACATCATTTTCTGGAATTGTACAAGCTGTTTAAAGGCACAGTCAACATAGTGTATGTAAACTGCCCACTGGAATTCTGATACAGTGAATTATAAGGGACATAATCTGTCTGTAAACAATTGTTGGAAAAATGACTTTTGTCATGCACAAAGTAGATGTCATGACCGACTTCCCCAAAATATAGTTTGTTAACAAGAAATTTGTGAAGTGGTTGAAAAACCTTTTTTAATGACTCCAACCTAAGCGTATGTAAACTTCCGACTTCAACTGTACCTTGATGAAAACCCCCAACGTAAAGACAAGGAAAGTGTATTTTCTTCTGGAGCCAAGTTACATGTTCTTCAGTACACAAACATGCACACAACAAAAACGAGCCATGCCGCAAGGTTCTGGGCACAATCAGGTTGTTGACACATTCACCAACTCCCCCGGTGGAAGATCAGCCATCAAATGTTGGCACAATTGTAACAGGTTGTAATTAAGTCTTGCTCTCCAGCATGGAAAAAGAAGAGGAATACCTGGTGCGGCAGTCTCAGGTTGGACTATTTCAAAACATCTTGGTTCTGACACACACACACAAGCTTTGCAGGTCAGCAACCAATTTAAATACCTCTCACACCCGACAGTAACCTGTGGATCATGAGAGAACCTTCATAAATCAGCAGAATATTAATAACCTATTTATTGTCACTTGGTGTAGTGTCCTGTAATCCTTAGTTTGAAGTGAGACACCTTTGGTCATTCATTACACATCCATAAAGACTCTATATCGCATGACTCTGTACTTAATTTAAAGTCAGACCCCTTTGGTTCTTTATAACACATACATAAATGCCTTGTATCATATGACATTACACTTAGTATAAAGTCAGACCCATTTAGTCACTTTAACACATAAATGCCTTAAGGTATATATTATGACGCTGTACTTATTATACAGTCAGACACCTTTGGTCATTCGTAACACATACATAAAGGCTTAAAGATGTAAACAAATGAATGAGCACTTAGGCAATTATCAGTCACTGGCCTTTGAAATATTGGTGTTTTGCTTGTGCAAACACCAAAATGTTCACCCAGGTGCAGTAGACAAACAAAAAGCATGTTACTGAATAATGATAGTCCAAAGAGAATGATTCAGTCCTAGTGATTGAGGGCAGAGGGCAAAACCAAATCTAGGTCAGACCCATTTCAGACAAATCCTGTCATATAGCTTCTGTGAGCCAACCATGAGGGAGATCATCGATGAGGATGAAAATGTGACTTCGTATCCTCTGAGCAGCTCATGCTAGAGAGGGTTTATGAAACACTGCCATCTGTCCTGCCTTCAATTTGCAGTGTGTCTAAACAGGGAGGTCTGAGGCTGGCCTGGGCTAAGCTAAATCACTCACAGGATCATCTGTCTTGTTATGTCATGAGAATGAGAACTTGTGCCGATGACCCCCTCTTCTTCAATGACGTATATTCCCCAGGGTCAAACACTCTCTGCAGTCTGGGTTTAAATCAGGTCCCCTCACTCTGTCTCTCTCTCTCTCTGCTGTCCCTTTCCCTCTCTCTGTGATGCTTGTGTTAGGTCTGTATAGCCCAAACGTCCCATTGTTTTCATGTTAGGGACATGGTTTTACAATATATTCTATTTGTCATTTATATATATAGTATATGGGTTTTCCTTGTGATTTCTGTATCAGATCCGTACAGATTAGGGTAAGAACTTGCAGATAGTTCATTTGTTAGGACTTTGTTGAAAGCTGTCTATCAATATGTAGGGCAACTACAGAAAGCTGAATGTATAAAATGTGCTCATGAGTACTACTGGGCATTAAATACGATCACACTCAAGCAGATGCTCACAAGTCCTCAACTGGCAGCTTCATTAAATAGTACCCACAAAACACCAGTCTCAACGTCAACAGTGAAGAGGCGAATCCGGGATGCTGGCCTTCTAGGCAGAGTTCCTATGTCCAGTGCCTGTGTTATTTTGCCCATCTTAATATTTTTTTTTATTGGCCAGTCTTAGATATGGCTTTTTCTTTGCAACTTTGTCTAGAAGGCCTGCATTCCGGAGTCTCCTCTTCACTATTGACGTTGAGACTGGTGTTTTGCGGGTACTATTTAATGAAGCTTCCAGTTTAATGAAGCTGTCACTCTAATGTACTTGTCCTCTTGCTCAGTTGTGCACCAGGGCCTCCCACTCCTCTTTCTATTCTGCTTAGAGACCATTTGTGCTGTTCTGTGAAGGGATTAGTACACAGCATTGTTTGAGATCTTCAGTTTCTTGGCAATTTCTCACATGTGATAGCCTTCATTTCTCAGAACAAGAATAGTGTTTCAGAAGAAAGTTCTTTGTTTCTGGCCATTTTGAGCCTGCAATCAAACCCACAAATGCTGATGCTCCAGATACTCAACTAGTCTAAAGAAGGCCAGGTTTATTGCTTCTTTAATCAGCACGACAGTTCTCAGCTGTGCTAACATAATTGCAATAGGGTTTTCTAATGATCACTTCGCTTTTTAAAATGATAAACTTGGATTAGCTAACACAACGTGCCATTGGAACACAGGAGTGATGTTTGCTGATAATGGGCCTCTGTACGCCTATGTAGACATTCCATAAAAAATCTGCTGTTTCCAGCTACAATAGTCATTTACAACATTAACAATGTCTACACTGTATTTCTGATCAATTTTATGTTATTTAAATTGACAAAAACGTGTGCTTTTCTTTCAAAAACAAGGACATTTCAAGTGATCCCAGACTTTTGAATGGTAGTGTATATTAGGACCTTGACATTAGTCAGATGCACTCGATACTGTAGGTATGGTATACATCGTCCAACGAAATGCTTACTTGCAGGCTCCTTCTTGAAAATGCAACAATAATAACAAATACAGTTTTTTTCGATTGCTAAACGACAGTGGACACAACTGGAGTCACATGTGCAAAACTCTAACTACAGTCTGCACAGCAGCAGTTCATGTGTACCAAACTCTAGTTCATTTTTCATTGCTTGAACACAGTTTTCAAAACTCTACACACTTATCCCATGACTTTAACCACAACCTGCACAACACTGTGGATTTACAGCACTTTGTTCAAATGCTAACACACTGCTGTCAAAACTGTGAACCACACATTCAAAACGGAATAGATTTCAGCCTTGTGCCTTTCAAACACTGCTGATTGCAATTTCAGCTGAAAGGCTAAGCAGGTGTCTTGTTTTAGACTTGTTAGTGAACACACACACATATTACAGTATATATAGGTAGAGCTCAGAAAGACTCATTTTGGAAATGGAACAAGGAAGATGGGTTCGTGGAGGGAGAAGGGTGGCAGGGAGAGGGCGGATGCGTGGAGGAAGACAAAGAAGACAAAGAGCTGTTATTTCAGATGAAATAAGGGCTACACTTATAGACCATGTCGTGAACCATGGTCTCTCATTGAGAGAGGCAGGGTTGAGGGTGCAACCCAATCTGCAAAGATCCACAGTGGCATCTGTAATGCGAATTTTCCATCATACAAACAGGTGAGAGTTACATCCTTACAGTAAATGAAAACTTTACAGGAATCTATTTTGTATTGCAATTATAGAATATTTACACAGATATATATTACAGTAAGTTTGACTGTAAAATATATTTTTACAGCAGGGCCCAAAGGCTGCCCCCAACAGGGGGAAGAGGAAAAATATTTTCAGCTGTGCAGGAAAATGCTATTGTTGACATGGTTGTTGTCAACAATGCAATAAAACTGCGGGAGATTCAAGATAGAGTGCTGGCTGATAATGATATATTTGAAAATGTTAATTCTGTCAGCACAACAACTATTGCTCGAGTCCTAAAGAAACACAATGAAACAGTTATACACTGTACCGTTCGAGAGAAACAGTGAACGGGTAAAAGAGCAAAGATACCAAAATGTCCAGGTAAGACGTCCGAGGTTATGTACACAGCTATACAAAATATTTACAGTAAAAAAAAACACTAGCATTTCTACAGTAAAACTGTGCACTTACTGTTTTTCAGAGAGTAATGGAGGTGGAAGCACTGGAAAGACCACATTCATTTGTATTTATCGATGAAGCTGGATTTAACCTTTCCAAAACACGGCGCAGAGGAAGGAATGTTATAGGTCAAAGGGCCACTGTGGAGGTTCCAGGCCAAAGGGGGGGAAATATCACCAGGGGTGATGCAATGGCCAGTGATGGTTTGCTTCTCAACACACCACTCATTGGCCCATACAACACAGAAAGGCTTATAGCTTTCCTAGAACAGCTCTATACTCAGCTAGTGCCAGCAGAACAGGGGGAGCCAGTAAGAAACGCCCAAGTTTTTGTCATAGTTTGCGATAAAGTTGCTTTTCACCACTCTGCAGCTGTCACAGATTGGTTTGCAGCACATCACAGATTTATGGTTTTGTACCTGCCTGCATATTCACCCTTCCTCAACCCAATAGAGGAGTTTTTCTCTGCCTGGAGGTGGAAAGTGTTTGGTCACCACCCACATGACCAAATGTCTCTTTTGGAAGCCATGCATGCCCGGATGTGAGGACACGAGTCCAGAGGAATGCCAGGGATGGATAAGGCAGTCCAGAAGGTTCTTCCCCAAATGCATGGCAAGAGAAAACATTAGATGTGATGTTGAAGAAAACCTGTGGCCTGATGCTAGAGAGAGGCAGGATTAGCCCCTCAATTATTTGTTCGAATTACAGTATGTACTTTTAGTTTCTACCTTTTTTTCTCATTTCTGTAATTCCGTAAATTACTACAGACTATTGAAGCAAACTGCTAATTTTAATTTACCTTAAAGAATTGTTATGTTCTAAAAATAAAAATAAAAATCATGTGAAAGAATGTCACTCTTTTCTTTGAAGTAAATATTACTTTGCATGAAGTCACTGAAATTGTTCAAACTGTAAAGATGAAAAGTTTGTATTTTCTGTATTGGTGTTTGATGCTAGTGTTTTTACTCTCAGTGTGTTCTGAGTGACAGTGTGTGTTATCTCAGTGAGGGTTGTGCATAGTGTTTGGCTGCACTGAGCGTGTTTTGAGCCATGTGTTAAGAGTTGTGTTGCTTGGAATGAGTTTTGCAGGTGATGTAAACTGTTTAGCTCAGGTGACTGTTGGTAGTGCAGACTGTAGTTAGAGTTTTGCACATGTGACTCCAGTTGTGCCCACTGTCGTTTAGCAATAAAAAAAAACTGTAATAAAAGATAATACGAACATAAAGTAAATGGCTCAGTTGAATAAATATTACAGCATAAGTATAATACAGGAAGAGACAATTTATAGTCCAATATTTACAAGTGTATTAGGGAAGGGGGAATGGGGGGCAGTGTATAAACTGAGCAGTATAATGAGAGTTTGGCTGCAGCAGTGATGTGTGTGTGCGTGTGCGTGTGCGTGTGCGTGTGCGTGTGCGTGTGTGTGTGTGTGTGTGTGTGTGTGTGTGTGTATGAATGAGTGTGTGTGTGTGTGTGTGTGTGTGTGTGTGTGTGTGTGTGTGTGTGTGTGTGTGTGTGTGTGTGTGTGTGTGTGTGTGTGTGTGTGTGTGTGTGTGTGTGTGTGAGTGCTTGTGTGCTAAGGTGCGGAGAATCAGAGCAGCTGGTCAGTCCAGTTCAGCTGTTCAGCAGTCTGATGGCTTGTAGATAGAAACGGTCTCTGAGCCTGTTGGTATCAGACCTCATATTCGATAACAGACAACAGCAGACAATATTTGTCTATGTATAATGTTATCAAGATAAGAATGAGCATTCCAGTATGACCTTGGTTATGGTTGCAATAGCACAAAAGACTGCAATCACCAACCAGATAATTATATTTAGGCCTTAAAGAACTGAGGCTAGGAGGGCATGACTTGTCCGTGTGAGTGATTTGGCCATGTTAACAGACCCCACAGACCCTTGGCTTCAGAGACAGTTGTTGTTTTTTGCTTCAGTGTTTGCCTGTTTGAGAGACACAGTGAAATAAGGACATAGCTTAGTCTGCAGATAGAACCCTCTGCAGTAATTGGAGGCTAATGATCCTTGATAAAGCACAAATCTAATTTCCTCACACCAAAAGCATTTAATAATATCCAGATCATTTTTTTCTTGTTGTACTCTATACAGCAAATGAATAAGAAACACAGGTTCTACACAAATTATCTGCACCTCCCCACAACAGAGAAGGCCCTGAGATGTATCCTAGTGTAGCTCATTGTATAGTGTATAGTCTCCACACTATACATTGTTGGGGATCCTGATACTCGGAATATGGCCATTTATCCATTCATAAAAGAGAACAAGAGAAGCTGCTGATGGGAGACACCAACACACAATGGACAGAGTGAGGGAAAGTGTGCATGTGTACATGCATTTGTGCGTGTATGCATGAGTGCATGTGTGCGAGAGAGAGAAAGACAGACAGAGAGAGAAAGAGAGAGAGAGATAAAGATGTTGACAGCAATATAAAACATTTCAAACTCACTAACGCAATATTAAATGGTTAGAGACATCCTGTTTTTAAATGGTAAAATCCATAGAGGTGGATAGAGGGCCCTTCTTAGCACCTGTGCTTTTATGGATTCTGTAAAAGCATGGGCAGCGCCATTGAGGGCTTTCTCCATTTTAAAGTAGTATATTTTTCTACTTCTGAGACGGTAAACAAACTGAAAAGGTGCATACTACCACCTGGAGTGTGTCTTCAGAACGGGATAAAGGCAATGTTGGTGATTTTCTGCCTTCTGCAGTCATGGAATATTTGCTCAGTATAATAATTGGCTGATCCCTCCTGATGACCTAGATTAAATTATGTGATATTTCCTTAACCTTAAAAGGAAATCCCACCCAGTTGACTTCTTCAAAATCGTGAATGTCCTTAATGGTGCAGTCCATGCTAAAACTGGCTTTGTGGTACTAAAGCTGTCAATCAAAGTCTATGGTATGATCAGGGAGTCTTTCATGTATGGATGACTATGAGGTGTACCAACACAGTGGTCGTGTTCCTGTCCAACTACATTGAAGACATTGCATTGCATCAACCAATGGTTGTGTGCTACATGGTTGACTAGGCAGCACTCGGGCAGATTGCAATATCACATGGTATGGTTAACTGATATGTTAACCACCTTTTCAGGCATTGTGAGTTCTGGCAGGAACGTCACCAGTCTTTACATGCCTCACTATAGTGGAGCATAACCCTGCGTTCATAACCAAGTGAGAAGTTGATATTTACCACATACAACTGGGAAAAATCCACTTGAGCGCCCCTCCAACTGGTAATTACTAGTGCAAAACTCATCTAACATCTCTGAGCTCTGACTTCTCCCACATGCTGACTTTTGATGTCACCTACTAAGTCAATTATCTCTGCAGTTAAATGGAACAAAACATTATTTATAAAAAGCAATCTATTGATATGGTTGTTGAACACTATAATTTGTTTGCGAGCACAATAGCTGTGTCACACCCTGACCTTAGAGATCCTTATTACTCTCGATGTTTGGTTAGGTCAGGGTGTGACTCGGGTGGGAAATTCTATGTCTTCTGTTTCTTTGTTTTTGGCCGAGTGTGGTTCCCGGTCAGAGGCAGCTGTCTATCGTTGTCTCTTATTGGAGATCATACTTAAGCAGCCCTTTTTCCCACCATTAGGTTGTGGGATCTTGTTTTGTGTTTAGTGTCTGAGCTTGACAGAACTGTGCGCTTTCGTTTTTTGACTTTGTTATTTTGTTTGGTGTCACCAATAAAGTTACGATGTACGTCTACCACGCTGCGCCTTGGTCTCCTTCTACCAACGAGAGTTGTAACAAGCTGTAATTTTAGTTTATGGTTGATGCATCTTATTTGTCATTAGCCAATCGGTGCATCCAACCAGTATTTACTTCGTAACAACTGGAAATGACCACCTTCCCAATTGGTTATGAGCACAGGATTAACATGTAATGGGAGGGGCCATTTAGATGTCCCCCACAATAGAGTACCACAGTATGAGTCATAATACCCATAAAACCTAGTGGTCAAAAGGGGAAATGGTTCAATCGTTTTTTCTACCATTAATTTTTCCCAAAGGGGATATTAGAAATGCTTAAAATAAGGGCTGTGTTTCGTGTAGCTTACCCTGGTGTGATGTTTTGAGAACTGTGTAAATCTCTCTAGGACAAGGTGATTTTTATCAATATCATTTGATTTCAAATTTTGTGACTGGTATTTTAAATTCTGATGGTGTTCGAGCATTTAACAAGAGAACTGTGGAGTTTGGTAAATGCACTTCAGTTTAGTGGGCTACATTGACTGAAACCTGTTTTTGAGAAGTGTTCAAGCAATTGAGAAACGTACTTACGTGAAAATAAACTATTACACTTTTTTTGAACTGCATAGTGCTTCTTATCATGAATTGAATTGCCTGTGTCATGTAGCCTTAGCCTTATTTGGGAGCTCCTCTTTGTTCCTGTTTAAACAAAGGGGTAAAGTAGTATCGGCTTGTTGTATTTCTTGTGACCACAGTCCAGTAGGTCAAACCACTATATTGACAATTTCTCTTCTGTGGCACTGAAGGTCTCTATTTCCCAATTACTCATTAACGGATTAATGGATTAATAGAATCAGTCAAAAATAATGGATAATATATGAAACTTTTCTTACATTGGGTGTGGCCCTTTGATATAGCATGGATGTTTACATGACCAGACTAAGTTGTATAGTCCACTGCAGCTTTAATGCAAATACACTTTTTTCTAAAATATTATTGCTAATATTATTTATTTCAAATCAAACTGACATAATTTAAGACCAGCTTCTGAAGTGCTGAGCTTTTGAGCCACACAAACATCCACTAGATGGCAACAAAATACGGTGAACTCAGAAATTGAATAAGTAGACATGCACAATGCCCTGGGCTATGGGAGCTTTTGGGCCAGAGCTAAGACACTCTTGTGCATAAAGTGGGCTAGCACCAACCTTAGCTGGCACTGCTCTGGAGCAGGGTTAGCACCAACTGTTCAGGTCTAGCTGGCACTGCTCTGGAGCAGGGTTAGCACCAACTGTTCAGGTCTAGCTGGCACTACTCTGGAGCAGGGTTAGCACCAACTGTTCAGGTCTACCTGGCACTGCTCTGGAGCAGGGTTAGCACCAACTGTTCAGGTCTAGCTGGCACTGCTCTGGAGCAGGGTTAGCACCAACCTTAGCTGGCACTGCTCTGGAGCAGGGTTAGCACCAACTGTTCAGGTCTAGCTGGCACTGCTCTGGAGCAGGGTTAGCACCAACCTTTCAGGGCTAGCCAATCAGTTGTTACCTAATTTGAATATTTACTCCAGAAAAGTTACTTGCTTATTAGCAAATGTTACGGAGTGGCGAAAAAGCCCACTGAACTAATTGTGTCAGCCCAGTGACAGTTTTTGCAGTAATTAAACAGAGCTCCTAGCATGAAAGGGAGAGCCTACATCAGTATGGTGAGCTCTGTGGCAGCTACGTAGTCTTTACTTTGGTTTCATTAGAGCTTCTTCTTAAGTAGTTTTCTGGGGTATCTGTACTTTACTTTACTATTTATATTTTTGGCAACTTTTACTTTTACGTCACTACATTCTTAAAGGAACTAATACATTTTCCCTGACACCCAAAAGTACTTGTTACATTTTGAATGCTTAGCAGGACAGAAAAGGGTCCAATTCACACAATTATCAACAAAACCTCCCTGGTCATCTCTGATACCTCTGATATGGCAGACTCACTAAACACAAATGCGTAATCCGTAACTTTAAAAAACAAGAAAATTGTGCCGTCTGGTTTCCTCAATATAAGGTATTTTAAATGATTCATACTGTTACTTTTGATACTTAAGTATATTTAAAACCAAATACTTTTGCACTTTTACTCAAATAGTAATTTACTGGGTGACTTTCACTTTTACTTGAGGCATTTTCTATTAAGGTATTTTTACTTTTACTCAAGTATGACAATTGGGTACTTTTTCCACCACTGCCTCTTCATCAGTCTCCTGGGTCTCAGCTGCTCTCATTAGAGGTTATTTGAGTACTTTGGTGGGCGCCTGAGACGCGCCCTATTTAAACACCTACAGTAACTGGCCATCTTAAATCACCAGTACAGTACTGCTATGGAGCCATGTAGGATAGAAGTTGCTATGATTTATAAGAATTGCAGGAAATATAAGGGAGACAATATGATAATCTTTTGATGCTGACAGTCATTTTCTATTGTAAGTCTGGGTAGTGTTGTCAAGGTGACCATGTCCAAAATGTAACACAATGACACACTTTTAACATGAATAATTTCACTCTATTGGCACAGGGTGTCTCAGAAGAACCCAGTTAATGAAGTTAATGAAGTTAATGAAGTATCAGAAGCTATTGTTTCATTTCCTTGATACTCAGAGCTGCACAGTCTATCCGCAGTGGGCTTTAAAGGCATGAGGTGCTTCCCATGGTCCAGTGGACTTTATAGGAGAAGCACAGACAACTCACACAGGCACTGAATCACATTCATTATTCATTGTGCTAAACCCAAAAAGTCATCTTCCAACAATCACGTCAAATCAGTGGAAGAAAACCTAAGTGCATGGAATGACAAAATAAAGTATCTGACACCTCAAAGGGTCATGGGTAAATGTCTGACCATCCCCCAAAATGGGAGCAAACAAAAAGTATATTCACTTAAAATGACATGGAAAGGTCAACCGTAACATCAATCGACTTTATAAACTTTTCCGCTACATTACTCTCCTTATTGTCCACCGAGGACATGAGTCTATGAAGCATTTCTGCAAAGCACAATGTCAATTAACCTTTAATTCAGGGTTAGCATTGGGCTGACCAGATACGGTATTCATACCCCTTGACTTTTCCCACATTCTGTTGTGTTACATTCTGAATTTAAAATGTATTAAATTGAGATGTTGTCACTGGCCTACACACAATACCCCATAATGTCAAAGTGTATGTTTTTTGACATTTTTACAAATGTATTAAAAATGAAAAAATGAAATGTCTCGAGTCTAAGTATTTAACCTCTTTTGTTATGGGAAGCCTAAATAGGATCAGGAGAAAAAATTGCTCAACAAGTCACATAAGTTGCATGGACTCACTGTGTGCAATAATAGTGTTTAACATGATTTTTGAATGACTACCTCATCTATGTACCCCACACATACAGTACAATTACAGTATCTGTGAGGTCCCTCAGTTGAGCAGTGAATTTCAAACAGATTCAACCACAAAGTCCAGGGAGGTTTTCCAATGCCTTGCAAAGAAGGGTACCTATTGGTAGATGGGTAAAACAAAAAAGAAGAAATGGAATATCCCTTTCAGCATGCTGAAGTTATTCATTGCACTTTGTATGGTGTATCAATACACCTAGTCACTACAAAGATACAAGAGTCCTTCCTAACTCAGTCGCCGGTAAGGAAGGAAACAGCTCAGGGATTTAACCATGAGGCCAATGGTGACTTTAAAACACCTCCAGAGTTTAATGGCTGTGATAGGAGAACTACAGATAGATAAACATATTCCAAAACAGGTATCCTGTTTGCAATAAGGCACTAAAGTAAAACTGCAAATCCAACACATCACTGAGTACCACTCTTGGTGATAGATGCATCATGTTATGGGTAAGCTTTTCATCGACAAGGACTAGTGAGTTTTTTAAATTCAAGTAAATGGAATAGAGCGAAGCACAGGCAAAATACTAGAGGAAAACTTGCTTGTCTGCTTTCCAACAGACATTGGGGAGACAAATTTACCTTTCAGCAAGACAATAGCCTAGAACACCTAAAAGGCCAAATATACACTGGAGTTGCTTACCAAGACAACATTAAAAGTTCTTGAGTGGCCTAGTTACAGTTTTGACTTTAAAATGGCTGTCGAGCAATGATCAACCACCAGCTTGACAGAGCTCAAAGAGTTACAAGTGCTTAAAGCTCTTATAGACTTACCCAGAAAGATTCACAATGGTGATTCTAACATGTATATACTTATGTAAATTAAATATTTCTGTATTTCATTTTCAATCATTTTCTAAACATGTTTTCACTTTGCCATTATGGAGTACTGTGTGTAGATGGGTGAGGAAAAATAAATAATTTAATACATTTTGAAATCAGGCTGCAACGCAACAAAATGTGGACTAATCCAAGAGGTATGAATAGTTACTGAAGGTACTGTATGGGACACTTTGGCTGAGTTTACACAGGCAGCCCAATTCTGATATTTTTTGACCAATCAGCTTTGATAAAGATTTGTGAAAAAAATCTGTGATTGGTCAAAAGACCAATAGCGGAGAAAGAAATATCAAAATTGGGGTCTTGTGTGGATCCGTTTTTAGAGCATGGCGCTTGCAATACCAGAGATGTGGGTTTGATTCCCACGGGGGACCAGTACAAACAAGTGTGACAATGTATGCACTCACTACTGTAATTTGCTGTGGGTAAGTGTCTGCTAAATGACTAAAATGTAATTGGTCTGCCAGTGTAAATGCAGGAAATGTTAAATGACTAATTAATCCCAAAACAAAGAGACTGGCATTTGATAAAAAGCTGCATGCAGATAATGTCCTTTTAAACTTCTCAACTAAATCGTTTTTTGAGATAAACCTTGGCTGAGGCATATGCCTAGTAATCATTAGATACAATGCATATGACATTGCTGAGTTAATTCACTGAAAGTTATATGTTTTCTTAGCTCAAACAATATAATGGTATGTGTCAATTAAGGCAGCCCCCCGCACCTCTCTAGTTCAGAGACATATTTCAGTTGAAGGCATTCAGTTGTACAACTGACTAGGTCTCCCCTTTTCCTTTTCCTTTTCCCTTTCTAGGCTGGAATTTTAAGCAGCCGACAGACTCAACGAATTACCAAACTTTATCCTCAATTTCATGCATAGTGAATACTAATTATGAATCTGGTTCATACAGTGATTGTCACAAAGTCAATTACTATTCAGGCCCAATTCCAGGGACAGAGGACAAAATGCCATAAGCTTTAATATTTTCAGGAGGCTGAAAAGATTCAGCATAGGCCAGCAGATCCTCAAAAAGTTCTACAGCTGCACCATTGAGAGCATATTGACTGGCTGCATCACCACTTGGTATGGCAACTGCATGGCATCCAAACACAAGGCGCTACAGAGGGTAGTGTGTACGTTCCAGTACATCACTGGGGCCGAGCTCCCTGCAATCCAGGACGTCTATACCAGGCGGTGTCAGAAGAAGGCCCTAAAAATTGTTAAGGACCAGTCACTCAAGTTATAGACTGTTCTCTCTGCTACCGCATGGCAAGCGGTACCGATGCACCAAGTTTGGAACCAACAGGACCCTGAACAGCTTCTACCCCCAAGCCATAAGACTGCTAAATAGCTCATCAATAGCTACCCAGACTACTTAACTATCTGCATTGATCATTTTTACACTTTTATTTTTGCACATATTTTTGGAACCCATACATGGCTAGATTGGTTTCAGTCCCACTGATGAGATTACTATGTCATTTCATGGCTCATTTAAATGCTTCTGGGTAAGATTGGACAATAAGATTGGGTAATGTCATCCACATACTGTAACTGTTTAAATGACTTATTCCACACATTCTCCTTTATTTGTTCTGGGGGAAAACCGCTTTGGAAACATTTCAGTCATACTGACATTAGTTTTAATAATTAATTACAACATAATAAAATGGCAGTGAACCCAAGTATTTTAAATTCTAGTTTTTAAGTTTGTATAGCATAATACTCTGTCAGATCAACATCAATTATATTTTAGTCTCTGAACGAGAGCCAGAATGTTGGCCTTGAGGTAGAGTTATAGTGTTGGCCAGTGTTCAGTATTCTCTATGCTGGATGGACTCCTGATGAGTCTCTGATAGGATTTCTGATAGAGAATGTGATTGGAATATAATGGGATGGACAGCAACCCACATCTCCTTGCAAACCAAGAACCAGCAGGAGGGTACAACACCCACCTCTCCTTGCAATGATACAGACATGACTCAGCTTCACTTGATGTTTAATGCAGTGCATATATTGATAGAGTAATGTTGACGCTTCAGTCAGAATATACACTGAGTGTACAAAACATTAGGAAAACCTACTCTTCCCATGACATAGACTGAACAGATGAATCCAGATGATAGCTATGATCACTTATTGTTGTTAAATCCACTTCAATCAGTGTAGATGAAGGAGAGGAGACAGGTTAAAGAAGACAATTGAGACATGGATTGTGTATTTGTGGCATTCAGAAGGTGAATGGACATGATATAAAATGTAAGTGCCTTTGAACAGGGTATGGTAGTAGGTGCCAGGCGCACCGGTTTGTGACAAGAACCGCAATGCTCAACAGTTTCCCATGTGTATGGGCCAGCATCCCTGTGGAACGCTTTTGACCATGCCCCGATGAATTGAGGGAAAAAGGGGGTGCAACTCAATATTAGGAATGTTTTGTACACTGTGTAAATGGTTGTCTAAATTGTTAAAGGACAACTCTGCCACTTTTCACATTTGAGTTGTTGTTTTGAAGTATTTAGTGATGTTTTTAGCACAATTGTATGATTTCATGTCTAGTGATGAAGTGATGAGCAAAATCGGAAAATTGCTTCTCTGTGACGTTTTCAAAGCAGGATCCCTGGGATGACGAATACAATCAATTATGGACAGTCATTTCCAGCGATCTATATAAACCGCCTGTAGTTTTCTGATCATATTGGAACTCCCTGCTATATGTTGCTCTGGTTGACTTTGTCAAATAACATCTGTAAATATTTTAAATAGACTCTCAAAAATCTATAGCATTATATACCTATAGAAATTCCCATGATTTCATTCAGCAAAACCATCCCACCATCCCTGACCGAAGTTGCAGTGCAGTCATCACTAGTTACCACAGCCACAAAGTCATTAATCCCATGTACTGGGTAGTGCTGCGGCTGGCCATATTAAATAGCTGTCGCCACACTACTCCCACCTTGTGTCCTTTTCGAGGCGCCGTAGATCACAGACAAGAGGATTGGAGTGATCCAATAGCTCACATAACCGTGGTTACATACGTTACCTTCGTTATGTAGCACTATATTGGATCACTTCAATATGGTATCACAACACCAGATTAATCGGTGAACTAGGCTTGGCCAGACAAGAGCAAAATCCCATAGGACTGAGCTAAGGGCAATCATGGTTGCTGTGTCTCTCCATCCCCCTCCAGGGAAGTGGAGGCAACACCCAACCTGGCCGTTCAGACTGGGTTGGCGGCAGTAACATTGACTCGATAGTACCTAGCAAAAGTGCTAGACGACGCCCGACTGGACGAGGCGCAAATTTAGTCAAGGGGAACTCCTCGGAGCAGGACCCATGATGTAGCTACTCCTCTAGTAAAATGCACCACCACAGCAAAGGCCGGGTGGCCAGCTGATTATGCTTTAGTAATAGTGTCCACAATCCAATGTGAGAATCTCTGTTTTGATAGGCTCTTCCCCAGAACTCTCTGACCATAACACACAAACAGCTGATCTGACTGTCGTAATGTCTTAGTCCGTATAACGTAGGTGTCTAGTTCACAGCACACTCGTAGCCATGGGATGTGCGTATGAGGACAAATGTAAGGGCCGGTTCACATGTCTGTCAGACAGGACCTTTGGCAAGAAAGAGGGGTTAGGCCGGAGGATAACACTCCCCTTGTCTGCACCCATTCGGAAACATTCAGCACTCACTGAAAGAGCATGAAGTTTAATAACCCTCTTAGCGGAAGTTATAGCCAACAGGAATTCCACCTTCATGGATAGGTACTGACAGCACCACATTAAGGTCCCAGTTTGGCACCAAACGGGACGTCGCTGGATGCAGACGTCGAACTCCCTACATAAACTTGGAGAGCAATGGCTGGCCACCCATGGGTCCCTCCGGGGCATCATCATGGCACGCCAAAAATGTGGCCAAATACACTCTCAAAGTAGATGCCTGCATCAAGCAGTGATTGTAAAAAGTTTATTTGATATGACATGTTGGTGGAGAAAGCCATGGAGTTCTGCAACATGTTCACCACATTGTCCTGAATGCCTCGACTTGTCCATTTACACATCTCAGGGGCAAATCCCAAAGCTGGAGGAGGCAGCAGAGAGAGCAGGTCGGGTCTCAGTGGCAGCTCGTGAATCGTCTGAAAGCTGCCGTCCTTTTTCGGAACTATGAAATACGTGGAGTAGAACCCAGTTAGCTGTTCTAGCGGCTTCACCTTCCTGATTGCATCCTTGCTAAGGAGCAAGGCTATCCCCAACTGGAAAGCCTCCTTCCTCACCCCATCTGCCACTGAGGTGACCCAGATGACCCTGTAGGATGGTGGTCGACATCGAAACTGGAGTTTGTATCCCCCCCAGGACAATGGCTAGTACCCAAGGAGACTCCACTTGCCTCTCCCAGTTTGCCCTTTGGACCTGGGAAAGACGGCAGAAGCCGAGCACCAGTAACTCAGGAGGACTGCAGGGGCCCATCGTTCTTGTAAGCGTGTTCACTACACCTGTTCTTGTGCTGTCCTTGTGCTGTCGGGGTGTAAAACGCCAGTTCCCGTTTCCCTGCTCCTGGTGTCTCTTCGGGGGAGGAGGGGGGCCAAAATGTTGCTGGAGAACCCTCAAAACATCCGGCCCTGTCTTTGGCCTCCTCCGAGGGGCGACGGTAGAGCGGGAAGTTGCCAAGAACTCCTGCAAAGTCTCTGTCTTTGCGCAGTTTTGTAGCCTGCTGTATGATGTTGTCAACCCTTGGTCCAAAGGTGGAACCTGGCGTGAAGGGGAGTGCCAAGAATGTTTTCTGAAATGGCAGTGGCAGTTTAGCCAAAGATTGTGGCATGAAGTCACCACTGAAGCCAAAGCATGTCATCCATCACCAGAGAGTGGTCTGCCCCCAAGGACTCTGCATCCATTAGGAGAGTCCACAGCCTGTTCTGGTTGTCGCAATGGAAGCACCCTCCAGTATTCACAGAAAGCCAAAGCAAACTTGGAGCAGATGGGAATAAGGAGCTGTTCAGATTTGTTTTTTTACAGCTTGATATCAATGGCGGCAGCCATTCTCGTTAAAAGCTCCTGTGTTGCTTCCGTCACTACTGGGGTTGCCTCTATAGCGGCGCTCCAAGCTACAGATGGTACTGTGGCCAAACAACTCTCCGTGTATGATCTAACCCAAGAGAGCTCATGCAGGCAGTGTGCATCCCCCGTAGGCAGGGGTACCCCACAATGAAACACCATAATAGTTATGTAGTTTCTCTGTGAAAGTGAAGCCAACAGTGTGGTGTGAACAGTCTGATCGTGGGGGGAGGGGCAGAGCACACAAACTCACACACTTTAGCTCAATTGTAGTTAATACGTGTGGGTCAGCTGTAACTCACGCCACGTTATAGTTGATTCTACTATACGTGGGGGTGTTGGCAGGATGTAAGGAGGGTGCTGAGTCCTGCAGTGGTCTGCTCTGGTTAAGCTAGCTACTGCATAGCTCATTCCCCGAGGAACACTCAAGAGTCTAGGCAAGATGGCTGCACCCTGTGAGAGATAAGCATGGTGTGCCTAGCAACACAACTAACTCTCCAGGGAGAACTGAAAGCCCGCTGGAGCGAAACATACACAGACTCCCGACCTTGCGGGGTTAGGCGTGGTCCCCGAGCCCGAAGGCTAACCATGTATAAAAGTACCATGTACATGAATAATTTATATGTAACAACATGTCTTGAACTTACAGAAGTCTGAGATTTCCCAGTTCTGAATTTCCAGTTATTTTGAACACGGCAGAAGTCATGCTGGATTGACAGCATTGCCATGTATTCAACCTTTTCTGGCCCATGGTGTTGCAAGTGAATGTTTATCATTTTAATCTTGGAAATGAGACCCTTAAACCCAGACTTGGACCACACACCCTCTCCACTGAATAGCAGGCTAGTGATTGCTTTGCAACTCTTGCAGTTAGTCATTGAGTCTTTCCAAATGACTCATTGTCGAATTTGCGATTTCCAACTATTTACAGTTGAAGTCGGAAGTTTACATACACCACAGCCAAATACATTTAAACTCCGTTTAATTTTAAGAATGTGAAATGTCAGAATAATATGAGCGTGATTTATTTCAGCTTGTATTTTTTTCATCACATTCCCTGTTGTTCAGAAGTTAAAATACACTCAATTAGTATTTGGTAGCATTGCCTTTAAATTGTTTAACTTGGGTCAAATGTTTCGGGTAGCCTTCCACAATAAGTTGGGTGAATTTTGGCCCATTCCTCCTGACAGAGCTGGTGTAACTGAGTCATGTTTGTTGTCCTTGCTCGCACACTCTTTTTCAGTTCTGCCCACACATTTTCTATGGGATTGAGGTCAGAGCTTTGTGATGGCCACTCCAATATCTTGACTTTGTTGTCCTTAAGCCATATTGCCACAACTTTAGAAGTAAGCTTGGGGTAATTGTCCATTTGGAAGATCCATTTGCGACCAAGCTTTAACTTCCTGACTGATGTCTTGAGATGTTGCTTCAATATATCCACATAATTTTCTTTCCTCATGTTGCCATCTATTTTGTGATGTGCACAAGTCCCTCCTGCAGCAAAGCACCCCCACAACATGATGCTGCCACCCCGTGCTTCACAGTAGCGATGGTCATTAGTTCTATTTTTGTTTCATCAGACCAGAGGACATTTCTCCAAATAGTATGATATTTGTCCACATGTGCAGTTGCAAACCGTAGTCTGGCTTTTTTTATGGCGGTTTTGGAGCAGTGTCTTCTTCCTTGCTGAGTAGCCTTTCAGGTTATGTCAATATAGGACTCGTTTTACTGTGGATATAGATACTTTTGTACCTGTTTCCACCAGCATCTTCAAAATGTATTTTGTTGTTGTTCTGGGATTGATTTGCACGTTTCACACCAAAGTACGAGTTTGAAGGTAGGCCTTGAAATACATCCACAGGTACACCTTCAAATTATGTCAATTAGCCTATCAGAAGCTGCTAAAGCCATGACACCATTTTCTGTAATTTTCAACTTAGTGTATGTAAACTTCTGACCCACTGGAAATGTGATACAGCGAATTATAAGTGAAATAATCTGCTTGTAAACAATTGTTGGAAAAGTTACTTGTGTCTTGCACACAGTAGATGTCCTAACCGACTTGCCAAAACTATAGTTTTTTCACAAGAAATTTGTGGAGTGTTTGAAAAACAAGTGTTAATGACTCCAACCTAAGTGTATGTAAACTTCGACTTCAACTGTATGTCCAATGGCCAATGAGCACCGATACGTTTTATCTATAATTTCTCTTCAAATGACAAGAATTGAAAATGATTTGGCAGTGATTGTCGACCTGATTCATGACGATGCTAGCTTGCTAGCTAAGATTTTAAAAGTATGACGTTGACATGATCAGTCAAATCAAAGCTATGGTAGATATAACGTGATTTCATGTCATTTTACCTGTAGCCAATGACCTTGAGCCTTCTTGGATGGGCACTTCTAATGTAAATCTATGGCAGCACCCAAGGGGATTGAATTTATCAAGCTCTCCCTATAGATGTTTCAGTGACTTAGTGTCCCCATGAGTGACAGAACAGTGAGACTATCACGGAGCAACTAGAGAACATTTCCAACCACTACACTCTGTATTTTCCTCTGGCTGCCCCACCACCACAGAAAGCACTGAGCTAGGCTAAAACAACTGCATTTTGGAGCTGCCTTACTCAAGAAAGCAAAAAAAAGACCATGTTTATATGCAGCTTTATTAACTAAATTATTTATTTTTTTACATTGTTTGCAAACTGATATGTGACAAGTATTAATGCCCAATTAACATATAAAATATACTGTGTGTATATATTATTTTATTTGCTAAACAAGTGGGGCTCAAAACAGGTGTCGCACTGCCCCACCTGCCCTGAATGACGGGTGGCCACTGCATAGGGTATGGGTGGCCTATTGGGGGCTTGGGTTTTAAGCATATGAAACGGAAAACAAGCAATTGTTACAGGAATATAACTTCTAAATGCAAGGTTCACCGGCATTCACCGAGGTTCTCTTCTCTCATTTCATGATGGGCATGGACACATCTAGCATACATCATGGAGGGGGTTTTACTCATGCCCAAAAAGGGAGCTACCGCATGCCTACAATAGAAAAAAAAGGTAACGTCAGCTTACTGTTATGCTCCCCTCAAATTTTTAATAAAGCTTTGATGGTTAAGATTCATTTCCAAGTGGTCTCAAGAGCCAAACCATTTATCGACGGTATTGACTACTAGATTGCATTGGGCAGGGAAAAAGAAAACAGCCTTTAAAATGCAAAGTATACAGTCACCAAAAGCACATCACTCTTGTTCCATGCACATATGGGCAGGGGCTGGATTGGCTGTGTTTATGCTGTCAAAATTCATGCCATAACCAACCACTTTACTGCTAAAACCAGCTTTTGGACTTAAATATCCATACCAGTGCTGCCTGAAATTAGCACTTAGGATCATGTTTTTAAGGACACCCCTCAAATTTCCACTCCTCCCGCCTGAGCGCAAAAGAGCTGATATAGAACAGGTAAATTACCAATCCTTTCGCAAAAGTTTGAAAATAGAAGAGTGTTAATGGAATAAAACATTTTTATGGAAGAAGCCTTTGACTGGCCTTCTTAGTTAGTACCAAATAGTTTACATCAGCAAGAGCAGGGCAGGCCAGAGCTCATGATTGGGATGGCCTATCAATTTCAGTATGTAATGCAGTGTAACCTAGTTTCATGTACACCATCCCAGAAGTGCAAAAACGAAGGAAAGAAGTACATTTTCTTCAAAATATAACTTTGCTCTGTGCTTTCCGGGCATGTTCTTTATATAGCCTAAGCCTATAGCCTATAGTATAGGCTATGGATCATTTGATTGAGCCCACACTAGGCACACTTGATATTGCGTGCCCAGCAGAGACATCAAGAGATTATTAAAAAATATATATTTAACCTTTTTTTTTAACAGGGAAGCCATTGAGACCTAGGTCTCTTTTACAAATGTGCCCTGTATAATACAACATAAATATAAATCTTTAAGTCCAGCCAACCTTTTGATACAGGATGCAGTGATGAGTATCAAAACTGTCACCTGTAACAAAACGAAGGGCACTATGGTAGATGGCATCCAAAGGTTTTAGAGTAGTAGCAGCTGCACTTTGATAAATAATATCACCATAGTTAAGAACAAATAAAAAAGGTTGACTGAATAATCTGCTTCCAACAAGTTACAGAAAGGCATGATCTGTATCAGTAGAAAAGGCCAACTTTAAATCTTAACTTCTTAACCAGCTTATCTATGTTTTTTAAATGTCAAATTGATATGGATCCCTCCTGAGTGGTGCAGCAATCTAAGGCAATGCATCGCACTACAGTCTGGGGTTCGATCCCAGCTGTGTCACAACTGGCTGTGACTGGGAGTTCTATAGGGCGCGCACAATTGGCCCAGTGTCGTTAGGGGAGGGTTTGCGGTCTAGCGGCTCCTTGTGGCTGGCCAGGTGCCTGCAAGCTGACTCAGTTGAACAGTGTTTCCTCCGACACATTGGTGTGGCTGGCTTCCGGGTTAAGCAAGCGGGTGTTAAGAATCAGCGTAGCTTGCCAGGTCATGTTTTGGAGGAGACATGATTCGTCCTTCACCTCTCCGGAGCCCGTTGGGGAGTTGCAGCGATGAGACAAGATCGCAATTGAAATTGGGGAGAAAAAGGGGGTAAAAAAATCCATATCAATCCAAAAGCCTAAGTATTTATATTCGGGAACACGTTCGATTGGAGAACCATCCAATGAGTGAACATGTAGTCCATTATAAGCAACTAACTCTCAAACACTAAGTAACATGACATTTCATCGATTAGAAATTATATGACCCTCCACTGGACTAAAATACTAAACCCTCCCCGTGGCTGAAATTGAAAAGGCATGACCTTAACCAATTTTCCACCAGATAACAATGATGCACATTTTGACCGCTCCCTTATTTCAGATGCAGCAGGTTTAGCTACTTAGCTAGCATTGCTAACGTTAGCGACAAAGACATTGGTTTAGCAAAAAAATTATAATAATTTGTCTGTAAATTTCATAATAAATGTTGTGTACTTCTAACAAGCTTACTTGTTTGCTGAGGAAGCTCAGCTGTCATTGTTGCAAACATAATTTCAGATGCAAAATTAGCAGTTTGGCTAGCTAGTATGCTAACTAGATACAGTACTTCAAAGAGAGTACAGTATGGTTTAGAAACTCTGTGGTAACTGTGTTATGGTTGAGCGCACAAGATGGCAGTCAGTGCAGAAAATGTGTTTTGGTAGCTGAAGGAATTATTGTATTTCCTTACCCAAATATGACCATTGGGTCATTTCTACGGCCATAAAACCCCATATGAATATGGTTTAGTTAGTTTTCCAAAGTAATTGATTACTTTCTGCAAGTTATTCACCTCTAAAACTAAGTTTGCGACAACACTAGAGAGCCAGATAAGCTTGCTAGCTCAAAAACTTGCTTGTCAAACGTACATGGAAACTTCCATGACCAGAACCAAAAGGAAAGAAATGGAGAGATCGTCAGATGGACAATTATCCACAAAAGATGGTATGGGTATTTTGAGAACTCCTCTTCAGAATGCAACTGTGGGGGTAAATACTGCAATGGGTGATGAAAATGTGGTGAGCACGGACAACAATGCTCACAACTTGCGCCCCTCCAGTCCCCAGCTCAAGCCGTTACCTTACGACCCCAACACTCCAGTCAAGCCCCATGGGAAAAAGATAAGAGGCCAAGAAGGTATGTCAAATCCTGAGATGCAAAACAATATTTTAATGCTTTTGACAGAAAAGATAGATGAAAGGGCAAATGGCTTGGAGGACATGGTTAGGGAGAATACAATGAAAACTGAGGCCATGAAAAAATCTGTTTAGTTTATCTTTGGAGAATTGAAAACCCTCAAACGTGACATGAAGAAAGTGGAAGTTATCTGCCAGGAAAATGAAAAAAACATGGCTGAACTTGAGCAAAAGGGGAATGAGGCGAAGAGATAACAGCGCAGGGGAAACCTGAGGCTCCATGGAATTCCAGAGCAGGCGGGTGAGGACATCAAATGCAGAGTTGTTGACATCTGTGGAGCTGTCGTTCCCGAATCAAAAGCCAAACTTCAGGAAAATGTAGACATCGTTCAATGTTTGGGAAGACTCAAGAATCAAGACAAGAGACCGAGGACAACCATCATCTGGTTCACCAACAGATATCAACGGGATCTTCTCTGGAGGCGAGCGAAAAACTGTGAATTCCTCATCAAGCAACATTTGAGGTTCACGGAGGGTCTGACCTCAGCAGACAAAGTGACGAGAGCGAAACTGTGGCCGATGGTGGCTGCAGCTCGAAAGGCAGGGAAAACTACATTTTTTTATCGGTGCAAGAGTGGTCATCGATAGGAAAGAAATGCGTCCAAATCAGAACATTTGAGAGAGCGCTAGGGTCTAACTCGGACAGAACTGTCAGGCCAAAAAACTGATTGCCAGGTGAAAAGCAGCCTTTTATTATAAAACAATGTACACAAACACTTGAATGAGAAAAGGCTGACCTGAGAACTGGTACGCTAAACACTAACTATAGGTGTCACGCCCTGGTCGTAGTATATTGTGTTTGTCTTTATTTATTTGGTCAGGCCGGGGTGTGACATGGGTTTATTGTGGTGTGTTTTGTCTTGGGGTGTTGTTGGGTGTGTGGCTTAGTGGGGGTATCTAGCATAGTCTATGGCTGTCTGGAGTGGTTCTCAGAGGCAGGTTTTTATCGTTGTCTCTGATTGGGAACCATATTTAGGCAGCCATATTCTTTGAGTATTTCGTGGGTGATAGTTCCTGTCTCTGTGTTTGTTGTTCACCAGATAGGCTGTATAGGTTTCCACGTTCCGTTGGTCGTTTTTGTATTGTTAGTTATTTCATGTTGAGTTCCCTTTCATTAAAGAACATGAATAACCACCACGCTGCATTTTGGTCCGCTTCTCCTTCGACAGACGAGAACCGTTACAATAGGTGAATAACTGCTTATTGTAAAGTCTACACGGTGTCTCCCCCTTGTGGGAGTAAGAATACTTTGGTAACATTATGATCAATATTTCTTAGTTTTTTTGTTGGAGAGGTTAATAATGGGATGGAAATCCTTTTGAATGACATTTTTAGGAAAAGCTTATTTTAGCACAACTAGGTTGTTGGTTAAAGTTTGTCTTTATCTCTTTGTTCAATTAATGTTAGGGGTATTCGTAATTTACTCACACGTAATGCTATTTTCCTGTATTGCAAACTGTTTAATGCAGACTTTTACTTTCTAAAAGAGACTTGCTTGTTCTTCCGATCTTTTTGGAAAAATCAATGGGGTAACGATATCTGGTTATCATATGGCAACAACCACTCTGCAGGTGTAGCAGAGGTGCATTTAAAGGGACTGTCATCAGTAGTAAGACTCACCACTCTGGACGTTGGTTAATTTTAACAGTGAATTTCAACAGTGAAATGTTTTTATTCGGGAATATTTATGCATCCAACTACAAACAAAACAACAGGATTGTAACAGTTTTTCTTTACTTGAAGGAGAGGCGGACCAAAACGCAGCGTGGTGGTTATTCATGTTTTAATTTATAAAGACACTATACATGAATAAACTAACAAAACAAGAAATGTGGGGGGAAAAAAACAGCCCTATCTGGTGCAAACATAGAGACAGGAACAATCACCCACAAACACACAGTGAAACACAGGCTACCTAAGTATGATTCTCAATCAGAGACAACTAATGACACCTGCCTCTGATTGAGAACCATACTAGGCCGAAACATAGAAATACCCATATCATAGAAAAACAAACACACAACTGCCCACCCCAACTCACGCCCTGACCATACTAAATAATGACAAAACAAAGGAAATAAAGGTCAGAATGTGACAAGGATATTATTTCAAGAATTTGAAGAAGAGATTAATAGAGTTATAGGTGTATTTCAGGATATCAAATTATCTTAGGTTGAGATTTTAATTCTGTATCTCATGTGATGATTGACAGATATCCCCCTCCTAACAGATCCAGCATTGTTAATCCTGAGTTTAATAACCTATGTCTTGGTCTTGGATTAGTCGATATTTGGAGATCTAAATATCCTGATAAAAAGGACTTCACTTTGAGTAACATGTCCAGACAGTCAAGAATTGATTTCTAATTCATTAGATAATTCTGTAGTAAAGGTATCAATTGAACAATCAATTCTTACTGATCATAAAGTAATATTTTTATCTTTAAATATTAATGGATCTGAAGTTAAACCAGATCGGAGTTATTGGAAACTCAATAGTAGACTGTTGGAAGATGATAATTTCAAGATGGATGCCAAAGATATTATACAAGACAATTGGAGGAAAGCCCAACTATTTATGTCTTATGGGAAATATTGGGAATTAATGAAGTATGAATTAAGACAAACTGCCATGAAGAGAGGTAAAGAAATAGCTGAACTTAAAATATTGAGGGAGGATAAACTTGTTATGAAAATACTATCTCTAATCTCTATGGAGGACCTTGATGAAGAAGGAAAGGGTCAGTTATTCTCTTTACAACTAGAAATGGACTGATTGTATGAAGAGAGAGTAAAATAGGCATTTGTAAGATCAAGTAGGAGATGGTTGGGGGAAGGTGAAAAAAATACAAAATACTTTTACATTTACATTTACATTTAAGTCATTTGGCAGACGCTCTTACAATTTAGAAAGAAAAAATTCTGAAATGACATCTATTCATAAGCTTAATATAGATGGCAAAGAAAATGAAACCCCCAAAGATATGGTAACCTTTATACCAGTAATGCCTGTCCTACTAGTATCATATATGCCTTTCTAGACTCTGTCAAAGACTTCCAAAAGTCTTGTGATGAAATTATTTCTATCAATGAAATAAAAAAAATGTATCAGCAAGTTAAAAGAGAACAAATCTCCAGGGAATGATGGCATTATCAGTGAATTCTGTAAATATTTTCAGGAGAATATTATTGAATTTATATTTCATGTTTTTAAGGAGGCAGTTGATTTAGGGGTCCTATCTGTTTCTATGACACAAGGCATCATTTATGTAATACCCAAACCAAACAAAGATTCTATGATGTTAGAAAATTGGAGACCAATCACATTAATGAACAATGATGGAAAGCTACTTGCATCCATCGTTACAGAAAGACTTAAAAAAGGTCTTGACCAAATCATTGATGATACCCAGTCTGGTTTTATGAAGGATAGACATACAGTGGGGCAAAAAAAGTATTTAGTCAGCCCCCAATTGTGCAAGTTCTCCCACTTAAAAAGATGAGAGAGGCCTGTAATTTTCATCACAGGTACACTTCAACTATGACAGACAGAATTCGACAAAAAATCCAGAAAATCACATTGTAGGATTTTAGTTTATACCTCTCTTGCCTTGGATGTTCCTCTGTCAATAACTAAAATGGTTGATACTAAATTATTTAACTTCGTATGGAGGAATAAACCTCATTATTTAAGACAAGCGGTAATATATTGCATCCAAGGTGAGGGAGGGTTGAATGCTCTGGATTTTAAAACCTCTAATATAATATTTAAGATTAAATGGATACAAAACTATTTAAGAAATAAGGATTGCCTTTGGAATATCATCCCTAATTTAATATTCCAACAGATTGGTGGTCTAGAATTCTTACTCAAATGCAACTTTGATATGGGTAAAATCCCTATTAAGCTTGCAAACTTTCATTAACAAGTACTTCTAACTTGGAACCTCAAGTACAAACACATTTTTCCCCCACATATGTATACAGTGCCTTGCGAAAGTATTCGGCCCCCTTGAACTTTGCGACCTTTTGCCACATTTCAGGCTTCAAACATAAAGATATAAAATTATATTTTTTGTGAAGAATCATCAACAAGTGGGACACAATCATGAAGTGGAACGACATTTATTGGATATTTCAAACTTTTTTAACAAATCAAAAACTGAAAAATTGGGCGTGCAAAATTATTCAGCCCCCTTACGTTAATACTTTGTAGCGCCACCTTTTGCTGCGATTACAGCTGTAAGTTGCTTGGGGTATGTCTCTATCAGTTTTGCACATCGAAAGACTGAAATTTTTTCCCATTCCTCCTTGCAAAACAGCTCGAGCTCAGTGAGGTTGGATGGAGAGCATTTGTGAACAGCACTTTTCAGTTCTTTCCACAGATTCTCGATTGGATTCAGGTCTGGACTTTGACTTTGCTTTATGTTTTGGATCATTGTCTTGTTGGAAGACAAATCTCCGTCCCAGTCTCAGAGGTCTTTTGCAGACTCCATCTGTCACGCCTTGGTCTTAGTATTGTGTGTTTTAGTTTATTAGTTAGTCAGACCAGGGTGTGACATGGGGTTATTATGTATTGTGTTTTCGTATTGGGGTTTGTAGTGTCTGGGATTGTAGCTGATTAGGGGTGTGTGTGTGTTAAATAGGTTGGCTGCCTGAGGCGGTTCTCAATCAGAGTCAGGTGATTCTCGTTGTCGCTGATTGGGAACCGTATTTAGGTAGCCTGGTTTTCGCTTTGTATTTCGTGGGTGATTGTTCCTGTCTCTGTGTAGTGTGCACCAGTCAGGCTGTAATTGGTTTCACGTTCTGTTTGTTATTTTTGTATTTATTAGTTATTCGTGTATAGTTCGTTCGTTTGTCTTCACTAAATAAACATGAGTAACTTACACGCTGCATTTCGGTCCGACTCTCTTTCAACAAAAGAAGAACGCCGTTACACCATCAGGTTTTCTTCCAGAATGGTCCTGTATTTGGCTCCATCCATCTTCCCATCAATTTTAACCATCTTCCCTGTCCCTGCTGAAGAGAAGCAGGCCAAAACCATGATGCTGCCACCACCATGTTTGACAGTGGGTATGGTGTGGTCAGGGTGATGAGCTGTGTTGCTTTTACGCCAAACATAACGTTTTGCATTGTTGCCAAAATGTTCAATTTTGGTTTCATCTGACCAGAGCACCTTCTTCCACATGTTTGGTGTGTCTCCCAGGTGGCTTGTGGCAAACTTTAAACGACACATTTTATGGATATCTTTAAGAAATGGCATTCTTCTTGCCACTCTTCTATAGAGGCTAGATTTGTGCAATATACGACTGATTGTTGTCCTATGGACAGAGTCTCCCACCTCAGCTGTAGATCTCTGCAGTTCATCCAGAGCGATCATGGGTCTCTTGACTGCATCTCTGATCAGTCTTCTCCTTGTATGAGCTGAAAGTTTAGAGGGACGGCCAGGTCTTGGTAGATTTGCAGTGGTCTGATACTCCTTCCATTTCAATATTACCTCTTGCACAGTGCTCCTTGGGATGTTTAAAGCTTGGGAAATCTTTTTGTATCCAAATCCGGGTTTAAACTTCTTCACAACAGTATCTCGGACCTGCCTGGTGTGTTCCTTGTTCTTCATGATGCTCTCTGCGCTTTTAACGGACCTCTGAGACTATCACAGTGCAGGTGCATTTATATGGAGACTTGATTACACACAGGTGGATTGTATTTATCATCATTAGTCATTTAGGTCAACATTGGATCATTCAGAGATCCTCACTGAACTTCTGGAGAGAGTTTGCTGCACTGAAAGTAAAGGGGCGGAATAATTTTGCACGCCCAATTTTTCAGTTTTTGATTTGTTAAAACAGTTTGAAATATCCAATAAATGTCGTTCCACTTCATTATTGTGTCCCAGTTGTTGTTGATTCTTCACAAAAAATACAGTTTTATATCTTTATGTTTGAAGCCTGAAATGTGGCAAAAGGTCGCAAAGTTCAAGGGGGCCGAATACTTTCGCAAGGCACTGTACAATCTGGAATAATGAAGACATAAAATTCAAAAGCAAGTCTTTATTTTTTCCAGAACTGGTTTGACAACAACATTATTTGGGTTAAACAATTATTGAATAATGATGGACAACTATTGTTATTAGATGAATAATGATGGACAACTATTGTTATTAGAGCTGTCCGTAAAGGTGGTATTCTTCTTTTATGAGAATATAACAATACTCCAAGTGCAACTGTTGAGGATTTTGTAGCCTCAATACAATTAGAAGGAATTTACATTGTAAACTATAAATGTAATAACATGTATATAAGAAAACTATGTCAATATGTTACTATTCCCTCTGCTGAAATGTACTAGAATGCAGCCCTAGGACAAGTGTACTGGAATGCAGCCCTAGGACAAGTGAACTGGAATGCAGCCCTAGGACAAGAGAACTGGAACAAAGTTTCGTTGTTATCTGGTAAATATTGTACATCTAGTAAGGTGTAAGAAGTATCATACAAACTCATTCATAGAATCTACCCTGTAAAGACCTTTATTATACACATATTTAAAAATAGCTATTGATAACAAATGTGTATTTTGTGGTTGTGACCCAGAAACTCTTGAACATTTATTTTGGGACTGTTCTTGTGTCAGAAGATTTTGGAGTGAGTTAGAATATTTTATTTTACAAGAAATTACTATTAATGTTAATCTGAGAGACTCTGATATTATGTTTTATTTTGATCCAGATTATATGGAACCTGATTTAACTTTCATTGTTAATTTGTTTATCTTTGATGGAATATTCTTTATGCATAAAATGACGTGGGAAGAAAACAAACCCTTTTCACATTATTTAAGATAGAATTTAAATACTATTTTGAAATGATCAGTAAATATAAAAACCAAAATGCAATACACACCAAAAAAGTATTTAACAAATTGAAAATGAATCTTGATACGTCTGTTAGGTTTATGTACTCTCGTTTGTATATTTCCGTTATTCTGTATTTGATGTGTTCATAATAAAAAATAATAATAAAACAAATAAATGTTTAAAAAACGGTGTTATGGTTAACATATCGAGTTAGAATCTAAGTCAGAATAATTATTGAGTGTATTGCAGTTAATTGGTTACAATTACATGAACATATATTCTGCATGAATAATTATAATATAGAATTATAATATATTTACAACCCAAACATAAAAATGCACTCATAAGATGAAACATGAAACATGAAACATGAAATGCACTCATCATTTATGAAATAAGACATATTTAGACTACGCTTTGTCTGGGCTTGATAGGCAGCTAGCTAAGCCAGAGAAAGGAGGTAGGAATCCCATTGGGCAATGCATGAGGAACATACCAACCAGTAGACTGTCGACCAACCATGTACACGTTGTCATGCTGCGTCATAAGGTTGCTATGCTAATCGTCACGCAATCTCTTCTCAAAGTCAGAGTATGATGTCATGTCTTTACAACTAGAATTAGAACAGACTTACACGGATCTGGCAAAGGGCGCCTTTGTAAGGTCAAGAGCCAAATGGATTGAAGAGGGGGGGGGGGGGGCTAGTTACTTTTTTGCACTTGAAAAGAGAAACTACAAAAGAAAATCTATTACTGCACTCAAAATTAACAATGTTTTATGCAAAGATCCCATTTCGATATCATCATTTGTAAAGGTTTTCATAAAAGGAATTGACAACTCTCAATTTCAGGAAGATGGTTGTGAAAGTTACATTTGCCACATTCAGAATTGTGTCCCTGTAATTGAGGATGATTTCCACTCAGTTTGAGATTCACCTGTGTCAATTGGAAAAATTAGAGAGCCTCTGAATTCAATGAAAAAAGGGAAATCACCTGGCCCTGATAGGCTGTCAGTTGAATTCTATAGACAGTTTTGGGAGTTACTCAAAGACCCGATTTTCAATATCTTTCAAGATTGCATTACAAAAGGGGAAATGGTCTCCACTATGAAACAGGGCCTTATTTCACTGATTCCGAAGCCTGATAATGACCCTTCTCTCATTGACAATTGGAGACCAATTACTTTATTAAATACTGATTAAAAATTGATTGCTCTGCTTTATGCCAAAAGATTAAAGAAAGGAATAGATACCATTATAAATGAGACTCAAACAGGATTTATGAAGGGCCGTCATATAAGCTCTAACATTCGTTTAGTCTTGGACCTTATAGATTATTCAGATGCAATTGACTCAGATGCGGTTGTCCTATTTCTGGACTTCTGTAAAGCCTTTGACACAATTGAACATGAATTTCTCTTTAGGTCTCTTAAACTTTTTGGATTTGGTGAACATTTAATAGTAATTTGCATGTTTTACAAAGATATAAATAGTTCTGTGCTACTAAACCTTAATACTTCCAAAATATTTAGTATCAACAGAAGTGCACGACAGGGATGCCCAATTACGCCATTTTTATTAATTTTGGTTGTGGAACTTATATCTCTAGATATTCTGAATTATGCAAATTTGTATTTTTAACAAAGAAATCAACATTTCCCAATTGGATGATGATACTACTCTCCTTACTTAAGAGACAAAGACCAGGTTGCACATGCCCTTAATGCTATAACTGCATTTTCTATTGCATCAGGATTAAAACTGAATGTTTCTAAATGTGAAATTTGATGTTTATTTGACTCTGATGATAAAGAAATTGAAAATATTCCTGTAAAGGACTGTGTTAAATATTTAGGAATACAAAAAACCACTTAGTCAGACAACATTTGAATTTCTCTCCTAAAATTAAGAGAACTAAACATATATTTAATAATTGGCTACAAAGAGATCTTTCTATACTTGGGAGAGTACTTCTGTCCAAGGCAGAGGGACTGCCTCGTTTTGTGTACCCCTCATTATCGTTATGTGTAAATCCAGCTACTTGTAAAGAGATCAATAAGACCTTTCTTGACTTCATCTGGAAAAATAAGTCTCACAAACTAAAAAAACTTCCCAGTTGTCTTGGCACCATGAGTCAAGAAACCTGCGTATTATCCTCAAAAGTAGGTAATGTTATGATTCCAAAGCTATACAATATTACAGAGAACAAGTTAGTTATCTCACATCTCTGAAAATATTGGGAATGTTGTACTGCTTGTTCACGAAATGTACGCTAATGTTGGGTTTTTGAGCTAGTTCCCAACTGACTCCCATTCACTATTTGAAGGAGTGATCTCCTTGTCCCATAATCACCCAGAATGCACCACACGGCCCATTGACAACGCATGAGCAACATTAATAATCGGTGTTAATGCGATCCCAATCGAGTTTCCCCATGTCTTGAAAAGTATCTCTGGCTAAGCTAAATGCAGGCTAACTATGCGGAGCATTGCATCATGGGAGACGAAATGCATCCTGGGAATCGTAGTATTCTGTAGATGAGGGCAATACAGAAGCTTCAAAATGACAAACAAGGAATCATGCAGTATGACTAATAAAAACAATAAAATCAATGTGCATCAAATCTTACAATAATGCATATATACTAACCGCATAAAGTGGCAGAATTGTCCTTTAAGATACTCAGGTAAATAAGAATCAGACACTGCTATTGATCCTAAATAAATTATATATTTTGAAAAACATCGCTATTGTCAATCTTCTGACATAGCTATACAGTTCTGTTACATTTGGGAGGGCTAAAACGACATCTCCAAACTCATTGCTAAATTTTAACATACACGTGGATTATCCAAGACAGAAAGATGGAATTTATGGTTGCTTTATGAACCATTGCTCCCAAATGTAAAGCAGCTAGACACAGCTATCATTGATGGGCTGGATGAACAATCTCCCATAGCCTGCCTTTTTTACAAAGTCATTTCTTCAAGTTACGTAACACCTACAGTAGCTATAACAATGGTGAAAGTTGAAGAATCAAGCTGAGGTATCCACCTACAAATGTGTGGGTCCCAACAAACTCCCAACAAACAAAAGGGTAGCATAGGTGAAAATAAGCCATTGTTATCTCATTGATTGTCAGGAAGGCAGCCTTTCATGCTACAATGTGTCCAAATTAAGGAGCTCTGACTGTAGCTCTGGGAAAGCAGGTTCTGTCTGGGTAATTAGACGTCAAGCTCTATTGCCTGTGTGGTGTTTGATGGGCTGAGGTCAACAGAGGTTACTGCAGATCATACATGATGTCATACATGTGTATGTCTGTGTCTGCAGATAATACAGAATGTCATACCTGTGTGTCTCCACAGATCATACTGTCACGCCCTGGTCGAAATATATTATGTTTATTCTTCATTTATTCGGTCAGGCCAGGGTGTGACATGGGTTATTGTGGTGTGATTTTGTCTTGGGGTTTTGTGGGATGTCTAGCGTAGTCTATGGCTGCCTGAGGCGGTTCTCAATCAGAATCAGGTGATTATCGTTGTCTCTGATTGGGAACCATATTTAGGCAGCCATATTCTTTGAGTGTTTCGTGGGTGATTGTTCCTGTCTCTGTGTTTAGTTTCACCAGACAGGCTGTATAGTTTTTTCACGTTTCCGTCTGTTGCTTTTGTTCATGTTCAGTTATTTCACGTCTAGTCTACTTTCATTCAATAAACATGAGTAACCATCACGCTGCATTTTGGTCCGCTCCTCCTTCAACAGAAGAAAGTCGTTACACATACAAAATTATGTTATACCCAGGGCTGGATTACCGAACGTGCATGCAGTGCTTTTGGGGGGGGGCCCCAGATGGCATATGAAAAAATTATCTCAGCCTCATGGCAAAATGCGAGCAAAAGCATGATAAAACGGTATGTGTGTAACTGTGTGTGTACACATTCAGTTGTTTATGTTTGCGTGTGTGCATATCTTTTTGATTAGTCTGTGAAGGCTCCCTCTGACAACCAGAGATATCACTGCTTGAGGTGGAGAGTGGTGAAGGTAGAGACAGAGATAGAAAGACCTAGAAACCAGGAGAAGCAGGGAGGGAGGGGGATAAAAGTGCCAGAGAGAGAGAGAGAGAGAGACAGGGTAGAGTGGAGCAGCCTGCCTCCCTAACTCTGCCAGCACCGACAGGCAGTGTTGCTGACTCTACTGGGGTCTGATCCAGACGGGTCTCTTCTTCCTCTGTCAGTTTCTTCTTCCTCCTTCCGCACAAAACATGGGATCTGTGAGCCCCAAGCCAGGGGTCTGAGCAGAGGGCTTCTCCAGCCGAGCCTGACATGAGGGGACGGAGATGCGCTCAGCCGGGCTGCCAACAGTGGGCTTCATGGAGCTCCAGCTGAAGGGGGGTGGTCCCCTGGTGGTCCCGGCGAATACCATCTACAGCACCGTCCAGCAGCAGGACTACTCTGCAGGCGTATGGCTCCGCAGGAAAGAGAAAAAACTGGAGCATGTAAGCTTTCAGATGTTTGTCTGATAAGTTACTGTACTTGTGAAATCTACAGAACAGCATTGTGGGTCTATCGTTATTTGTAAGTTGGTGTTGGTGTTAGGTATTTTTTATCTGGTTGTTTCTATAGTTGAGTGTTTTGGGTTAGCAATTCCCGTGCTTCTTTGTTGTATGTATTCACTGGCTGCTGCATGATCTTATCTGCTTTAGTCGCGACTGCACTGTCTGACATAAATTATACAGTTTGACTTTATTGCTGCAGACAGCTATTGCATTATTAATTGCTCTCCTTTAGAGTGTAGAAGTTGGGTTCAGACTGCACTGTATGTTACACTGTCCTTCTCTCAGCACAAGCTGCAGGTTAATGTTACATCTAGACTTGGTTTCTTCTATCGAAATCGCTCCTCTTTCACCACAGCTGCCAAACTAACCCTGATTCAGATGACCATCCTACTCATGCTTGATTATGGAGACGTAATTTATAGAACGGCAGGTAGGGGTGCTCTTGAGCAGCTAGATGTACTTTACCGTTCTGCCATCAGATTTGCCACCAATGCTCCTTATAGGAAACATCACTGCACTCTATACTCCTCTGTAAACGGGTCATCTCTGTATACCCATCGCAAGACCCACTGGTTGATGCTTATTTATAAAACCCTCTTAGGCCTCACTCCCCCCTATCTGAGATATCTACTGCAGCCCTCATCTTCCATATACAACACTCGTTCTGCCAGTCACATTCTGTTCAAGATCCCCAAAGCACACACATCCCTGGGCCGCGACTGGAACGAGCTGCAACGAACACTCAAAATGGTTTAATCTCAATTACTTAATTCAAAGACTCAATCATGGACACTCTTGCTGACAGTTGTGGCTGCTTTGCATGATGTATTCTTGTCTCTACCTTGCCCTTTGTGCTGTTGACTGTGCCCAGTAACATTTGTACCCTGTTTTGTGCTGCTACCATGTTGTGTTGTTGCCATGTTGTGTTGCTACCATGTGTTGTCATGTTGTATTGCTACCATGCTGTGTTGTCATGTGTTGCTGCCATGCTATGTTGTTGTCTTAGGTCTCTCTTTATGTAGTGTTGTGTTGTCTCTCTTGTCGTGATGGGTGTTTTGTCCTATATTTTTATTTAATGTATTTCTATTTTTAATTCCAGCCCCCAACCTCACAGGAGGCCTTTTGCCTTTTGGTAGGCCGTCATTGTAAATAAGAATTTGTTCTTAAATGACTTGCCTAGTTAAATAAAGGTTAAAAAAAACATTAAAATATTAAATACATGTGTTAATTCTCCCAGTGCTCAGTTGATGCTGTTAGCCTGAGCCTGATATAGAGGAGTGCTGGCATTGTTTAACGATTTGCTCCTCGTAGCCGTACTCTGAATCACAACTGATTTATCCATATGCTGTTTTAAGTGATGCTTCAATGTGCTCTTCTCATTGAAGGAAGTTAATATGAGTCAGACTTAGAGTAAAGCTTTGTTTTTTGGCTTTCTTCCAGTCAGTATCTTAAAAGTGGAGTAAAAGGCTTAAATTCATATTCATCAAGGCATCTATTCATATTCTATCAAGGCATCTACAAAAATGCAAATGTACATTTGGACACAGTCCAGTGGATTGTTCATCTAGTGCAGGGGTGCACAATTAGAATTCAAAGAGGTCCAGTGACTAACATTTTCTCCCCCCAAATGTCCAAACCATTAAAATGTCTAACGTACATATGTAGTTCATGTATATATATAGCTAATAAACAAAGTACTACATTTCAATAACATTTCAACAATATTTATTGCACATTTTCAATGCAAACACATTAAACATGAGGTAAAATAAATATGCAGACTAATCATAAATAAAAGTAGGCCTATCACAAATGTTCTCATTTCAAGAAAAACAAGGCCGCATCTTCACAAAAAAATAACAAAAGTGCCTGTTTCTGAAAAAAGTGCTATGATTTTTGAAGAAATAAGAAACCACAGGTTTAATATTTACATTTGCTACTCTTTCCCACTTCACTTCTCCATCTCTCTTCTTTAGTGAGAGAAATGGGCTGTTGCTTGCCCTGCCAGTAAGTCAGTGCCATTCTCATGCACATATGTAGGTGCTCATTGGTGAGTCTAGAACGGTACTTATTTTTAATGATGTTTATAGTGGAGAAAGAAGATTCACAGCTGTATGTGGAGCCAAACATGCTCAAGGTGTGCAGTGCTACTTTGGTTAGAAAGCCAGAAAGTGTCATGATCAGTTAGTTGAAAGTGCTCTCTTAGTGCAACATTTGCTTGCAGATCAATCAGTTCCATCTGTAGAGATCCAGCATGTGCCCACTTGAAGGTGTCATCAAATCACAAGCTGAATTGTTCTTACCCTATAGTTTCACATTGAGATCATTAAGGTGTGATGTATACCAAAAAAGCAACAATATCCATTTTGCAATTGTCTTGCAAAAAAAGTGAAAACTGGGTTGCCTTCAGACTCTTGAGCTGTTCTAAGAAAACTGTTATTACCTTTCGAATGGACCAAAAGCCTTCCAACACCCTGCCTTTACTGAGCCATCTTATGTTGTTGTGCACCAATAGGTCATTTGCATTTGCATCAACTTATTTCATCAATACTCTCAGCAGGCGATGTTGATGAGATGAAGATGCCCTGAGGAAGTTGATGAGTTTCATCATTGTATTCATCACTTCTGACAGATTGGCGCACAGGACAGACTGATGAGTGATGCAGTGGTAAGCTGTGAGATCAGGGTTGTCCTCTTTCAGCCATGACACAGCTCCTCTCTCTCTCTCTTCCTATCATGACAGGGAACCCATCTAAGGTGATAGACACCACTTATTGTAGATCTATCCCCCTCTTTCTCAGCATCTCCTTTAGGGCCATGTCTATGCCCTTTTCTCTTGTAGGTGTCTCGAGTGGTGTTACACCTAACAAGTCTTCACAGAATTTCTTCTTCT
The DNA here is from genome assembly GCF_036934945.1 of Oncorhynchus masou masou. NCBI lineage: Eukaryota > Metazoa > Chordata > Actinopteri > Salmoniformes > Salmonidae > Oncorhynchus > Oncorhynchus masou. The sequence continues at coordinate 46,191,596 of NC_088235.1, read as the reverse complement.
CTGTGTGGTAAAATCCAACATACACCAGAGAAGCTGGGCATGATCATTCACATCAGTAGATTCATCAACAACTAATGCTATGCATTGTGCACTCCAAATAGCTTCATCAAGCTGTGTTAATATGCATTGTTAACATTCACTTTGATTGGCTGAGTTTCTTGAAGTTATTTAAATAATGCACGTGATTGGACAACACACAGTAGTATGGGGCGCTGTCTGGGACCTTCCCAGCGCAGTATGTGTACATTGAAAAAAAGGGTTGCTTCATCAGTATTTAATTTAACAATTATTTATGAGAAATGTGTCGAGGTCCAGAGAGAACCTTCACTCGGTCCTTACCAGGACTGAGGTCCCGCCAATTGTGCACCTCTGATCTAGTGGCTAGACTGCAGCCAGCGTTTTGAACTGGAAATGTTGCGTTGACTATTTGATGTTTCAATGGGAGATGGCATTGTCTGAGTGATGTGGTAACACTTTACATTAAGTGGCCCCTATTACTATGTAAATAACACAGTAATACTATGTTAACATTGTAGTTACATAGGTTTTAATATGTAATCACATGGTAATAGGGTTGTTTTGCAGAATGAGTTAGTACACAATTGGAACAAGGGATGTGTAATTACAGTCCCTTGCTGAACTTTATACCACATGTAACTACACTGAACAGAAATAGAAACAAAACATGTAAATTGTTGGTCCCATGTTTCATGAGCTGAAATAAAAGATCCCAGAAATGTTCATTATGCACAAAAATCTTATTTCTCTCAAATTTTGCCCACAAATGTGTTTACATCCTTGTTAGTGAACATTTCTCATTTGCCAATATAATCCATCCACCTGACAGGTGTGGCATATCAAGAAGCTGATTAAACAGCATGATCGTTACACAGGTGCACTTTGTACTGGGGACAATAAAAGGCCACTCTAAAATGTGCAGTTTTGTCACACAACACAATGCCACAGAGCATGCAGTTGGCATGCTGACTGCAGGAATGTCTACCAGAGCTGTCGCAACGGAATTAAATGTTAATTTCGCTAACATAAGCCAACTCCAAGGTCGTTTTAGAGAATTTGGCAGTACGTTTAACCGGCATCACAACCACAGACCACGTGTATGGCGTTGTGTGGGCGAGCGGTTTTCTGATGTCAACGTTGTGAACTGAGTGCCCCATGGTGGTGGTGCGGTTATGGTATGGGCAGGCATAAACTAAGGACAACGAACACAATTGCATTATTTATTATCGATGGCAATTTGAATGCACAGAGATAACGTGATGTGATCCTGAGGCCCATTGTCGTTCCATTCATCCGCTGCCATCACCTCATGTTTCAGCATGATAATGCAGAGCTCCATGTCGCAAGAATCTGTGCATAATTCCAAGAAGCTGAGAATGTCCCAGTTCTTTCATGGCCTGCATACTCACCAGACATGTCACCCATTGAGCCTGTTTGGGATGCTCTGGATCGACATGTACGACAGCGTGTTCCAGTTTCCGCCAATATCCAGCAACTTCATACAGCCATTGAAGAGGAGTGGGACAACATTCCACAAGCCACAATCAACAGCGTGATCAACTATATACGAAGGAGATGTGTCATGCTGCATGAGGCAAATGGTGGTCACACCAGATACTAACTGATTTTCTGATCCCCTCCCCTACCTTTTTTTCCAAAGGTATCTGTGACCAACAGATGCATATCTGTATTCCCAGTCATGTGAAATCCATAGATTAGGGCCTAATTTATTTATTTCAATTGACTGATTTCCTTATATGAACTGAAAATCTTTGAAATTGTTGCATGTTACTTTTATATTTTAGTTCAGTGTGCTTATGTTATTACACATTTTCTTGTTCCACTATGTAACCGTTTTATAATTCCATGTTTGAAAGTCACCTGTGAATTACCATGTTAATAACTCAAACCATAATCTGATCTTGTTACATGTAGCAACAAGGTGTCACTACCATTGAATCCACATGTAATACCAGGGTTGATAAATAGACTAGGACCTGGTAACAACAATTGTAACAAGGCACATCCTGTCATTAACTACTGGTAATTTTCTATTTGTTTATTTCCATGTTATGACCTGGTTCAAAGGTGATACCAAATAAAGTATAATCTAAGAACAATGTAGTTGCATAGGATATACTTGTAATTATCATGTACCTAACCAGGAGCAAGTAACTTAATGTAAAGTGAACCCAGTAGGGTATAACCTTTATAATTATGATGTAACAACCTTTGCAGATAATATTCTAACCAGGGGAAATGAGACCGGAGAGCATTTTTCAGTTTTACTTTTCTTTAATGGATTTGACATAGACTCACAATCAAATTAAATTCCCTATTTCAGGTTCAAAGCAATAACTATTTTCGTTAGTAAAAACACAATTTCCCCATCATTCACTAATGTAGCTAGATAGATGGCTAGCTAGGCACTGGTAGCCTAATGTCAGCACCTTTTCCACATTTTAATAAATGTTACTAAATCACAAAACTCATGAAACATTTAGTGTCAATGTTATTTCACTATTTGAGACCTACATACCTTTTTTTGCACATTACAAACCTTTAAAAGCATGACAAATTAAGAGACTGAAATATCATATGGCTTCCATTTTGGCTGCAGAGGAGAGTGTGAGAGGTATGGATCAGTGATGTAATGGTAAAAAAGAATAGGTGGGTAAACTCTGATCGCCTCTCGTGATGAAAAAAGTTAAACTCCCTATACTTTCAATGCGTTTTCCCGCAAAAGCTACACTATTGGGCAAAACAAAGTGTGTTTACTTGCGTTTACCCTCCGCTACACCACAACTAGTAGTAATGTGCAGTTTGCAAACGATTCATTAATTTTGAACAAGCCTTTTTACTGACATGAGAATCATGATTCGTTTTTCTGAGTGGCTTGTTGATTTGTCATTTGTTTGTCATTTGTTTAACCTGTTGGCTGAGCAAATAATTCTACAGCAGAATTAATTCTCACTCCTCCGATGACTCTGGTGTCTAGCCAAAAGATTCCGACCCTACTGTTACGCTTGTTTACACTGAGCTGCACTGGGGTCGGAATGGATTCATGTTTAGATTAAGACACCGCAGAGCCGGCGCAAGATATGGGTCGGAAAACATTCTCAATGTGGGGATGGGGTGTGCCACTGTACATCAAGAATATTAAAATACGGCTAGTTTTTCAGGAAAACTGCCCTTTTCATTCTCATGCTAGCTAGCAGTAGCCACCACCGCCATTGTGGAATGGCACTTCGTGTTGAACAACAAAGGAGTGGATTGGCTGCACTTCAACAAGAAGTGCCATTCCATAATGGCTGCTGTGGTTACTGCTAGCTAGCTAGATGATGAAAATGGTAGCTTTACAGAAAAACAAATAGTCCTTCAGTCTTCCCGGTGTAACAGCTGGGATGGGATAATTCGGAGTACAAAGCAATTTCTTATACCTGGATTGAGATAAATTTGGTTAGAGCCTGTAAGGAAGCATTTCACTGTAACCTGTTGTATTCGGCGCACGTGACAAATAAACTTTGATTTGATTGGTTTTCCGCACCAATAACTTGCTTCGGTGCCAATAACGCCAATCAACGCGCCAATACCCGTCTCCCGTGGTGTCTTAATCTAACAATGATGGCATTCTTATTTTTTTTATTTTCTTCTTTTGAATGTGGAAACATCCACATTTCCATCTATTTACTAATAGTTAACAAAAAGGTTAACTGTTTTAAAAGTTTATGTAAATGATTATGTATAAGTGAGAGTTCACCAGGAAGTGATGTCACACTGACCTCTCACACTCTCCTCTGCAGCAAAAATGGAGGTCACGTGCTATTTTTATCCAGAATCCTTGGGACGTCCCTACCACCATTGAAGTTGACATTTTAAAAGGTAAGGGCAGGGGTTAGGGCATGGACGTCCCAAGGATCCTGGATACCATTTCCATCTCTTAATTTTTCCTGTTTAGGCCTATAAAGGTTTGTAATGTGCAAAAGTGCGATCTAAGTCTCAAAATTGTGAAATGTTTCATACGTTTTATGACTATTTTGTCATGTTTATTGATTTGTTAAATGTGTTGACATTGTGCCAGTGCTTAGCTAGCTAGCTTTACCACCACCCTGTTAGTAGGTTTTACTAACTATAATAGTTATGGCTTTGAGTCTGAAATGGGGAATTGAATTTGATCGGTGCCTTTGTCAAATCTCTTAAAGAAATTTCTCCTGGTTAACCTATTAGCCTAAGATTGTTACGTTGTAATTAAAATGTCACTTCACTTTACATTAAGTTACTTGCTCCTGGGTAAGTACGTTGTGAGTGCATGTATATCACATGTAACAACATTGTAATTATAGTTGGTTGTTAAATATTGCTACATTGAAAGTGCAATGTAACTTAAAAGGTTTAAACCTAATGTTCTCCTGTCTCCTAATTTCTCCGGTTTAGATGATAATTACAAGTATATACATTGTTCTTACATTACACTTGATTCGGTATAGCTTTTGAGCCAGGTCATAAACTAATTGAAAATGACTGGTAGTTAATGAAAGGATGTGCATTGCTACAATTGTTATTACCAGGTCCTAGCCTATTTATCAACCCTGGTATTCCAGTACATTCCATGGTAGTGGCACCTTGTAATTAACAAGGTCATATTTTAGTTTGAGTTATTAACATGGTAATTCACGGGTGGCTTTCAAATGTGTAATTACAAAAATGAGTTACATAGTGGAACAAGAGAATGTGTAACAGCATCAGTAGTTACACATGTGGAATAACCTTCAGCAAGTGAATGTGTAATTACGCATTCCTTGTTTAAATTGCGTAATAACTGATTTCGCAACAACCACTATTACCATGTAGTATGTAGTAAAATCTATGTAACTACTGTTAAGTTATTACTGTGTTAGATACATAGTTATAGGGGCAACTTACGTTACCAGTGATGCTTCAGCAACCCAGCTTTCTCTGCTCTGTCTGCATATCCAAAGAGGAGGAGAGGAAAGTCTGCAGCTGCAACCTCTTCAAACGTGCCTAACTCCACTCCTGGCTGCTCATCCTGTCACACCATGCAGTTAGCCAGCTCTTACACACCCCCCCCCCCACCCCCACCCCGCCCCCAGAAAGGAAGCTATTTCCTTCCTGAGTTTCACTATGTGAAATTTGTTGCAGCAATTTATTAAGTCTTAAAAAAGTCTGCAACTTCATTGAATTCGGAACAGGGCAATATGTGCACATTTTTTATTTCAACTTTATTTAACCAGGTAGGCTAGTTGAGAACAAGTTCCCCTTTACAACTGCGACCTGGCCAAGATAAAGCAAAGCAGTTTGACACATACAACAACACAGAGTTACCCATGGAATAAACTAACATAGTCAATAAGACAGTAGAAAAAAAAGGAAGTATATATACAGTGTGACTGTATGAATGACTGTATGAATGACTGTATGAAAACAAAACAAGACTTGCGATAATGTATTCTGTACCTTGCTTTCGTGAAACTTGAGTCTTGAAGAGAATAAAGTAATCAACACCATTCCACCATGAACAGTCACCCACCTTAAATCAACTGTGAATAGGGCATAATCTTTGTTTTGCTCTGAGAACTCAAACTCATAAACCGCGAGCGCAGAGAGGCCGAGGGAAATTGTTTGGAAGAGTCGTGCTGCGCCATGAAGCAGTAGAGGTATTATGCTTGCTGTTAAAAGCAGTGAAGATTGTAAATGGCATGGTGTTGAAGGTTTATACAAATATCCACTGTTGAAAACTAAATGTTACATTTACATTTACATTTAAGTCATTTAGCAGACGCTCTTATCCAGAGCGACTTACAAATTGGAGAGCGACTTACAAATTGTTAGTCTAAAAGAAATGTGAGATAATGTCTAGATGCTTTTTATAGAGGAGATCAACTTTATAACTTCCCTGTCTGGGCTGATGAGATAGTGGATTGCGCAGTCAAATGGAACAGAGTAAATAGTCATTTTAACGTCATAGATTTAGCCGGTGGTAACTTGTGAAATTGACACCGGGTAGAATGCGTTTTTGACCAATCAGCATTCCGGATTAGACCCACCCGTTGTAAATTGTGAGGTGTGATATGATAGGTTCAGCAGGGGTTCCCCACACAACTGATAAGGAAATGTAATTTAATAAATTATTAGAATATTACACTCCTGAAACCATAAATCTGAAACCCTGTGATGTGTATGAAATTGATTTCAATCATTAGACTATCATAATACATGTGTGTAACGACACAACAGTGGTAGGCTTGATTACCAACAACGACGAGACGGCCTACAGGGAGGAGGTGAGGGCCCTCGGAGTGTGGTGTCAGGAAAATAACCTCACACTCAACGTCAACAAAACTAAGGAGATGATTGTGGACTTCAGGAAACAGCAGAGGGAACACCCCCCCTATCCACATCGATGGAACAGTAGTGGAGAGAGTAGCAAGTTTTAAGTTCCTCGGCATACACATCACAGACAAACTGAATTGGTCCACTCACAGACAGCATCGTGAAGAAGGCGCAGCAGCTCCTCTTCAACCTCAGGAGGCTGAAAAAATTTGGCTTGTCACCAAAAGCACTCACAAACTTCTACAGACGCACAATCGAGAGCATCCTGGCGGGCTGTATCACCGCCTGGTACGGCAACTGCTCCGCCCTCAACCGTAAGGCTCTCCAGAGGGTAGTGAGGTCTGCACAACACATCACCGGGGGCAAACTACCTTTCCTCCAGGACACCTACACCACCCGATGTTACAGGAAGGCCATAAAGATCATCAAGGACATCAACCACCCGAGCCACTGCCTGTTCACCCCGCTATCATCCAGAAGGCGAGGTCAGTACAGGTGCATCAAAGCTGGGACCGAGAGACTGAAAAACAGCTTCTATCTCAAGGCCATCAGACTGTTAAACAGCCACCACTAACATTGAGTGGCTGCTGCCAACACACTGACACTGACTCAACTCCAGCCACTTTAATAATGGGAATTGATGGGAAATGATGTAAATATATCACTAGCCACTTTAAACAATGCATACGTATATACTGTACTCTATATCATCGACTGCATCCTTATGTAATACATGTATCACTAGCCACTTTAACTATGCCACTTTGTTTACATACTCATCTCATATGTATATACTGTACTCGATACCATCTACTGTATCTTGCCTGTGCTGCTCTGTACCATCACTCATTCATATATCCTTATGTACATATTCTTTATCCCCTTACACTGTGTATAAGACAGTAGTTTAGGAATTGTTAGTTAGATTACTTGTTGGTTATTACTGCATTGTCGGAACTAGAAGCACAAGCATTTCGCTACACTCACATTAACATCTGCTAACCATGTGTATGTGACAAATAAATTTGATTTGATTTAATTTGAATCATTAGATTATCATAATACATGTGTGTAAGTGTTAGTCAGTAGAATCATTCGATTATTATATTATAATACTGTGTGTGGTTTTAGTCAGTGGAATAATAATATATCCTGGAGTGTAGTTCTTAGTCAGAATCAACGTTTTGGGAACAATGTGTCTAGTATTTTGATAACAGACTGTCTGTCTGAGCCAGATTCGGGTCGACCTTGGCTGGGACACTGAGAACTTCCCAGTCCCAGGTCTCTCCCTATTTTAAGGGAGGGCAGGAAGACGCTATTCTCACGGACTCCCCTAATCTCTATTGGTGGGCAGATTTGATGGTTTGTGTGGAAGTATGTGTGTCACTATAAATTGAAGGTCTTTGTGCTATGCACGTCAGAACGTTCCGTGAATAAACATTTAACTTTGGTAGACTGGGCCTCTGTCTGTTTTCATTTCTATCAGTATCTTACAAATCCTGATATAACAGACTGAGAGTAATATAATTGAATTGGTTAATGAACAGGAGAACAGAATTCTCTTAACAACAACCCACGGGATACTGATAGAGAAGAGCATCGCCTTTCCTTCCAGTTGCTGCCACTGACTGGAACGAACTGCAAAAATCACTGAAGCTGGAGATTCCCATCTCCCTCACTAGCTTTAAGAACCATCTGTCAGAGCAGCTCACAGATCACTGCACCTGTTCATAGCCCATCTGTATACAGCCCATCTATCTACCTCATTCCTATACTGTATTTATTTATTTAGCTCCTTTTGCACCACAGTATCTCTACTTGCACATCCATCTTTTACACATCTATCATTCCAGTGTTTAATTGCTATATTGTAATTACTTCGCCACCATGGCCTATTTATTGCCTTAACTCCCTTATTTGACCTTATTTGCAATCACTGTATATAGACTTTGTTTTCTTTTTTTTCTACTGTATTATTGACTGTATGTTTTGTTTACTCCATGTGTAACTCTGTGTTGTTGTATGTGTCGAACTGCTATGCTTTATCTTGGCCAGGTCGCAGTTGCAAATGAGAAATTGTTCTCAACTAGCTTACCTGGTTAAATAAAGGTGAAATAAAATATAAAAAAATATCATGTCTGTCCCTCTGACATTTGCAACATTGTTTCAATATTCAAATTCGATATCCAACTGTCCCATAGCATAATTTTTATGGATATATACAAATACATTTAAATTAAAAAAAGGTCAAACGAAACAAAGTGCAGCTAGTTTGTAGTCTTTCCAGCTTCAGTTTGAAGTTATTTTGTTAGCTGTGTTGTTGTCTAGCTCCTCTGAACAACAGTGTCCTAACGAGAGATATTTTTATGCCAGGCGAAATCGTGCCTCATTAGCTCATTGTTATGGATGTGTTGTTATGTGTTAATAACATTTAGACTACGTTACCCAGCAGGCTATGTGGGAGGCGGATGATTGAAGAATGCCTTGCATGGCTAAACATGGAGTTCTATAGCTGAAGTATGTTCATTGAAAGTAGTTAAACCTACGCCCCAGTTTGTCATTATACAGTATAAGGAACAAACATAACATGGTGTCAGGTTGCATTGGAATCTGTTGACGAGCAAGTTGATGAGCAACATACTGAAGTCAGAGAAATTGACACTGTTCCTGTTCTCCATCATGGATAGGCATTATCCTCCTACTCCTATGCAGTTAACTCAACTACCCTGAAGTAGCAACAATGCCAACTACCTCCAGCAAAGCTGTAATCACCTGAAATCAGTCTTTGCAAGACATGGGGTTGCATCTGAACTGTACTCGGACAATGGCCCGCAGTTCTCAAGTTCCGAATTCCGATCGTTCACTAACGACTGGGGATTCCGACACAACATCTCCAGCCCCAACTACCCAAGGTCCAACGGCTTAGCAGAGAGTTCAGTCAAAATTGTCAAAGGTCGGATGAAAAAGGCACACGATGGAAAGGAGGATTTCCTAAAAAATCTGGTAATCTACCGCAGGGCAGCGCACCACTGCAGAAGGGACTTTCACCTGCACAATGTTGATGGGATGTCACATCAGAACCAACCTATCCATCCATGAGGACTTGCTAACACCCAGAGGTGCTCACAAAGTCAAACTTGCAAAGGAAAAGCAGAAAGACAAACAAAAACAGCGACACAACAAAAGTGCAAGACACTTACCTGAACTGAAACCTGGAGATCATGTACGACTCCGAGACATCACTACAGGAACCTGGATGCAGCAAGGGTGTGTGCAGAGAGAAGTTGCACCGCGATCCTATGAGATCCAAACGGAGCATGGATCACAACTGAGATGAAACAGAGTGGATCTAAGGCTGCAGCCATTCACTCAAGGGACTGAGGGTCATCAGGAGGATACTGCTGAAGCGTCAAATGCCTTTAGAAATGGACAATTCAGTCAGAACACCCTGACTGACAATGAACACTGTCCAACTGGTTCAGGAAGCACTTCAGCAGAATGACCAAAAAGGACTGTCAGAGCCCCTGAAAGGCTTATTGAGAATTGCAACAAAAAAAAGGGGGCAACTGGACTGAATGTTTGGTTTATGTGAAAAGAAATAGGTTCACAATAGAGTATTGATGGACAGACTATATTTAGTCTAAAAATATTTTATTTGATAAGAAAACATTTTTTGGGGGAAAGAAATGTGTGTTATTGAAAATTGCATGTTATGCAGGTTGAGTAAACAAATGTGATTTACACATGTGTAGTTACATAGAAAAGTAGTTTTATTTTAAAGGAAAGAAGATGTGTTGTTATGTGTTAATAACATTTAGGCTACGTTACGCAGCAGGCTATGCGGGAGGCGGATGATTGAAGAATGCCTTGCATGGGTAAACATGGAGTTTTATAGCTGAAGTATATGTTCATTAAAAATAGTTAAACCTACTCCCCAGTTTGTCATTATATAAGGAACAAACATAACAATGGATGTGTCCGAATAAATGTCACAAGAAAACAGCTTAAACAAATGCAGCCACTGTTGTTATTCTTTCTGCACTGTTTGGCGTGACTGTAAGTTAGCTGTAGTTGGCTAGCTAGCAAGCAATAATAAGAACGTTGCCAGCCAGTATGGCAATGCAACATTTAGAACGCATGACTGGGTCGCGTCCATAGATACAGAACAAAAAGACTGAACGACTGGGTTGCGCCTCTGGCAACCGAACAAATAGAACGAACAATCAGCCGGCTTTGCTAGCAACCCTAGATTTGTTTCAGGACTATATCTCCTGGAAGGTAGAAAGAGTATGAATAAATTAATCATAATAATGTTTTTAATTCAAATATGTCAATCATTATTTGAATATGTTGGTAACCCGTTGTATAACAGTGATAATGTGTTTGGAGGATATATCGGCACGTGAAAATATATCCTCCAAACACCGGCTTCGAGGGCATTATCACTTAATCATCATACAGTTGAAGTCGGAAGTTTACATACACTTGTTGGAGTCATTAAAACTTGTTTTTCAACCACTCAACAAATTTATTGTTAACAAACTATAGTTTTGTCAAGTTGGTTAGGACATCTACTTTGTGCATGACACAAGTAATTTTTCCAACAATAGTTTCAGACAGATTATTTAACTTATAACTCATTGTATCACAATTCCAGTGGGTCAGAGGTTTACAGACACTAAAATTGACTGTGTCTTTAAACAGCTTGGAAAATTCCAGAAAATTATGTTATGGCTTTAGAACCTTCTGATAGGCTAATTGACATCATTTGAGTCAATTGGAGGTGTACCTGTGGATATATTTCAAGGCCTACCTTCAAACTCAGTGCCTCTTTGCTTGACATAATGGGAAAATCAATAAAAATCAGCCAAGACCTCAGAAACATTTTTTTGACCTCCACAAGTCCTGTTCATCCTTGGGAGCAATTTCCAAATGCCTGAAGGTACCACATTCATCTATACAAACAATAGTACACAAGTATAAACACCATGGGACCACGCAGCCGTCATACTTCTCAGGAAGGAGATGCGTTCTGTCTCCTAGAGATGAACGTACTTTGGTGTGAAAAGTGCAAATCATTCCCAGAACAACAGTAAAGGACCTTGTGAAGATGCTGGAGGAAACAGGTACAAAAGTATCTACATTCAGAGTTAAACGAGTCCTATATTGACAACCTGAAAGGCCACTCAGCAAGGAAGAAGCCACTGCTCCAAAACCGCCATAAAAAAGACAGACTACGGTTTGCAACTGTACATGGGGACAGAGATTGTACTTTTTGTACTTTTTGTCCTCTGGTCTGATGAAACAAAAATAGAACTGTTTGGTCATAATGACCATCGTTATGTTTGGAGGAAAAGGGGGAGGCTTGCAAGCCGAAGAACACCATCCCAATCGTGAAGCACGGGGGTGGCAGCATCATGTTGTGGGGGTGCTTTCCTGCAGGAGGGACTGGTGCACTTCACAAAATAGATGGCATCACGACAAAAAAAAAATGATGTGGATATATTGAAGCAACATCTCAAGACATCAGTCAGGAAGTTAAAGCTTGGTCGCAAATGGGTCTTCCAAATGGACAATGACCCCAAGCATACTTCCAAAGTTGTGGCAAAATGGCTTAAGGACAACAAAGTCAAGGTATTGGAGTGGCCATCACAAAACCCTGACCTCAATCCTATTGAACATTTGTGGGCAGAACTGAAAAAGAATGTGCAAGCAAGGAGGCCTACAAACCTGACTCAGTTACACCAGCTCTGTCAGGAGGAATGGGCCAAAATTCACACAACTTATTGTGGGAAGCTTGTGGAAGGCTACCCAAAACATTTGACCCAAGATAAACAAGGCAAAGCTACCAAATACTAATTGAGTGTATGTAAACTTCTGACCCACTGGGAATTAGATGAAAGAAATAAAAATAAAAAAATCTCTCAATTATTATTCTGACATTTCACATTCTTAAAATAAAGTGGTGATCCAAACTGACCTAAAAAAGGGAATTTTTACAAGGATTAAATGTCAGGAATTGTGAAGAACTTTGTTTAAATGTATTTGGCTAAGGTGTATGTAAACTTCCGATTTCAACTGTATATCTATGGATATGAGGCAGGAATATAATCATTCAGATAAGTCAGATAGTGTTTTATGTTTAGCTTTTTTACCCCTTTTTTCTCCCCAATTGGTCGTTACAGTCTTGTCTCATCCCTGCAACTCCCATACAGACTTGGGAGAGGTGAAAGCCGTGCATCCTCCATAACACAACCCAGCCAAGCCGCACTGCTGCTTGACACAATGCCCACTTAAACTGGAAGCCAGCCACACCAATGTGCCGGAAGAAACACCTTACAACCATGTCAGCGTGCACTGCGCCCAGCTCGCCACAGGAGTCAGTGTTTGATATGTTGAATTACAGGAAGAGTAGCCTAGCTGTTGCAATTAGTAAAAGCTAATTGGGGCTCTAAATAAACAAATCAGTAGCCTAATATTGTTAGGCTAGCAACTAGCAGCTAGGCAAATCATCTCACTGGTGAGGCATAATGTAGTTCAATATGAGGCAGAGCTATATGCGAGACATCTGAAGATAGACTCATTGCCTTATTTAAAGTGCCTTTGAACTTTACAGTTTGAGTGTATTGATGCAAGAGAACCTTTTTACTGAGGCAAATGTCAGTCTCCCAACAGGGTGCAGGGTTTCTGGATAATGAAGTGTTTCTCTTTCTGGAGCGGTTTTCTTCTCAGGGAGAGATTGGAGAAGCCCTAGCTGTGACAGTGAAACTAATGGGATCAGCTGCCAGGTCTGGCTGGCTGCCTTCTCACCCATTTCCACAATGTCTGTTAGAGTTATAGAAAAGGGACAGTTCAGTCACCACTTTTTCTCTACTGATGCCACACGTTCAATCCCCCGATCGTCTGAGTGTTAGATTATAGTTGTATTAGTTGTATGTACAGAATACGCATGGTATACACCGTCCAACGAAATGTTTACCTGCAGGTTCCTTCTTGACAACAACAATTTTTGTAAGAATATATATCAGAATATGAAGAAAGCAAATGGCTCAGTAGAATAAGTTAGTTGTATAGTTATGACCTGAAATGACAAGAAACATTACATCAACTTGTACAGTTGCCAATTAAGCTTTAACTTTCAAACTTCGTCCTCTACCAAGGGCATGAGTCAAACTGCTGTTTAATCATCATGTCATCATCATAGTTTAATTCAAACATGTCATCCACAAATAGGGTTTATTTGATATTTTATGCACTGAGATTGTGCTTGCCTTACATCTGAGTTGACAGTGGCAAGACGAAATTCCAACTAAATGTACATGCAAATAAAACCATACGCCTGGGGAATATGCCAGAAGAGGGAGAACATGGAAATGAAAGAGAAAAGGATAACTAAGTTTTAGTTTAGCTTGGCCAGCATTGGTTTTGATATTATAGAACAAGAATAAACCAAACACTAGAGCCTTACTGTCCAGTATTTGTCAGTGCACATCGGTCACTATAACCACAGATACAGCAGAGGGTGGTATTGCCAAGTCTAAAAGATCTAAGGATCACAACGTTATGGCCTCATGAAAGGGATGCAGGTGGGTTTGTGATGTGCAGTGTGCAGAGCCTCACTTTACATGATGGCACCATAACAATGTGTGAGAATCTACATTGCTGATTTCTGCTTCTTAATTAGCTTCCCGTGGGAAGTTAAAAGCTTACTGTCTGTCAGTGAGAGAGGGCACTAACTGCATCAACACCATAGTGAAGCTTTCAATAGCACTACTGAGCACAGCTGTGAAGTCTTACACTCTGAGATATATGGAAATGGGAACGCATTCAAAATCAATGAATCTGTGGATCAGATATTCTGAAATGACTTCAAATTTGTTTATTTGTTGTTCCTATGCTGTCTTTCTTGGTGTCAGAATATATTATTCTGTATAGTGGTACATTGATTTTCTATATATCATGATGGCTTCTGATATAATGAAATATGGGTGTTTTATTTATATATAATACATTTGAACATAAGATCTGAGGCCCAGTTCATTACTGGCAGAGGTGGGTACTTGTACAGGATTTAAAGAGGTTTTGATAGAAGTGCGGGTGTAATGAATTATAATAATGGAATGTTTGTCACTGAGGCTCTAGATCAAATGTTTTCACACGCACCAACTCTTTATGTAATGACATAGAAGTACTAGGTAAGGGGAGGGTGTGAACAAATAATAAGAGCAGTGTTGTGTTAGGAACCACCTAAAGCGAGACCGATTCAAGACCAAGACCGGAGCGAATCGTGTCCGAGTCGAGACCATGACCGGAGCGAATCGTGTCCGAGTCGAGACCAAGACCGGAGCGAATCGTGTCCGAGTCGAGACCAATACCGGGGCGAATCGTGTCCGAGTCGAGACCAAGACCGGAGCGAATCGTGTCCGAGTCGAGACCAAGATCAGAGCGAATCGTGTCCGAGTCGAGACCAAGACCGGAGCGAATCGTGTCCGAGTCGAGACCAAGACCGGAGCGAATCGTGTCCGAGTCGAGACCAAGACCGGAGCGAATCGTGTCCGAGTCGAGACCAAGACCGGGGGACAAGACCGATTCAATAGTTCAAAATCTCCAGTACTTCTGTGTTTATATTTCAAAAGAATGTAATGGATACTTTAGACATTCAGAATGGTGAAGAAAATGCATGCTGAGGGTGGCAGCATAGCCTAGTGGTTAACATGTTGGACTACTAACCAAAAGGTTGCAAGATCAAAACCCTGAGCTGACAAGGTAGAAATCTGTCATTCTGCCCCTGAACAAGGCAGTTAACCCTTCTGTTCCTAGGCCGTCATTGAAAATAAGAATTTGTTCTTAACTGACTTGCCTAGTTAAATAAAGGTACATAAAAAACATTTAGCACAGAAAGTAACAGATTATCTGAAGTTGAAGTGCAACAATGTTTCACACACAAGTTATTTTCAAAGAGAGCATGCAATAAAAAAGCACAGTGACCTATTGGCCATTACAAGTCAATGTGAATGGTTGATTCCACTGTCACTCCAAAATGTTGACCTAATACAGTTGAATGGCAGATGCCTTCTATCAAGCTTCGGTTGGCCCAGCCAATGGGTGATTTAGCAATCTACAGTACATCTATCTCTCCAGAGATCACCAAAAAGAAAAGTCCATCCAAAAATGCTTAAACGATACTTAAAACATTTTTGAGGTCTGGCAAATATTGTGAGGGTGTAGTTGCATGTAATTCAATTGAGCAAAACAAATCCCCTCCCCATTGATACAAATCAGCATTATATACAGTGCATTCAGAAAGTATTCAGACCCCTTGACTTTTGCCACATTTTGTTATGTTAAAATGGATTAAATAAATAAAAATCATTGTGAATCTACACACAATACCTAAAAATGACAAAGCAAAAACAAGTTTTTAGAAAAACAGAAATACCTTATTTAAATAAGTATCAGACCCTTTGCTATGAGACTCGAAATTGAGCACAGGTGCATCCTGTTTCCGTTGATCATCCTTGAGATGATTCTACAACTTGATTGGAGTCTATCTGTGGTAAATTCAATTGATTGGACATGATTTAGGCACACACCTGTCTATATAAGGTCCAACAGTTGACAATGCATGTCAGAGCATAAACCAAGCCATGAGGTCGAAGGAATTGTCTGTAGAGCTCAGAGACAGGAATGTTTCGAGGCACAGATCTGGAGAAGGGTACCAAAACATGTCTGCAGCATTGAAGGTCCCCAAGAACACATAAGCCTACATCATTCTTAAATGGAAGAAGTTTGGAACCACCAAGACTCTTCCTAGTGCTGGCTGCCCAGCCAAACGGAGCAATCGGGGGAGAAGGGCCTTGGTCAGGGAGGCCTACACCTTTGGATTAATAAACATTGTATTGTATTGTATTGTATTGTATTGTATTGTGATAAGAGGGATTAGAACGTTGGACTAGTAACCGAAAGGTTGCAAAATCGAATCCCAGAGCTGACAAGGTACAAATCTGTTGTTCTGCCCCTGAACAAGGCAGTTAACCCACTGTTCCTAGGCCATCATTGAAAATAAGAATTTGTTCTGAACTGACTTGCCTAGTTAAATAAAGTTCAAATAAAACAACATTTCTATCAGAACTGGAGTTGGAGTCATTGAAACTCATTTTTCAATCCCTCCACAAATTTCTTGTTAACAAACTATAGTTTTGGGAAGTCGGTTAGGTTTTTCCAAAAATTGTTTACAGACAGATTATTTCACTTATAACTGACTGTATCACAATTCCAGTGGTTTCAATAATTCAAGAACATGATGTCATGGCTTTAGAAGCTTCTGATAGGCTAATTTACACAATTTGAGTCAATTGGAGGTGTATCTGTGGATTTCAAGGCCTACCTACAAACGCAGACCCTCTTTGCTTGACATCATGGGAAAATAAAAAGAAATCAGCCAAGGCCTCAGAAAAAAAATGTAGACCTCCACAAGTCTGGTTCATCCTTAGGAGCAATTTCCAAATGCCTGAGGGTACCATGTTCATCTGTACAAACAATAGTACACAAGTATAAACACCATGGGACCACACAGCCGTCCTACCGCTCAGGAAGGAGACGCATTCTGTCTCCTAGAGATGGACGTACTTTGGTGCGAAAAGTGCAAGGCACAAAGATCGTACTTTTTGGAGAAATGTCCTCTCATCTGATGAAACAAAAATAAAACTGTTTGGCCATAATGACCATCGTTATGTTTGGAGGAGAAGGGAGAGGCTTGCAAGCTGAAGAACACATCCTAACTGTGAAGCACAGGAGTGGTAGTATCATGTTGTGGGGGTGCTTTGCTGCAGGAGGAACTGGTGCACTTCGCAAAATAGATGGCATCACGAGGAAAGAAAATTATGTGGATATATTGAAGCCAGCTATCAAGACATCAGTCAGGAAGTTAAAGCTTGGTCGCAAATGGGTCTTCCAAATGGACAATGACCCCAAGCATACTTCCAAAGTTGTAGCAAAATGGCTTAAGGACAACAAAGTCAAGGTATTGGAGTGGCCATCACAAAGCCCTGACCTCAATCCTATTGAAAATGTGTAGACAGAACTGAAAAAGCGTGTGCGAGCAAGAATGCCTACAAACCTGATTCAGTTACACCAGCTCTGTCAGGAGGAATGGGCCAAAATTCACACAACTTATTGTGGGAAGCTTGTGGAAGGCTACCCAAAACGTTTGACCCAAGTTAAACAATTTAACGGCAATGCTACCAAATACTAATTGAGCATATGTAAACTTCTGACCCACTGGGAATGTGATGAAATAAATAAAAGCTGAAATAAATCATTCTCTCTACTATTATTCTGGCATTTCACATTCTTAAAATAAAGTGGTGATCCTAAGACAGGGAATTTTTTACTAGGATTAAATTGTGAAACTGAGTTTAAATGTATTTGGCTAAGGTGTATGTAAACTTCCGACTTCAACTGTATGTATTTTTGGAATGGTAAGGTGCATCACTATCATTAAATCAAAGCTACAGTAGGTTTCAAAATCTATTGAACAGCTATTTTGAATTAAACCAATTTTAAACCAATAGGAATAATAAACTATCCTCTTACCCAACTTCTATGATACTGTATGTCAGGTTAATATAGCAGTTAGTTATTCTTCACAGTAGGATGCATGAATTCTTCAAATGCATCCTACTACAATTGCTTTTTATTAATCTCATCTCAAATGTTAGGTCTGACCCGGTAAACAATCATAGGGTAACATGCTTCAGTTACAGTTCAGCCCCAACCCTCAAGACCAGATGTTCCCAAATCCCAGACACGCACAATAACGTTACCCTGTACACTTCTCTAAAGTCCATATCAGCCACATTAGCCTAATATCCCCAGTTAACTCAAATCCCCTCTGCTCTTTTGGTAAAGTGTTTTGCATTAAACTTCCATGCTTTACGAGATAGCTGTTGAAATCCTTTGAATTGACCATTTGCGAGATCAGTAGAGATCAGTGGTGGGCCATCAGGGCCAGCAAGGCCTTCTCTTCTGGTCTAAACATCATCAGAATATAATTTGTTTTTAAATATATTTTCCCACAAATATGTATTAAATTATTCCCCAGAGTAAGAGTTACACTCTTCATTTCATAGCGTTCCTCTTGGTTGCACTGCTTCCAGCCCCAGGTTGAGATTTGGAAGGCTGGTCTTTATGTTAGATATTTTATCCAATCATATTCAGCCATCATGTGTTGCCAGGGGTCTAAAATCTGCCCTCAGGCCTTCAGAATCAACATTGCGGGCGCTTGTAGCTTAAAGTGAATGAAAATTCAAATTTAGTGTCAACCAATCAGCTTTAGAGTTGGCTATTGTACGCCTGCTGGCTGGCTCCAGTGTTACACAGGAGCCAGCTAGCAGGCATAGTGCCTGCACATCTTTTGATTGGATTACCAATATTGAGAGGCAGGTCCTATATGGGCAGGTCTCAGAACTAGGAAACTGAAATTGATCAACAAATTAATTTGCGTACTACTAAGCTGTTTTTTCAACCCACAATGGCGGAAGGAGAAGATATCGATTTGGTCGAGGATATAATTATAACGCCATTCTCAAGACAAACTTTTCAAGAAAAGTTAGACATTGTCAGGAGAGGTAGACGCCGACGCTACAAAGCCGACGCTACAAAGACAGGCTCCGAAAAGCACTGCAAACTGTACTGCTGGGAATGCCTATTATTTGCAAGTGATCGATTTGGTGTTTGGAGCCACACTGGCTTTGCAAACCTGAGTTGTCTAACCAAGGCAGCAACGAGACACCAAAGTACGGCTGGGCACTTACAAACAATGGTGCTTTTGAAAACTTTTGGGGACACCCGAGTGGATCTACAGCTCAACGAACAAGCGCGCAGGGCAACGAAGCTGCACAATGAAAAGGTGTTGTACTCTTCCCCTGCAATTCTCTGAATAAAAATGTAAATTTCAAGGTGACGCAACGCCTGGTTATACTGCGTTTCTGTCTAAATGTATAGTGTCTAGAGCCATGGCATCATAATGATGGTAATAAGAGGTGGATTAATTTGGGTGGGACTGTGTAGGACTTCACTGAAGGCCCAGGCCCCAGAACCACGGCACGCTACTGGTAGAGATAGATGGATCTCAGCAATGCATCACACATGTCCCATTGTTTTATAATAGCATTATTAATCATAGTAAGTAAAGTAGCCTTGCACAAGACAGAAGAGCTCATAGGGCAAGAGCCTATTTCCTGTTTCTGTAGCATGAGGCAGCTTGATGTACAATATCACCCCTCTGGACAGGACAAATCAGGTCCCATTTTGATAGTTTGGTATGACTCAGCCAGGGATTGAATTCACAATCTTGCAATCTCAGGGCAGACACTCTAACCACAAGGCCACTGAGTTGGTCTATTATTAATCATAGCTTTCTGAAAATTGCATTTCTACTGCATGCTACAGTCTTCAGTATTGTTGAAGTTATCGTTACTATAATCAGCATTGTTGAAGTGAACAGAATCTTGTTCTCAGAAGCCTCCCGGGCATCTCCTGTTTGGCAAAGTCTAAATGGATAAGGGCACAAGGCGAGAACCAGATGCAGGAGGCAGATGGTTAGTGTCCAAGATGTTTATTAACAATCCAAAAGGGGTAGGGGTAAGAGAATATTCATGGACAGGCAAAAGGTCAAAACCAGTTCAGTGTTCCAGAGGTACAGAATGGCAGGCAGGCTCGAGGTCAGGACAGGCAAAATGGCCAGGCAGGCGGGAATGGAGTCCAGAAAATATCAGGGCGTGACAATGGATAGAGACAATAGTTGATGTTATTCTTTTGTTTGTCAGACATGAATATTGTTGGTTAATTTGGTTTGTATGCTGTATTGACAGTAAAAATAAAATAACATGCACTTGGAAATTATTTCATTCATAAAGCAATTGAATGACTGGATATATCTTTAAAGAGCTGCCGCTGGAAAACACCACCTTAAATCCTGACCGTATTATCACTTCACTGCAGGACCATTGCAACATTATTTATGCACTTTTCATTCCTTTTCTTCACAGATTCATTTGAGATCATGAGTAGGAACATAGGGAGGAGCTTAATTAAGGACAGGGAGTGGCCTTCCAGTGTATACGATTAATTGGGTCTGTCAGTTGTGTAGTGTTTCCGGCATGATGGTGTTGATGTGAGCCATGTTTCAAACAGATGACCATAGTCCCTGTACCCAAGAAAGCTAAACTAACCTGCCTAAAAGATTGCCGCCCCGTAGCACTCACGTCGGTAGCCATGAAGTGCTTTGAAAGGCTTGTCATACATTTACATTTACAAAATGACTTAAATGTAAATGTAAATGTATGACAAGCCTTTCAAAGCACTTCATGGCTACCGACGTGAGTGCTACGGGGCGGTAATCATTTAGGCAGGTTACCTTCGCTTTCTTGGGTACAGGGACTATGGTCATCTGTTTGAAACATGTAGGTATTACAGACGCAGTCAGGGAGAGGTTGAAAATGTCAGTGAAGACACTTGCCAGTTGGTCTGCGCATGCTTTGAGAACACGTTGTGATAATCTGTCTGGCCTTGCAGCTTTGTGAATGTTGACCTGTTTAAAGGTCTTGCTCATATCGGCTACAGAGAGCATGATCACACAGTCGTCCATAACAGCTGGTGCTCTCATGCATGCTTCAGTGTTGCTTGCGTCGAAGTGAGCATAATTCAATGCAAATCTAATTCAATTTTACAAAGTATATGCCAAGGGCAATTGCAACACATATCACTCGAGAAGTGGACCAAAGCGCAGCGTGGTAAAGGTTCATGATATTTTAATAGAACTGAACACTGAATAACAAAAACAACAAAGAGAACGAACAAAACCGAAACAGTTCTGTCTGTTGCAGACACAAAAACAGAAAACAATTACCCACAAAACCCAGATGGGAAAAGGCTACCTAAGTATGGTTCTCAATCAGAGACAATGATAGACAGCTGCCTCTGATTGAGAACCACACCCGGCCAAACACACAGAAATAGAAAACATAGAACACCAAAACATAGCATGCCCACACCAACTCAAGTCCTGACCTAACCAAAATAGAGACATAAAAATGATCTCTAAGGTCAGGGCGTGACATCCCAACCCCTCTAACCCCATTCCCATTATATATTTTCACATTCCTGACATATTGCATCAAATGCATTTTAAATCAACTGTGATAATTAGACGTCAGTGGAAATACAGTCAACAGTCATGGTTATTATTATTGAAAAAATCATCATCGTCAACATTTGTAACTGGAATTGATATTTCATGACATTACATTAATGTGAATCACCACTTTTAATTGTGTCATCCTGATTTGATAATTGATAGAGCTTTTTATGGTCTGCATCATATTTTCACTGGGTGTTTATAACTGTAGTCTCTGAAAGGTACTGTTTGTAAATAAGTGAGTGGGGAATGAGTGGGGAACATTTTTCAGTAGAGTGACTGAAGATCAAAACTTAATTTTCTTCTGCAATACAAGCTTTTTATCTCCTGAAGAGAAACTTTACTGAGTGGATGGATGAGTTTCCAGGAACAACTGCCATCTGGTGTTTTTTCCCCATGTGAACACATTCCGAGATAGTTAGCTGTCTTTATCTGTCAATTTGATCAAACAGCTGGCATCATTGTTCATGAATTCTTTGGTTTTCAAGCTGTTGTCTGTGATTTTGAACCATGCGTTGGAATGTCAATGGCTTTGTTTTTGCTTCATTACATACTCATAGAGGGCTATATTGTATTGTATGAGATATTGTAGTTCGAAGGCACGATGGTGCGGTAGTCTGCTTTTGTCTCTGCTAGCTGTCATCTGTGGGGAATATGCTTGTCAGGCCAGTCCCTTTACCCATCTCAAGTAGTATAACGCATGTCTTTATCCCCCCTCTCATTCCCAATGATCTGATTTATGGCTTTCCTGGCTTTGGGGCTGTGAAATGTTTATTGTTCCCCATTTGATCGTCAGTCAGCTGGGTGCTTCATTGTCCAGAACTGCACACATTACACTCACTGTCTAACACAGCACAACACAGGTGCACTCTGTAGATCAGATAGCACTGACCAATTAGAATAGAGATGTGTGAGATAGAACTGTACAGTCAGTAATAAATACTGTAAAGCACACTAAGGTTGAATAGCAGCGATAGATCCGATAGAACAGCAGCAAAGCACATCAGCAGTTAGCTAGATAGACATAGCAGACAGATGAGCAAAGACAAAGATGGATCCGATAATTCAGCTAGGGTGCTCTGATAGATCTAACGAAAATAACAAATCAGATCTGGCAGGTTAGAGAAGATGGACTATCATAGACAGATGGAGGGGTAAACACATAGCAATCCCAAAAGACTAGACAGAAAACAGATTAGACACCTATTTGACCAGATGCTCACAATGACACCCTCACAAATAATTTCCTTCTGTTTGGTGATGGAAGTCAATGGCAGATCTGCCTGTGTTATAGGAAAACAGTGTGATGAGACTGTCCTCTATTGGTGTCTGTTTGTTATGATAGTGCTGCAGGGAAGGTTGATGCTCTGATAGGATGTTCATGAGTCTACAAAACATTACATTTTGATCAAGGTTTCTTCACAGCGAAGACAGGATGATAATTTAAATCGGACTGTGGAAATACCATGAGTCATAATACAAAGTGTTTTTGTATATTTAACTAGGCAAGTCAGTTAAGAACAAATTCTTATTGTCAATGACGCCCTAGGAACAGTGGGCTAACTGCCTGTTCAGGGGCAGAATGACAGATGTGTACCTTGTCAGTTCTGGGATTTGAACTTCCAACCTTTCGGTTACTAGTCCAACACTCTAACCACAAACTTAGTGTGCCGCCCTGTATGTACTTTGCAATAGCCTAGTAATTGTTGCTTAAACAATTTTCAGTCAGTGCACAGTGTAGGGAGACTTGTGTTGCGATTCAGCTGCCCTCTCTCTTTCTAATGCTCTCTCTTGGCACACAAAGTAGAAACAGCATCTCATTCCCTGACTGCACAAACACACTGCAGTGCCACTATCACAATGGGAGACATTGTGTATATCTACTTAGAATTTTGACATATTAATCTAATTGATTAGTTTCAATAGATCATTAAGTTAATCCTGTGTCGTGTCTTTGGCATCATTAAAGGTGACAACTGTTATTTTATCAAATCAATTCTCTGTAATTATTATTACGTGATCAAACTAATCTTGTAAATTGAATTACCTAGGAATTCCGGGCACCACGGAAACTCTTCCGATTACACTGTTATAATTATCTGAATATAGCTCTTCAGATATTTTAATATCTGATCAATTCGTCTTCTATCAATTAATTATTCTTTACCTCAGGCCAGTCTCACCTGAACGTCGTAAATTGTTGCACGAACCCAGCCTCTACTATAAATCATCCATACACCAGTTGGCTTAATCATTTATTTACTAACTAACTACATAATCACAGAAATGCATAAACAAACAAACACTAGATATTGGTTACTAATAATGATAGAGAAGATTCCCTAGTGGGCTAAACCGATATGACGGCTTGGTGGACAAAGGGAAGGGGGTGTGGACTGAGAGAGAGCGGGAAAAACAAAATGGATTCATTACACAGTCTATAATCATATACATTGAAATGCTAATCATTCGCATATGAATGGCCGTTCATTTGAGAATAATTGCAAGTACATATTTACAGTGTATGTCATTGTTGTCTTGTCTGTTGGAATCACGGTCCATCTGCTGGAGAGTTCATCCGAGTCTTTCTCTCTCTCTTTCTGTTTCCCTGAAGATCTGCCTTTCATGGTTAGAATGAATACTTCAGAGTACCATTCAAAAACATTCTCATAGAATTAGATGGTTTGGTGGTATTCGCATCCCAGGGTTACATAATTTGTAGCTGCAGACTAGTAATTAGTATCTAAGATTTGCTCTTATTCTGTAGGGATCGATAGTCTCAGAGTTGAACCATCTACCGCCGTGTAGCCAATGCTCCGCTCCACGTGGTATGGTTCGGAATTCAATAACTATTCGCAATCACAGCTCACGCTGTGGGTTTGCTTAGTCTGAAAATGATTTTCTTGATAGGGGCTTTTATTCGTAACAGTAGAAGAGGGCAGTTCCATGACGCCTAATCATGTCTGTGCTCACGGGGTGGGCCAATGACTTAGTTAAACTTTAAAGGGAATACAATTCTCTGAAATTAAAGGTTTAACATCACATTACATCATTTCACAAATAGTTTCATCTTTACTCATTAATTTTATACAAGAATTAGATGCAAATACCATCATTGAGAAATGTACACATTCAGATATATAGTTATGTGTGTTTCCTGTCCTTCGTGAGCTCACCAAATGAAAAACACTCAACATAACTGTCCCTTAAGTGTCCACGGACCCTTCCCACATTCTCACAAGTGGACATATAGTTTCATTTTCCCATTTTGGGGATTTAGGAGTTCGGCCACGTGATATCCTTTGTTCACTCTGTGGTCTCTCTCTGCATGAAAAGGGGAAGAGAGTCTCCGCCAGGAATTTACGACCTGAGAAAACAGAACCTGGATGTAGGAGAGGGTCAGAGAGGCGGAAGCCACGAACTACACCCAGAAAGGGCCACATCATGACACCTGTAATATTAAAACCGATCGTTCTTTTGTCATCATTGTGGCTTTAAATCTTCATCTGTACAATACATTTCTGTGTAGGTTCTTAGCCTGTTGGTAAAAATGTTGATGTAATTCACACGAGATTTGAGGACATAGCTGACAGTTCGCCACTCCACGCCACCAATAGTGTTCATTATGTCTTTCCTTTGCTGTTGCCCACTTGTTAAGAATCTACACATTTGCATTGTATGTACAGTTGAAGTCGGAAGTTTACATATACCTTAGCCAAATATATTTAAACTCAGTTTTCACAATTCCTGACATTTAATCATTGAAAAAAATCCCTGTCTTAGGTCAATTAGCATCAGCTCCTGACAGAGCTGGTGTAACTGAGTCAGGTTTGTAGGCCTCCGTGCTCGCACACACTTTTTCCATTCTGCCCACACATTTTCTATAGGATTGAGGTCAGGGCTTTTTGATGGCCACTACAGTACCTTGACTTTGTTGTCCTTAAGCCATTTTGCCACAACTTTGGAAGTATGCTTGGGGTCATTGTCCATTTGGAAGACCCATTTGCGACCAAGCTTTAACTTCCTGACTGATGTCTTGAGATGTTGCTTCAATATATCCTCATCATTTTCTTTGTTCATGATTCCATCTATTTTGTGAAGTGCACCAGTCCCTCCTGCAGCAAAGCACCCCCACAACATGATGCTGCTTCACAGTTGGGATGGTGTTCTTCGGCTTGCAAGCGTTCCCCTTTTTCCTCCAAATATAACGATGGTCATTATGGCCAAGCAGTTCTATTTTTATTTCATCAGACCAGAGGACATTTCTCCAAAAGGTATGATCTTTGTCCCAATGTGCAGTTGCAAACAGTAGTCTGGCTTTTTTATGGCAGTTTTGGAGCAGTGGCTCCTTCCTTGCTGAGCGGCCTTTCAGGTTATGTCGATATAGGACTTGTTTAACTGTGACTGTAGATACCTTTGTACCTGTTTCCTCCAGCAACTTCACAAGGTCCTTTGCTGTTGTTCTGGGATTGATTTGCTCTTTTCGCACATTCATCTCTAGGAGACAGAATGCGTCTCCTTCCTGAGCGGTATAACGGCTGCGTGGTCCTATGGTGTTTATACTTGCATACTATTGTTTGTACAGATGAACGTGGTACCTTCAGGTATTTGGAAATGGCTCCCAAGGCTGAACCAGACTTGTGGAGGTCTACAAAAAAAAAATCTGAGTTCTTGGCTGATTTCTTTTGATTTTCCCATGATGTCAAGCAAAGAGGCACTGAGTTTGAAGGTAGGCCTTGAAATACATCCATAGGTATACCTTCAATTGACTCAAATCAGAAGCTTCTAAAGCCATGACATAATTTTCTTGAATTTTCCAAGCTGTTTAAAGGCACAGTTAGCTTAGTGTATGTAAACTTCTGACCCACTGGAATTGTGATACAGTCAATTATAAGTGAAATCATCTGTCTGTAAACAATTATTGTAGAAATTACTTGTGTCATCCACAAAGTAGATGTCCTAACCGACTTGCCAAAACTATAGTTGTTAACAAGAAATTTGTGGAGTGGTTTAAAAACTAGTTTTAATGACTCCAACCTATGTGTATGTAAACTTCCAACTTCAACTGTATAATTAAGCAATAAGTCCCGAGGTTGGTGTGGTATATGGCCAATATACCACGGCTGTTCTTGGGCACAACGCAAAGCAGAGTGGCTAGATATAGTCCTTTTCCAGGGTATATTAACCATGTACCACAAACCCCCGAGGTGCCTTATTGCTATTGTAAATTGGTTACCAATGTAATTAGAGCAGTAAATTAAATGTTTTGTCATACTCATGGTATACAGTCTGATATACCACGGCTGTCAGCCAATCAACATTCAGGGCTTGAGCCACACAGTTTATAATTGATAATACTCGCTGAGGATTTATAATTTGTCTGGTATAGACCTGTCGACGACAATTTCCTTTGGATCCATATGAGCTCCTTAATATTAATCATGCATATGCATGTATCAATTTATACAGTGTGTCAATGCCTGTGTCTGATTTTGTGTGAAAAGAACTGAGAAGCTACAGGGGGTGTTATTTTCACCAGTCTGCCACTGGCTGAGACTCTCACTCAGTATGGCTTGAACAGAGGGAGGGGAGGAGGGCTGGAGAGGATTTGTATTGGATGGAATAAAAGAGGGGGTGGATCATAAAGGGTAGGAGGGGTGAGGAGAATGGACCATCTCATCTATCTTTCCCACTCTCTCTCGATATCTGTGTTTCCATCTAAAGGGTGGAGAAGTGTGAGGAATAGAGGGATAGAAAGAGGGGAGATGGAGAATGGGAGAGAGAGGGAGGAAGTAGGAGAGGGAGAAATGGAGAGGGGGGAGATTGATAGCATCATGTCAGGACTCAGTAGCGTCCTGTTTTTCCACTCTACATTATACCTTTCATTTGGACGCTGTCCAGCAAACAGGAGTAGCAGCGTGTGAGGGGACAGCTCCCCCCTGTGGGAAACAGAGTGCGGCTCCTGCCCAGGACACACACACAAACTAAACACACACTCACACGTGTGCTGCGAAGAAAACGGTCGACACAGGGATGCACCATGAAGGTGAGCTCTACTCACCCAGAGTGACATATAGTTTGAGGGGAAGTCAACACTTTACTGTATGTCAGCAGCTACTGTACTGTTTCACTGGGCACGTTGCCAGCTGCCTTGTCATCTTTTAGCTCACATTCATGTGAGCTAAAAATTGGATTAGATTTGTGTCCGTTTACATGTGACAGTGTGTGGCTGTGTTGTAGCTCTTAATGAGACTTTGAAATTCAGAACAGGTGAATGTGTTTTTGTCCTGTGAACAATCTTGTTCGCTACGATCTTGATGCTACAGAATATACGATCTGCTTAGCAGAGATTGTTTGATTGATTGGTTTGATTGTTTCAAAAAGTAAAAAATGTATGTTTTGCTTGCCTTGAACTACTTCACATCCAGGTGGTTAATTGGCGGTCTGCCAGTGCACAATGTCTGTAGTAATTATATGAACCAGAGTGAGTGATGCTTTGTGTTGTTTGGGTGAATGTGCTGGTGTAGCAGATGGGGGATCTGTTGACCTCACTCCTCATCCTGAAGTGTCCCAACTTGCGCTGCCGAATAGCTAGCTTTTCGGTGGCGCGACTGGGAAAGACGCTTTGGGAGGGGGGACACGTGTGTTTGCGAGGCAGATGTCCTGCGTTCCAGCCTCATAAGAGCCGGATCAGGAGGAAGCGGCCCTCACTAAGCAAGTAGTGTGACGTCTTTACAATTGGTTGTAGTTGAAGACAAGGATGAAGACAATGAACATGGGTGAGGGATTTGGGCTCTTCGGTAGAGTGGGGCTGGGATGTACAGTACAGGGTTGAGGGGAAAGCAGAGAGTTGCTAGAGTTGCTGCTGGTTTGCTGTGGTGCTGGGTTATTTGCTTGAGGATGAAGACTAAAGAAAGTTTGTGTTGTGAAGGCATCTATAACTAAATTAATGACATAATGCCGTTATAACATGAAAGAGATTTAAAATGTTTATACAGTTAGTGAGTGAAAACTTTCATGAAGATTTGGAATTGCTGTTCATTCGCATATTTGGCAAATGTTTTTGTAATTTTGTGTGCTTCAAGTAATTTTTTAATCTGTCATATTGTTGTCACATTGCGGTTGACACCTCTGAGATGCTGAGGGTTGTGAGGCTGACAATGTTTGGCCAGGGATACAGGCAACCTCCTCTTTGGGGGTATCACAGCTCACTTAGCGGTTAGGGAAGTGTCCTTCGTATCGCCCGTCACTATTTCAGCCCTGCTGCACAAAACAAAGTCTGACAACTAAAGCAGGCAGCCAATATGACACTGACTGTCCTGCTATTCTACCGGTGTGTGGGGAGATGAGAGGAAGGGGGGATTTTCTCTAAGTTTCACTCACAGACAGGATCTCTATGCACAGAGCGTGCCAACATTCACACTCACTCACATTCATGCACACGTGTGTTCACACACACACACACACACACGCACACACACACACACACACACACACACACACACACACACACACACACACACACACACACACACACACACACACACACACACACACACATACATTGAGCTTGCAGAACTCATCCAGCAGAAAGCCCATAGGAGAGAGGAGACAAAAGCACTTGGAGTGGTACCCATGGAAACATAATCACTGTCTCCTCAGGTAACTCCATCTAATGCAACATAATCATCTAATGCAACAGAGTTGGTGGGATCATTTGAGGATAACATTGCTACTTATGGCTTACAGTCTCTAATGACGGTATGAGTAACATTGTATCTAAGAGAATTCTATCTTAGTCCCACACATTGACAGACCGTGTTCGTTTATGGCATGTTTGTTTCAGTGGTTGTTTTGTACGTGTGTGTGTGTGTGTGTGTGTGTGTGTGTGTGTGTGTGTGTGTGTGTGTGTGTGTGTGTGTGTGTGTGTGTGTGTGTGTGTGTGTGTGTGTGTGTGTGTGTGTGTGTGTGGGAAGCGTACTGACATTCTAATATCTTTCTCTCAGACCTCATGCTGTGAGACGGTTCCCTGGACAGAATTCTGTACCATTTGCTAAATCTTATTTCAGAAATAACACATACTGCCGACTGGTAAAATATGGAAGTGTAGCACATGGGGATGTGTGAAACTTACTCCTCAGCATCCTTACCCTTGCTCACTAAACGTGCAGTCCTTTACAGTGGTGCCGTGACCGGGATCTATAGTTGTACTCAGCTCAAATCTTGGGTTCATTGTTGACTAAATTTTAGGGGGGAATGTTGCACATGGGGATGTGTGAAACCAGATTATCCATTATATGGACCAGATACTCCATTGGCTGCTCTAACAATGAAAAGAAACATCTTCGAAAATGGATGGCAGTCGAGAGGAGGCAGGTGCGACCTTTCTAGCCAATGAGAGGGCAGATACGAGTGTGATAACGGGCACAACTCGGATATAATGGGGTTTTTTTCAAAGTTGCCGAGATGCCACGTGCGTCTAACCTGGGTACCAGTCTCTTAAACTAATCCACTCCCTGTACTCCATGTCATGTACCAAAGCAATGACAAGGAGTGGAATGTTAGCTTAGGAGACTGGTACTCAGACTAACATGCATCAACTCACATTGGACATGATTTGTAAAGGCACACACCTGTCTTTTTACAGACCCACAGTTGACAGTGCATGTCAGTGCAAAACCCAAGCCATGGTGTCGAATGAATTGTCCGTAGCGCACCGAGAGTAGCAGATCTGGGGAAGGGTACCAAAAAATTTCACCAACATTGAAGGTCCCCAAGAACACAATGGACTTCATCATTCTTAAATGGAAGAAGTTTGGAAACATCAAAACACTTCCTAGGACTGGCTGCCTTGCCAAACTGAGCAATCATGGGAGAAGGACCTTGGTCA
Organism: Oncorhynchus masou masou; assembly: GCF_036934945.1. Taxonomy (NCBI): domain Eukaryota; kingdom Metazoa; phylum Chordata; class Actinopteri; order Salmoniformes; family Salmonidae; genus Oncorhynchus; species Oncorhynchus masou. The sequence goes on along the minus strand of NC_088235.1, from coordinate 46,161,138 downwards.
GGGAGGTGACCAAGAACCCAATGGTCACTTTGACAGAGCTCCAGAGTTCCTCTATGGAGACGGGAGAACGTTCCAGAGCGCTCACGATCTCAGACTGGGTTGAAGGTTTACCTTCCAACAGGACAACGAACATAAGCACACAGCCAAGACAATGCAGGAGTGGCTTCGGGACAAGTCTCTGAATGTCATTGACTGGCCAAAGTCAAGGGGTTGGAATACTTTACGAATGCAATGTATATACACTTGTATTCTATTTAAGGAACTTTAATTGCGGGAAATAGTCTTTCATAGTTTAGGCAAAATCACAACGGCAACATAAGAGCCGCTTTTTAAAAAATCGTACTTTATTGATAATGTCAGTTCCCTAAAATAACACAGGGGAATAGTCCCTACTGTATCCCTCCACTTCCCAAGTGCATTAGGTCACACAGAGCTCTTGAGATCTTTTTCAGGATTGAATGAGCGGATGGATGAGCGGATGGGCTGACCACAGAACCGTCATGGTCAGGTCTCAGGAACTCTGAGGTCCCTGTGAGACTGTAATGACCCAGACAGTGCTGCAGGCTGCATCCTATAGAGGCTCCAGGAGGGAGGAACTGGGACAGCAACAGTGCTACCATTCCTTGCAGGTTCACTGATACTGCAGCATGGGGAGACACATCATTGATCATCCCCCTCCGAATTGGCCCTTAACTGGAGAAAACAAATGGTGCCCCTCCAAATAATGAGATCTAAGGAGTGTGTGTTCCTTTAAAAAAAACATGATTAGATACAAAGGGAAAGGGAAATGGTTTTGAATTGTTTTTGAGATGCTTGAAGTGATTCTTTTATAAAATATTCTACTTTCTCTCTATTTTTCTACCAACCCACATGAAAAAATATTACAGTTTACTACAGAATACTACAGTACTTACTATGGTGAACTGTGGTATACAGTAGAATACTATCCTACACACTGTAGTATCCCTCAATCATGTAGTACTTACTATAGAATGTTGTAGTACACTGTAGAATTCTACAGTAAATACTACAGTATTATCCACACAAAAACACTTCACCTAATACTACAGTAATGTCAGCAAAAACACACTTTTCTAACTATAGTAAATACTACAGTATTGCATTTGTATATACCATGTCCATTCCCCACAATATGTTAACTATATTTCTAATAAGGGTTACACAGAGAAAATCTGACCTCTCTGAAATGAAAATGGATGGCCCTCCCTTCAACAAAATATATTTTAACTAAACCCACCCTGAACGCTTGACTTTTTTTTTTACCCTCCCCTATACCCAAAATAATAATTAAAACATAAAGTGGATAGCAGACAACATGTCTACCATTTAGACTCACTTCTTCAACATACCAGAGCCTTAGACATGCAGTTTTAGAAACTGTTCTTCGTCCTGTAAGCATCACATGGCAACGCAGGAATAGCGCACAGGGCTGCTGGCCAGAAGGTTGTGGGTTCACAGACCTCCATGGACAAGTGGAGGAGTGGAAAGATCTACTTTATAGTGTAAGCATTGCATGAACCATCATATTTACAGGTCAGAGAAAAAAAAATGCTTTTATAAACATTTCATGCAATTCTACATGATTTTACATATTAGCAGAATCTTTTTGGTAACACTTTACTTGACACCCAGTGTCATAACATGGTCAACATGGTCATAACATGTCATACTATGTCATAACAGCTGGCATAACCTGTCATAACCTGTTATAATATGGTCATAACACTGTCATGACATATTTAGACCTGTTATTACATATATTGACATATATTGTTTTATGGCTGGTTATGACACCTTTCAAAAGAGTGTCAAAACCCACAAAACTTACCACGCAAAGGCAAAACATTCCATTACACCATAATCTACGTGTCAACAGTATTGTTATGTTACAGTTGAAGTCAGTTGAAGTCTTGCATACACTTTAGCAAAATACATTTAAACTCAGTTTTTCACAATTCCTGACATTTAGTAAAAATGCCCTGTCTTAGGTCAGTTAGGATCACCACTTTATTTTAAGAATGTGAAATGTCAGAATAATAGTAGAGAGAATGATGTATTTATTTCATCACATTCCCAGTGGGTCAGACGTTTACACAAACTCAATTAGTATTTGGTAGCATTGCCTTTAAATTGTTTAACTTGGGTCAAACGTTTCAGGTAGCCTTCCACAAGCTTCCCACAATAGGTTGAGTGAATTTTTGCCCATTCCTCCTGACAGAGCTGGTGTAACTGAGTCAGGTTTGTAGGCCTCCTTGCCTGCACACGCTTTTTCAGTTCTGTCCACAAATCTTCTATAGGATTAAGGTCAGGGCTTTGTGATGGCCACTCCAATACCTTGACGTTGTTGTCCTTAAGCTATTTTGCCACAAATTTGGAAGTATGCTTGGGGTCATTGTCCGTTTGGAAGACACATTTGCGACCAAGCTTTAACTTCCTGACTGATGTCTTGAGATGTTGCTTCAATATATCCACATAATTTTATTTTGTCATGATGCCATCTCTTTTGTGAAGTGCACCAGTCTCTCCTGCAGCAAGCACCCCCACAACATGATGCTGCCACCCCCATGCTTCACAGTTGGGATGGTGTTCTTCAGCTTGCAAGCCTCCCCCTTTTTCCTCCAAACATAACGATGGTCATTATGGCCAAACAGTTCTATTTTTGTTTCATCAGACCAAATCTTTGTCCATATGTGCAAACCATAGTCTGGCTTTTTTATGGTGGTTTTAGAGCAGTGGCTTCTTCCTTGCTGAGCGGCCTTTCAGGTTATGTCGATATAGGACTCGTTTTATTGTGGATATCGATACTTTTGTATTTGTTTTCTCCAGCAACTTCACAAGGTACTTTGCTGTTGTTCTGGGATTGATTTGCACTTTTCGCACCAAAGTACGTTCATCTCTAGGAGACAGAACGCGTCTAATTCCTGAGCGGTATGACGGCTGCGTGGTCCCATGGTGTTTATACTTGTTTACTATTGTTTGTACAGATGAACGTGGTACCTTCAGGCGTTTGGAAATTGCTCCCAAGGATGAACCAGATTTGTGGAGGTCTTCAATTTTTTCCTGAGGTCTTGGTTGATTTCTTTTGATGTTAAGCAAAGAGGAACTGAGTTTGAAGGTAGGCCGTGAAATACATCCACAGCCAAGACATCATTTTCTAGAATTTTCCAAGCTGTTTAAAGGCACAGTCAACTTAGTGTATGTAAACATCTGACCCACTGGAATTGTGATACACTGAATTATAAGTGAAGTCATCTGTCTGAAACAATTGTTGGAAAAATTACTTATGTCATGCACAAAGTAGATGTCCTAACCGACTTCCCAAAAATATAGTTTGTTAACAAGAAATTTGTGGAGTGGTTGAAAAACGAGTTTTAATGACTCCAACCTAAGTGTTTGTAAACTTCCGACTTCAACTGTATATATATGTTTTTTATTGACCATATTAAATTATCATTGTAATTGCACACACATTGATGTCAGACATGCACCTACCCCAATGCTCTTCTTTATGATGACTGATATCAGGGTATGTACATGATAGGCCTATCTAGCATTATGATGGTCATAATGCTTCTTGACAGTGTCATAAAGTGTATTTTCTTAGTCCAAGTGAAGTGACACAGAATGGTCATAATGCTTCATGACAGTGTCACAAAAGGTATTTTCTTCAAGTTATTTAAAATATGATGAAACAAATCTGACTTTAAATAGTTCATTACCACAACAAAAGATTTAAGAAAAAAACATTCAAATGAAAGGAAACTTCTTGTCAGGGAATAAACAAATTTGAATAAATGTTGGTTTTGACACTCTTATGTAGGTGTCATAACCAGCCGTAAAATAACGCAATATATGTCACGGCAGTTGTACATTTATGGGCCATGACAGTGTTATGACCATATTTTGACAGGTTATGACATATTATGACCGTGTTATAATTTGTTATGACACTGGGTGTCAAGTAAAGTGTAATAGTAATTTTTAGTAATTCCACACACATTTCTGAAATGACTAGCTAAGAATGGACAGAGAGATAAGCCTTTGTGTTCATCTTATCATATTTGTCCAATGCCAAGTTATTGTATCTTGTTTGCAACAAAACTCCCTATCTGCAAATAATTAAATCTGAGACTTCATTAGGAATCTGAGCATGGTAATTTCAAATGTTAGGCATTACCTTTTCACCTAACAATGCTGAAAACTGTACTGTTGGCTACTCTTCTTCCATGCCTTAACCCAACAAGAGAAGGTCACAAGTGTTTTCCTAAAAGCTGTCTGGGTTTAAACATCTTCTATTGTACAGAAAGTGAATAACTTAATCAATTGATATTGACAGAATTAGATTACTCCCCAAACAAAGTCAATTTTTTTGTCTCCTCGGCTATAGAAGGTTGTAGCTCAGCCTCTGAATATCAAAGAAACAAAACAATGATATTCCCATATGCATTGGAGTCACGTCTTTCCAGATATTTTACTGCTTGATTCTAGCATAAGGCATCGCGGACCAAAGTGCTGTTATAGATCACTTTATATAATCTCATACTTTTTATTTTCTTCAAAATCTTTTTTTGACATTTTCTTTAATTTTTAAAATTTATTTTACCTTTATTTAACTAGGCAAGTCAGTTCAGAACAAATTCTTATTTTTAATGATGGCCTAGGAACAGTGGGTTAACTGCCTTGTTCAGGGGCAGAATGACAGATTTTTACCTTGTCAGCTTGGGGATTCGATCTTGCAACCTTTCGGTTACTTTCAGTTAATAAAAGGTAGACCTATGGCATACCCTCTCATACTGTCACGGTCCTTATAAGGAGTGGACCAAGATGCAGCGTGGTATGTTTCCATCTTTTCATTTGAAAGAGAAACTCAAAGAACAAAAACAATCAAACAAAACGTGAAGCTCAAAGTAGTGCTCGCAGGCAACTATACCTAGATAAGATCCCACAAAGCACAATGGGGAAATGGCTGCCGAAATATGATCCCCAATCAGAGACAACGATAAACAGCTGCCTCTGATTGGGAACCATACTAGGCCAACATATATCGTTAATCACCTAGATAAACCACCCTAGTCACTGTCACGCCCCAACCAACATAGAGAATAAATCCAGAGCTTCCGGCGACGATCCCCGCACCAGAGCCGCCATGGAGGATGACGTATCTGCGAGTGGAGTGGGTACTTCACCCCGCACCGGAGCCGCCGACAACGGTAGATGCCCACCCAGACTCTCCCCACTCCACTCGCAGATACGTCATCCTCCATGGCGGCTCTGGTGCGGGGATCGTTGCCGGAAGCTCTGGACCGTGGATCCTCGCCGGAGGAACACATACCCCCTCAATTCGAGTCTTGATAGGCTATGTAAAGAGTGCATGGTGGGTGGAGGAATTGCCCAAAATATCTATCCTAATATTGTCTGTCTTTTTTCTTAATTAGGAAGAAATAGGCTCCAACACAAAGCCCTCTTGTTTATTAGTAATTATTAGTAATTATGTCTAATTAAAATGAAGTTGTTGAAATTAATTATGCCTGTGTGCTTCTCCAAACATGTACTTTGTAGCCTATAGGCTATGGATCATTTGATTGAGACCACACTAAATAGCCTATAAGCACACTTGATATTCGGCATCGATATATGTGACTGACCACCTTGATTCGGTCTTATGTGGAAACATTTGAAATTGTGTTTTTACATTGGATAAAAGTGGAGACTCTTGGAATGTTTTGGTACACCTACTGGAGAGTGCTTCTTTGTCTACACCCATTCAGCATCGTTCACACCTTCTTAAGCCTTAGCCCCATCCATCTCTTTCAGGATTCGCATGTGAGACCATGTGGTAAACACACCCTATATATAGACTACTCCATGGTTATTTTAAAAATTACAAAGTTCTCATAGATGAGGAAAATAATGAAACACAATTCTAGCCCGGTTATGAATTGTAACAATATAATAAAAAATATAGCTTTTCTATATATCTTCATATATAACTAATTGAACACACAAGCACTAATTCAACATAGTGAAGATAAAAACTCTGTAAACAGAAGGCTCAGTATGTGTGGATGGTGTGGTGTGTTTGTTTATGTTTGGGAAAGTGTGGCGTTGAGTGAGAAAGGAAATGGTTGCATATCCCAGAACCAATATATTGCTGTGAGCAGGGTTTGAGAGGGCTTTCAATGTTGTTCAGATGGTGGATATACTGTACTTTTATAATGAATTATACGTCTTATTTATTTATTTATTTATTTATTTTCCTATCATGGTGGAACAGTTTTAAAATAAATTATACGTTTCATTTATTTATTGTCCTATCATGTGGAACTACATTTTAAAAATAAATTATATCTAATTATTTATTTATGATCCTATTTTAATGGTACGGTCCACGACCCTATACCCTAGACACCCACCTGAATGACCCAGATACTAAGGAGAATTCCCTAACTATTTTATGTGCCTGCTGTAAGCGGTCTGTATGCAGCCAAAATGAGGTCAGAGACCAAGAGCAGCGCTGCCCCCTCAAGATTCTGAGCCTGCTTGGCAGGGTTGGTCCTGCAAAGCCAAAGCCCCCTAAAGGGAGAGCATACTACGCAAGGATATTCTCAAAGCTGCTAATAAGAACCTTGACGACCTTGTACCTAGCCGGTGGGGATTCCGGTGGGGTGCCCCCACCCAGACAGTGGCAGTGCTGGCAACACAAGCTGCAGTAACCCATGGGGAGGGGGTCACACTCGGACATTCAGAGAGGGGGTATATTATTGTGACCCTGGTGGCACAAAATCAAAGTCTGACTGCATGGAGATGCTTGGGAATATTGTGGGTGTTTCAGGTGTACATTTGACCTCCATCATTTGGATGTGACAATGGTTAATAAAATCTCTAATTTTCTGCCCATTTTTTGCGAGGTCTTGCAGGCCTTCTCATGCAGCTGCAACTGTAAGTGCAATTGTAAATGAAGACCTTTCTTGAGTTGGGCTCTGCGATGGTGCAATTGTTGAGAATGTGAGCTTATGGTTGTGTGGGGGGAAAGGGTGTGTGTGGGTGTATGTGTGTATCCCACAACTGTTGCGGAGGACTAAAAGATGTTAGGGACAATAGAGGATGATCCACAGCTATATATAATACAAATCGAGGTGAGGGCGATGGAAATGCATTTGGCAGTTGATCTACTTCAATTTGGTGAATGGCACTGTGTGCTCTTTACAAAGGATGGATCTCAGTCGGTTCAGGGCTATGGGATACAGGGGGTCGAGGGTGGTCTGCCGGGCATTGGGATGACAACCCAACTCGGGATGAGGAGGGCTTTTAGCAGGTGGAATAGTAGGGACCAATTGGAGGTTTACTTAGTAGCAATGCAAATATCATGGTAAAGCTATATAGACACTCAATCAAATTCAAATCAAATTTATTTATATAGCCCTTCGTACATCAGCTGATATCTCAAAGTGCTGTACAGAAACCCAGCCTAAAACCCCAAACAGCAAGCAATGCAGGTGTAGAAGCACGGTGGCTAGGAAAAACTCCCTAGAAAAGCCAAAACCTAGGAAGAAACCTAGAGAGGAACCAGGCTATGTGGGGTGGCCAGTCCTCTTCTGGCTGTGCCGGGTAGAGATTATAACAGAACATGGCCAAGATGTTCAAATGTTCATAAATGACCAGCATGGTCGAATAATAATAAGGCAGAACAGTTGAAACTGGAGCAGCAGCACGGCCAGGTGGACTGGGGACAGCAAGGAGTCATCATGTCAAGTAGTCCTGGGGCATGGTCCTAGGGCCGCGGTTCAGTTGAAACTGGAGCAGCAGCACGGCCAGGTGGACTGGGGACAGCAAGGAGTCATCATGTCAGGTAGTCCTGGGGCATGGTCCTAGGGCTCAGGTCCTCCGAGAGAGAGAAGGAGAGAATTAGAGAACGCACACTTAGATTCACACAGGACACCGAATTGGACAGGAGAAGTACTCCAGATATAACAAACTGACCCCAGCCCCCCGACACATAAACTACTGCAGCATAAATACTGAAGGCTGAGACAGGAGGGGTCAGGAGACACTGTGGCCCCACCCGAGGACACCCCCGGACAGGGCCAAACAGGAAGGATATAATCAATCATCATGTTACTTTTTAATGGTACATTTACAAACATATATTTTGATAAAAATAATTTAAAGTTGTGTCTCATTATGGTTAGTGGTGAAATAAGTATAGTCAGTTACAATTGTAATGGCCTAGCAGAACATAAGAAAAGACGATCAGTATTTACCTGGCTAAAAGAGAAGGAATATAATATCTATTGTTTACAGGAAACTCATTCAACAATTTAGATGAAGTTTTGTGGAAAAAATAACTGGGGGGGGAATACATTTCTCCCATGGGCAAAAAAAATCAAAAGGGGTGATGGTTTTAATTAACAATAATTTTGATCCAAATGTGCAAATTGGTCAAACAGATCCTCAAGGTAGATGCATTATTATAAATATGTTATTGGACAATAAACAGATATGGCTTATTAACCTATACGGTACAAATAATGATGATCCAAGCTTCTTTGAAAATATATATAAGTAATATAAGAATTTATCAACTCTACAAGCAACACTAGACTATTATTATGGTGGGAGATTTTAATACGTTCTTAAATACCTCCATGGACCGGAAAGGAAATCACACTACAAACTATCACCCCCAGGCACTTAAGGAAATCATGAATGTCATGGATATATTGGAATTACGAGATATATGGAGACTTAAATACCCTGACCTAGTGAGATATACATTGGCGGAGGCTTAATCAAGCTAGTCGTCTTGACTACTTTCTTATGCCATTCTCTCTGGCACCAAAAGTTTAAAAAGTGTTGATAGGGGACAGAATGCGGTCGGATCATCACATAATTGGCATATATATTACTCTTACAGAATTTCCACGTGGGCGATATTTTAAATTTAATCAAAGCCTACTAGATGATAAATTGTTTAGAACTAGGACAGAATCATTTATAACTGACTTTTTCAGACATAACATAGGTACTGTAGATCTCCGTATTGTATGGGACACTTTTAAGTGTGCCTTTAGAGGCCATGCAATTCAGTACTCATCTATAAAACAAAAGCAATTTTGATCAAAATAATCCATATTAACAAAGGATATTGAAGGACTAGCAGTACAGTTAGATAGCAATAAAAACGGTACCATAGAGGCACAGAATAAGTTAGAGGAAAAACAAAAAGAAATGGAGGAACTTATTCAAGAAAGATCCAGTGTAAGATCCAGTGTAATATATTATTTAAAAAATAAAGTGAACTGGACAGAATATGGGGGAAAATGCACAAATTATTTTTCAATCTTCAAAATAGAAATGCTATCATTTTTTTTTTTTTTTTTACTTGTTACAAATGGGATTCACCAAATTATATTTTGAAAGAGGAAGTAAAGTACTTTAAGAATATGTTTTCGTTTCAGGCTCCTCCATCTCCACTAACTGAAACTAATTGTATGGATTTTTTTCCTAATAATAATGTAAAATTATTATCTGTACAGAAAGACTCATGTGAAGGCCAAATTACAGAGGGGGAACTGCTTGATGTAATTGGGGCCTTTAAGGATGGGAAAACTCCAGGGCTGGATGGCATACCAGTGGAAGTATACAAAACTTTTTTGGGATATACTCAAAGGACCATTATTAGCATGTTTTAACCACTCCTATATAAATGGTAGATTATCAGGCATGCAACAAGAAGGTCTGATATCATTATTACTGAAACAGGACCCAAGTGGTATATATAAAGATCCAGTCCATTTAAAAAATTGGAGACGTCTTACACTTCAGTGTTGTTGTCACGCCCTGGCCATAGTTTACTTTGTATGTTTCTATGTTTTGATTGGTCAGGGTGTGATCTGAGTGGGCATTCTATTTTGGATGTCTTGTTTGTCTATTTCTGTGTTTGGCCTGATATGGTTCTCAATCAGGGGCAGGTGTTAGTCATTGTCTCTGATTGGGAACCATATTTAGGTAGCCTGGGTTTCACTGTGTGTTTGTGGGTGATTGTTCCTGTCTCTGTGTTTTGCACCAGATAGGGCTGTTTTCGGTTTTCGTACGTTTGTTATTTTGTTAGTTTAATCGTGTATAGTTTCCTAATTAAATAAAATGAATCACAACTACGCTGCATTTTGGTCCGCTCCTCCTTCCCACAACGAAAGCCATGACAGTTGTTATGCAAAAATCCTAGCAAAATACTTGGCGCATAGAATTAAAAAAGTATTGTCAGATATTATTCATACTAATCAGACAGGTTTTTTTACATGGATGATACATTGGAGATAATATAAGACAAGTACTGGAAACAATAGAATACTATGAAATATCGGGGGCACCAGGCCTGGTTTTCATAGCTGATTTTGAAAAGGCTTTTGATAAAGTACGACTGGAGTTTATATATAAATGCCTAGAATATTTCAATGTTGGGGAATCTCTTATAAAATGGGTTAAAGATATGTATAGTAGCCCTAAGTGTAAAATAGTAAATAATGGCTACATCTCTGAAAGTTTTAAACTATCCAGAGGAGTAAAACAAGGTTGTCCACTATTGGCATATCTATTTATTATTGCCATCGAAATGTTAGCTGTTAAGATTAGATCAAACAATAATATTAAGGGATTAGAAATCCGTGGCTTAAAAACTAAGGTGCCATTGTACGCTGATGATTCATGTTTTCTTTTAACACCACAATTTAGAGTCACTACACGGCCTCATAGAGGATGTCGATACTTTTGCTATCCTCTCTGGATTAAAACCAAATTATGATAAGTATTGGATCAGTAAAAAAATGCTAATTTTACATGACCATGTAGGTTACCAAATTAAATGGTTTGATGGAGATGTGGACATACTCGGTATACAAATCCCAAAAGAGTGACATGATCTCACTCCAATAAATGTTTATAGAAAGTTACCAGAAATAGATAAGATCTTGCTACCATGGAACGGAAAATACCTGTTTATTTGTTGAAAAATCACCCTGATTAACTCCTTAGTCATATCACAGTTTGCCTATTTGCATATGGTTTTGCCTACACCTAGTGACCTGACTTTTTAAATGATATGAACAAAAAATATTCCATTTTATTTGGAATGGCAAGCCAGATAAAATTAAAAGGGCTTATTTATATAACGAACATGAATTCGGAGGGCAAAAATGATTAAATATTAAAGCATTAGACCTCTCACTAAAGGCATCAGTCAAACAAAAGTTATACTTGGTAAATTGGTTCGAATGTCTCATCCTATGTTCAAGAAGGGCCTTTTTCCCTTTATTCAGATTACACCTGCTCACTTTCGGTTGTTTGAAAAGGAAATAATCTCCAAAATATCTTTATTTCTTAAACAACCCTTAGAAAGTTGGTCAGTTTAATCCACCTGAAAAGACAGAACAAATAATACAACAAATATTGTGGTTAAATTCAAATATACTAATGGATTAAAAAAAATGTATTTTTCGAATATTTTTTTAAAAAGGTATAATTTTAGTGAATGATATCATAAATAGGATTGGTGGAGTTATGTCACACATGCAGCTAACACAGACATATGGAAATGTCTGCTCTACCCAAAATTACAACCAATTAATTGCAGAATTACCACAAAAATGGAAGAGACAAGTAGAAGGGGAAAAAAGTAAGGAACTTCTCGGCCCTGTATTAAAGAATATAAATGGTTAAAGAAAAGTGTGATAAATAAAACATATACCAATTTCATTTAAGGACCAAGAAACTGACACCTGCCATATAAATTACAAAATAGTTGGGAGGAGATTTTCGATGTACCCATTCCTGTCACGTTCTGACCTTAGTTCTGTTGTTATGTCTTTGTTTTAGTATGGTCAGGGCGTGAGTTGGGTGGGTTGTCTATGTTCCTTTTTCTATGTTTTGGGATTTCTGTGTTTGGCCTGGTATGGTTCTCAATCAGAGTCAGCTGTCAATTGTTGTCCCTGATTAAGAGCCATACTTAGGTAGCCTGGTTTCACTTTTGAGTTGTTGTTTATTGTTTCCTGTGTCCATACCACACGGGACTGTTTCGATTTCCGTTTGTTCATTCACGTTGTTATTTTGTATTTTTGTAGTGTTCCGTTTTATATATTAAAATGGACACTTACCACTCTGCACATTGGTCCAACCTCTCTTACTCCTCATCAGAAGAAGAGGAGAAGAGTTACAATTCCATGGCACATAGTTAATGAATTGATTTGCAAAACTGTGGTGGATTTAAAACTTCTAATTTTTCAATTTAAATGACTATACAAAATACTTGCAACTAATAGAATGTTATATATATTATTTTGGTATTGTCCATATATAGCTCGTCTTTGGTCACAGGTCCAGGAATGGCTGGAGAATTGCTACATTTGCCTAGAACTGGGTGATTTGAAAAGCCATGGTCAATCAATCAATAATATAATTATTTTAGCAAAAATGTTTATTTTTAATTTACAATATGTAGAAGCTATGAGAATAGAAAGGTTCAATTATTTTGTGAAGCATCACAGCACAGTTGAAAAATATATGGCAAATAGAAATCCGAAATGGATGATGAGAGATAGATGGGACTAATAGGGTGGGACTAATAACAAGATAAACAATGTAAAACATACGGGATCTGTAAAATGTATATAGGTTCAGAACTTTGGTGAAATAGCACAGTTACAAATAGAAATGAAACTGGATGGACATCACAAATAGAGGAAGGACTAAGAACAAACAAGAGAGAGCTATTGTAAAGTAGACTGTCTGTAAAATGTGTATAAGATGTATAAATTGAAGGTAAAAGCCATTAGTTAGTTTACTCCAATTGGGGGAAGGGTGGTAGAGTTTGCAGGAAATAATAATAAAAAAGGTATATTCTTTAAAAAAGTATGTATGTCTATATAGGTATGTGTATGTATATATGTGTATATGTGTATATGTATATGTATGCATGCATGTATGGATATATATATTTAGCAAAGAAATATATGGGGATTTGGAAATTTTGCAGACAATTACATTGATGGAAGTAACATTCTTTCCACAATATTAAGCTGATCCACCCCTTTAAAAAAACACACAAAAAAACACACCCTATATCAAAAAAATGGTCCCAGAGCAAATGTTTATTTGTCACATGCACAGGGTACAGATTAAAGTGAACTGGTGACTTGCATAGTTCAATATCAAAAACAGAAAGTGTCCAGGTAAAATATAATTTATAAATATTTTAGAATTATTAGATGACTCTTAGCGACACACTTGTCTACATTGATGGGTCATGGGAAGGAAATGCTATAACCCCCCCCCCAGCCACATCAAGCTAAGTGGATGGGTCACTATTGTCTAGACACATGTTCATGAAAGACGCTGGCTGTAATCACCCCAGACACACCCGACTAATTTGATGGGTCATGTAATAATCCGGTCGAAGTGGAGTCTTTTGTTTAGACATTACACAGATCATACACGCAGGGGAGCAACATTCACTGGGGACGGGGATGGGGGGGGGCGGACATGTCCCCTCCACATTCTGAAATTGCATTTTTGTACCCCCCAGTTGTAAAATTGGAATGTGATACAAAACGAGGCAACGTTGTGCTTTTAGGACCATGCGGATGCCTGAGTGGTTGGATAGGCTGTTTGGAGTGTTTATCAGACTGGATAAAAAATATATATAAATAAATAAATATTATGTCTCCCCGACTTCTAAAACCAAAGTTGCGCCCCTGCATACATGTAGTGTTAGCTAGTGAGACAGCAAGCTAATGTTTGCTAGCTAACTAACAATACGCTTTAACTTGCATTAAAAACAACTTTCTGACAAAATGTGAAACTTATATCTGAAAATGTAGCTGGACTCTTACCTGCATACATGGATGAATGCTTCATGGCAGACTGGGACCATTTAACTTGTTTGTAGCTATGTCTTGTTTGGCCAGTGTTGTGTCAAGTCACTCCGTTTCACACTGACCGTGGCGTGTGCAGAAAGTAGCCCATCACTTTTTCCAACTGATCTGTCGATAGCGCCTGCTATATTCGGGGAATCAATGTTGTTGAGAAAACTAGCCAAACTTTTGTAGTTCTCGATGGCTAATGTTATATCTTTCAAAAATGGTGCGGTAGAAAGGACTGTCAACACATACTGAACAGCTCACGTTATAGACAGAAGTGTGCTACATGGCAGACCAATCCAAACTCATCTCCTGTCATGTTCAGCCCATCCATTATCTCAACCAATTACGGCTAGCGGGAGGGTTCTTGTCTTTTTCCATGGCTAGCCCAACTAGGCTCATAATTTAACAATTTTATTTGTATTTATGGATGGAATACAACATTTTTATTATGGCACATCAAATGGTCCAGAAGGCATTTCTGCCAAAAAACACATTTTGATCAAAACTAAATGTTTACATTCAAATGCCGCTCCTAGGAAGTAGCGACATACGCCAAGCTTCCTGAAACGAGTCACAACTAATTCTAAAACACTTAGAAATATTGGAATTTCATCAATTATAAATTACATGACCCTTCCCTGGACTAGAGTTAAATAATACTTAACCCTCTCCTTGACTGAAATTGAAAAAGCATGACCCTCCCCCATTTCCCTCCAGGTACCCATTCTGTAAATTTCAGTCGAGTGAGAAATCTGCATGCCAAGTATAGACCATACTGTTTTACGTACAGGTTATAGAAAAGGGTCTGAACTCTCTGTTCAGACCCAAGTCCTACCTACCTACAGGTTATTGAAAATGTTCTCTTAGAATCTATCCAGTAGGTTTCCTTCAATTCTATGCCAAGATAATAAAACACTATAGTAAATAGTACAGTAACAGTCCGCAAAAACACTGCAAAAAAACTACATTAATTGCTATAGTATATACTACAGTTATTTTACAACAGTATTTAATATACTAATTCCATAGTAAATATTACAGTGAATAACTACAGTAAAGTCCGCAAAACACTACAGTGAATACTATACTATTTATTCCATTGTATACTATAGTATTTTTTGATGTGGAAAACTGAATTTCTGATCATCTGGCAGAGTGTTTTACCCATCTGTTTCTCCATTACTGGAAAAAATATATATACATATTGCAGTCATTCACAATATTTCATGTCACATTTACAAACACACATGCACAAAGACATGCACGCACACGCACACACACACACACACACACACACACACACACACACACACACACACACACACACACACACACACACACACACACACACACACACACACACACACACACACACACACACACACACAAATAGACACAAACATAATCCATTTTACTAATGCAGGTAGGTTGTATCTGTCACACTGATTGCTTAATAGCAAAAGTATAACTTATGAACTGTTAAATGTCATCAGTGTTGCAGAATTCACACAACATTTCACTCAATACATTTTCATTAAACCAATGTCTAATTGCTTCAAGGTTTAGCATTGTAGGAGATAAATCAAGCAGTCCTAATCAGAATATATACTGTGTATGTGTATATATATAAATATATATATATATATATATACATACATGTATATACATCATATGCATACATATAATCTTAAAGATAACTAGTGTAACCCAATTTGATGTCAACACCAGCGGTGAGCTAGCTATCGCCAGTTTGTGTTGAGGTGGAGTATTCATGAGGAGTATTCTCAGGTAACAGTGTGTTCTACATCTACCCTGTCTCCTTCTCTGCCTCCCAGGCAGCTCATTAAGCTGGCGGAGACATGTCATATTAGTGTGGCCGCTGCTGTCCTGTCATTGTCGCAGCCTTGATGGCTGAGAGATGCATTGTCACGTCATCACACACTCAATCAGTTCTCCTGATGAAAAACAGCTATCTGAACTCTCACTACAAAGTGTTGGTGTTCTTTTTTCTTCTAGCAATGCTGCCTCATTTCCCAAAATATTTGTTTTGATGTAATACAATTATTATAATTCTGGGACCAGAATAATGTCCTTGTTCCTGTTATGAGATTGCTTTTTCTCTCTGAATTCTCCCCTGTTGGTAACTTCCAAATTGGTTGATGGTCTTCATCAATATACAGTGGGGCAAAAAAGTATTTAGTCAGCCACCAATTGTGCAAGTTCTCTCACTTAAAAAGATGAGAGAGACCTGTACTTTTCATCATAGGTACACTTCAACTATGACAGACAAAATTAGAAAAAAAATCTAGAAAATCACATTGTAGGATTTTTAATGAATTTATTTGCAAATTATGGTGGAAAATAAGTATTTGGTCACCTACAAACAAGCAAGATTTCTGGCTCTCACAGACCTGTAACTTCTTCTTTAAGAGGCTCCTCTGTCCTCCACTTGTTACCTGTATTAATGGCACCTGTTTGAACTTGTTATCAGTATAAAAACACCTGTCCACAACCTCAAACAGTCACACTCCAAACTCCACTATGGCCAAGACCAAAGAGCTGTCAAAGGACACCAGAAACAAAATTGTAGACCTGCACCAGGCTGGGAAGACTGAATCTGCAATAGGTAAGCAGCTTGGTTTGACGAAATCAACTGTGGGAGCAATTATTAGGAAATGGAAGACATACAAGACCACTGATAATCTCCCTCGATCTGGAGCTCCACGCAAGATCTCACCCCGTGGGGTCAAAATGATCACAAGAACGGTGAGCAAAAATCCCAGAACCACACGGGGGGACCTAGTGAATGACCTGCAGAGAGCTGGGACCAAAGTAACAAAGCCTACCATCAGTAACACACTATGCCGCCAGGGACTCAAATCCTGCAGTGCCAGACGTGTCACCCTGCTTAAGCAAGTACATGTCCAGGTCCGTCTGAAGTTTGCTAGAGAGCATTTGGATGATCCAGAAGAAGATTGGGAGAATGTCATATGGTCAGATGAAACCCAAATATAACATTTTGGTAAAAACTCAACTTGTCGTGTTTGGAGGACAAAGAATGCTGAGTTGCATCCAAAGAACACCATACCTACTGTGAAGCATGGGGGTGGAAACATCATGCTTTGGGGCTGTTTTTCTGCAAAGGGACCAGGACGACTGATCGGTGTAAAGGAAAGAACGAATGGGGCCATGTATCGTGAGATTTTGAGTGATAACCTCCTTCCATCAGCAAGGGCATTGAAGATGAAACGTGGCTGGGTCTTTCAGCATGACAATGATCCCAAACACACCGCCCGGGCAATGAAGGAGTGGCTTCGTAAGAAGCATTTCAAGGTCCTGGAGTAGCCTAGCCAGTCTCCAGATCTCAACCCCATAGAAAATCTTTGGAGGGAGTTGAAAGTCCGTGTTGCCCAGCAACAGCTCCAAAACATCACTGCTCTAGAGGAGATCTGCATGGAGGAATGGGCCAAAATAAATACCAGCAACAGTGTGTGAAAACCTTGCGAAGATTTACAGAAACCTTTGACCTCTGTCATTGCAAACAAAGGGTATATAACAAAGTATTGAGATAAACCTTTGTTATTGACCAAATACTTATTTTCCACCATACTTTGCAAATAAATACATAAAAAATCCTACAATGTGATTTTCTGGAGAAAGAAAATCTCATTTTGTCTGTCATAGTTGAAGTGTACCTATGATGAAAATTACAGGCCTCTCTCATCTTTTTAAGTGGGAGAACTTGCACAATTGGTGGCTGACTAAATACTTTTTTGCCCCACTGTATAATGTGCATGTTTGCGGTGGAGTTCTCCAGTGGTGTGGTCATATTTTATTTGCCCTATGCTGAGGCCTTCCTCATGAAACACAATGCTGCAATTATACACTGAACAAAAATATGAATGCAACAATTTCTAAGATTCTTTACAGTTCATATAAGGAAATTGAAATAAATACATTAGGCCCTAATCTATGGATTTCACATTACTGGGTCACAGATATATTAAAACAAGGTAGGGGCATGGATCAGAAAAGCAGTCAGTATCATTTCCTTCGCATAGAGTTGATCAGGCTGTTGATTGTGGCCCGTGGAATGCTGTCCCACTTCTCTTCAATGGCTGTGCGAAGTTGCTGGATATTGGCGGGAGCTGGAACACGCTGTCTCACACGTCGATCTAGAGCATCCGAAACGTGCTCAATGGGTTACATGTCTGGTGAGTATACAGGCCATGGGAGAACTGTGACATTTTCAGCTTCCAGGAATTGTGTACAGATCCTTGCGACATGGGGCCATGGATTATCATGCTGAAACATGAGGAGATGGCGGCGAAAGAATGGCACGACAATGGGCCTCAGGAACTCGTCACGGTATCGCTGTGCATTCAAATTGCCAACAATAAAATGGAATTGTGTTCGATGTCCGTAGCATATAACTGCCAATACCATAACCCCAATGCCACCATGGGGCACTCTGTTCACAACATTGACATGAGTAATCCGCTCGCCCACACAACGCCATACACATGGTCTGCCATTTGCCCCTTACAATTGATACCAGAATTCATCCATGAAGAGCACACTTCTCCAGTGTGCCAGTGGCCATCGAAGGTGAGTATTTGCCAACTGAGTTTGGTTACGACACCGAACTGCAGTCAGACCAATACCCTGGTGAAGACAATGAGCAGGGAGAGGAGCTTCCCTGAGACGGTTTCTGACAGTTTGTCCAAATTCTCTAGAGAAAAGTAACGTTCTTGCAGTCTGCATGACAATTGCACGCTCCCTCAGAACTTGAGACATCTATGGCATTGTGTTGTTTCCCGCGGCACAAGGTACACCTGTGTAATGATCATGCTGTTTAATCATATTCCTGATATGCCACACCTGTCAGGTGGTTGGATTATCTTGGCAGAGGAGAAATGCTCACAAACAGGGATGTAAACAAATTTGCGCACAACATTTGAGAGAAATAAGCTTTTTGTGCATATGGAACTTTTCTGGGATTTTTTATTTCAGTTCATGAAACATGGGACCAACACTTTATATGTTACGTATATATTTTTGTTCAGTATAGACTGTGATCATAATGTATCGAATGTAAAGCAAAGTATACTCATAAAAAAGAAAGATAATCCTCCTTTGATTAATAACAATACCTCCGGTTACACGATCTGCTGATTATGTTCTTTACAGACAAAAACCCTGCTTGAAACAAAGACCAAATAATTAAACCCCGTCATGTCCTGGAATCTCCCCTGAAGTCAAAACATTTGCTCATTGTTTTTACCTTGTCCTTAATGAATGAATTTTGCCTGTGGCTTGTCAAGAGATAAGCACACTTGTTCCTATTGGCAAAGCTTTAATGAAAGTTATTTATCTTGCAGAGTGTGTCGGAGTCTGGCTTTTAAGTATGCGGCTTAGAACAGTCCTGGTGGGAGTTTACACCCCCTCTAAACCAGACACAGATCACTCCTGGCAGTGCCATTATAAATCGTGCTGATTCCACAGTAAAGATGGTCCCTATGGAGAGAGGTTGATAGTGGATAGTGACCTGCCCATGGCAATATGATACTCTACAGATATGCAGAGAGGGCTGAGGCAGGAAGCAAGAAGCAACATTAGAAGAACTGGAGGAGTCTGCAAAAAATATACTATTCCTACTGTAAATGGAGAACAGTGGTAGCCTATTGCAGCTGCTAAAACTGATGTTTCTGCACCAGCATAAATTTGTTTGTTTTGCCTACCTTTGTATTTGACGTGTTCAAGGCTTTTCTATTCTGACAGGCAGCAGAGTCCTCTGACACAGATAGTATTTAAATGATCCCTTGTCTTGAGTAAAATGGCTGTTTTTCTGTCAGTGCAGCAGTTTAGGAATTCCCATCACAATTTTCCTATCATTATGGTGTTTGTTCTGCACCAGCTGTCCTCTGGTCATTAAAGTCCCAGGCTGATGCCTCACAGGAATGTGGGGAGGTTTTCTCCATTCTGGCATTAGTAGGTGTCTGGAGGCCTCAGCTCTCATGTCGCTCTAATGGAGGCTTAATTGACTTATTGATCAGGAGGGCCCTGGCTGTAATTAATGGGCTGAGCTGCCATGCAAGGCAGGGAGCGCTTCCCAGTCCTTCAGACTATAGTAGACGCAATCTTTACCAGCTACCACTCTGAGAGACAGAGGAGAGAGGGGCATAGTCACTAGAAGTAGAGGTGCTAATGGTGCTGCAGCACCCCCTGAAAAATATGAATAAAAAAAAATATGAATTTAATATATAGGCTGCATTCATTGTAGCTGGGGGTTTTAACAAGGCTAATCTGAAAACAAGACTCCCTAAATTCTATCAGCATATCGATTGTGCTACCAGGTCTGGTAAAACCCTGGATCATTGTTATTCTAACTTCCGCGACGCATATAAGGCCCTCCCCCGCCCTCCTTTTGGAAAAGCTGACCAAGACTCCATTTTGTATCCTTTGGTTGATGAGTCCAAATTTGAGATTTTTGGTTCCAACGGCCGTGTCTTTGTGAGATGCAGAGTAGGTGAACGGATTATCTCCCCATGTGTGGTTCTCACCGTGAAGTAGTGAGGAGGAGGTGTGATGGTGCTTTGCTGGTGACACAGTCAGTGATTTATTTAGAATTCAAGGCACACTTAACCCACATGGATACCACAGCATTATGCAGTCTTTTCAATGTAAAGTTTTATGACGTTTTCTTGTTTTTCAATCAATCAACCAACAAAACACATTCCACATTCACAGATGTGGAAAAAAAAAATATATATATATATAATAGTTCATTTGAAAAAATAAAAATACAATTTTAATGAAAGATTAAGAAAAATAAGTGTTTTTATTTTTATTTGACTTTATCTATTTATTTTCCTTGGTGCATATATCTATATATATATATATATATATATATATATATATATATATATATATATATATAAAACATACATATATACATACACACACACACACATAACCATACATACATACATACATACATACATACATACATACATACATACATACATACATACATACATACATACATACATACATGCATGCATACATACATACATACATACATACGCACACGTACTCAAATACCAAATTAAAATAAAAACACAAAAAAAACGTATATAACACTTGCAGCAGCACTATCAAGGTTCTTATCAGCTATTTCTAGCATTCGCTGAGACGGCGGGCCAATAATTCATTTTTAGGTTTTACAGTACCTTACACAACATGTATCTGCGCATTTCCCTAGTCACCCCCGTTCACTCTGTCCAGTTTGAAATATAGTTGAGTAGTGGAGACCAGAGTCTATCAAACTTGAGCTGTCTCTTGTGGAGGTCATAAGTGAGCTTTTCAAGAGGGAGAAAGTCAACAATCTGGTCAATCCACATTTTAAATGTAGGAGGGGTATTAGAGGCCTACAATAGAAGAATACATTTCTTAGCAAAGTATGTAATAGTCATAAGCAAATTTTCTCTGTCAGGATCAAGAACAAAGTCCTGCTGGGCATTAAGAAGGTAGATACACGGGGTCATATCAAACTACCTCTAGTATTTTCTGTGCTGCAGTATGTATAGATTGCCAGAATCTGGCAATCTATCTTCAGCTCCAAAATACATGCATATAGGTTCCACTTTCAGAGGTACATCTTTTACAGTTAGGAGACATATCTGTTTTCATTCTATGGAGTCTCAAAGGAGTAAAATAAAATTTGTACAAAAATTTGTGATTAGATTCTTTCATTTTTACATTGGTAGAGGAGCAGTATACCCTGTCGCAAACCTCCGCCCATAACTCATCACTGATAGTCAGACCAAGGTCCTTTTCCCAGATTATTTTCAAAGGAGTAAAGGAGGAGCCCCCTTTCTCAGAAAGAAGTCTGTAGATGTTAGATATTTTGCCTTTAATGGATTGTGCTGTGACAAGAAGGGTTTCAACTTCATTCAACTGAGTTCTAAACTTCCACTTGGAAGTAAATGAGGAAATTACATGTCTAATTTGAAGATATTTAAAAAAAAAAATTGGATGTTGGCACATCAAATTCACTGCAGAGCTCTTGAAAGGATTTCAGTGTAGTGATTTTCTGATGATATAGGTCTGAAAAGGTCTTGATTCCTAGAGTATGCCAAAGATTAAAGTTGGCATCCCTCGGGGCTTTTGGCAAGTCTGGGTTGCCTACTATAGGCGAGTGAGAACATATTTGGGAGGAAATGCCGAGGTATTTCTTACAGTCCCTCCACGCTAGTAGGGTGCTGTAAATCACAAAGGTTTTGGCTATGTTGCCCACTTCACTAAAGTTATTAATGAATATAATTGAGCAATTGGGCAATGAACCACAGGATTGGGCTTCTATCTGAATCCACGTTGACTCTTGTCTGTTTGTGATCCATGTTAGTATGTTGCGGATTTGGGCAGACCAGTAGTACAATTGAAGGGAGGGAAGGGCAAGACCACCCTTAGATTCAGGTTTCGATAGAGTGGAAAACTTGATCCTAGGTTTTTTATTGCCCCATATAAATTTGGTGATGCTTTGGTTAGTTGTTTTGAAGAAGGAAACTGGGAGATAGCATGGGAGCATCTGAAATAAGTAGTTCAGTCTAGGGAGGACGTTCATACGGATGACATTAATTCTTCCTACTAAGCTAATTGGGAGGGAGATCCAGGTTTGGAGATTGTTCTTGATTCGATCTAGGAGTGGAAGATCATTTTCCTTAAAAAGGCTATTCAGATCTGGTGTTATGAAGATCCCGAGGTATTGAAACCCCTGTGTTTTCCATTGGAAAGGACATAGTGTCTTCATAGAGCTGGTGAGTGTAATATTGAGAGGGCAGACAGTGGATTGGTTAAAATTGATCTTATAACCTGAAAACTTGCCATACTGAGCAATTGTGTCTAAAATGAGAGGGAGGGATTTCTCAGGGTTGGATATGTAGAGCAAGACATCATCCGCGTAAAGTGAAATCTTGTGCTGCAGGCCGCCTGCAGAAACACCCATAATACTTGGATTGCTCCTTATCAGCTCTGCCAGAGGCTCCGCCCCCAACAAGTAGAGCAGGGGGGACAGCGAGCATCCCTGTCTTTTGCCCCGTTCCAGAGGGAATCTGTCAGAGTTCAGTCCATTAGTAGTCACCATGGCATTTGGATGAGAGTATAGTGATTTGATCCATTTAATAACATTTGGGCCCATATTGAACTTTTCTAACACTGAAAACAGAAAGCTCCACTCCATCCTGTCAAACGCCTTCTCAGCATCCAGTGAAGCCAGCAGGACAGGGGTCTTCTGTGCGTTTACTTGATCAATAATATCAAAAAGACGGCGAATGTTATCAGAAGAGTATCTGTCTCTAATAAATCCAGTTTGGTCCGCTTTTATTATTTTGGGAAGAAGAGTGTTTAGTCTTTTGGCGAGCAATTTGGTAATTATTTTATAGTCGAAATCCAACAAGCTTATGGGCCAGAAGGACGAGCAGGATAGGGGGTCATTGTCCTTTTTTAGCAACACTGTAATGCGGGCTGTGTGCATTGAGTCTGGGAGAACTCCGTTTTTGCAAAAATCCTCCAGCATTGGCATGAAGATAGGGCGGAGCTGGGGCCAAAAAGCTTTGTAAAACTCTCTGGGGAATCCATCTGGGCCTGGGGACTTATTAGGTGGCATGGAGGTAATTGCCTCCAGGATCTCCTCAGGAGTGAAGGGGGAGTTGAGATCTTCTTGGCCGGTCTCTGATAGTTTAGGTAGCGAGATTCCCTCTAGGAAAGAGTGGAGTTCTGCCTTGGTGTGTTTTCTCTCAGAGGTGTATAGTTTGCAGTAAAAATCATGAAAAGTTAAATTTATATTTTTTGGGTTGTATGTGACCTCGTCCTCTGCTGTTCGGATAGCCATGATTGTACGCTCTGACTGCTCCTTTTTCAATTGGTAAGCAAGCAATCTACTGGGCCTATTTCTATACTCATGGTATTTCTGTTTAGTAAAGAAAACCTTTTTTTATCTCCCGAGTGGAGTCCAAATTCAGTTTGGCTTTGGCTGCTTTAAGATGACTCCAGGAGGTGCTGTCTGGGGATTGTTTATGTATTCTTTCACAGCATTCCAGCTCCCTCTCAAGATCTAGCCTGTGTGCTTCCATTGCTTTTTTCTTAGAGGAAGCATATGCGATTAGATGGCCTCTTAGTGTGGCTTTAGCAGCATCCCACATTGTGGCCGGAGAAACAGGAGACTCTTTGTTGTCTTGTGTGTAGTTGTCTATCCATGTAGTTACCAATGTATGGAACGCTTCGTTTGATAGCATGGAGGTGTTGAATTTCCAGCTCTTTGACCTCGGGATGTTTTTGCAGAGGTCAAAGCGGAGGTGGACAAAGGCGTGATCTGAAAGTGCTATGGGTCCGATTGTACATGTGGCTGAATTTATGAAACTCTTTGGGATAAAAATGTAATCTATACGGGAGTAGGTGTTATGGACATTAGAGTAGTATGTATAGTCTATAGATGAGCTATTAGTCTCTCTCCAGATATCTGTCAGTCCCATCTCTTTAGTAAGAGAGTTCAACATCTTTCAGATCTAGGATTTGTGGTGGGGACTTGAGATGATTTGTTGAGGGTTGGGTTAAGGGTACACGCCAAGGGAGACACAAGGGAGACACAAGGGAGACACAGTGCTCATTGAACAGGGTTATCATTTTTGACATGAAGGCAGGAGTATCTGTGTTAGGGGCGTATATGTTTAATATAGTAATTGGTTGACCATATAGTGACCCAGTTATCAAAATAAATCTCCCCTCCGGATCAGATATGTTTTTGTCAATTATGAATGGAACATTTTTATGGATAAGTCTGGCTGTGCCTCTACTCTTTGATTTGAAAGATGAGAAATACACCTGTCCCACCCAAGCTCTGTGGAGTTTGGCATGTTCAGCATCACAGAGGTGTGTCTCTTGTAATAGCGCGATGTCTGCTTTTTCCTTTTTTAGAGCACATAGTATCTTTTTCCGTTTTATTGCATGCCCTAGACCATGGCAGTTCCATGTCAATAGATTTAAGGTACTAGTCATCGTCATCGAACAGTAATCGAACTTTAGTGCAAGTCATCGCTGGGTAAAAGTGGATAGTGGTTACAGCTGCGTTCACATAAAAGGAAAATAAATGGTGTACATAAAATAATAATCTCTGAACAGCCCAGCCGAGTTCCCAAACAACTCAACACATCCCATTGGATCTATTATGTTTCCCTCTTCTTTTTCGCCCAGATTGAATAGAACACAATTATTCCTTCACCCCCTGTTTTCTCTTCCAGATGTCGATTTTCTTTTTAGCATATGCTATTGTTTCCATGGCATCTGTCAATAAGTTTTCCATGGATAGGATTCACCCCTAAGATCTCATTTAAGACTGTTGGAAAAGCATTTTTTTACCTTTATTTAACTAGGCAAGTCAGTTAAGAACAAATTCTTATTTTCAATGAATGACAGATTTGTACCTTGCCAGCTCGGGGATTTGAACTTGCAACCTTCCGGTTACTAGTCCAACGCTCTAACCACTAGGCTACCCTGCCACCCCATTCCAGGTGAAGCTGGTTGAGAGATTGCCAAGAGTGTGCAAAGCTGTCAGAGGCAAAAGCTGGCTACTTTGAAGAATCTAAAATATATTTTCAACGTAACACTGTTTTGGTTAGTACAAGATTCCTTATGTGTTATTTTATAGTTTTGATGACTACAATGTAGAAAATAGTAAAAATAAAGAAAAACCCTTGAATGAGTAGGAGTGTCCAAACTTTTGACTGGTACTGTAAATTAGATAGATACTGACCTAGACCATGTGGCAGGCTACATTTTTTCTGTAACATGTTAGTATTGAAATAGTAAATTACTTCTCATAATGCAGACTGGAGTAATGAAAGTTCTTGCAGGGATCAGTGCTAACCTTTAGGCCCAGTACCGATGGAATGAATTGATGGCAATCCCCCGCTGATTGGGTATGGGTGAATGTTGCAACAGTAATGCCTCTGCATAAATTGCCAACAGATTGAGACTTGGCTTGTCTCTTGTTCAAGTGGTGATATTACATTAGGAAAGAAACAGTGAGTTGGGTGTCTAGGATAAACTGTAAATTGAGTGACAACAATTATGCTAATGCTAACTGTTGGCAGATAAGCCTGATCACAGCCAATCTTACCATATGATGGTGTACCAGTGATTGTAGATTATATTATCAAATGTGTAGGCTTATAACGTGCATGCAGAAATGGAGGCTTACATGGCACTTTCAAGTATAGGATTTGTATAGTTTTTCTCCCTCCAAATCAGCCCTCTTCAACTAAGCTGTTACTATCATTTGTGTCAGAGCTGATTTGGCTACTTATCCTTGAAACCAAAATTCCACTTGATATTCCATCCCGCCACCTCCTTTCTGCTTGTCTTCATGACAGATGAGATCCAGGTTCCATTGATTGGTTCAGCTATGTGACTGGCTGTCAGATTGAAACTGAAATATCTGGCATTTCACCAGACATTCTGCGCACCAATACAGATCAAATCAAATCAAATTTATTTATATAGCCCTTCGTACATCAGCTGATATCTCAAAGTGCTGTACAGAAACCCAGCCTAAAACCCCAAACAGCAAGCAATGCAGGTGTAGAAGCACGGTGGTTAGGAAAAACTCCCTAGAAAGGCCAAAACCTAGGAAGAAACCTAGAGAGGAACCAGGCTATGTGGGGTGGCCAGTCCTCTTCTGGCTATGCCGGGTAGAGATTATAACAGAACATGGCCAAGATGTTCAAATGTTCATAAATGACCAGCATGGTCGAATAATAATAAGGCAGAACAGTTGAAACTGGAGCAGCAGCACGGCCAGGTGGACTGGGGACAGCAAGGAGTCATCATGTCAGGTAGTCCTGGGGCATGGTCCTAGGGCTCAGGTCCTCCGAGAGAGAGAATGAAAGAGAATTAGAGAGAGCATATGTGGGGTGGCCAGTCCTCTTCCGGCTGTGCCGGGTAGAGATTATAACAGAGCATGGCCAAGATGTTCAAATGTTCATAAATGACCAGCATGGTCGAATAATAATAAGGTAGAACAGTTGAAACTGGAGCAGCAGCACGGCCAGGTGGACTGGGGACAGCAAGGAGTCATCATGTCAGGTAGTCCTGGGGCATGGTCCTAGGGCTCAGGTCTTCCGAGAGAGAGAAGGAGAGAATTAGAGAACGCACACTTAGATTCACATAGGACACCGAATTGGACAGGAGAAGTACTCCAGATATAACAAACTGACCCCAGCCCCCTGACACATAAACTACTGCAGCATAAATACTGGAGGCTGAGACAGGAGGGGTCAGGAGACACTGTGGCCCCATCCGAGGACACCCCCGGACAGGGCTAAACAGGAAGGATATAACCCCACCCACTTTGCCAAAGCACAGCCCCCACACCACTACAGCTATCAATAAGCTGGCTGGACTTGTTTGCTAAGCTCTAAGCCCAACTCATTATCATTAATTCACAGTTCTGACTTTACAGGATCAAATATGTCAATAGAGTTACGGGCATTATGTTAATGTGAGGATCAGTTTGCAGTAGCCTATACAGAATGTAGGCTACATGAATATGATATTGCCATTTGCTTGTTCCTTAGTTGAATTTCCATGTCAATCTTGGTCCTGGGGTACCTGGGGCTCTACAACATTTCTGAAGTTGCACTGTTGTGTCGCACTTTTGTGTCATGGTGTCACACATTCCTCTGTGAGGCTTTTAACCAGCCTTTGGACAAAACCAAACCAGTATAACAAATTATTAATTCTAAACCAAAACAACTTGAGCATCTCTGCACTTCTAGATGGAAATATCAGGGCCATGGAAAAATGGTACCATTTGCACTGTAGGTATCTTGTCTGGGCCATCAGCCAACATGAATACAGTCTGTCCTTCACTCTGGAAATGGAAAAGGAGTGAGCGTGTCCAGCAAAAGACCATATATCCCAGAGTGCCGAGCCTTGATGTGCTGAGTATGTGCAGAGACTCATCCGGCTGACAGGACACACTGTCCTGACTCACTGGCTCAGGGGACCTACACACTGCCATTTAAAGAGGAGGCACAGTACTGTAGTGAACAACACTGTGTGATGGGCATAGCGGTAGAAAAACAGTGAGTAAGAAGACAGGAGCCAGGAGACTGAGGAACTGTTTGGACTAGGTGGTGCATTTGCCAGCACTTTGTTGCAGGTGTCAGAGATATGCACACCGAAGACATAGTGCAACATCAGGTGATGAGAGATCTTTTATATATATATATATATATATATATACTGTATATTGTGGTCTGGGGAATAGTTCAATGACACAAATGTTGTAAATCATTGTGCTTGTAAATAAGTATGTTATATAATTATTAATTATTGAAAATGGTTTCAATAATTTATTTTAGGTATGCTTTTGTTTGTTCTGGTGGCTGCAGCAGTTCTATGGACTTAACTGAATCAATGTAAAAGTCCTTGAACTCCATTTTAGGGGCAATCCTAATCTATCAATTCAATACCGTGATTACAGATTGTTTGCTTAAGTTTGATCAATTTCACTGTGAATTAGTGTACCAATAAATTGATCCCACTTGAATGTTTGATAAATGAGGCTGATTTAAATTGGGTCGATTACTGCCTATATTGTTGATGTACACTCAACCTTAGCAAAACTGTTACAGACCTCAGCATATACCATGTTTCAGTATATTAGGAAGTTGTTTTGATCTTTCAAATGATGCCCCTAGGGTATGATCTCTTGTGTTTTGCTTTGAAACAACATGTATGTACTGCATGTTGGTACATTACATAACATGTAAACAAGAACATATATGAAGATTTTCCTGTAGGCTCACCCAACGGAGGGCCCTCCCTCTGTTCTTGGTACAACATAATTTAATATCCACTGGATAATGTAATTACTCTTCTTAATGTAATAACTTTTAAGTAGTATATCAAATAAAGCCATATATTGCAATATCCATTGTTTGATAGATATACAGTACACCTCACTATTTCTTACTGTAGCTATATTTCTACCTTACGTGAAGTTAAGATACTCTAATTCCCTTTCCTTAGCTGTTGTGCATCATACCACCAGCTACCATCATACCACCAGTAACTTATTCCACTTCTCTTTGTTTTAGTTACACCTTTGGAGAGGTGCAAGATCTGAAGATGTCACTGTTAATGTTGGGTAGAGAAGCCATTTGTACTTGATAAGCTTGAAAAAAGTGATATCCTTTAAACATTATTCAGGAAGCGGATTTAGCACCAACCTTCAGAGACATAAAGAAACTCAGAGGTATTGATTTATAATTCAAGAAGAGCATCTCTAAGATTGCACATACAGCGCCATCAATCAGATATCTTTCTTTAAAAAATCTGGTACTCCAAAGAACTTTCTTATCAAATCAATCTAACTGATTACACTGTTTTGTTGTGTCTTAACTGTATTTTACACGTTCTCCACACTACTGTAAGTCCCCTGTGTGTAAAGTGTCTATATGTAAAAGGTAAACACAGTTCTTACACCAATATGCATTAAGTGTCTGTTGTTTAATGTTTAATGTGTCAAACAATTAAATCAAAGTTTATTCGTCACGTGCGCTGAATACAACAGGTGTAGACCTTACAGTGAAATGCTTACTTACAGGCTCTAACCAGTAGTGCAAAAAAGGTATGAGGTGAACAATAGGTAAGTAAGGAAATAAAACAACAGTAAAAAGACAGGCTATATACAGTAGCAAGGCTATAAAAGTAGCAAGGCTACATACAGACACCGGTTAGTCAAGCTGATTGAGGTAGTATGTACATGTAGATATGGTTAAAGTGGCTATGCATATATGATGAACAGAGAGTAGCAGTAGTGTAAAAGAGGGGTTGGCAGGTAATGGGTGGTGGGACACAATGCAGATAGTCTGGTTAGCCAATGTGCGGGAGCACTGGTTGGTCGGCCCAATTATTCCAAATGAATTCCAATTCTTTCATCCTGGTGCGTTTGTCAGTGTTCATCATGAGTCTCAGCACCCACATTCTACCAGTCTACCAAAGGCATCATCAGGGCCCTTTTTCCGAAAAGCATCTTAAGGCTTAAGGCTAAGTTCATTGTTAGATAGGAGCAGCGTTGGGCCTCCTAATTGGTGCAGCGATCTCAGGCACTGCATCGCATTGGCTAGCTGTGCCACTAGAGATTCTGGATTCGAGTGCAGGCTCTGTCGCAGCCGGCCACGCCCGGGAGACCCATGGGGCGGCGCACAATTGGCCCAACGTCGTCTGGGTTAGGGCAGGGTTTGGTCGGCAGAGATGTCCTTGTCCCATCGCACACTATAGCGCACATCCAGTGGCGGGCCGGGCACAGTACACGCTGACACGGTCATCAGGTGTACGGTGTGTCCTCCGACACATTGGTGGGGTTGGCTTCCGGGTTAAGTAGGCATTGTGTCAAGAAGCAGTGCGGCTTGGTTGGGTTCTGTTTCGGAGGACACACTCCTCTCGACCTGCGCCTCTACTGAGTCCGTACAGGAGTTTCAGCGATGAGACAAGACTGTAACAATCAATTGGATACCACGAAGTTGGGGAGAAAAAGGGGTAAGAAATACAAAAAAAATAATTAAAGATAGGAGCAGCGTTAAATCGGAGCTGTTTCCCAAAACTATCATTATAAACACGTGTAATCTAACACCTGCCTCAGACCACTCGTAGAACAGCTAATTGCATCGTTAGACTCATTTTTTGCCCTCCCACGTCATTTTAAACACAGAAGATCTTCGCTAAACGTAGAATCACATGGTTTATAGTATCTGTGTCACTCACTGCTGAACTTCAGAACAAAGTTGACTACAGACCCAAAGCTGCCAGTGTCTTTGCAATTGATAAAAACGAGTGACATTGCTATAAAAATACGCTTAAAACGAAAACCAAGAAAGACTGCATTTAAATATTAACTACAGAACGACTGATATGTTTTTTTATAGCCGATACCAGTTTTTAGAGGTGAAGGTGGTCGATGGCTGATATTTTAGGCCAAAAATCAATACCATGAAATGTTCAGTCATACAGCATTCTAACTACAGTTACACTACAGTGTGCTGCAGTTACACTGCACTCTGACTGCAATCTTTTTTCGCAAAGGAATCGCATTGGCAATGTATCTCCATGCAGCATTTTTATCATGGAGGACCTGGTAGCAATCGGTGCTTTGGTCGAACACAGCAGGGAACCCCAAAAAATATATTCATAAAAACAGTAGTGCACTGGGCCTTTACTAATCCTGTATTAGCAGACCTACAGTATTTAGACTTCTGTAGCGCAGGAAACATTTTTTGGTGTGCCAAATCTGTGACTTTAGTGTGTTTTTATTGGGTAAGCAATAGAATAATCCGCCTCAATATTTGCAGCCATAGTGGGCTTATCTCTCTAGGAGTCGATCCGTCATCAGTATTGTACAATAATTATAATGTTAAGGAAAGATTTTGAATGGAGAAAGTTGATCCGAGAGCAGTTACTCCCTATCTTTCGATCCTATCAGTATCAACGTATGCTCCAATGACGCAATTATCTCTGCAGGGTGTTTTGGGAAACGCATGTGACATATTCATCCATTGTTTGAAAGATGCATCTTTAAAATACTTGTCAGCCTAAATTCCATCGCTATCGGCAAACCGGGCCCTGTTCTTTAACAAGTACCAAGCTCGTAGATGTCAAGAAGTGCTGTAGGCCTCGACTTTCCCTACTAAATTAGAATGGAAGATCCTCTCACAAGAATACAGATGGGAAATTGAGTGTAGCATATAGTTATACTCTGCTTCTTGCTTGTCTGTACAACATGCCAAGTTCCATAAGAAATCCTCCTCTTCGATTAGATGTTCCTCAGAAAAAGATAAATCATTGCATTTTTTTAATGGGAAAGTAAGGTGTGTTTACAAAGAAGTCACGATTGAACAACCTGACATTAGCAAAAGCCCAGAGTAATATTTCCAATCTAAGTCAGTTGTCATTGCTTTTCCTGTTTTACATTTTTGAGCACTTATGTTCAACACAAGTGTACAACTACTTTTTCTTACACAGTTTAATATTCATATAATGTAATTTCCCCTGCCATTTCTGTTACAAGTTGTATCTCTGGATGTGCATGTGTTTGGCTTCTAGGTGTTCTGAAGGTGAGGCTGGTGAGCGATGACAGTTCTTCTGGTACAGGCACTGTGGTAGACCAACCTTGTGGGTGGGTAGAGGTTAAAACTGAGTGCTTAGAGATCTCTGGGACTTGATGAAGGAATGTTGTAGGTTACTGAACCCGTACAGAAGAGGTGTGCAGCCATCTGTTAATCACTGCTGAGAGCCAAGTATGAATTAAAGCATGTATTTCTGCTTTTTAGTTATTTCAATTATCTTGTTATAAATATGACCGACCCAAGGGAAGCACATTTAGATTGTAGCTTCTATGAAACCAACCATAAATCCCTGATTGTCAGGCCCTGTCAGTGTCGATCAGTACAGCTCAACACTTGAAGTATATGCTGAAAGAAAGACAAATATGGTTTGTTGTGGGCACAAGCTGTATAGCTGTATACATGCTAAAGTGTTAAGGGACAGCATTTTCCAATTCTTGTACTGTATGTAGGCTGAAGTAAATGGCTGAAGTCAACAGGCAAACACTCCAGCTGTTTATCTATTCTGGAATCACATTTTCAGCGAGTACAAATGAAATGGAAAATGAAGTTGCATCTCTGGTCACAGCAGTGGTTTACAGATACTTGGCTTGCCTCAAAACAATCTCTGGTCACAGCAGTGGTTTACAGATACTTGGCTTGCCTCGAAACAATCTCTGGTCACAGCAGTGGTTTACAGATACTTGGCTCGCCTCAAAACACATGCCTTTTGCTTGTGTACATACAGTAAGACACAACATTGACTATGGGTGTCTCAGAAAATAAGTTGTGACTTGTCTAGACATTTACATTACCTTTTTCAATATTACAGTAATCTAAATAGTTAAAATGCTCTAAATGACTGATACCACAGAACCATGACTACCATGGTAAAATAGTTTTAATTCACCTTACATAACATTCTGAAAGCGTGTTGACTGTAATGGCAGTGAATACACACAAGTTGGGAAAATAACTATTATGGGCCAACTTCCCACTGCATCCTTCACCTCTAACATTTTCGCCTAATGTTTTAATCCTTGATGAAGAAACACCCTCTATTCAGCACACATCTACAGTATACCTCAGGTCCCTGAATGTGAATGCACATCCAGGTCGACCTTCCCTTCAATTGGGTGTGTGACTGATGGGCACCCTGCCAGCTGACATGTACCAGTCAGCCTTTTCACAGGGACTATAACTTTGAAGCTTTTAAAGCACTTTGAGCAGGCTTGGGGCTTCACTCAAAGTCAGTCCAGCCTCTTAGTAGTGAGGGTGAGACCCAATGAGGTGTCTAATGTCTTTGTCGAAGATGTGGTCTGTTGCCTCAATCAATCAAATATATTTTATAGAGCCCTTTTTATATCAGCAGTTGTCAAAAAGGGCTTGACAGATACCCAACCTAAAACCCCAAAGAGCACACAATGCAGAGACAGAAGCACAGTGGCTAGAAGAAACTCCCCTAGAAGGCATGAACCAAGTAGAAATGTATTGTGTTCCGGTTCCTATAGCCAATTCGATACTTGTTTCATTAGGAGTAGACTTTTATGCTCAGAGATTGGAGTCCCTATATAATCCTCTATACTTATATTCATATTACTGGATATTGCTGTGTGATACTTGGTAGTCATAAGGTGGGCAGTGCTGTTTGTACTCAGTGTTCTCGTTGGTGGTGATTACTGTTTCTTTCTCAGTCTTACCAAAGTGGGCGTTATTGGTTAACAGGATGTTCACCGAGGAGGGCACGGCTGTTTTTCAGCAAGGGAGAAAGATTTTGGTAATTGAGGGTCTATTGACTCTGGCCCCTTTCCAGAGGCAGATATCTGGCAGAGTCTCAAGTGCACATACTATATGACCCCTCCCAGCAACACAAACATAATTCACATATGTCCTAATGTGCCCACAGAGGTCCTATATGATCATGTTAGAGAAATGTATATGTACCTACAACTATAACTGTTTTTTTGTTGTATGACATCAAGTTCTTTTCAGTACTGAACTTGGTGGTGCTACCCAGTTAATGGCCCTTTGTGTTCAAGGGTAAATATGGTTGGTTCCCTTTACAGCAGTTAGAGATGGGGACACATTTGATATTGTTTTATTTACAGGCTTGATGTTTTGGAGTAATTAGGTCATGGTTGTAAATCAATGGCAAAATAAACAATGTTTTGGTTGGAGTTATGATTTACCTCTGTACAAAGTGCATTGGGTATACTTTTAATCGATACGGATAACATGAGAATATACTGTACATGAAGGAATATTTCAATGGATATTATGTGATGTTATGATTTACTTTATCTACCCTCCAAGGACACCCAAGTATGTAAAAACAGAACAAACAAAACCCTAGAAATAAAATATACTATAAACTGACCAGGTCACTGAGGAAACTATAACCTGGGGTTTTTGGAATATAAAGTGTCACTAGATGATACAATATATGGCTATCCAATACTTTCTCATTATAAGTTAGCCCCCCTCGGCTATAGCCTATATCAGGGCTCTCCAACCCTGTTCCTGGAGAGCTACTATGCTGTAGGTTTTCACTCCAACCCTAATCTAGCTCATGTTATTCTAATAAATAGCTGGGTTATAAACTGAATCAGGTTAGTTACAACTAGGGTTGGAGTGAAAACCTACAGGAGGGTAGCTCTCTGGGAACACGGTTGGAGAGTCTTGGCCTACAGTATATAATAAGCAAACACACACAGAACAGGCTCCGGAGGAGATGGCTGTCGTTTTTCGGGCTCCTAACCAATTGTGCTATTGTGTGTGGTTTTTCGTGTAACTTATTTTGTACATAATGTTTCTGCCACCGGCTCTCAGGACCTAAAATAGCTTCTGAATATCAGAACAGCGATTACTCTCCTCATACTGGGCAATGATTGTTTTCTTAATGACAAGTCGGACGCAAAGAATTTACTTCAGACACTGGAAAAGGCCAAAATCTCTGTCCTTCGCATGAAGAAGAGACGGAGATATAGGGGACGTAGGTCGGGATGCCTTATAAGAATCCAACGGAGAGTGGGTAATCCGCCTCTACAATCCGCACTATTAGACAACGTGCGATTATTGGATAATAAACTGGATGAGCTCCGATCAAGACTATCCTACTAACAGGAAATTTAAAAACTGTAATCTTATGTTTCACCGAGACGTGGCTGAACGACGACATGGATAACATACAGCTGGCTGGGTTTTCCGTGCATCGGCAAGATAGAACAGCTGCCTCCGATAAGACAAGGGGTGGTGGTCTGTGTCAATTTGTCAATAACAGCTGGTGCCGAAATCTAATATTAAGGCAGTCTCAAGATTTTGCTCGCCTGAGGTAGAGTATCTCATGATAAGCTGTAGACCACACTGTTTACCAAGAGAGTTGTCTTCAATATTTTTCATAAGGGTTTTCCGTGCATCGGCAAGATAGAACAGCTGCCTCCGATAAGACAAGGGGTGGTGGTCTGTGTCAATTTGTCAATAACAGCTGGTGCCGAAATCTAATATTAAGGCAGTCTCAAGATTTTGCTCGCCTGAGGTAGAGTATCTCATGATAAGCTGTAGACCACACTGTTTACCAAGAGAGTTGTCTTCAATATTTTTCATAAGCTGTCCATATACCACCACAAACCAATGCTGGCACTAAGACCCAACTCAGCGAGCTGTATAAAACCATAAGCAAACAAGAAAATGCTCATCCAGAGGCGGTGCAGGGAAACTTAAATCCATTTTACCTCATTTCTACCAGCATTTTAAATGTGCAACCAGAGGGAAAAAAACTCTAGACCACCTTTACTCGACACACAGAGACGCGTGCAAAGCTCTCCCTCCCCCTCCATTTGGCAAATCTGACCTTAATTCTATCCTCATGATTCCTGCTTACAAGCAAAAACTAAAGCAGGAAGTACCAGTAACTCGCTCCATACGGAAGTGGTCAGATGACACAGATGCTAAGCTACAGGCCTGTTTTTCGTGATACTTTCGATGACACCACATCAAATAAAATAACATTGTATTGATCACATACATGTGTTTAGCAGACGCTGTTGTGGGTGTTGCGAAATTATTGTGTTTCTAGCTCCAACAGTGCAGTAATATCTAACAATTAATATCACAACAATACACACAATACACACAAATCTAAAGTATAGGAATGGAATTAACAATATATAACAATCGGTCACTGGCTTCATCAATAAGTGCATTGATAATGTCATCCCTACAGTGACCATACGTACATAACCCTACCAGAAGCCATGGATTACATGCAACATCTGCACTGAGCTAAAGGGTAGAGCTGCCACTTTCAAGGAATCCCGTTATGCCCTCCAACGAACCATCAAACTTGGCAAAGCGTCAATTTAGGACTAAGATTGAATCCTACCACACCGGCTCCGACACTCGTCGGATGTGACAGGGCTATTACGGACTAGAAAGGGAAGCACAGTCGCAAGCTTCCCGGTGACACAAGCCTACCAGATGAGCTAAATGACTTCTATGCGTGCTTCGAGGCAAGCAACACTGAAGCATACATATGAGAGCACCAGCTGTTCCATGACAACTGTGTGATCACGCTCTCCATAGCCGATGTGAGTAAGACCTTTTAAACAGGTCAACATCCTCAAGGCCGCAAGCCCAGACGGATTACCAGGACGTGTACTCAAAGCATGCGCTGACCAACTGTCAAGTGTCTTCACTGACATTTTCAACCTGTACCTGACCAAGTCTGTAATACCAACATGTTTTCGCAGACCACCATAGTCCCTGTGCCAAAGAACACCAAGGTAATCTTCCTAAATGACTACTGACCCGTAGCACTCACATTTGTAGCCATGAAGTAATTTGAAGGGCTGATCATGTCTAACATCAACAGCATTATCCCAGAAACCCTATACCCACTCCAATTTGCATACCGCCGCAACAGATCCACACTGCCCTTTTCCACCTGGACAAAAGGAACCCCTACATGAGAATGCTATTCATTGACTACATCTCAGTGTTCAACACCACAGTGCCCTTAAAGCTCATCACTAAGCTAAGGACTGGAACTAAAAACCTCCCTCTGCAACTGGATCCTGGACTTCCTGATGGGTCACCCCCAGGTGGTAATGGTAAGTTAAAACACATCTACCACACTGATCCTCAACACGGTGGCCCCTCAGGGGTGTGTGCTCAGTCCCTTCCTGCGCTCCCTGTTCACCCATAACTGCATGGCCAAACACGACTCCAACACCATCATTAAGTTTGCAGACGACACAACAGTGGTAGGCCTGATCACCGACAACGATGAGACAGTTCATAGGGAGGAGGTCAGAGACCTAGCAGTGTGGTGGCAGGATAACAAGCTCTCCCTCAACGTGATCAAGACAAAGGAGATGATCGTGGATTACAGGAAAGGAGGAACGAGCACACCCCCATTCTCATTGACGGGGCTGTAGTGGAGAAGGTTGAGAACTTCAAATTCCTTGGTGTCCACATCACCAACAAACTATCATGGTCCAAACACCCCAAGACAGTCATGAAGAGGGCACGACAATGCCTATTCCCCTCAGGAGACTGAAGAGATTCTGCATGGGTCCTCAGATCCTAAAAAAGTTCTACAGATGCACCATCGAGAGCATCCTGACTGGTTGCATCTCCGCCTGGTATGGCAACTACTCTGCCACCAACCGCAAGGCTCTACCGAGGGAAACGTGTACAGCCTAGTACATCACTGGGGCTAATCTTCCTGACATCCAGGACTTCTATACCAGGCGGTGTCAGAGGAACGCCCTAAACATTCCCAAAGACTCCAGCCACCCTAGTCATAGACTGTTCTCACTGCTACCGCACAGCAAGCGGTACCGGAGTGGCAAGTCTAGGTCCAAAAGGCATCTTAACAGATTCTACCCCCTAGCCATAAGACTTCTGAGCATCTAATAAAATGGCTACCCCCAACCCCTCCCAACCCCCTCACCATTTGTACGCTGCTGTTACTCTGTTTATTATCTATGCAGTCACTTTACCACTACCTACATGTACATATTACTTCAATTACCTTGACTAACCGGTACCCCCTGTATATATCCTCATTACTGTTATTTTATTGTTGCTCTTTAATTTGTTATTTTTACATTTTCTTCTTATTTTCTTTTTTATAGTTTATTTTAGTAAAACCACATTATTGATTAAGGGCTTTTAAGTAAGCATTTCACTGTAAGGCCTACACCTATTTTGGGTTCCCGGCCGGTCTAAGGCACTGCATCTCAGTGCTAGAGTCGTCCCTACAGACCCAGGTTCGAATCCAGACTGTATCACATCCAGCCATGATCGGGAGTCCCATAGGGCGGCGCACAATTAGCCCAGCATTGTCCGGGTTAGGGTTTGGCCGTCGTTGTAAATTTTGAATTTGTTCTTAATGGACTTGCCTTGTTAAATAAAGATTAAATTAAATAAAAACCTGTTGTATTCGGCGCATGTGACAAACAAAATGTGATTTGATCTTGATTTGATAAACACCCTTTAGTGGGTGGGTTGATAACGGTCTCTGTAATGTTTATGTAATAACTTGGTAATTAACTATTAAATGAATTACAGCAACCACATTCGTTTGCTGATTGTTATGTTTGAGTGGATCAGTTGCTAAATGCATGGTCTGTCACCATAAGTGTGTTTTCAAGTTTTCTTTATGCCCCATGGCATTGAAGCTTATGATAAACTTGATAGATCAGTAAAGGCCATTTGAAATTCTGAGCAACCACATGTAAGTAGCCTAAGCAGCAATTATAATTCATGTATAAATTATGTTAATTAGTTCAACGTCAGCATATCTTTCTATGGGCACATGTTGTTCATCAGCTTGTGCCCTTTGAGGATCATAATTAGCAGAGTAAATATAGCTCAGCACTCTCACATCATCAGGGGTGGCAGGGTAGCCTAGTGTTTAGAAACTAGTTTAGAAACTAGTAAATTGAAGGTTGCAAGTTCAAATTCCCGAGCTGACAAGGTACAAATCTGTTGTTCTGCCCCTGAACAGGCAGTTAACCCACTGTTCCTAGGCCGTCATTGAAAATAATAATTTGTTCTGAACTGACTTGCCTAGTAAAATAAAATATGTTGCACAGAGGAGCTGAAACATGTTAAGAGTAACATTTTTATTTTACCTTTATTTAACTAGCCAAGTCAGTTAAGAACAAATTCCTATTTGTACCTTGTCAGCTCGGGGGTTTGAACTTGCAACCTTCAGGTTACGAGCCCAACGCTCTAACCACTAGGATACCCTGCCGCCCCAATGACACTGAACCTGCCATCTAAGCATAATTAGTAACATGGGTGCACTATTAGCATACATAATATTGTTCACACAGTTTCCACTGGCATATTTACTTTAATAAAAATGCATTTGACTACATTAGACCTCAAGACCGTGTTATTGATATACCCACAATTATTTTATTAGATGCTCTGTCTGAGAGAGACTAATAAATACAGTGTTGTAATGATATACTGTATACAATGCAAATGTTCTGCCATTACAATCCCTTTTTCAGGCTTAGCCAAGGTCCAAGTGTCCCATGTGATTTGGACAAGCCCCGAGCAGTACTTTCTCATAAATGATTGATTTAGGGCAAAATCAACCTGTTTTCAGTACATCACCACCAGCCCTGCCCTCCCTGTAACTACTTTGTTCTCCCTTTTCCCATCATTATCCTTCCAACCAAGGGTCACCTTTTCACCATATGGATCCAGGATGCAGCCTAAATATGTCAAGTTAGTGGCTATAAATACCAGGTTGGAATTAAAAGGCCTCTTCAGTGGGTTCCCTGTTGGCTTCTCTTCTCCATATGGTAGAGCCATATGGTGGAGCATGAACATGTGGCCATGCACAGTATGTACATGTTTGTGTAAAATTCCCCTGGTAACACGCTGCTATCATTTATGATTTGCTGTGTGGTGCAATACATCAGGCTGTGTGAGTGCAAGGTTGGGGCACTTTGACCATCTCTAGGCAAAATAAAAATAAACAGTCAATGTGTTTCTTCTCTTTTGCAGTCTCAGCAGAAATGCATCGTAATCTTCGCTTTGGTGTGCTGTTTCGCTGTCCTGGTGGCCTTGATCTTCTCGGCGGTGGATGTCTGGGGAGAGGATGAAGACGGTATAACAGAAGAGAACTGTAACAAGAACTGCAGGTGAGATATCTTCCAGCCATGACAATCTCTCAATTTCAAGATTATATTAATCTGCCTCTCTCTATACACTATAATAACACTGTCAATCAAGTATGTTATTTCAGCTGGATACATAAATACACTATACATACAAAAGTATGTGGACACCTCTTCAAATGAGTCGATTTGGCTGTTTCAGCCACACCCGTTGCTGACAGGTGTATAAAATTGAGCACACAGCCATGCAATCTCCAAAGACAAACATTGGCAGTAGAATGGCATTATTGAAGAGCTCCGTAAATTTCAACGTGGCACTGTCATAGGATGCCACCTTTCCAACAAGTCATTTGGTCAAATTTCTGCCCTGCTAAAGCTGCCCCAGTCAACTGGAAGTGCTGCAATGGTGAATTGGAAACGTCTAGAAGTAACAACGGCTCAGCCGTGAAGTGGTAGCCCACACAAGCTCACACAACGGGACCGCCGAGGGCTGAAGCGCGTAGCATGTAAAAATCATCTGTCCTCAGTTCCAAGACTTACTATCGAGTTCCAAACTGCCTCTGAAAGCAAAGTCAACACAAGAACTGTTCTTTGGCAGTTTCATGAAATGGGTTTCCATGGCCGAGCAGCCACACACAAGCCTAAGATCACTATGCGCAATGCCAAGCGTCGGCTGGAGTGGTTTAAAGCTCGCCGCCATTGGACTCTGAAGCAGTGGAAACGCGTTCTCTTGAGTGATTAATCACACTTCACCATCTGGCAGTCCGTTGGACAAATCTGGATTTGACAGATGCCAGGAGAACACTTCCTGCCCCAATGCATAGTGCTAACTTTAAAGTTTGGAGGAAGAGGAATAATGGTATGGGGCTGTTTTTCATTGTTCAGGCTAGGCCACTTAGTTCCAGTGAAGAGAAATCTTTGATTCAGCTGGACAATGCCCCTGTGCACAAAGCGAGGTCCATACAGAAATGGTTTGTCAAGATCGGTGTGGAAGAACTTGACTGGTCTGCAGAGAGCCCTGACCTCAACTCCATTGAACACCTTTGGGATCAATTGGAACGCCGACTGTGTGCCAGGCCTAATCGCTCAAAATTAGCGCCAAACCTCATTAATGTTCTTGTGGCTGAATGGAAGCAAGTCCCCGCAGCAATGTTCCAACATTTAGTGGAAAGCCTTCCCAGAAGCTTAGAGGCTGTTATAGCAACAAAGGGGGGACCAGCTCCAAAGTAATGACCATGATTTGGAATGAGATGTTCGACGAGCAGGTTTCCACATACCTTTTGTCATGTAGTGTACACTGTTCCATTTGAATGCATTCCATTGCTAGCCCATCAACATGATACCAGCAATCAGGCTTGTGTGTATTTCAGCCAGACAAAAGAGTATAGGGAATGAATCCTCCAATTTCATGGTGCATGTAGCCATGTCTTCCTCTGCAGATTCATTTGAGGCAGGCAGGCAGGCACATGGTTGGTTATTACTCAATTGGACTCTACTCTCTGTTCCATTAGTAAATCATCTGCCTGTGTGCACTGGCTCAGGTTGCTTGTTACCAGAATCTCTCTCCCTCTCCAGACATTTATCTGCACCCTCAAGAGCAATCTGTCCGACATCTCTCTCCTCAATGAGGGTAGAAAATGTAATTCCAACTTCTAAAGTTGAAATTGATTTTTGTTACTCTGTGGGGCCCCTGGGACTTTGAGACAAGAGAGAGAGGCATTTGTTCACACATCACCAAAAATATACATTTATTGTCCTGGCATCATCAAAGGGCCAGGGTGGGTACAGTCATTTCTCACCACTTAGTCAAATAGAAATGCTCCTCCTGCGCTGATGCGTCTTCGCAGTGTGCCTAAATCCCTACACCACAGTGTTTGTTTCTGTTATGCAGATTTCCTTTAATCAGGATACTCTTTAGAGTGGGAAGAATCATGCTTGGTAAGCAAATACGCACTTCTGAAACGAGATGGCATTCTATTGGACTGCATCGATGACAGGGCACATCTGAAAGCATTGTATGAGGAATCATTTATCTTGAGCCATGGATTTGATTGTTTGAGGAATAGGAGAATCCACCGTGCTCATTCAGTTAGAGTGGACCTAGCTTAGTCCGCTAAGTCAGTCAGGTGTAGATAAAATCAATGACTTCTATCTCAGAATCCGGCATATGTAATATTTTATGTCTCATAGGCCAACAGGCCTCACAGACCTTTGTGAGGCAGGGATCAAAGGCCATGTTTACATCAGCCACAATAACAGAATATTTTATCAAATGAAAATCTTGTGTGCAGATCAGAAAGCATAAACTACTGTGCTGCGTCAGACATTTTCACGGCTCAGGCTGCAGTGTGTCAGAGAGAAGCTCAGAATGATCAACACACTGTAGTGTTGCTTTCGTCCTTATGACTCTTTGCAAGCTGTCAGTATTTGGAGCCACTGTTGATCTTGGCTACATCTCCATGCTGTCAACTTGGGCTAATTTAGGATGTCTTGCATTGCCTGATCCCATTGGCTCCAGTCTTAGCATCAATTGCCTGGGATTGTGAATGGCATGATGTTTAGAATGATTGGGGTTCTCTTAAAGATTAAATGTAGCTATGCCATGGTAGAGCTTAGTGAACGTAATGTACTGTAAGCAGTATGAGGGCTGATAGCATCTCTCTTGATCATTTTCTCTTGTAAGAGTTACTTTTGCATGTGCTGATGTACTTTCCATACTTTTCAGACATATACTGTTTAAGCTCTTTTATTTCCCGATACCAGAAAATATGGCTTGAATGAGTAATGTCTAACTGTCAATGTCACGCCCTGGTCGAAATATATTGTGTTTGTCTGTATTTATTTGGTCAGGCCGGGGTGTGACATGGGTTTATTGTGGCGTGTTTTTGTCTTGGGGGTGTCTAGCATAGTCTATGGCTGCCTGAGGCGGTTCTCAATCAGAGGCAGGTGATTATCGTTGTCTCTGATTGGGAACCATATTTAGGCAGCCATAATCTGAGTGTTTCGTGGGTGATTGTTCCTGTCTCTGTGTTTGTTGTCACCAGATAGGCTGTATAGGTTTTCACGGTCCGTTTGTTGTTTTGTATTGTTCGTTCGTTCTTCGTCATTAAACATGTATCAAAGATACCACGCTGCATTTTGGTCCGACTCTCCTTCACCAGACGAGAACCGTTACAGTCAACCTATACCCAATTGTCAAACTGTGCACACTGCAATACAAGGTCAAACCATATCAAACCATTCATGCCTAACATCAACTAATGCATTATAATGATGATATTCTTCCTTACCACTTTAGGTTCATCTAAATATTTCTTTGATGACAACATTATAGATAGCCACTAAGATGTGATCCTATTGTGCATTCCTCTATATGTCTAATTGCTGGTATTGAATGTTGGTTGACGAGGTACATATTGATCCAAGGCCGTGTAGTGGCAGGCTTGAAACCAAATACTGTAGTTTCCGGATGGTGATGGATCTAGAAAATCCTTACACTGGTATTATTTTACTGGAAGACCTTTGATGAGAATATCTCTATGAAATCCACTGCCCCTGATACTGCAGTTGGAATACTATACTGTTGTGGGACCTTTATTGTGATAACATAATGTGTTTGAATCTTATTTAAAAATGTTATTCTGGCTGTTGGGAGAGGAGCAAAGGTTCATGGGCAATGTTCCCTATAAGCTGCGTGGGTGCATAGCTCCCCAGGACTGCCGCGCAGAAGACACATCAACCCGCGCTGCGAAGTACAGTTGAACTTTACTCAACTTTCTAGTTTTCCCCTTTAGTTAAAACACTATCAATGTTTCCCTATACTGTGGGAGTTGTGATCGAATCAACACAATATTAGTCACTTTCAATGCAACATCCCGAAACAAAACAAATTATGCTAGATTTAGTATGCAAAACTAACTATGCGCGAGATTTTATTGTAGGCAGAGTGTATTGGAGTAGGATTCAATTGCACTGACAGGCAAGACTCAGGCCCATACTCTACACAGACCGGTGTGGCATAACCAATCAGAGCTGCAGTAGACCTACAGTATATGCAAATAGACCCTTGCCATATATGGATCTGTGCCATTAACTTTGAACTGGACTATGTTTATGACATGAGTGGCTGCGAGTAGATGCACTAGTTTTGAGATCAAAGCGAGAGCTGCATGTAGCCACATGAGCACATTTTTTCATATTATTTTCTAGTAGGTGAGTTATTAGCCCAGTTATAGCTAATTTCTAGTCATCAATGGGGGAGTGGTTGCTTGTTACAAGAGCACAAAACGTGTGTATTTCTAGACATATTTGAAAAGCAAGTCAGGTAAAGAGCTTTTTTTTCTTAAATGGGCAGTGTTGTATTTTGAGACGGTCTTGAATAAGCTAAGTAGCCAATAGGCAGAGGGTAACACAAGTTGTTTGATTCTCTGTAGTAAAGGTGTGCAGTGGTGTAAAGTAATTAAGTAAAAATACTTCAATGTGCTACTTAAGTCGTTTTTGGGGGTATCTGAACTTTACTATTTATATTTTTACTTTGCTACATTCCTAAAGAAAATAATGTAATTTTTACCCCATACATTTTCCCTGACACCCAAAAGTACTCTTTACATTTTGACAGGAAAATGGTCCAATTCACACACTTATCAAGAAAACTTCCCTAGTCGTCTCTACTGCCTCTGATCTGGAGGACTCACTAAACACAAATGCTTTGTTTGT
The DNA here is from genome assembly GCF_036934945.1 of Oncorhynchus masou masou. Classification (NCBI taxonomy): domain Eukaryota; kingdom Metazoa; phylum Chordata; class Actinopteri; order Salmoniformes; family Salmonidae; genus Oncorhynchus; species Oncorhynchus masou. Next base: position 46,116,186 of record NC_088235.1, on the reverse strand, counting down.
AAATTATGTCTGAGTGTGCCCCTTGCTATCCGTAAAAAAAATTGGTTCCATCTGCTTTGCTTAATATAAGGAATTAGAACTGGTTTATACTTTTTCTTAAGTACATTTTAGAAATTCCATTTAAGTATATTTAAAACCAAATATTGTTTTACTTTTACTCAAGTAGTATTTTACTGGGTGACTTTCACTTTTACTTGAGTCATTTTCTATTAAGGTATCTTTACTTATACTCAAGTATGACAATTGAGTACCTTTTCCACCACTGATGGTAATAATAATACATGGTATTTTGTAAAGTGGTTTCTTGTATCAAACAACACATGTTTAGTCACCTCCTTGTCTGAAGGACAAGTGGATAAACAGGTTCATGTCAAGTCTTGCATGTTTTTTCCAAAAGTTTAATTGAATGTAGATCTACATTGAACACCACACATTGGCTACTACTGTAGGCTGAATGATAGAAAAAGCTATTTCCATGTTAAAATCTTATGAGATGTATTTTCTCCATTGTTTTTGGTGGTAAGCCACTCTGATAGGCCTACATTAGGATCAAATAGCCACAGTAGCCTACTCAGCCACTGATATAACTGTAACTTAAATCATGTACAGCTTCAGTTTTCACAGTAAATGTGCACCAGAAGTTCCACCGAATTTTCACAATGTTCAAGTTTGCGCTCAGCTGACCTGGCATTTGCACAGTGCCCTAAAATATTTGAGGGAACATTGTACATGGATAACGAATACTTGAGTTTGGAGTGAAAGAAGCCATGCTCTTGCTCATGTTATAATTTTGTCCCGTATAAGTTGTGTAGTACTCTGACATTAAACATCAAGTCTAACACCGAAGTCGCAGTAGTCTGGCTAACACCTCACTTTGAAAGTCTGGAATGGCTCTTCGATGTTGTCAGCATAATGCATAGATAATTAAGGGGTCTGTGCTGGTTGGCCCTCCTGTGTTTTTCTCACTCAAACACCCACACACACAGCTACAGTACACAGCCCCAGACTACTGCCCCCTTCCATACAATGGTTGGATTTTCAAATCCAAACAAGGAGAGAACTCTACCCCTGAGGATTTTTTTCTACATTTGAGAGAACCAATCAAACCCATTGCACAATTTCTAAGGGAATATTGCATTAACAAACAGCCTCCTTTCCAGACCAGTGTATCACAACTCGCAGTTCTCCCTGTGAGTCACCTGAGTCACGTCAGCCAGGCTAAAGTCGCAGTGTCCCTAGTTTACATTGTCATCGGCCTTACAGATTAGTGGTAGCTGGTGATTCATTCAAGAAGAATGAGAGCTTACGAACTCCATGCTGGAGTGTGGATTTTAATTAAATAGCTATCTAGCTCAGTGAGTATTGCCATGAGTACTATGGACAATGCTTTATGCACTCAATGCTTTTTCCAATTGGTAGTTAGTCTTGTCCCATCGCTTCAACTCCCTTATGGACTCAGAAGAGGCAAAGGTTGAGAGCCATCCATTCTCCAAAACACAACCCTGCCAAGCCACACTGCTCGCTTAACCCAGAAGCCAGCCCCGCCAATGTATAGGAGGAAACACATACAACTGGCGACCGTATGCTTGCACCCAGCCCTCCACAGGAGTTGTTAGAGCACAATGGGACAAGGACATCCCGGCCGGCCAAACCCTCCCCTAACCCGGACAACGCTGGCTGCGACACAGCCCTGGATTGAACCTGGGTCTGCAGTGATGCCTCAACTACTGAAATGCAGTGCCTTAGACCACTGCATCACCCGGGAGGCCTGCACTCAATACTTTTAACATTGGTCAGACTGACTACCTAAAACAACTTGGGACCGGTATAATTAAAAAAAAAAAAATATATATATATATATATATATATATATATATAGTACAATTTCAATTGGGATTTTTCTTCAGCTCTTCACAAGGTATTTATGCTAGCTAGCCAGCTCTACTAGCTTGTTAGCTGGTTAGTTAGCTTAGGCAAAGACAGTATGAAGTAGGCAGAAACTGCTTCTCCGATAGAAATCGCTATTTGGCTAGCTAAGCTCATGCGCAGAAATGTCCTCGGGTCTAACGGTTATCTCGTGCCTAACTCAACCACTGAGGTTTTTTTTTTTTTACATTTGAGAGAACCAATCAAACCCATTGCACTGTTTCTGAGAGAATATTACATATTGCATCGTCTTGAAAGGGAAAGATGCACACCCCTAGTAAGTTAGTGTAGCCAGCTATCTAAACTTTAAGTAATCATGGTCAGCAGTAGTGAAAAGTAACTTACCAACTTGATGCACTCACCCATGTAGTAGACAAACTTCAGTCAGAAGTAGCCTTTCTGACACACACCAACTTAAATAGAAACACTAATGTTCATTCCCTTGAGCACCCCTCTAGATCTGCCTCATACAGGACAACTCCCCTGTGTGAGCGTGCCAGGGCTGATCGCTGTGGGACGTGCCACCACAGGAGGTTGGTTGCACCTTAATTGGGGAGGACGGGCTCGTGGTAATGGCTGGAGCGGAATAGGTGGAATGGTATCAAATACATCAAATACATAGTTTGATGCCATTCCATTCGCTATGCTCCAGCCATTCTTACGAGTCGTTCTCCCCTCAGCAGCCTCCACTAGAAGCTACAGCCATCGCCACCAAGAGGTTTACCCAGTCGACAAGTTCTACCCGAAAAGACGACCGCCATCACCTAGCCCGTACGACAGCCATGGCGGGCGTTTCCCCAGCTGCAGCACATATGACAGGCAAAGTCACAGAGGAGAGCAAACTTCGAAACACCACTCTCCAACACCATCGTGTACACGCCATGCACACACACTTTATAGAGACAAAGGTACAGGTAAACAAACTGTAGCTGGAGATGACAGCTGATCTTCAACTGCTTGTCCTGTGGCCAAACAATGAAAAAGCGAACAATGTCAAATGCTACTGTGCAGATCCAAACAGTCATGCTGTCCCCCACTGGACTTTGGGCAGTCCATATTACCGGGGCACAGGCTGGTTACATTGTCTGACAATTTCAGAGACTTTGGTGTGAAGTACACAAATACAAATTGTTACGGATACCAGTATCCTGTGTGTGTGTTTTCTCTCCTTCTCCCCTCACAGGTGAAAATCATCACTCCCCAATCAGTCAACAATCAATCATCAATCAGAAGACACACCTCCTCCTGTTTCCTACCCAATCACAGTTCCTTTCCCTTGGTTTAAAAACCCTGTCAGTTGTTTGCTTGAGAGCTCAATCTCTCTGTAAATGCTATGTCTGTAGGTCTCTGTGGTTCACTCTCTCGTTGTGTATTAACCTCTCTTGTTTGAGCACCTCCATAGCACTTTGTCATCACCTGTGAGTATTGTTTTGGTTATGGTGTTTGATTGCTGGTGGGAAAAGGGGAAACCAAGACAAGTCGCCCATGGGCATACACTACCCGTAGGTAGACTTTGTTAAATACACTAGTTAGAACTGGGCGGACCACCCACTATATTTTTGGTTAGTTAGCTGTTGTTAAAGTAGGCTAGTCTAGCTTAGTTTTTTTTTTTTATACTTATTGTTTCTTTCCTTGGGTCCAGCTCAGCCCCTTTTCCTGCTCCCCCCATTACCGTGTGTTTTTCAAATAAACCTTGAGTTTGACGGTAGATTTCAGTTGTCCTGGTTATTTTGTTCTCACTTTTACTTTGTCACAATTATAATTTGCATGAGTTTTATGTTACGGGTCTCATTACCATCCCCCCTAGACTGTTGGGCCAAAAGGGATTCGTAACACAAATATACTGAAAGACAAAGCAAGCACTTATGTTCTCTGTTGTAACGTGACTACAGAAATGAAGCTACATTGTTCACAAATTTACATTTTTCTACATTGCTGTCCTGAAACATGAATGTTTCTTTTCCTATGGTAAGAGTACTGTGGGACCTTTATTGTGACAGCATAATGTGTGGGAATCTTATTTTGAAATGTTATTCTGGCTCTTGGAAGAGGAGCAAAAGTTCATGGGTAATTCTTCCATGGAAGAAGGGACCACACTCTTGCCTAGTTTTTAAAACATTTACATCATTTAGCAGACTCTTATCCAGAGTGACTTCCAGTATTTATTTTTTGGGGGAGTGCATACTGCTCCCCTGTGGGAATCAAACCCACAACCCTGGCGTTGCAAGCGGCATGCTCTACCAACTGAGCCACATGGGATCTTGTCATGTATAAATTGTGTAGCACTCCAACATTAAACATTGAGTCTAACGCTGAAGTCTCAGTGTCCCTGGTAAACATTCTTATCACGGACCTTACACTATGTTTATATACTTCATACATGACATTATACATGTAAGTCCCCACAAAAATATTATTTTCAAGTCATATAGTGGATAATGAATCAAGGGGCATGAGCACAGTTTGTCAAACTTGTATTTTTGGCTACTGAGTACCAGTGCAATCGGTCTCATAGACAGTCGGTTTATGCACCCAGTGCCCTATAAATTAATGATCTGTTAATTTTTTTTCTGGCACACCTTCAGTCGGTAGCATCCAAGACACACTACCTTGGTCATGTACTATACAGTAACCAGACAGTCTCAAAGTTCTGCCAGCATCTGGAGTGTGAATGAATGAATTGTCTAAGCCACAGCAGTATTATAACTCAACGAAACCCCAGGGTCAGGCCCAGGCTGTGAAATTCTTACTTTTTATTTGGGGAATTTATCACCAAATATTTATCCCCTGTATTTGAGTTATTTCTCAGCAATATATCAGACACTTATTGCTTTACAATAATGCATAATGTTTTTTTATGACTTTTATAACATTGGCATATCTAGTCATTCATCATGCAGTTCCTTCAGAAATTATTCAAAGCCCTTGACTTTTTCCACATTTTGTTGTGTTAAAGCCTGAATTAAAAATGGATTCAATTGTGTGTAACTGGCCTAAACACAATACCCCATAATGTCAAAGTGTAATTCTGTTTATTTTTATTTTGAAATGTATTAAGACATTTCAGCTTTTCATTTTTGAGTCAATAAATAGTCAACCCCTTTGTTATATCAAGTATAAGTTCAGGAGTAAACATGTGCTTAAAAAGTACAATATATTGTATAGACTCACACTGTGTGCAATAATAATGTTTAACATGATTTTTGAATGACTAATCTCTGTACCCTACACATAGTTATCTGTAAGGTCACTCAGTTGAGCAGTGAATTTCAAACACAGATTCAACTACAAAGACCAGGGATGTTTTCCAATGCCTCGCAAAGAGCACTTATTGGTGGATGGGTAAAAAATAAGAAAGCAGACATTGAATATTCCCTTGAGCATGGTGAAGTTATTAATTACACTTTGGATGGTGTCAATACACCCAATACACCCAGTCACTACAACTACAAAGGTACAGGTGTCCTTCCTAACTCAGTTGCCGGAGAGGAAGGAAACCACTCAGGGATTTCACCATGAGGCCAGAGTTTAATTGCAGTGGTAAGAGGGAACTGAGGATGGATCAACATTGTAGTTACTCCACAATACTAACCTAAATGACAGTGAAAAGAAGGAAGCCTGTACATAATACAAATATTCCAAAACATGCATCCTGTTTACAATAAGGCACTAAAGGAAAAACTGTAAAAAATGTGGCAAAGAAATTAACATTGTCCTGAAATCAAAGTGTTATGTTTGGGGTAAATCTAACACATTACTGAATACCATTCTTCATAATTTCAAGCATGGTGGTGGCTGCATCATGTTATGGGTATGCTTGTCATCGGCAAGAACTAGGGATTGTTTAGGATAAAAAGAAATGGAATGGAGCTAAGCACAGGCAAAATCCTAGAGGACAACCTTATTTGCTGCTTTCCAATAAACACAGGGAGACAAATTCACCTTTCAGCAGGACATTGACCTAAAACACAAGGTCAAATATACACGAGTTGCTTACCAAGATGACATTGAATGTCCCTGTGTGGCCTAGTTATAGTGTTGACTTAAATGAGATTGAAAATCTATGGGAAGACATGAAAATGGCTGTCTAGCAATGATCAACAACCAATTTGTCAGAGCTTGAAGAATTTTTTAAATAATGTTCTGGGAAAATCTTAGTGACTTTCCCAGAAAGACTTAAACCTGTAACAGCCAAAGGTGATCATAAGATGTATTCACTCATTTACAATGTGAATACTTACGTAAATGAGATTTCTGTATTTCTAAAAACATGCTTTCACTCTGTCATTATGAGGTATTGTCTGTAAATGGGTGAGAAAATCAATTTAATCCATTTTGATTTTACACTGTAACACAATGTGCTATAAGTCAAGCGTTATGAATACTTTCTGAAGGCACTGTAAATGGGTAACATTCACAGAGCCTTGGATGTTGCTATCAAAATAGCTTCTACCATTTCACATGGCAGTCTGCTCCAGCAAAATGTTTTTTAGACATTATTTACCAAAGTATTCAGACACTTTGCGATGAGACTCTAAATTGAGCTTAGGTGCATCCTGTTTCCATTGTTCATCCTTGATGTTTCTACAACTTCATTGGAGTCCATCTGTGGTAACTTCAATTGATTGGACATGATTTGGCAAGGCACATGCCTGTCTAAGGTCCCACAGTTGACAGTGCATATCAGAGCAAAAACCCAAGCCATGAGGTCGAAGGAATTATCCGTAGTGTTCCGAGACAGGATTGTGTCGAGGCACAGATCTGGGAAAGGGTACCGGAAACTTTCTGCAGCATTGAAGGTCCCCAAGAACACAGTGGCCTCTATTATTCTTAAATGGAAGCAGTTTGGCACCACCAAGACTCTTCCTAGAGCTGGCCGCCCAGCCAAACTGAGCAATCGGGGCAGAAGGGCCTTGCTCAAGGAGGTGACCAAGAACCCGATGGACACTCTGACAGAGTTCCAATGTGGAGATGGGAGAGCCTTCCAGAAGGACAACCATCTCTGCAGCACTCCACCAATCAGGCCTTTATGTTAGAGTGGCCAGATGGAAGCAACTCCTCAGTAAAAGGCACATGACAGCCCACTTTCTGTTTGCCAAAAGGAACCTAAAGGACTCTGACCATGAGAAACAAGATTCTCTGGTCTGATGAAACCAAGATTGAACTCTTTGGCCTGAATGCCAAGCGTCATGTCTGGAAACCTGGCACTATCCCTACGATGAAGCATGGTGGTGGCAGCAACTCAACAAATACAGGTGTGCCAAACATGTAGCGTCATACCTAAGAAGACTCAAGGCTGTAATCACTGCCAAAGGTGCTTCAAAGTACTGAGTAAAGGGTCTGAATACTTATGTAAATGTAGTTTTTAAGTTTTATTTTTTATGATTTTGCAACCATTTCTAAAAAAAGCAGTTTTTGTTTGTCAGTATGGGGTCTCCATTTTAGAATAAGGCTGTAACATAAAATGTGGAAAAAGTCAATGGGTCTGAATACTTTCCGGATGCACTGTAAGTGAATTATGGATCCTCCACCTGCAGTCCAAATAACACACATGGCTGCACATTGGGATTTCACATGAGTGTGGGGTAATTTGCACTTACTGTGAATAAATCAATGGACTGCCTTAGTGCAGAAACAAATGTTCTTCTTATTCTCATTTTACACAAACCTGCTTGCTGTCTACAGGCATATTGAATCCCCATGCATGATTTTCTGAGGGAAATGGGTTGTGTTAATTGTTTTTATTAAGATTACGTGTTACCCTTACCTGGTTTTCCATTTCCCTGCTTTTTTCATTATGAGATGATTATTATGAGCTATCTGTCCTATTTGGTGTGGTGCCCCTTTCGTATTTCTAATTCTAATGGTAAATAATGCATGGAGTGATAATGCATGGAGTGATAATGCATGCTATTTTCAGTGTTTGTTTATTGCATGTTATTGCATTTGGCAATACATGTTTTAGAGATTGAAAGCGAGTAGAATAATCTACAATACTTTGTTGATCCTGACCTAAATCAATCCAAGTTCATTTCACATACATTTATTTGACTGCCATGCTCTTTGGGATATGTAGTGCTTTCATTATGGAACATTTGAACAGCTTATCCTTATTTTACCATATTCCTCATCTTTCTCCAACATCGTGACCTGAATAAAGTGGTTAGTCAGTAAGTTAATGTTTCTGTCTCATCACCTGTCAGTTTGGTTTTGCAGCACTGACAATATTCCATCGGCTTGCTGAATCAACCTGGGCCAGGAAATGAATTGTTGTCTGTGTTCACCATTCGCTGCTTTATATGATTTATTGTGTTTCCCTCCAATATTGAACCAATTCCCAGCATGAAGAATGCGTGCTCAGCATTGGATCGGTATGAATCAATGACCTGGCAAGATAACGCAGGAGCCATTCAGGCTTGATATAGCATGCAGTGTGTCTAAAGTACTCAGCCTGACACATTAAATCCAATATGTTTACCTGCCGGGCTAGAATGGGGTTTTAAACATTAAGGACAGCAGGGAACAATTCTCTGTTACCCAAATGGCAAGATACCTGGACTGAACTTTCTTGGAAAATGTGGCACATTCTTGGAAGATTGTGTTAAATTCGCTATGAGCAATTAGTTATGATGTTTTTGTGGCATAGCACACAGTTTGACGTGCATTGTGCTGCCAATGCATATTAAAATAGATACTTTGGTGTCGGTTAGGACTGTGTTGCGTGTTTGTCAGGTTTCCTTTTTCACTAAGGCCTGGATAAATTACTGGAGACACAATAGAAACAAGTACATAAAGTGTTTCTGAACTGTATCGGTGGTGTAAAGAAAAAACTATGACCTGGGTTCAAATTCTTTACAATACTTTAACTGTAATTAATTGAGCTTGACTGGTGCAATGGAACTAATGGAATAATGCCAAAACTGCAAACCCTGCCCATCCAAGCAAACTGAATCTACTGCTTGAAGTATTTCAAAGAAAACAAGTACTATTTCAACCCAGGCTTGATGACTGACTATTGGTCTTTGGACTTCGCTGGCTGGGTATAGAAATCTTTTTGCCATTGTCTCATTTCCATTACATTTATGATACTAAAATTCATTTTACTTGAAAGCATATGGGGAGAATGATGCCCTTGAAAATGTATTAAATTTCATTATGAGCTCAGCCATTGTGTTCTTGTTAGAAGGCAGTTCAGCCACTCTTCTATTCACCCCTAAAATCTATCTCGGTGATAATGCCCAGACGGATGGTGTTCTCAATCTAAAACAGTGCAGGAGGTAATCATAGGTGAAAGTCAATGAATATGACCTAATTTTACAACATCCCAAGGCAGCTGCACAAGTTACAGGTGATTCTGTGGCTAATACAGATGGACATAATTGGCTCTTGAAGACTCAAACTACACATCAATGTGCTGTAAATTAATCTGTTAGAACATTTTGGGGGCTTATTTAATGAAACTTCTCTGGCTTTCAGGTCTTTTTCATTACAAACCTGAAAAAGTCATTTGTTTTTATTACATGGGATGATTTTCACTCTTTTACAATCACAGGGTAGTGCTTGTGGAGAATATTCCAGAAGACGTCACCTTCTCTGAGAATAGTACGGCCCACCTTACCCTTTCTGCCGGGCTGCATAGCCTACTGGACCTGGCCGTGGCTGGTCGTTCTGTGGAGATTGTGTCACCACAATGGAACCTGAACTCCTCTGACAATAAATCAAGCTTCCTACCATCTTCTAGGCAGGTAAGCACAACAACCAACCAGGTAGCCCCCCAGGCCAAGTGAGGCATTAGCAGTGGTGGATTGGACATCTGGCAATTCTGGCAAGTGCCAGATGTCCGGACCATGTTTTTCTTGGGTAAGCTGGTCAAAATTGAAAATAAATATGTTCATATAAACAGTATAAAAATAAAACAATGAAAAATGGGACATGGCAGCACATGGGCCTGTTGAGTAAAAAAATAAGGATTTTTGCACAATTTCTCTGTTATCCTAATCTATAATGAGCCTTTGGCTGAACAGTTGGCTGAGGTCACGCAAACGCACATTCAAAGTCAAACGAGTTACCAGCAAAAATACCCACTTCGACCCCGTCATCAGTTAGACAGCCAAGATCATGGACCGTAGAAAACGGAAAGGGTGCCTATAAATGTAGAAAGAGCACATTCTACATTGTAATTTCACTAAAAAAAAAATCATATTTTTGGGCCATCTAAAACCATGATTTGGTCAAACATGAATCCTGTAATGAAAGTGTCTGCCCTGCCCCTGTGCCTGTGCCCTCTCTGGGGTCTGCTGCTGTTCATGGGTTGCATGTTTCGTCACAATATTGTTTTGAACGATCGTTTTGGACTGATGCCCAACTGAGCATGGGCGTCAGGATGAATACATGGCTACTAGCAGTGGGTATTATATTTATCTATTATATTTGTATTTAGTTAGAGATCTAGTTAATGTGTTGAACCACATTTTATTTGCATATGATATTAGTTAGTGCACATAAAGATGTATGTAATTCATCTCTATTAAACCTGAAAAAAATCATATTTTCACATTAAAATATAGCAACTATAGTCTAATTGTCAATTGTCTTGCCATTCACTGGTACGTGGGTTATCACACCGAGCCATAATGCTTACTTTACGTTGCAGTTTTACTAATAGTCTTTTTCTTGTCAGCAAAACCAGATGCTCATAACTGTTGACCGAGAATACAAATTACATATTTCCCGTTATTCCACCTGCTTTGACTTGCTTTCTATGATAAGCCAGTGAAAATCTCCCTTTAAAACCTTCATATTCTGTTAACTAATACCCAAATAATGTTGTTGACTCATCCTATACTTGTATTTGTGGTCAATGCATACATTGGAGAGAAAAAACAAAAAAATATCCGCACCTCAATCTTTTATCTCAAACAGACCGTTTCAAAAATGCTAGTTGTATGATGTCATCCTCCTGAGGGGGATGAACTGGCCAATCAGCAGTCTAGAGGGGGATGAGCTGGTCAATCAGCAGTGTACACGTGTGAATATTTATAATGACCGGTATACGCCCACACCATTCTGTTGTTTGGGGAACGCAGCACCATTCCAACACAGAAAAGCTGATTTTTATCATGCTTAATTAAAAATATTTGAAAAAAAATTGCTCATAATTGTAAATAAGTAGAGGCCCTATTTCATAGAAATCTGGAAACACTGGGCAGTTACTTTAAGCCCAGTGCATTTGCCCACTGAAGTCGGTTACGACTCCGAACTGCAGTCAAGTCAAGATTCTGGTGAGGACGATGGGCACGCACATGAGCTTCCCTGAGGCAGTTTCTGACCGTTTGTGCTGAAATTCTTCAGTTGTGCAAACCCACAGTTTCATCAGCTGTCCGGGTGCCTGGTCTCAGACAATCCCGCAAGTGTAGAAGCCGGATATGGAGGTCCTGTGCTGGCGTAGTTACATGTGGTCTGCAGTTGTGAGGACGGTTGGACTTACTGCCAAATTCTCTGAAATGACTTTGGAGGCAGTTCATGGTAGAGAAATGAACATTCAATTCTCTGTCAACAGCTCTGCTGGACATTCCTGCAGTCAGCATGTCAATTGCATGCTCCCTGTGGTATTGTGATGTGCGACGAAACTACATTTTAGAGTGGCCTTTTATTGTCCCCAGCACACGGTTAACCTGTGTAATGATCATGCATTTTAATCAGCTTCTTGATATGCCACACCTGTCAGGTGAATGGATTATCTGGGCAAAGGAGAAATGCTCACGAACCGGGATGTTAACAAATTTGTGCACAAAATTGTAGAGAAATAAGCTTTATGTGCGTACAGAACATTTCTGGGATCTTTAATTTTAGCTCATGAAACAACACTTTACATTTTTTTTTAAATTGCTCGCCTTGGCAGTTTGACCCGAAAAGGTGCCTCCAGGCTATGCAAAACAAATCGCTTTAGCCTGCAGCAATTGTTTCCTGTGCTCCACTGAAATGAAACCCCAGTTTAAAAATGGACAGGGGACCGGAAAGTGTAACATGTTATTTCAGAGCATGGCTATGCTTTATGCTACCTGAATGTGTATACTCATGTGTAGGGGTATATCCCTGAATGTGTATACTCATGTGTAGGGGCATATCCCTGAATGTGTATACTCATGTGTAGGGGCGTATCCCTGAATGTGTATACTCATGTGTAGGGGCGTATCCCTGAATGTGTATACTCATGTGTAGGGGCGTATCCCTGAATGTGTATACTCATGTGTAGGGGCGTATCCCTGAATGTGTATACTCATGTGTAGGGGCGTATCCCTGAATGTGTATACTCATGTGTAGGGGCGTATCCCTGAATGTGTATACTCATGTGTAGGGGCGTATCCCTGAATGTGTATACTCATGTGTAGGGGCGTATCCCTGAATGTGTATACTCATGTGTAGGGGCGTATCCCTGAATGTGTATACTCATGTGTAGGGGCGTATCCCTGAATGTGTATACTCATGTGTAGGGGCGTATCCCTGAATGTGTATACTCATGTGTAGGGGCGTATCCCTGAATGTGTATACTCATGTGTAGGGGCGTATCCCTGAATGTGTATACTCATGTGTAGGGGCGTATCCCTGAATGTGTATACTCATGTGTAGGGGCGTATCCCTGAATGTGTATACTCATGTGTAGGGGCGTATCCCTGAATGTGTATACTCATGTGTAGGGGCGTATCCCTGAATGTGTATACTCATGTGTAGGGGCGTATCCCTGAATGTGTATACTCATGTGTAGGGGCGTATCCCTGAATGTGTATACTCATGTGTAGGGGCGTATCCCTGAATGTGTATACTCATGTGTAGGGGCGTATCCCTGAATGTGTATACTCATGTGTAGGGGCGTATCCCTGAATGTGTATACTCATGTGTAGGGGCGTATCCCTGAATGTGTATACTCATGTGTAGGGGCGTATCCCTGAATGTGTATACTCATGTGTAGGGGCGTATCCCTGAATGTGTATACTCATGTGTAGGGGCGTATCCCTGAATGTGTATACTCATGTGTAGGGGCGTATCCCTGAATGTGTATACTCATGTGTAGGGGCGTATCCCTGAATGTGTATACTCATGTGTAGGGGCGTATCTCTGAATGTGTATACTCATGTGTAGTGGTGTATCCATGAATGACGATTCGGAGAATTGGACACTGCCCGTATGTAATTTTCCCACCATGTTAGGAATTTTCTAAACATCCCTTATAAAACACATCCAGTGCACACCGGAATGTGATGACCTACGGTGATGCTATTGATTGTGTTCTTGCTTACAGGGTCAGGCTTTGCTGCAAAGACTGCAGGGGCTGAAGAAGAAGGGAATCAATTTGAAGATAGCTAGTGGAATGATCGACTCTGTAGAGCTCAAGAGCCTCTCTCGTCTGAGTGAGTCATGTTGTAACCCACATCAACAGAGTTACAGCTACATTTACTTTCCATATACAGTACCAGTCAAAAGTTTGGACAAACCAACTCATTCCAGGATTTTTCTTTTTGACTATTTTCTTAATTCTTTGAGCCAATCAGTTGTGTTGTGACAAGGTAGGGGTAGTATACCGACGATAGCCCTATTTGGTAAGAGACCAAGTCCATATTATGGCAAGAACAGCTCAAATAAGCAAATAAAAACGACAGTCCATCATTACTTTAAGACATTAAGGTCAGTCAATCTGAAAAATGTCAAGAACTTTTAAAGTTTCTTCAAGTGCAGTCCCAAAAACCATCAAGCGCTGATGATGAAACTTGCTCTCATGAGGCCCGCCACAGGAAAGGATGACCCAGAGTTACCTCTGCTGCAGAGGATAAGTTCATTAGAGTTACCAACCTCAGAAAGTGCAGCCCAAATAAATGCTCCAGGCTGTGTAAAGGCTTTTCGACCAAGAAGGAGAGTGATGGAGTGCTGCATCAGATGACCTGGCCTCCACAATCACCCGACCTCAACTCAATTGAGATGGTTTTGGATGAGTTTGACCGCAGAATGAAGGAAAAGCATTCAACACGTGCTCAGTATATGTGGGAACTCCTTCAAGACTGTTGGAAAAGCATTCCATGTGAAGCTGGTTGAGGGAATCACAAGACTGTGCAAAGCTGTTATCAAGGCAAAGAGTGGCTATTTTGAAGAATATCAAATATATTTTGATTTGTTTTACACTTTTTTGGTTACTACATGACTCAAATGTGTTATTTCATAGTTTTGATGTCTTCACTATTATTCTACAATGTAGAAAATAGTCCAAATAAAGAAAAACCCTTGAATCAGTAGGTGTGTCCAAACTTTTAACTTGTACTGTATATTGCCACTTTTTATAGAAAATAATGTGTATATCATTACTATTGATAGTGGAAATTACTTTTATTGCAGCGCATTCATATAGTCTTGCCACTTACCTCGAGGAGGGATGTTACAGCATGGCTCCCATCTTACACACAATACTAACATACATCAAATGTTGAGATTTCTATCTCCGTCATTTTCTGTGTCTTATCCCACCTGTGTAGGTGAGGTGCACTACATTAACATGACTGCCCTGACCAAAGGCTTCCTGCACTCTTCTTTCTGGGTGGTGGACAGGAAGCACATCTACATCGGCAGTGCCACCATGGACTGGCGATCACTGTCCACGGTATCTTAGTATATTCTCTACATTATTTCACCTAGTGTACCTGTATATTTCTGTAACATTTTTACCCAATTCAATGAGACCACCTATGAGTACACCTCATCTTGACTATGTTCCAACCCTTGATTACGTAAACCCTTTTACCAACCAATTGTGTACACTGTTTGATTGTTAGTTCTGATATTTGACAGGTATGTTGAGGCCACTGTGTACAGCCATCTTCTCTGGTGATTTGTCCCATGACTCAGCAATAAATATTTATTCAAACACTGCTATTTACCCTAGGAGAACAGCATACATTAATTGGCTCAGGTTGCACAAGCATACCGAATAGGACACAAATGCAACCTTATAGTTGGCAGGAAACTGAATTAATTGAGTAGGGACAAAAAGGAAATGTGGACATTCTTTCATGTGCTGCTCAAAGCTGGAAAAGTACAACGGTTCATTAAAGTGTGACCCCATTCACTGTACCTAGCCTGTCTATCTTTAGCACTTCTCTGAAATAAACCCTTGCTTGAAAAGGGCATCACTTGAAAAACCCAGTTGTGAGAGGGGATAGGAGAGACCTGGTGATTGGAAGTGCCTGGAGGACTATTTGCCTTGTCCAGGGCCAGAAGAGGGTAGGAGAGGATGGGAGGGGTCAGGGCTGAAGGGGCTAGAAGCACTGAGCTGTGGAGGGGAGACAAGAACAAGGGAGAAGGGTAAATTGAAGTGTGGGGAGTAGAAGATGGAAGGAGAAGACAGAGTGGGAATGGAAGTAAAGGGGGAAGGGAGAAGAAGAGGAGATGGGTGGAGAAAGGGTCAAGTTGGGTGTGGGTGAAGCTCCTGGGGGCACGTGCTAACATCTTACAACATCTGTGTTGCTTTGTTGTCTCTTAGATGAAAGAACTGGGGATCATCATCTACAACTGTAGTTGTCTGGCACTAGACCTGCACAGGGTATTCAACCTCTACTGGCAGCTGCAGTATAAGGACTTTGTACCGTCCATCTGGTCCAAGAGGCTGAGTGCCCTGTGGAACAAAGATGAAAACCTCCCACTTCTCTTCAACAACACCAAGGCTGAGGTCTTTCTCTCTGTGAGTGACATTCTCACCCATGGCTTTATACTTAAGGCCAGGAGTTTGTCCTTACGATGTGGCCTTATAACAAGGGCCTTGAGTTTTTCCATGTCTGGTTACATAGTCAGGGGAAAACTCATGCCGTTACTAATGTATCAATGTTTTTTTTATCATTCTGAGAGACAAGCTCATCTTTATATTCAATTAATTAATACCGTTCTGAGATGAGGAATTCTGTGGGTTTTTTCTTGCTAGCAATAAGAAATTGCCAATATTTATGGGTACTATTTGCCTAGCAAAGACTTTTCTTGGCTCCAACCTTTTTATTAGTCCTGATATGATGTAAATATTTTCAACGTCCTCCCACAGTTGTAATAACTTTCAAGAGAGGTGACTGTTGAAAGCAATTTCTTATACAGCTCGCTATGACTAATCAGTTCATGTTTTATGTATGCTGATTGGATGAAAGATGGCATTGCTTCTAACAGAAAACATGTGGTTGGCTCGCTATAAATCAGGCTTGCCCATCCCTTCATGTCGATTAACATTTCTGAAATGCAGAGGACACGTCAATCATTGGCGCTATTGATAACAATCCATGTGAACCGTGATCGGTCATTGTTCTCATCACACACACCCACATTTTGCTTACACACAGAGAGTGGGGTGAGACATATCAAGAAATAAATAACATAGAGACAGGATCAGTTCTAGGGAGATACCAGTAGAGAGAAGGTAACGCTGCTGTTCGAATACTGATGACCTCTTTAGAAATCATAATTTTACTCTGAGAGAGGCTGTGACAAAGATATGCTCCAAGAGGTGTGGTGATGATGATGAAGACAATGACAATGATTGATTGCATCTACAGTATATAGCCCTGGCATTGACATGAGGACCTCAGTTCTTTACTCTCCACTGATTTTAAGTGTCTGTTATCATCTTGTGGCAGAGCTCTCCAGATGTCTTCTGCCCTAAAGACAGGACCAGAGACCTCGACGCCATATCCTATGTGATCCAAAAGGCCAAGAAGTTCATCTATATATCCATTACAGACTACCTGCCTCTCACTAACAGAGATTCTCACAGGTGAGCAAACTTTAATACTGACAGCACCTGATAATCTTATTGTTAGCATTGTATCACATGCCCATTTATACAACACAATGATAACTGATAGGATAAAACGGTGTAACTGTGTGTATAATTACCAGTCATTACCAAACAGACAAGTGTTTGTAACTCTTTGTTACCTGGACAGATACTGGTCAAGTATAGATGGGATGCTTCGGGAGGCCTTGATCCTGAGAAACATCAAAGTGCGTCTGTTAGTAAGCTGCTGGGAGCAGACACACCCCCTGACCTTTAACTTTGTGTGGTCCCTGAAGACCTTGTGTATGGAGCTCCCTAACTGTTCACTGGAGGCTGTGAGTGTGCACCTACAATACATTATTGGACACCACACACCTACATCCTCATTAACTGGATACAAACTGTATAACATCACTCATCATGCCTTTGTTTTCAGGCACGTCATACCTATATTATAATCTCTACTGTACCTGCAAACATTATGTGCTGTATATTGTGTAAATCATATTCATCACTACTGCTAAGCCAGCCCTTCTGTGTGTTTTGTGCAGAAGTTCTTCAGCACCAGGGAGCAGAGAGATGGCACGCTACAGGGAATCAACCATAACAGATTCATAGTGACAGACAGTGCTGTGTACATAGGCGAGTTTACTTCCATGAGTTTCAGATGACTAATATGTATTTTTCGAATGAACGAATGATTGATTTGTTTATTCAATTATTGGCCTGTCTCTGGTTGGTGGGTTGATTAGTTTGCTTGTGAGGTGGGCTGACTCTTTGGCTAGTACTTTTTAATCTATATTTCTGATTAATGCTTTGGCGGGTGTCTGTTGTCCCATAGGGAACTTTGACTGGGTGGGGAATGAGTTTATGTTCAACGCTGGAGCAGGCATGGTGATCAGTCAGGCAGAGGGGCTGAAGGAGAGGAACTCAACGTTGGTGGAACAGGTGAGGGCTGCGTTCCAGCGGGACTGGTATTCACGCCACACCATGAGCCTGCAGGCTAACAAGATCCCAGTCTGCAACAAGCACCAGCTCAACCAACTGGCACATCTCAAAATCACTCAACCAACAGAAAGCAGCAGGAGTCAGGAGAGTCCCAATGGCTCCTGCTGACTCCAAAGACATGTGGTGTGTTACAAGACTTTTATGCTTTAAGAGAAAAATAACTGTTTGAATGCTGAAATCGGATACAATTTACAACTTGTTTTTAGGTAATATTTGTTTTCTATCTCATCTTCTGTTTATTTCATCCTCTTTCATCCTCTAAGACATGGGCAGGGAACTGATGAAATAAATATATTTTCTATTGATTGCCAAACCTAAATATAGTTAATTGTTTAATCCATTTTACCAATAATGTCATAATTTATCACAGCCTTTAAAACCCTCTCTGACCAAAACACGGTTGGAGCAGCATGGACAGTAGTGTGGAGATACAGTATATCCTATACAAATCTATACTCCAAGGATGTTTACCTTGTGTCTTCAATATTCATTTTTAAAGTGCAGAATTCCTCCAGCCTCAACCAAATGAACAGGTGCCATTTGTCAGTTGGACAACAGCTGATCAAATGAAGCAAATGGGAAAATAACAGACAACTGCATGTCTTGATCTCATCTGACTCATAAGCTACTGACATCTTTCGGGTGTTTATTGTTGCAGAGTACAGACAATTATGCCCCATTGGCATCAATCTATTTTGGTATTGCATCTAAAATCCTGTTTTGGTCTCAACTAGACTGTATACTTGATTATGTTTAATATCACCATGCCAGGGGTTGATCTCGGAATCTTAATTAAATTTCCAGGATTATGATACAATTTTAAGATGGAAAAAAATGTTGCATATTCTATTCTGTATATTGTCTTTGTTGGAAACACTCAAAAGGGTAGAAATAGATATGTATTCAACTTTTAATAGAACTTTAGGCCTCTTGTGGTGTTTTAACATGATCAAGAAATTGATCTATTAGTGAATTTTTCTGTAAAATTTCTGTAAAAAGGTGTCTTGCTTTCTTGATTATATTGGAAAGTATTGAAAACCACCACTACAGAAACAAAACTTCCCTGGGCTTTACTTAGTTTGTAAATGGATATGCTACCATAGCACTGGTCATATGCTGTCATATGATAAACAGAGAAACAGCAACAGAGGTCGATAGCACACTAACATTATTATTATTGTTATTATTGGAAGGTGCTGAGCTGCCATTTTAAGGTCTAAGGTATTCATTTGGTCAAGTTACAAGACGAGATAATGATTTTACCTAATGGAATATTGGTAATTGATTCCCAAGTTCTTCATGGATAATTGGGTTTCTTTCTGGTATAACTCAGCTGGATAAAGGTGTCTAACCAGTGGTACAACTGTAGCTCTCTTTGAAAGCAGATGTTGACTTATTTACCAGATATTGAAAAAACAGTTGTTGGAGGAGATTTCAGTCAGTAAGATCAATATCATGAATTTTTAAAGACATCTAGACACCATTTCCAGTTTCCCCGAAGGACATGTTTTGAAATAAGACCGCATGCATTGCTTAACTTAACACTGACAGAGAAAATAACCACAGAATCTCATCACCCGCATGGTACAAGCTTTGCACCTGATCATAAAAGATGATCAACTACAGGAGTTGTTAACATCTTTTTATGATTATGTCACGCCAATGAATACATTCTGTATGTAATAGCCTATCTGTGGTGGTTGATGGGCATTATACTTATATTAATTGTAATGTCTTATATCTGTATTTTCATTGTCTTTTTACAGTAATATAATGGGAGAACACTTTCTCTATGGTTACAGACGGTTCTCTTTGCACATATTCTGTTTTCATTGGGGTTCTTTTATATCTGTACCTAATTCTGATACAGGAAAAAATATTAATAGTAGACTGAAAAAATAACAATGCACTTCCTGAAAATATTTTGTCAGTTTTAACCAGAACATAAATGTAGCATTAAGAAACATCTACGATGTATACTGCACTTGTGCCAGACAATGTTCTTAAAATAGTTTAATCTGAGAGTAAATATATGTACAACAATTTACCCTTTAACTATGTCCTCTTATCAAAAAGAGGGAGTTACAGGCATCTGACTTCTTTTGGTGCAACAGTCCAGAGTGGGCTATTTTGAATATTGTTTAAAGAGTACCTCAATATTGACTGTTTGGGGTGCTCTTTGTCACTTTTTTAAAACGTATTGCTGACAAATCTTCAGTCACTGTATTACTCTTGATGTAGCAACGCTGGGATTAACATTGACATATTTTTTCATTTAACAGACGCTCTTATCCAAAGCGACTTACATTTACTAACCTATACATCGAACCCATTAAGAACAGATCTCTCGCAAACCAAATTTGGGGTGAGTCCCAGATACAATCGATAAACTGCCCCTGACTAACTGTTGCCACCTAGAGTTAGTTTGAGGAAAGGTTATTTCTCTTACCTGCAAACAGGCACAAAAGATGTCTGAAATAATCAATTGTGGATTAGACATCCTACATTTGATTAGAATTGTCTCCTGTGTTGTTTTCTCAAGATGTTACATTAGATTGGTAAATCCACAGTAGGCCAACATGTCATAGGCTACTACTGACTGGTAAATCTGTTCATTAAAGGTATGATTGTAATATTAAAATGTTAATTGGAAGGATACCACTGTGGTCAAGGTGACCACATGGTTCATTCCAAAGCACATTGCATCACATCACAACATTGAAGATGTTAATTTGACTACTGTCTATTACAGTACAATTACTGCCCTCTGGAGGACAATATGTCCCACCAATTTATTATACATTGAGTGTACAAAATATTAAGAACTCCTTCCTAATATTGAGTTGCACACCTCGGCCCCATGAAGCGTTCCACAGGGATGCTGGGCCATGTTGACTCCAATGCTTCCCATAGTTATGTCAAGTTGGCTGGATGTCCTTTGGGTGGTGGACCATTCTTGATACACACGGGAAACTGTTACCAGCAGCGTAGCAGTTCTCGACACAAACCGGTGAGCCTGGCACCTACTACCATACCCCATTCAAAGGCACTTAAATATTTTAACTTGCCCATTCAGCCTCTGAATGGCACACATACACAATCCCTGTCTCAATTGTCTCAAGGTTTAAAAATCCTTCTTTAACCTGTATCCTCCCCTTCATCTACACCAATTGAAGTGGATTTAACAAGTGAAATCAATAAGGGATCATAGCTTTCACCTGTATTAACCTGGTCAGTCTGTCATGGAAAGAGTAAGTGTTCATAATATTTTGTCCAATCAGTGTACATTATGCTATCTCTGTTTTGCATCTATTTTGGCATACTCACTCCTTGTATGCCCTGCCTTTATGAACTGTATAGTACAATAGACAGAGCCTTCTTTTAAAATGATAGAATTTCAAAATACAAAGGGAATGTATATTTATTGTATAACCTTGTTGATGCCTGTATCTAATTGATACTTTTAATTTGTACTCTTAATAAAAAATGTTCTGACATTGTATTGTGGTTTTATTCAGAGCCTGTACATGTCACTGTCCAGTCCAACCTCAGTGACTATCCATTTCAGATTACTTGTGATTTAAACTGTGGGGGTTTAACCTATGAACTAATTAACCCTATCTCAAGAGTGGGGATGGTGAGGGCTCTCAATCCTGAAACTAGGCTAAGTATACTGACTCAATCACCCTATTCAGGCATAGTGGGAGCTCAGTAGCCTTGTAATTAGCAGACTGATTACCACCAGAGAGGAAGAGGCAAAGTGAGAGGCTCCACTTCCGTCAAAATCTGCCTACACAGAACAAGTGGGCACGGAGGTCTATGAGAGAGTGCCGGATTTGGTCAACTAAAATTTGTATTGCTAATTTGCTGAGTGAGGGTTATTTGATCGAACAGAAGTTTCGAAACGTTTAGGTTGTTACAAATATACTAATATAAGTGGATGCATGTTAGTCTGAGTACCAGTCTCTTAAGCTAACATTCCACTCCTTATCATTACTTTGGCACATGACATGGAGTACAGGGAGTGGATTAGATTAAGAGACTGGTATCCAGGTTAGACGCACGTGGCATCTCGACAACTATTATTTTCATTTTTTCAAGAAAAACTATTTTATATAACAGTTGTTGATTCACACGCATATCTGGCCTCTCATTGGCTAGAATGTTCCCACCTGTTCCCACCTAATCTCACCTCCTCCCACCTGCCTTTTCCACCTTTGCAACAACGTCTCCCATTGTTAGGGTGGACTATCTCATCCATTATATAGAGTATGGTCAGGTTCCCCTGCTCAGACGTTGCATACATCAACCAATGGTTGCGTGCCACGTTATTGACTGACATATTACTATTGCCGTGTTCACATGCAAGTTGGAACTAGGAAACTCTGAAATGTCAGACTTGCTAACTGGTTGTAGTTATACACATGCCACGTTCAACCAGTTGGCAAGTCGGACATTTACGAGTTTCCTAGTTCTGACTAGCACACAAACGCAGCATATAACATGATGTGGCTGGCTGATACTTAAAATACCTATCCAGGTGTTGTAAGATCTGGCATGCGTCAGCAATGCCTGGGCAGAGGAACGCACCCTATCTCTGTTAGAGCTACACTGATATCAATGTAAGTTCAGTGAGCTCAGGCGGCTTGCGAGGCTAGGGGCACTCCCTCTGCTCAGGTGAAGCGACGTCATGCAACAACCAATGGGCGAACTGTGCCGGGTTCATGTTGGGTTCATAGCTGAATAAAGTGTCCCAGCGCCCCCAAAAAATTACGCCTTGGACTGAAGTAGAGTCACCGGGTGCGTTCCTTTTCTTAGACCTTGCTGACACCTGACAGATCTTTGCCTGGATAGGTATTTTAAGTATCAGCTAACCCCGTTACAGCAATTTTTCAGTTGATGACGTGGCACGCAACCATTGGTTGTTGCATCACCTCGGCTTATTAGCTGTGGAACGTGCCCACCGCCTGCATTGGCGAAATGGCAGGGATTTGAGCATTGCTGTAGTTTGTCCAAAGATGGTAAATAAATGAAGAGAGTTCACTCAGGCCGATTACCATTTAAAAAAGGTCAGTTCTGGTCTGCTTAACACGGAGATTCTCTCATAGACACCAATGCAATAGCAGCGGGGTCTGGTCTGCTTAATTCATTGACTGTAATGTAACCAGAAAAAATGGAGTGGGGTGTCTCGCTTCCCCTTCAGTTTCTGGTTGGTCGCCACCACCTAAAAGGCTCTGTATGGTCAGTCCAATGTTTGCAGTAGCCCTACAGCATTTATTGTGATATGGCCTCTGCAGAAGTCAGGGCATTCCAACTTCTTGCTTTTCACGGAGCAGAGCAGAGCTGTTGTGAAGGAAGTTGTCAAGGAAGTGAGTTTCTGTTTATAAAGGACCTACCACCGTTAACCATCAAATCAAATCAAATTGCATGTCATATGCGCCGAACACATCAGGTGTAGACCATACCGTGAAATACTTATTTACAAGCCCTTAACCAACAACGCAGTTAAGAAAAATAAGAGTTAAGAAAAATATCTACTAAATACTAAAGTAAACTACAGTAAAAAATCAAAGAGCAACAATAAAATAACAATAACGAGGCTATATATAGTGGGTATTGGTACTGAGTAAATGTGCGGAGGTACAGGTTAGTTGAGGTAATTGAGGCAATATGTACATGTAGGTAGGGGTAAAGTGACTATGCATTGATAATAAACAGCGAGTAGCAGCAGTGTAAAAAAAAAGTGTGGGGGGAGTCAATGCAAATATTCCGGGTAGCCATTTGATTAGCTGTTCAGCAGTCTTATGGTTAGGGGGTAGAAGCTGTTAAGAAGCCTTTTGCACCTAGATTTGGTGCTCCGGTACCACCTGCTGTGCGGTGGTAGAGAGAACATTCTATGACTAGGGTGGCTGGAGTCTTTGGCAATTTTTAGGTCCTTCCTCTGACACCGCCTGGTATAGAGGTCCTGGATGGCAGGAAGCTGTCCCAAGTGATGTACTGGGCCGTACGCACTACCCTTTGTAGCGCCTTGCGGTTGGAGGCTGAGCAGTTGCCATACCAGGCGGTGATGCAACCAGTCAGGATGCTCTCGATGGTGCAGAACTTTTTGAGGATCTGAGGAACCATGCCAAATCTTTTCAGTCTCCTCAGGGGGAATAGGCATTGTTATGCCCTCTTCATGACTGTCTTGGGGTGTTTGGACCAGTTTGTTGGTGATGTGGACACCAAGGAAATTGAAGCTCTCAACCTGCTCCACAACAGCGCCGTCAATGTGAATAGGGGTGTGCTCGGCACTTATTTTCCTGTAGTCCACAAACATCTCCTTTATCTTGAGCACGTTGAGGGGGAGGTTGTTGTCCTGGCACCACAATGCCAGGTCGCTGACCTCCTCCCTATAGGCTGTCTGATCGTTGTCGGTGATCAGGCCTACCACCGTTGTGTCTTTGGCAAAGATAATGATGGTGTTTGAGTTGTGCTTGGCCACGCAGTCATGGGGGGAATAAGCATGCATGCACCCCTGAGGGGCCCCGTGTAGAGGATCAGCATGGCATATGTGTTGTTGCCTAACCTTACCACCTGGGGGTGGTGTGTCAGGAAGTCCAGGATCCAGTTGTAGAGGGAGGTGTTTAGTCCCAGGGTCCTTAGCTTAGCGACGATCTTTGAGGGCACTATGGTATTGAACTCTGAGCTGTAGTCAATGAACAGAATTCTCATGTCAATGCGGAGCTACACGAAGCCCTCCGCATTGTTACAAAATTTGAGAGGCACACAGCGATGCAGTACGGAGCTTGGTTTGGCCTCTGCATGCCTCTGGAGGCTTCGCAGTTGCATCACACCCTCCATACGAGCCTCTGACCACATTTGCGGATCAAGCATAAATAGTTTTTTTAATGTAACCTTCTCACCTTAAAGGCTGCACAGTCAATCCAACTTCTGCATTGGCCTTGCAGCATATACTGTGATATGGCCTCTGCAGAAGTCAGGGCATCCATACTTCTTGTGCTTCTCTGAGCATTGCAGAGCAGTTCTGAAGGAAGTTGTCAAGGAAGTGAGTTTGTGTTTATACAGGAGCTCCCGCCCGCGCCTACCGTCAACCAATTGGGGGCCCTCATCATTGGTACATATTTTTAGAGGCACATGGCGATGTCGTACTGAACTCAACTTGGCCTCTGTGTGTCTCCAGAGGCTTCGGAATTGCGTCACACAATCTATACAGAGTCACCGACCTCATTTTCAGATCAAGCATAAATTGGCCGTTTCGTCAAATAGAGTACAGTATGAAAATAGGCAGAAAGTGCTTTTCCAATAGAAATCCCCGATCACAATTGCAGTTGACGTCATGACGGCGTTGGCTAGCTAAACTCATGCGCGGAAACACGTAATTTGGTCAAACACGGAACCCAAACCGGTTGCGTGTGTGCGCCATCGTGCATAAATGTATTTTGTCCCCCCACACCAAACGTGATCACGACACGTAGGTTAAAATATCAAAACAAACTCTGAACCAATTACATTAATTTGGGGACAGGTTGAAAAGCGTTAAACATTTATGGCAATTTAGCTAGCTTGCACTTGCTAGCTAATTTGTCCTGGTGTATAAACATTAAGTTGTTATTTTACCTGAAATAACAAAATCCTCTACTCCGACAATTAATCCACACATAAAACGGTCAACCGAATCGTTTCTAGTCATCTCTCCTCCTTCTAGGCATTTTCTTCTCTTGACTTTGTACTGCGATTGGCAACTATCAAAAATTAGATGCATTACCGCCACCGACCTCGTTCGTCTTTCAGTCACCCACGTGGGTATAACCAATGAGGAGATGGCATGTGGGTACCTGCTTCTATAAACCAATGAGTAGATGGGAGAGGCAGGACTTGCAGTGCGATCTGCGTCAGAAATAGAACTGACTTCTGTTTTAGCCCGTGGCAACGCAGACACTAGTTGGTGCACGCGAACAGTGTGGGTGCAATATTTGAATAATATAGATTTCAAAATTTATTTTGCAACGCGAGTGCACGCGACGCGAGCGGTGTCGTCAGCCTGTAAAGGTAGTCTCGCATAAAATTAGACATCTGCGCGCCTTTTACTCCCATAGGGCGGCGCACAATTGGCCCAGCTTCCTGGTTAGGGTTTGACTGGTGTAGCCCGTCATTGTAAATAAGAATTTGTTCTTAACTGACTTGCGTAGTTAAATAAAGGTAAAACATAATTTTTTTAAATAGTCATCAAATCAAACTCATTCCTTCAATATAATGTTTTTGGCAAATGAAAACGTGTCAGTATATCACTTTCACGAGGTTGGAGTAATAACATGTTCAATTACTTAAGACAATGGCTCAAATCTCGTACGTGCCTTTGGATTTCAAGAAAATTAACAGCAAAAGGAATACTTTTTCAACTTCTCTCATTGACTTTGCAAACTAGCCTGGTCTGATTGGTCTGCTTCGCAAGCCTTCCCGGAAGTCTTGCTATGTTGTGCCTCTGGGTTTAGAAACTATGGTTTCATGATTGCTGCCACTTTTCTTACTAGGATTACTACACATGCGCACTAGCACTAAATGGCGAGCAGAATCAGGACCGTACAGTATTTTATTTTATTTTTTAAATTCAAAACACAGATCAACAATTTACATTCTTACATCATACAAAACAGAATGCAGGTATAAACGAGAAAATACTGAAACAAACTAACGCTCGTCTTCCTCCTCTTCTGAGGAGGAGTAGGAGAGATCGGACCAATGCGCAACGTTTTCATGATGAATTTATTAAACACAGAACACTAAAACAAAAATAACAAAGCGAATGACACGAAACGAAACAGTCCTGTCTGGTGACATACACAAAGACAGAAAACAATCACCCACGAAATACAGGTGGGAAAAGGCTACCTAAGTATGATTCTCAATCAGAGACAACTAACGACACTTGCCTCTGATTGAGAACCATACCAGGCCAAACGCAAAACACAACATAGAAAAACAAACATAGACAACCCACCTTACTCAAGCCCTGACCAACCTAAAACAAAGACATAACAAAAGAACTAAGGTCAGAACGTGACACAAACAAAAATGTTTAAAAAATAAACAATTCTTGTGCAATTGTAATCACACTGAAAAAAATCTTATTGTAATGATTTAGGAAAATGTTATTCTTATTATTGTTCACTAGGGTTAATGTATTAATAAAATAGTTGAATTCAATCAAAAAAAAATGTAATTTTGGCATAGAATTTTTTGTTTGTGTATGACATGACGTATTTGGCAACAAGAATTTAAAAAATCACAATCACTTCAGTGGTCTTGTTATCATTGCAAAAGTAACATATTATACATTTCATGTCAAAAACATAGGCAGTGTTCATAATGGTAAAAAAGTATTTTGCAAGGTTTTCCCAAAATTCTGACACAAATTTACATTCAAAGAACAAGTGAGACAGATTCTCACCTTCCTTTTCACCGAAAATGCAGATATCATCAATTGCTACAAATTTGGATATCATAGAATTACATGCATATATCTTAACTTAACATTGTTTGGTATACATTATTTGTAAGGCCTTAAACCATGCATTTTTCCAGACAATGTCAGGAATAAGCATGTTCCAGAAAAACTTTCCTCTCTGTGTGAGTTGATTTTGTGAATGAAGAATTTGTCTTATATATTTATTACAACAAGATTTCTCAATTAAGCCCACGCCTTCCAATCTGAGTTCTGGATAAACGTTGTGATCATTACCAAAGCTAAGATTAGACCACTGGGAATGGCTTTGACCATAGAAATAAGCTCTCTGAAAGGTATTGGAAACTCTTTCAATGTTTTAAATTGTTTATATGTGAGAATAATACCCTTGTTGTTGAAAACATCAAGAACAAAGTCAATATTCATCTTATGCCAGCTAGGGTAGAACAATGACTTATTCCTTACAGTTATGTTTGAATTATTCCACAAAAGAGCTTTATGTGGGGAAAAATTGTGCAGGAAACATATTTTCCAGGCTTGTTGGTGAAACCTAGCCAATTTAGCAGGTAATCTTTCAGGAATATAATTACAGTTCAGTAAAAATTGAAGACCTCCCAATTTATTAAATACATTATTTGGAATGAAATACCATATTGAATCAGTATTGATCAAACATCTTTTCAACCAGTTTATCGTGAAAGTGTTATTTATGTCAACAAAATCCAACACTTCTAGACCGCCTTCAGCTCTTTTGTTAGAAAGGACTGACTTTTTTAGTTTGTGAGACTTATTTTTCCAGATGAAGTCAAGAAAGGTCTTATTCATCTCTTTACAAGTAGCAGGATTTATACATAACGATAATGAGGGGTACACAAAACGAGGCACTCCCTCTGCCTTGGACAGAAGTACTCTCCCAAGTATAGAAAGATCTCTTTGTAGCCAATTATTGAATATATTTTTGGTTTTCTTAATTTTAGGAGAGATATTCAAATGTTGTCTGACTACGCACAGTCAAATAAACATAAAATTTCACATGTACAAACATTCAGTTTTAATCCTGATGCTCATGACGTCAGAGGAAGACAATAATACCACGTTCAAAACAACTGGGAACTCGGAAATCTCTGATTTATAAGACTTCAGTGTGTTCAAGACAGCTGGGAACTTGGGAAAAACGAGTTCCACCTGGGAAAATCGTTTGGAACAGTCATTATACCCTGAATTCCAGTCGGGAACTAGGGCATCTTTCTAGAGCTCCGACTTTCTGACCTGAGGCCACTGACGTCATGATTTGACCTCGTTTTTTCCGAGTTCCCGGTTGTGTTGAAAGCACCATAAAATGTTAATATGATCGGGTGTGAATGATGGGAGAAAAAAATATCCCAGAAATTATATGAACAGAAATTCACATTTTGCTCAAATAATCAGTGTCATGTATAAGACTTAAGTGTCAACAATAGAATAGAACAATATACACACTTTTCTTGTGAAAACCCCTTTCATTCTCTCTTCCAACCTTGTCAAATCCACACTCCCACTGCTCTCACTTGACGGACTGTTTTACTTGTAGAACGTAATCGGTCACCATAGGAACCGGGACCGATTAGGTGTCAACCCTTTCGAAATTCATGAGTGCGCTTTTTCAGATTTTATGCAGCTACCAAAGTATGTTACGGAGAGGGATAATAACAATGGACTAGCTTGCTAGCTAGATCTCAACAAATGTATGGATCCTTAGACTTCACTTGTGCATTGTTGTACAATTTCAGGGCTAAACTTCCTCGCCTGAAGAACATTATAGGGTGTTATTAGCCAACATGGCTGAGGACAGCGAGTGGGTTGTGGAGAGCATCGCTGGATATTTGTCAAGTCCCGAATGGGTCATACCAGTTACGGACTTCATGGAAAGCAAATGTACAGGTAAGGCCATTTATTTTATATATTTTTTTACGATAAGGGAAATTATTAAACGGTTTATAGGACCAGGATTACACATGCTATAATCAATGCTTTGCACCCGAGTTAGCTAGCTAGCCAGCTAACTTAACGTTAGCAGGCTTTTCTGAGTACTTTAGCAAGCTAACGTTAATTAACTGTTGTTAGATTTTACTCTCTTAATCAGTCTGTAACACTACATTTAATTTGTAAATTTATCTATACAGCCCGATACATGTGTGCAAAATCGTGTAAATGTTCCTTACAAGCCAGAATGTTTAATCAAATTACATTTCAACTTATTCTACTGGTTGTCTGTGCAGTTTGTCCTTCAGTTTAAGAAAACATATCCACTGGAAAGTATTGTTTACCCGATTTTTCAGAGAGCTGGTAACGTCAGGTACACGGTTCGGTTAGATTGGATATTCGGGTTTTCTCGTCAATAGCTATTGAACCAACCAAGCGTGCCATGGACAATGAAAATAGTATATTCTGAATCAGGGTGGAGAAATATATATATATATATAAATTATTGAAATCATGGAATGGCGTGCTTTGTTCAATAGTTTAATTGAATTGTTGGAATAATGATTTCACCAATATTTTATATACATATTAGATGGCTGACATGGGGTGCTGTTTGAAGCCACGGTGCCTCATCTTGGCATTCCCCTAACTTAAAAATATATATTTCGGAAGCTATATAAATGCATTTATTAATGTATACAGTTGTTTTGCCACGTATTTTATTACAGACACCATAATGCATACTTTTAAATAATTTTATGTAAGCTAAACATAAATACAAATCTATAAAAACGTTATCCTTAAAGTAGGATTTTTTTTTAAAGTTCTAATGTTTACTGTCCCCACTACAACAAAAAAAAATACATGTGATTTTTGTCCTTTAGTTGAAATACTGTACAATTCCCTTCGTTCCTATGGAGAACTGCTTCTTCTTGGGAGTGCCAATATGGCCGATCGGTGGCTTCAGAGCCTCTCCTTGGCCAATACATAGAATCAGCAATCCAGGGTTTATAAATATCATTGGATTATACCCCAGTTCGGGTGTGTATTCATTACTGAAACCGTTTACCATTTTAAGAACCAAACAGAAGCAAATAGACCATAACATTTGTTTATATTTGACAAATTCAGATAGGTCCCGCCCTGTTTTGTTTAATTTGCATCTATTTAAGAACTGTTTTGGCACAGACTGAACACACCCCAGTTGTTTACATTGTTTGGAATGCATCAGTGCTTCACATGTTTGAGTGACATCAATCCAATTATTGGAAATTATAAATTAGTACTTTGATGCAAAGAAGCTAGCTAGTTAGTTAGCTAGCTAGCTAGCTAGCTAGCTAATCTGTCTGGCTCACGCTAGTTAGTTACCATTCCTTTAAGCCACTCGCTTGTGGAACTGTCACACTAGCAACAACGGTGCTTAACCAAAATAACAATCACCTCAGTTGCCAAACTTCCCTGTGCCAGAGGCCAGTTTTTCAAAAATTATCAGGATTTTGCATATTGGATAGGATAAAATGCATAGGAATAGAATGCGAGTCCCAATTTAAGACAATTATTTGTCCGTTCTATTAATTGCATTTCTATACATTTAATTATGTATGTATGTATGTATGTATATGTGTGTATATGTGTGTGTGTGTAGATATATTTATATGTTTGTGTAGATATATTCTGTATATATGACCTAATATATTATATAACCTAACTTTTGTAATCTGATGTTAGATAAGCACACATGAAAATGTGATGTTTGTTGGTATTGTTTATGATGATGGATTAAAAAACACAGCTGCAAATCAGGAATACATAATGTCGGTAGTGTCCTCCTAGTTGTTTAATTGAGATTATGCATAGTTCACCAATTTGGATTTTATTTCAGTTTTTGATGACGAAGATGAGAATAAATTGACTTATACAGATATCCATCAGCAGTACAAGCATTTGGTGAGTAGCTAGTCTTTTTAGAATGGCTTGCAACATTAATATGCATTGGGTTATTGTGCAAGTTTTCTTATTTGTATTATTTAACGTTACACATGCATCTTAAATATAAATATTTTTTGATCTACAATTCCAAGTAGACCTAAATCAAAATTTGAAATGGATGAGTTAGCCTAGTAATGAAAAGTTTTTCAGTGTCTTAACATCACATGTTTTGTCTTTGGAAAACAGTGATGCAAGTAGCTACATTTGTTTTCAGGTGGAGAAGTTGTTAGAAACCTACATGCAAGAGGTTGGCATCAATGAGCAGCAGTTTTTGGAGGCATGCTCCTCTCCTTTTGCCAAGTCCAAAACCTTACAGGTAAGCGCGATAATCATCTTTTCCATACGCTGCCACAAATACGCAAGATACATAGATTTAGATGAGTGTGCAGTTTTACAATGCAAATGGTTTCAGATAACAGAACCTCTACAAACAATTGCACAGTAGAAGAGTTGTCTTTTCAATATAAGGCATATTTTTAGATCCAGGATTAATGCCACTCTGCTCTGTCACTTGCTCCATCATGCCTCTTGTGATGACCAATATCTAGGGGATTTGTATGATAATGATGATGACATCCAATGGTTGCTGGAGATTTGCCAGCTCTTGGTCTCTTACTTTGGACTCTGGCCTTACGGAACAGGCTATATTCTGTATCTGGTCATAATTCAATAGCCTCCATCTCATGATGATTCATTTAATGCACCATTAATGCCATATAGCCTGTTATGTATTTGTTATGATTCAGTGAAGAACATCCCATGGCCCCTAAATGATTCCTGTATGTGAGGAAATTCATTAGGGATGACATCCCAAAGGCCTTGTTGCTTGCTGATGAAGTCAAGTGTCAATTTTCAGGTCTGCTCATAGGGATTACCTAAACTTGGAAGCTAATCAAGTCATTTGGGATGATTATTGCACAGTGCAGGAAGAAGTAGTGGACAGTGCTAGTGTCCCTAAAAATGCCACTGAGGTAGCCTAATATGGGATGCTACTTTTTTTAGGACTCCCTATTATATTGTTACTGTTTAAACATGTAACTTTGGGCCATATCCAATCAAACTCAATTACCAGGTTTCTGAGATAAATTCAAACCGTGATTCTTCTTGCACTAGAAGCCAGCCTAGGTTATGCACATTTGGTGTGTTAGGAAAACAAACTATGTTTAAAGTGTTTCTTTTTGTGCCAGAATAATCACTTATCCTGTAGACCCAGGGGCGCAACTTTGGTTTTAGAACTGGAGGGGACATAATATTATGACTTTTTTTTTTGCAAATCCCACCTCTCCCATCTCCTCATTGGTTTTTAGGAGCATATATCCACATAGGTGCTTTAAAAGATGAACTGAGGTCCACACTCCAATCCAGTTGGTAGTGGTAATGCACCTTGGTTGCCAACCGCCATATAAAGTCCAAAAAAGAAGCTTGAAGGAAGAGAAATTACTATAAACGAACTTGGTTTACACTTTTATCTATGGATTAATTGTCGGAGTAGAGGACCATGTGCATTTCAGGTAAAATAACAACCCAATGTTTATCTCAGGACAAATTAGCGAGCAAAATCAAACTAGCTAAATTGCCATAAATGTTTAATGCTGTTCAACTTGTCCCCGAATTAATATAGTTGGTTCAGAGAAGGGATGCACGATATATCGGTGAACATATCGGAATTGGACGATATTAGCTAAAAATGCCAACATTGGTATCGGCCCGATGTCTAGTTTAATGCCGATGTGCAAAATCGATGTCAAAGCAGACGTGCATACCTATAACGTTGGTACATGACGTAATGACGCCACGTAAAATTTTGTGTTACACGTGCAACACAGCATTCCTAACCTAACCCACAATGTCTGCTGTGTGGATCGAGCAGTCATTTGAAAGAGTAGAGGCTAAATCCATTAATGCCAAGATAACGGAATTCATTGCCCTTGACAATCAACTGTTCTCTTTTGTGGTTGATGTTGGCTTTCGCGACTGGTTGAGCACCGGTACACACTACCAAATGCGCTATTTCCCTACCGGAGTTACACGGTAATGGCATCACTGCTATTAGCTTCACGACATACTATGGAACGCCGTTTGGGTCATTGCGTGTCAAAAAAGATACACGTCAAATAACACTATTTGACAATAACACTATTTGACCCGTTAAATAAGCTTTTAATTTAACATGTCAAATAACACAGTTCTATTACAGAATGTTGTGTGTTCTGAATTTGCACGTGCAAGCCAAGCACCATCACTACTATCATTAGCACTGTCAAAGCTGCACAAAAACGTCTACAAACAAGCAAACACCGGCCACGAACGATGTGTTTACAATACCACGTTGGTAAAAAAAGCATTATTTGTTTGACCGCAACTTCTGGGGTAGCTAGCACGAATACAAAGAGCCTGAAAACAATGAGCAATAGAAACTGCAGTCATTTTCATTATTCTTAGCAATGATTTAGGAATCCTTGTGAATAACTATTAGCTAGGTAGCCACTTGTTGTTCGCCTATTGAAATTGAACATCAGTTCATGAAAATAAATAGCTAGCCAGCTACTTAGCCAAAGGCTAATGTTATAAGCAGCCAGCTAGTTTCATCTGGCTAGTGAGGCTCGACTGGACCGGGTTATGTGTTGTGAAGCTAGCCACAATAAGGATTAGGCACATTAGTGGAATTTGCGATTTGCCTTCAAAATAAAATTACCTTTTTGAAAGTGATGCAGAAGGTTACAATTGGTGGAGTCATGCCATATTTTGACTTGATAATGTTAAACAAGGTTGGAATGTGAAGCAATGAAATACGGTATCAGTCTACTCAGTGACACCCACAGAACACAACTGTGAAGAGTTTACGCAAATATTAGCATTGTAGCTCTTATCGCGGGACGGTGACTGTGTGAAATCACCTCCTCAGTCAGCCTATTGTGTGTATTGACATTCATATTGCACTCTACAGCTTTACCTAAGGATTGGGGATCAATGAAATGGGGTATCAGTCTACTCAATACCCAAAACATCCACACACATTTTTCCTCAGGAATAGTGTTCAAAACAGATAGGTAGACAATACATGTGGCTCAATTCACAGTTGTTTCAGAGTCCCGCAATAAGAGCTACAACGCTAATGTTCTCTGGGTGTCACTTAGTAGACTGATACCCCATGTCATTGATCCACCATCCATAGGTAAGGCTGTACAGTGAAATTTGTATGACCACAATGCAATTCTAAAGTATA
Organism: Oncorhynchus masou masou; assembly: GCF_036934945.1. Taxonomy (NCBI): domain Eukaryota; kingdom Metazoa; phylum Chordata; class Actinopteri; order Salmoniformes; family Salmonidae; genus Oncorhynchus; species Oncorhynchus masou. The sequence continues at coordinate 46,081,812 of NC_088235.1, read as the reverse complement.
ATATATCCAGTGTGATTTCAACAGATTTGTCAAATTGACAAATTATTGTCTTTTGTTGATTTCATATAACAACAGTCCAACCTCGTTTAGCACGATCTATTCAATTATGGCATAATTCTACTATTTGTATTCATTAGCATCACTGTCAGTGACATACTTTTATTTAGAAGGCTAACCGCAAAGTCCACTATTGTGGCTAATCTTTATTGTGGCTAGCTTTACATTTATGGGTCCGACCACCATTAGCAAATAAGAACAGTCTTATAAATTAGGGTTATTTTAGATGATGACACCAAGCTATATAGTTAGCTAGATAACTATAGCTACTGAAACAGATTATGTCGTTTTGCTATGTTTTTGGGGAAGAACATTGTTTGCATCCATGAGCTAGCTAGCTTTCCTTTATGACCAGCACTGTAATGTGTAATAACTACGTAAGAAATGAATGAACGCGTTAAATTATTATGTGACGTGCAGTCATATTCAGGTCCTGATTGGTCAACAAGCATATTTGACACGTCAAATAGTGTTATTTGACATGTATCTTTTTTGACACGCAAAGACCCAAACAGCGTTCCATATAAATACTGGTTGAGAATGGAATGACTGAACAAATGAACAAACAAACAGCACATCAAGTAAGTGAAAGAAATAGGTTTTGATTATGTTTTACTGGTAATGGGGACATACGTAAATGCCAACAACATAACTTTTTGGACAGTGTGGTGTGTAACCTTTATTTAACTAGGCAAGTCAGTTAATTTACAATGACGGTCTACCCCGGCCAAACCTGAATGACGATGGGCCAATTGTGCGCCGCCCAATGGGACTCCCAATCATGGCCAGATGTGATACAGCCTGGATTCGAACTAGGGACTATAGTGACGCCTCTTGCACTGAGATGCAGTGCCTTAGAGCACGGCGTCCATGTTTGTGTGTGTGTTAACCATTTAACTGTACTAGAATGCTTAAATGGCCGCAAAAAAATGTAAATATCGGTATAGTTGTATATATTTTTTTTTTTGCAAGGAAAATATCGGATATGGGTATCCGCCAAAAATGTCATACCGGTGCATCACTAGTTCGTTGTGATATTTCAACCTGCGTGTCCTGATCGAGTCTGGTGTGGGTGGACAAAATCAACATGCGTGCGGACACACGTACGCGTGCGGGCTGGTCAGTATGTAATGCTCTCCTGCAAAACATTCAAGTTAATTTACAGCCTAGATCTTCTTGAAATGCTTCCTCCTCGTCGTGGACTGAGGAGCATGTCCCATCATGTTCAACTCCATGGCCAAAGAATGTATGGACCTGCATGACAATACACAATAGGAAATAGTTCCAGTACATAATAATGATGTATTCTGTTTCTCCATCTGGTGATGTTGGTTTGTGAGCCTGAGACGGTTAGCTTCTGGAATTCAGGTAGACCTGATCTATGACAGGATTAGTGGACCAGGCCTGAATTGGGTTAGTGAGATATAGGAACAGCTCAAGGGAGCTATTCCTGATAGAGAGTGTTACTTAGTCCCAGATCCAGCGGTGCCCTCTGGGACTTACCTGGGCCAGAAAAAGACATCAGGTGTGTGTGATAGAGAGAGAGAGAGAGCTAGTTTCAACCCTAACCATGCTGTTGGCCCACTGTAACAATGACAGAGCCAACTGCCAAGAGTGCACACCCGGAGGCAGTAGAAAGTACAAGCATGATCTAGCCAAAATAGTTAGATAATGTTTACAATTATTTGTGCTTGTTATTAACTTGTTACTAACCCCTTTTTGACTGTTTGTTCAATGTCCATCCTAATTACTGTTAGATAGGCCTAACTATTTTCTGCTCCTGTCCTGTCTACCTTGATACAGGCTGTATTCCATCCCGTCCTGGCCACAGATGACTTCCAGATGTTCAGGGCTCTCATGGTACAGAAGAATATGGAGCTGCAGCTCCAGGCACTGCGTGTCATTAAAGAGAGAAATGGTAGGCTTATTGGCCTTGTCAGAGTTGTCACACAACTCCCAATTAGGGTTTCAGAATCCTATAACTTTACAAAAATGTCCAGATTTTCCAGAAGTCCTGTTTGGAGGATTCTGGATTTCCTGATTATTCTCTTGATTCTCTGAGTCTTTCAAGTGGGATTTCTGTAGAAAATATGGGAAAGTGACTTGATATTTTTGCAGCCCTAGTCCTAATGCTTGCTTACCATACCTGCTTATATTCTACATTCACACACACACTATGGTACTGATGAGCCTACACTTTCTAAAACGACACCAATTAAACCGTTTCTTCTAATATGTGCGTAGGCGCTCTACCTGAGTGTCTCACAGATGGAGCAGATGTGATGAGTGAGCTGGAGAAGCAGGAGCTGAAGATTCTTCAGGAGGTGCTCAAGTAAGAGACATAGAACTGAGGCCTTTCCACCCAATCTCATACATGCACTGTGACTCTGTAATTTATTGATGTAATTTTGTAGGAAAAGTGTTTTCATCAGGATCTCATCAATGATGTAGGCCTTTGTGTAGTTTCCTTTACTCATTGGAGCATACATAGGGCCCATAGTTTTTCCTGAGCACATCCTTAGACCTTGAAAAAGCTCCAATGATGGTCTATAACCCGGGTCTGGAGGCTTTCCTGGTCAGGACATTTGGTCATGAACAACTCCTGGCTCTAAGCATTATGCTATGTATGCTAATGCACTTGGCTACAAAAGTATCCATTTTGATGTTTGTGTTCTGTACAGTGTGCTGGTGTTTGCTCTGGTTGCAAATCCAATGTCCTCTTTGGGGATCAGTGTATTTGTATTATTATGGATCCCCATTCCTGGGGTCCAGCAAAATTAATGCAGTTAAACAATTTAAAAAACATTACAATAAATTCACAACACATTAAGTGTGTGCCCTCAGGCCACTACTCTCCTATCACATATCTACAACACAAAATCCATGTGTACGTGTTTGTATAGTGCAGTGCGTATGTTATCGTGATTGTGTCTCTTCACAGACCCCGCTGTTCAATAAGGTGTATTTTATTTATTTATATTTATATATATATATATATTATTATTATTATAATATGTATTATTATTATTTTTAAAATCTGATTCTATTGCTTGCATCAGTTACCCTGATGTGGAATACAGTTCCATGTCGCCATGGCTCTATGCAGTACTGTGCGCCTCCCATAGTCTGTTCCAGACATGGGGGCTGTGAAGAGACCTCTGGTGGCATTTTTTTTTCACCTTTATTTAACCAGGTAGGCTAGTTGAGAACAAGTTCTCATTTACAACTGCGACCTGGCCAAGATAAAGCAAAGCAGTTCGACACATACAACAACACAGAGTTACACATGGAATAAACAAACATACAGTCAATAATACAGTAGAAAAAGTATATATACAGTGTGTGCAAATGAGGTAGGATAAGGGAGGTAAGGCAATAAATAGGTCATGGTGGCGAAGTAATTAGAATATATCAATTAAACACTGGAACGGTAGATGTGCAGAAGATGAATGTGCAAGTAGAGATACTGGGGTGCAAAGGAGTAAGATAAATAAATACAATATTGGGATGAGGTAGTTGGATGGGCTACGTACAGGTGCAGTGATCTGTGAGCTGCTCTGACAGCTGGTGCTTAAAGCTAGTGAGGGGGATATGAGTCTCCAGCCTCAGTGATTTTTGCAGTTCGTTCCAGTCATTGGCAGCAGAGAACTGGAAGGAAAGGTGGCCAAAGGAAGAATTGGCTTTGGGGGTGACCAGTGAGATATACCTGCAGGAGCGCGTGCTACGGGTGGGTGCTGCTATGGTGACCAGTGAGCTAAGGCGGGGTTTTACCTAGCAGAGACTTGTAGATGACCTGGAGCCAGTGGGTTTGGCGATGTGTATGAAGCAAGGGCCAGCCAACGAGAGCGTACAGGTCGCAGTGGTGGGTAGTATATGGGGCTTTGGTGACTAAATGGATGGCACTGTGATAGACTGCATCCAATTTGTTGAGTAGAGTGTTGGAGGCTATTTTGTAAATGACATCGCCAAAGTCGAGGAACGGTAGGATGGTCAGTTTTACGAGGGTATGTTTGGCAGCATGAGTGAAGGATGCTTTGTTGCGAAATAGGAAGCCGATTCTAGATTTAATTTTGAGTCTAGAAGGAGTGTTTACAGTCTATCCAGACACCTAGGTATTTGTAGTTGTCCCCATATTCTAAGTCAGAACCGTTCAGAGTAGTGATGCTGGACGGGCGGGCAGGTGTGGGCAGCGATTGGTTGAAGAGCATGCATTTAGTTTTACTTGCATTTAAGAGCAGTTGGAGGCCATGGAAGGAGAGTTGTATGGCATTGAATCTCATCTGGAGGTTAGTTAACACAGTGTCCAACGAAAGGCCAGAGGTATACAGAATGGTGTCGTCTGCATAGAGGTGGATCAAAGAATCACCAGCAGCGAGAGCAACATCATTGATGTTAGTAGTGGTGATGCTGGACGGGCGGGCAGGTGCGGGCAGTGATCGGTTGAAAAGCATGTAAAAGCATGTCTTTTGGGGTATGCATGAGTGTCCGAGCTGTGTGCTACGAGTTCAAACAGACAGCTCGGTGCATTCAACATTCAACCTCTCACAAATACAAGTAGTGATGAAGTCAATCTTCCCTCCACTTTGAGCCAGGAGAGATTGACATGCATATTATTAATGTTAGTTCTCTGTGTACATCCAAGGGCCAGCTGTGCTGCCCTGTTCTGAGCCAATTGCAATTTTCCTAAGTCCCTCTTTGTGGCACCTGACCACATGACTGAACAGTAGTCCAGGTACAACAAAACTAGGGCCTATAGGACCTGCCTTGTTGATAGTGCTGTTTAGGCAGAAGCAGCACTTTATTATTGACAGACTTCTCCCCATCTTAGCTACTGTTCTATTAATATGTTTTAACCATGACAGTTTACAATCCAGGGTTACTCCAAGCAGTTTAGTCACCTCAACTTGCTCAATTTCCCCATTATTTATTATAAGATTTTGTTGAGGTTTAGGGTATAGTGAATGATTTGTACAATGCTTTTAGTTTTAGAAATATTTAGGACTAACTTATTCCTTGCCACCCATTCTGAAACTAACTGCAGCTCTTTGTTAGGTGTTGCAGTCATTTCAGTTGCTATAGTAGCTGACGTGTATAGTGTTGAGTCATCCACATACATAGACACACTGGCTTTACTCAAAAGCAGTGGCATGTCATTAGTAAAAATTGAAAAAAGTAAGGGGCCTAGACAGCTGCCCTGGGGAATTCCTGATTCGACCTGGATTTTGTCGGAGATGCTTCCATTAAAGAACACCCTCTGTGTTCTGTTAGACAGGTAACTCTTTATCCACAATATAACACTCTTTATCCACAATATAACAGGGGGTGTAAAGCCATAACACATACGTTTTTCCAGTAGCAGATTATGATCAATAATGCCAAAAAAGCCTCACTGAAGTATAACACAAACTTAATAAGCATGGGTAACAGGCTATTTGGTCGGCTATTTGAGCCAGTAAAGGTAAAGCTTTACTATTCTTATGTAGGAGAATGACTTTTTTATCCCTCCAGGCCTGGGGGCACACACTTTCTTTCTAGCAGGCTTAAATGAAAGATATGGCAAAAAGGTCTGTCAATATCGTCTGCTATTATCCTCAGTAATTTTACATCCAAGTTGTCAGATCCCGGTGGCTTGTCATTGTTGATAGACAGAAATAATTGTTTCACCTTTTCCATGCATGCTTTACGAAATTCAAAATTACAATCCTTGGCTTTCATAATTTGATCAGATGTGTAGTGTCAGTGTTTGTTGCTGGAATGTCATGCCTAAATTTGCTCATCTTGCCAATAAAAAAAATATTAAAGTAGTTGGCAATATCAGTGGGTTTTGTGATGAATTTCATTTAAGGTGCTCCAAAGCTTTTTACTATCATTCTTTATATAATTTATTTGTTTCATAGTATAGTTTCTTCTTTTTATTCACTTTAGTCACATGATTTCTCAATTTGTAGTACATTTGCTAATCGGTTGTGCTGCCAGACTTATTTGGCATACCTTTTGCCTCATCCCTCTCAAACATACAATTTTTTAATTCCTCATCAATTCAAGGGGATTTAACAGTTTTTAGTCATTTTCTAAATGGGTGCATGTTTATTAATAACTGGGATAAGCAATTTCATAAATGTGTCATCAACATAAGAAACACTACAAAATGTGTTGTATTACCGCTCAACATCTACAGGATCGGCGTCCCCCTGATCATAGGGCAGTTTTGATACAACATTTTGAACAAGAATACGATGTGTTATTCTCCTACATTAATTTCACATTTCCACAAATTAGAAAAGTGTTTCCTTTCAAATGGTATCAAGAATATGCATATCCTTGCTTCAGGTCCTGAGCTACAGGCAATTAGATTTGGGTATGTCATTTCAGGCAACAACAAAAAAAGGCCCAGCCTTTGGAACTTTGGTTTTCCTAGAAATGGCTACTATATTGTTGGATTTGGATACTGCTTTAAAGGAAATTACTGCTGCATTAATAAAGATGTGATGAATACATGTTGATGATTTCATTTCTGTACTCTTTGTAACTGCCCTGGTAGGTTGACCAGGTTGCAGGCACTGGGTACAGTTTGAAGCTGTTTCTTGAGTGGGCAGCTTAATGAAAGTCAATATCGAAATCACCCAGAAAATATACCTCTGTTGATATCACACACATTATCAAGCATTTCACACACATTATCCAGATACTGACTGTTAGCACTTGGTGGTCTATAGCATCTTCCCACAAGAATGGGTTTTAGGTGAGGCAGATGAACCTGTAGCCATATTACTTCAACAGTATTTAACATGAGATCCTCTCTAAGCATTACAGGAATGTGGTTCTTAACATAGACCACAACACTGCAGCCATTGGCAATAATGTAGATGTTATAACCATGTATTGCTACCACTATCATAAAATGTATTATCTAAGTTAGTTTCAGAGATAGAATATGAATGTCATCTGTTACTAGCAAGTTATTGACTTCATGAACCTTGTTTCTTAGGCTACATGTATGTTAAAGTGGGCTATTTTTAGCACTTTATGGACTGCTTGATTGTTATCTTCACTGGAAAGCTTAGCAAGAGTAGACATACTCATGCTATGTATGTTAGTGCAGGGTGAGCTGCACACAGTGGACTTCCTACTAGGGCACACCACCTCAGTGCTAACACTATAACTCTGATCCATAGGCACATGATTACTGCATATAGCTGTGGGATCAGCAGATACATTCAGGGCAGTTAGAGGAACATAAATTAGGTTACTTGCAGTACATTGTCTTCCAATGACCCTGGGATAATGTACATTTGCTGAAGCATTATGACAATGGTAGGGATTAACTGTGCTGGGGTCATTGATAAGTAATTGTGTCAATGCAGCCTTATAATGCGGTGAAAGGATCCAGGAACAAAAATTATTTGGGTGGATACCATCCTCCTTATAAAATGAGCATTGTTTACAAAAGGTATCAAAATTGTCAATAAATGTTACACCCACAGAGCTGCAATAGTCTCAGAGCCAGTTATGGAGGGCTAAAAGTCTGCTGAAATGTTCAATGCCACGATTTAGGGAGGGCAGAGGGCCAGATATTATGGGGTGTTTGTTGGTGTCAAGCAGTTACACAATCAGTTTCTTTAAATTCCATCTTCAGCTGTTCTGAGCTGCCCTTCATAATGTCATTGAATCCCACATGAACCATGAAACTCAATTTCCTGATGTTTAAAATGTTTGGGAGCAGCTTATTGATGTCCTGTACTCATGCTCCTGGATAGCACAAAGTTTTTGCTCCATGGACTGAGAAATTTCTCACCATTGAACTGCCCTATACAACAGCCCGAGAAGGGAATTGAGAAATCCGCCCATTCCCACCCCTCACACAATTCGTTGAACCTTTTCACGGATCCACGAGAAGCAGAATAGCGTACGTCCACTGCTCCCGGCGACAGGTCCAGACCTCCCACAGCAAGCAGTGCCCCGTCAGATCCAGAGAGAGGGAAAGGACCCAAACTCGCCGACGAAGCCGTTGCTGGAATCAGCGTAGTTAGAGTATGTTGGAAATTACAAGATTAAGTTATAATGCTGTTATTGCATCAAATGGTTGTTAGAACGCTCATCTTTGTGGCCCATCTGGATGGGCCTCTAGAAGATTTACAATGAGTTAATGTTTCTGTTCTATTCGGTACCAGGGAGAGATGACTCCAGGGACAGACCCTGGTCACTACACAATGATCCTGGTCTCTGCCTGCTGTGAATTCTTAAGTATATTTCATACAAATCTTAACCTTGTGAACCATTCCATACCTCTGTTGTTTGTCATGTAGACTGAAGGGGGATGGACTTTGCTACAAAGTGCTGTGGCTCAAACCAGCTCGTTGAGTTCTCAGTGATCACCTCCAGGGGTGATTACTGACCAGCTCCATAACTGCAATAATTAAATAAAAGTTTTTGATTTTTTTGAAGAAATCTAAGTCTACTTTAGATTACAATAATTCCAACACGAGTCATGTCAATCGGCTCTGACCCTCTCGCAGTCATCTGCACCGACCCTCTCGCAGTCAATCCTATCCACTTAGCAGCATGCCGCTGCCTTCGGTTTCCGCCACTTGTGACATGGGACCAGCGCTGATTGGAACAGTCTTCTTGCTGTTCTCGTCTACTTCATTACAAGATGGAGGAGGAGAAGCAGATGGAGACGACTTCTTTGGCAGGCTAGTTCCAGGTAGCACAGGCCATTCGAATAGGGACAGATGACAAGGCGGGGAAACATTCATCAGGTCCGTGCCGCGTTTTCCCCATAAATTTGTGCAGAATTGAGATTTGCTTGCTAAGCATAACCACCTCATTCCTGTAATCGTCCACTAGCAAACAATTGCCACATTGGAACTCCGGATTGTCAATATTGTCCCAGACAAGAGCGTAATAAACACAGCTTCTACAGAGTTGGAAATGTTCATTAGCTATTCCAGGCGAAGCGGGCTCCATTGCAACTTAGCTAGGTAGTTGGTAGCAGGTGTTGACACAAACACTTATAAAACTTCGGAAGCAACAGGTTGAGGCGGAGAAGGTATCAGCTTGTGAGCAGAAATGACATCTGATGTATAGCCAGGAACAACACAAATACTGGTCTCACTATAAACCCATGTGTCTGTGTCGTCATGTTTCATATTAGATAGCTGTGTAGTAAATCAGTGAGTGCCAAATCATCCAAGATTATATCTTCCTTGTTCTATAAGCCGCTCTATCTCTAATGCGATTTCTGCATTTGAAGCTAAGCGAAGTGCAGCACTAAAGGTTGTGTGTCCATAGGGAACTAAGCTCCTTAGTGTTACACTGAAATTGAGGGGTTTACACTCCATGCCAATGGAGAGAATTGTGTTTTTGTCATTTTGTTTTAGGGTTGGCCCCACCCACCATTCTTTGGCCCTGATTGTCTTCTTGAAGTCTCAGAGGGACATGTTATAGATCTATGTGATGCTTTCATGCTTTGACTGTAAGTGGTCTAATCGGGGCATTAGATTGCTAGTTTACCCAGAGCTTTGAGATGTGCTTCACAAGAGCGAGGCCTATTTTATAGCACAGATTGTGTAGAGACCACTTGGCCTATGTTGCTCTCATATTAAGTTATGTTCTCGGCTATGCTCATCGAAAATGTTGCAACATTTTTGTGCTCTTCAAATCCTGTGTGATGGAAAGTTTCATCCTTGTTGAATTAAGCTGCTAATCAACTCAATTAAGAGATCATGATGGTGAGTGGTAGCAAGGTGATCGCGAAGGACAGGAGCTTGGACTCATGCCAGCTTTGGGCCTTAGTGTCTTTATAACACTCATACTTCAGTACTTTGTGGGTTAATGTACTGTATGTTGTTTAAGACTGGCAGTAGGCCAACCTTTATTCAACTACAAGTAACACATTCACATTCTTTGTCGTAAAGTAACCTCTCTTATCATCGGTGTTATGTGACTATCTAGGCCCAGAATAGGGGATTCATCTACTGATATCTCCCTCTATATGTTTGCACAGGATGTCAAAGGATGAATATGACCAAGAGATGGCTCTGAGACTGCAGTCAGAGGAGGAGATTGGCTCCACGTCCAGAAGCTGCTCTGATAGGCCACTTCTAGAAGCAGCCAGCATCCAGACGACCGCCTCCACTCAACAGACAAACACCACCAACAAGGTGAGTTATGAATCTAATACTGACTCAATGGAGTGATGTAATACAAAAAGAATAAACACCAATGACTCTTTGTCTGCCTTTCTTCAGAGTGTGATAAATGTGTCTCATTTCATGTATTGGGAGCTATAGTATTTTTCTGAGCCATGTAATTAAGCATCAAAGCAAAGGGGCAGTGATGAGTGCTGCAGCCAGCTGCTTACAGCCCCTGCATAGCCCCTGCATGTTATTAGATGGTCTTCGATCAGTCACATCAATCTACTAATGCAGAGCAGTACATGATCTGGCAGATATCCAGCCCTATTCAAGGACAGGTTTTTTTTCAATCAAAGTCATCTCAGAAAGAGGCTTGTGTCCCTATAAACGAAAGCATTGACTTGTAACAGTGTTTTTGCTGCATTATCGTTACAATGTGGTGTTTTAGCCTGTATATTAACCTATTGTGGGGTATGTGACAACTCTTGTATGTTGCACATGCGAAGGTGGGGAACAGTGGTGGCCAACAGCCCTCTGTCGCACTGGTGAATGGCAATGCAACCCCCCCCTAGTTATGCAATAACAGATTGTTCACACTGAACTGTTAGCTGTACAATCTGAACTTTATGAAGCTCAGTATGGCATTAGAACTGGAACAGCTAGATGCAATGACATGGCTGCCCTGTGCCCTCCCTGTAGGTGAACAGTACATCTCAGAGGAAAGAGCCTGCTGTAGCTGGAAGTGGTGGACAGATAAGTCCAGCCAAGACCAGCACATTTGCCCTTTCTAAGTTGCCATCAGGTAATAGTACAGACTCTGTATACACTACTCTGTTCCCCTTGAAGTCTTTCCTGTAGCACATGAATGCTAAAAGGTTGAATATACTTCAGAACCATCTATTACTCATATACCCTATGTGTTGATGCAGAGCGGCACAGTGCAGAGCCAAGGATCCTGCCTGCAGTGAGGGTTCCAGTGAAGGGCACTGAGCCTCCGACTGTCTCTTGGGAGAAGGGGAGCAGCAGCCCGGCTGCAGAGGGATGGATAGAAGAGGCACGTAAGGAGGCTGGCATCTCCAAGCCATTCACAGTGAGTCTCTCCTACTGCATATACCATACATGCCATGTGTGTCATGCACTGACTATAAATCACTCTGAATGAAAGCCTCCGCTGGATATCTTGATTGTGGGGGAAAAGCAACACTCAGGCAACAGTACATAGAAAGGAAACCTTGAAATGCTACATTACCAGTTTTGTTGGAGACTGAGAACTGATGGATTGTGTTTCTCTGTGTGTTCAGGAGTTGTCAGCAGAGCAGCAAGAGCAACTCCAGCAAAGGGCACTGTACCTGAGGCAGCAGAGGGACAAGCTTCAGGCCATGAAAAAAGAGCAGAGACCCAAACCAGCCACACCAGAAACCCCAGCACCCACTCCCAGCACACCGGTAACATCACACCTTCTTCTATAATGTCTCTTCCTATAAACATATGGGTAGTACTCCTCCATAAGACACACGTAACAGCTTTAATTTGTGGTAGATAATAATGCACACCTCAGCTGATGACTGCATAGCACCTGGGGTCAACTCTGGTCTTCCTGTCTCATTGTTTTTTGTGTTTCAATCCTTTCTCTTGATTTCCCCTGATATTTAGTCTCAGGTTTGTGTTTTGACATTCTTCCCTTTTTGAAGTTTGGATTTTCTCCTGCTCTTTATTCCCCTATCATTTTCTTTTGCTGCATTGCCAATCAAAGGACGATGGTCCCAAAATGAACGGGGGTGGTGCTAGTATAAATGAAGAGAGGGTCAATGCACCCCAGCCTGTGAGCTCTCCTTTGGGGGGACAGGAGAAGCAACCCAAGGTGATCTGTTTGAGTGATGACATTTTGATTTCACTTTGTAGTGCTGCTGCCGTATGTGATTCTATTCTTACTGTGGCTACAGCCCTGTGCCTGTCAATATGGCTGATATGTGCGACTTGACTAGATTTAGTGGTGCTACCGTTCAGAATTTGACTCACTTTGTTCTCTTCATAGGAGATCTCTGTCGAAGAAAAAAAGAAGTTGCAGAAAAGAAAACATCTGGCAGAAAAACTGAAAGAGGAAGTCATCAAAAAGTAAAACTGCAATATATCCCCCCCCAGAGTGTAACTGTAGACCAACTGGACCATCAATTCATTGGGAAGCTGAGATGGACTGTGCTTGTGAAGGGGCAACAGGAAATGTGCATTTGTAATGGAATGTACTATTTCAATGGTTATTGATAGTCTTAAAAGGGAATGACACATTGGTTTCCTTACCCTATAAGCAGTCTATGGGCAAGGTGACAACAATCCATGCTTTGGTTTAGTTTCCCTGGCACTGATTTGGAAATTATGCACAAACTATTCTAATATTGGTCCTATGACTTGAATATGATTTGTTCCACAAATGGTTAAATGTTAGCATGTGTTAACAGTGCCAGGGAAACGAAACCAATGTATGAATTGCTGTCATACCTGGTCTATAGACTGCTTACAGGGTAAGTAATTTTGTAATTTGGGTGAACTATCCCTTTGTATAATATGTGGTTTAATAAATACATTTTTTTTTTTAAATAATAAATTCTGCCAGAGAGCTTGTGTAATAAACCTACTGATCTGTGACAGGTGGTTAGCATGAAAAGATGGAATTAACTATCCATGCTTGTAGATAAGATGCTCTGAGGTATACATCCAGTTAAGTGTGAATAGGCATTAGGAAATGATCAGCACACAAATATACAAACTTTACTGTATATGAAAAATGTAAGGGTTGTAGTTATTAACACAATTCAGAAAAATAAGCAGGTTGTTCACACTTGTATTGCAGGGTCAAATCAATGTATATAAACCCTGAATTGCTGATGTTATGTATTGGCCATTGAGAACTTTGAAGCCTCTGGTCGGCCGTAATTTTGTCCTCTCTTTTTTAGTTGGGACAGTATCTCAATTATACATTAAGGAAAATATGTATGTTTAGCTCACTATCATTTAAAAGTATTAAGGTGTCTAAGAATAAATATGCCAAAAATGAAATGTAGACAAATGCATTTCTAAATATTTTTTACTTTTGAGGAACTGTAGCTTCACAGCACCCCTTTAACAGTCATCTAGTGTAAATATAAATCATTGGTGAAATTCAACTCCTCCAGATTAAAATAAAGCTAGATTCACACAATGCCAGGGTCACAATCTGAAAACGTATCAAATGTTTAGAATGGCGAAAGTGGTAGTAAATGCACTTGTCCAAAATGTTCATGGAGACACGATCTAGACATTTGAAATGGTTACATTTGGGCACTCAGCTGTTGTACTATCCATGCTTGTAGATTAAATGCTTTCCACCTTTCCCTGACATCTCACACTTCATCTGTCATTAGGAATGTCTCTATAAAATGTCAGTAGCTGGCCTAAACCACCGCTGCTGCAATTTAGGATTTAAATATGCTCTGACCCACGGACTGGGCTAGCAACAAAATCAACTCAATCCATGAGTACTGAACTGGAACACTAGTATGAGAAGGGCTTGTGTCCTTTAAAAAAAGGATACACATATCTGCTGGAAGAATGACTTCTCCTAACAAAGACACCTCTGGGAGCCACAGTAAGTCAAAGCCACTGAATACACACAGACTTTAGACATTCTCAGTGGGCTGCAAAAATGACTTTACTGCCGTTTAATACATGTTATTTTAAAACCAGCATTGCAACTCTTGCTTTATACAATGAATCATATAATTGAATTAAAAGGGTGAACAGTGATCCCACCATTTGTGCAAAAGCAATACACTGGCAGGTATAGCTCAACCCTTTTAAAATCACTTAAGGGGCAAATTATTAAAAAGAAAAATAACTGTACAGTACTTTTAATAAACTCATGAATACAGGACTCCTGGCTGATGTAGGTGTGTGTGAGCCTCGGCAATGCAGCCCCAGCTTCGACGGTTGAGTCCTGCTCCTCGGAACTAAGCAACTTTGTTTTCTGTTGGTTAGTTTTTTCTGTTAACCCTCATTTTGCCTAGTTCTCTCCACCCAACCCAAATTAACAGTTCTATGGGGTCAGCCAATCAAGCTTCCATTACTAAGCGGCTAGTCCTGCTAGCATGACTGGCTCTCCCATTAGCCCCTGCCCCCCCTTTTGTAGAGCGGCTGAGGTTTGCGTGAAGTGCTGCGTCCCTGCCGGAGCATCAGGGAAACCTTGGCACTGATCAACCTCTCTGGTCCACAGGCCAGGTAGGGGGGCGTAGGAGCAGGCTGGGAGGGTAGGACGGCGGGAGTGGTCTCTGTCCAGTGGACTGTGACAGTGGCACAGCGGACCAAGACCAGTGGACTTCACTGGCTTATGAGCCTAGACGGGGCCGTTTCCGTGGGGACTGCTCTTCATCTTCGTCCTCCTCGTCTTCATCGTCAGGGTAGTCTACAAGGCCGACCATCGCAGTCTGTCAACAAGAACACAGGTCACAGAACTCAAGTAACTAAACCCTGAGGTTTGGATAATTTGGACTACTGGGGTGGCAGGCAGATGGGGCATTTTACTACAGATTGACAGGTAAAAAGAGGATATGGCTCACCTTCGCAACTAGAATGGCAGTTGACAGGGAAAGCTCACCTTGACTACCGGGGTGGCAGGTGGCGTTGCCGACTTGGCGGGGGAGCCGTTGGGACTGGCGGCGGAGGTGGGAGAGGTGGCTGGCTTGCAATTGGCACCGTTGGTTCCGTTGGCAGCCCCTGCAGAATGAGAGAAGGTAAACTTAAAGCTGCCAGTTGGGGTCCGCTTTGGGAAGTTCTCTTTGTTGTCACTCTCTTTAACTGCAAAGAGATGGAAATACATAGGGTGAACATACCATTCCACAAGTTGTGGGGTTAAACACACACACACACACACACACACACACACACACACACATACTGAGCAGAGTGGAGGCACTTACCTTTTTTTGCTTCCATATACTTTCCAAAGCTCTCTGGGAACTCTTCCTCAGGCCTGCTTTTCTCAATAGCCTCTCCATCTTCATTGAACCACATTTCCTCATCCTCGTCCTCGTCCAGCGTTCGGGCATCCCTACGATATCTGCTTGAATAACGTCAAGATTACTTTTAACAAGTTTTATGTAAATAACCAATTAAATGTTTTAAGTCACTCGACAATGCAACACTGCTGAAGTTACTCTGCTCAACACAAACTACTCTTAAATGATATGCTATCCCCTTTGGCTGAAACAAACCACAAATCAACTTCACTCTATTCTAGTTGTGCATGTCTTCGGGAGATGATGCTTTACTGACCTGTTGAGTCTCAGAGTCTGTCGGTCCTTCTCCTGCTCATATCTGCCCTTCAAGCCCTTAAAAGTCTGGACGTATTCAATGGATTCAAGTGCTTTGTAGTAGTTGTCTATAATGTGTGCTATGAGGGACTTGATATCCTCCTGTAGAGATAGATAGATATTAGGGTGTATACGTGTGGTAAAATGGTAAACAGACATGTTAAAATGTGAATATGGGCATACCACTTTGATGAACTCAAAGAGTTCAATGATGGCTGAGTTTAGGAGGTTGTATCTAGTTCCATTATCCAGCAGAGTGTTGATGACTGGCTCAAACAGGTTCCCTTTGACAATGTAGCGGTTGTAGTACTCATCCTTCTGCCCAATTATCCTCCTCATGAAACGCAGAGCACCTGTTAAAAGACATAACAAATCAGTACAATCAACACCTTGAAAAAAGGAGTTGAGGAAACTCCATATTGCATCTACTTACACCACAAGCAGTACATTTAAGTTATATGAATGATTATGCTCCACCCAAACGTTTGGGTTTTATCATGATGTGCTTCATTCAAATCATTCAATAATGAATGAACAAATTCAGTCTACTGACATACAGAATGTGTATGTCAATTCTTGGTGCTTCCACTATTCTTGCACCCATATCCCCTCCGTAGTGTTTCCCAGTGACTCACACAGCGCAAGGAAGGTGTGTTTAGAGTTCATTAGCACCAAAACTCGTCGCAGCAGGTCCTTGTTCATAATGTAGGTCTTTATGTGGTACGTGTGGTGCTCTACACAGAACGTCAGCAGCTCCAGTATCAAAGCCAGGAGTTGGGCTGTCTGGAAATTATCTGAAAGACACAAACATGCATTTACAATAGGGAAAGAGACCCTTATATAAATTAGAATTATGATTGGGAGTATCAATGTATGATTACATACCAGGACACACTGGGTTGATCTTGGTGGACCCCTCTTGCAGATCTGTAAGACACAGTAAAAGCAATTAATATCAGTCTTACAAATGCATAAGTCTTTAACACAACACAGATCCCAACAAAGACGTCATGGCCTGTCAAAATCGAATAGAATTGTATGTCACATGCGCCGAATACAACAAGTGCAGGCTTTACTGTGAAATGCTTACTTACAAACCCTTTCCCAACAATGCACTTAAAAATGAAACTAACAAAGACAAAGTAAATAGTAACACAATAAAATAACGAGGCTATATACAAGGAGTACTGGTACCAAGTCAGTGTACTGGGAAATTAAGTAGTTGGGGAGAATGATTGAAGTAATATGTACATGTAGGTTTGTTTAGGTGATTGTTTGAAGTACTATGTACTTGTAGGTAGGAGGGTGAAAAGTAGAAAGACCGGGTAGCCGTTTAACTGTTCAGCAGTCTTATGGCTTTGGGGTATAAGCCAATCAGGAGCCTTTTGGTCTCAGACCTGGCACTCCGGTACCACTTGCTGCAGTGACAGTGAGAACACGGGTAGCTGGAGTTTAGGGCCTTCCTCTGACACCGCCTGATATAGAGGTCCTGGATGGCAGGGAGCTGGGCCCCAGTGTTGTATGACAAGCATTTGCCATTCCAAGCAGTACCAGATGCTTTCAATGGTGCAGCTGAAATGTTGAGGATCTGAGGGCCCATGCCAAATCTTTTCAGCCTCCTGAGGGGAAAGAGGTGTGGTTGTGCCCTCTTCATGACTGTGTTGGTGTGTTTGGACTAGAGGTCGACCGATTAATCTGAATGGCCGATTGATTAGGGCCGATTTCAAGTTTTCTTAACAATCGGAAACCGGTATTTTTGGGCACCGATTTGCCAATTTTTTAAACATTTTTTTAACACCTTTATTTGTTTAATCTTTATTTAACTAGGCGAGTCAGTTAAGAACACCTTCTTATTTTCAATGACGGATTAGGAACGGTGGGTTAACTGCCTCGTTCAGGGGCAGAAAGACAGATTTTCACCTTGTCAGCTCGGGGGATCCGGTCTTGCAACCTTACAGTTAACTAGTCCAACGCAATAACAATCTGCCTCTCTCTTTGCACTCCACAAGGGGACTGCCTGTTACGCAAATGCAGTAAGCCAAGGTAAGTTGATAGCTAGCATTAAACTCATCTTATAAAAAACAATCAATCATAATCACTAGTTAACTACACATGGTTGATGATATTACTAGATATAATCTAGCGTGTCTTGTGTTGCATATAATCTGACTGAGCATACAAGCATCTAAGTATCTGACTGAGCGGTGGTAGGCAGAAGCAGGCGCGTAAACATTAATTCAAACAGCACTTTCGTGCGTTTTGCCAGCAGCTCTTCGTTGTGCGTCAAGCATTGCGCTGTTTATGACTTCAAACCTATTAACTCCCGAAATGAGGCTGGTGTGACTGAAGTGAAATGGCTGGCTAGTTAGCACGCGCTAATAACGTTTCAAACTTCACTCGCTCTGAGCCTTGGGGAGGTTGTTTCCCTTGCTCTGCATGGGTAACACTGCTTCGATGTAGTGGCTGTTGTCGTTGTGTTGCTGGTTCGAGCCCAGGGAGGAACGAGGAGAGGGACGGAAGCTATACTGTTACACTGGCAATACTAAAGTGCCTATAAGAACATCCAATAGTCAAAGGTTAATGAAATACAAATGGTATAGAGGGAAATAGTCCTATAATAACTACAACCTAAAACTTCTTACCCGGGAATATTGAAGACTCATGTTAAAAGGAACCACCAGCTTTCATATGTTCTCATGTTCTGAGCAAGGAACTGAAACGTTAGATTTCTTACATAGCACATATTGCACTTTTACGTTCTTCTCCAACACTTTGTTTTTGCATTATTTAAACCAAATTGAACATGTTTCATTATCTACTTCAGGCTAAATTGATTTTATTGATGTATTATATTAAGTTAAAATAAGTGTTAATTCAGTATTGTTGTACTTGTCGTTATTACAAACACATTTATTTAAAAAAATAATAATAATGTAAAAAAATAAAAATCGTCCGATTAATTGGTATCGGCTTTTTTGGTCCTCCAATAATTGGTATCGGTATTGAAAAATCATAATCGGTCAACCTCTAGTTTGGACCATGATAGGTCCTTAACCTCTTGGTGTTAGCGGGCAGTATTTTCCGGGCAATTTCTCAGCCAAACGTGAAGAACAAACAGAGTTATTTCGCCTACAATAATAATCTTTTGGGAAAAAAATGAACTTTGGCTATCTACCTGGGAGTCTCGTGAGTGAAAACATCCGAAGTTCATCAAAGGTAAACGATTTAATTTGATTGCTTTTCTGATTTCTGTGACAAGGTTGCCTGCTGCTAGCAAGGCATAATGCTATGCTAGGCTATGATAAACCTACACAAATGCTTATCTAGCGTTGGCTGTAAAGCATATTTTGAAAATCTGAGATGACAGGGTGATTAACAAAAGGCTAAGCTGTGTTCCAATATATTTCACTTGTGATTTTCATGAATAGGAATATTTTCTAGGAAGATTTATGTCCGTTGTGTTATGCTAATTAGTGTCAGATGATGACAACGGTCCCGTTCACGGGATGGGGTGTCACTACAGGTTAATGATGTGGACACCGAGGAACTTTAAGCTCTCGACCGTCTCCACTTTTCCTGTAGTCCACGATCAGCTCCTTTGTCTTGCTGACGTTGAGGGAGAGGCTGTTGTCTTGGCACCGCTGACATCTCATCGTCATCAGTGATCAGGCCTGCCTAGGGCTGTGGCGGTCATGAAATTGTGTCAGCCGGTGATTGTCAAGCAAATAACTGCAGGTCTCATGGTAATTTAACGTTAAATTGACAAACACATTTAGCATCTCCTGGCTTTCACGCATAGCCTACAAACCACTGATGATGACATTTGGAACGTTTACATTTTAAAATGTCTAATAAATCCATGATTTTAGACAGGTCAAAAGAAACATGAAGAAAATGTAGTCTTTCAGAAGAGCAGAATAGCATACGGAGTTGTCCTTATGCCATATGGCTGTGTGCTACACTAGCTCATTTAGCAATTAGAATTCTGTGGCATTATTGTATTGTATGACGAATACAATAGAACGTTGCTCAATAAAAAACATTCTGTGTTGAGTGGTTAACAAAGAAACAGGTCCTTCTCTATGCTTAATTTAGACTTATAACTTTAGTTGTGATGCAAACTTTGGGCTATATATGTTCTGATTTTTAATCAATTCTATGGCTGCATGATGCAACTAGTGATTTTAAAAAAGTTACATGAAAGGCATGAGCTCTGTTCCCCACACTTCATCAGTCTCATTCCCAATTTGACAAGCAATAATGATAATGCTTCAAATTTCCCGGCTGCACCCACTTTGTGTGGCGGTAATGCCCCCTAAAACAATCCATGCATTTTGTGGACAGTGGATGTTGTGCCCTTGGGCTAAATATAATCATTAATTAGAATTCCCTTCTCCTGGCTGCATGCTCCGAAGCACCTCTCACTCACATGGCTCCCTCAAAAAGCTCATTTCTTATTAGCCAATGCCCGTCATGCGATTTGGGTCCTTTTCACAGGCCACAAGTGAAGAAAGACACATTGGGGACGCAACCATATGCATCCTTATCCAATTTGGAGTCGCATATTGAAGATATTGGAAGAATTGTCAACATTTACTTTTCCGTCAGCCAACAAGATGAGTAGGCCTAACGAACAGCAAAATCACTAGACTATGTCAATCTACTATCCCCCATAATACAAAAGTTGACCTATTCAATACCAGAAATAAATATAACAAACAATCTGGGACAGTTAAATTAATACAAACAAAACCATCAAAAAAACCTTTAAGCAAAGGAAAGCCCTATTTGGTAAAAGACCAAGTCCATATTATGGCAAGATCAGCTCAAATAAGCAAAGAGAATTAACAGTCCATCATAACTTTAAGACATGAAGGTCAGTCAATACGGAACATTTCGATAACTTTGAAAGTTTTGAGTGCAGTCGCAAAAACCATCACGCGTCATGATGAAACTGGCTCTCATGAGGACCGCCACAGGAAAGGAAGACCCAGAGTTACATCTGCAGCAGAGGATATGCTCATTAGAGTTAGCAGCCTCTGAAATTTCATCCCAAATAAATGCTTCAGAGTTCAAGTAACAGACACATCTCAACATCAACTATTCAGGAGACTGCGTGAATCAGGCCTTCATGGTCAAATTGCTGCAAAGAACCCACCACTAAAGGACACCAATAAGAAGACTTGCTTCGGCCAAGAAACACAAGCAATGGACATTAGACAGGTGGAAATCTGTCCATTGGTCTGATGAGTTTAAATTTGAGATTTTTGGTTTCAACCGCCGTGTCTTATGAGACGCAGAGGAGGTGAACGGATGATCTCCGCATGTGTAGTTCCCACCGTGAAGCATGGAGGTGGTGGTGTGATGGTGCTTTGCTGGTGACATTGTCGGGATTTATTTAGAATTCAAGGCAAACTTAACCAGCATGGCTAGCACAGCATTCTGCAGCGATACGCCACCCCATCAGCCTTGCGCTTAGTGGGACTATCATGTGTTTTTCAACAGGACAATGACCCAACACAGCTCCAGGCCGTGTAGGGGCTATTTGACCAAGAAGGAGAGTGATGGAGTAATGCATCAGATGACCTGGCCTCCACAATCTCCTGACCTCAACCCAATTGAGATGGTTTGGGATGAGTTGGCCCGCAAAGTGAAGGAAAAGCAGTCAACAAGCGCTTAGCATATGTGGGAACTCCTTCAAGACTGTTGGAAAAGCATTCCAGGTGAGGTTGGTTGAGAGAATGCCAAGAGTGTGCAAAGCTGGCAAAGGGTGGCTACGTTGCATAATCTAAAATATATGTAGATTTGTTTAACACCTTTATGGTTACTACATGATTCTGTGTTATTTCATAGTTTTGATGTCTTCATTATTATTCTACAATGTAGAAAATAGTACAAAATAAAGAAAAACCCTGGAATGAGTAGGCGTCCAAACTTTTGACTGGTACGTATAGTACGTACGTACGGTCACTGTGGGGACTACGTCGTCGATGCACTTATTAATGAATCCAGTGACTAATGTGGTAAACTCACTGCCATCAAATGAATCCCGGAACATATTCCAATCTGTGCTAGCAAAACAGTCCTGTAGCTTAGCATCTGCTTCATCGGACCACTTCCGTATTGAGCTCATCCCTGGTACTTCCTGTTTGAGTTTTTGCTTGTAAGCAGGAATTTCGAGGATGGAGTTATGGTCCAATTTGCCAAATGGAGGGCGAGGGAGAGGTTTTTTTGTGTAGAGTAGAGGTGATGTAGAGTTTTTATTTTTTTGCCTCTCGTTGCATAGGAGACATGCTAGTAGGAATGAGGTAAAAAAATAATTTCAGTTTTTCTGCATTAAATTCCCTGGTTACTAGGAGCGTTGCATCTGGGCGAGAATTTTTTGGTTGTCTTTTTTGCATAGGGCGCTACACATCTTGTTGAGTGCGGTGTTCTTTCCAGCATCAGTTTGTAGTAGTAAACAGACAGCTATGAAAAATAAAGGAAAACTCTTGGTAAATAGTGGGGTCTACAGTTTATCATGAGCTATACTAACTCAGGCGAGTAGAACCTCAAGACTTCCTTAATATTAGAGATCGGGGACCAACTTGTTGACAAAGCGACGTACACCCCCTCTCCTCAGCTTACCGGATGCAGACGTTTTGTCCTGCCAATGAAAAGAAAAACCAGCTCGATTTATATTTTCCATGTCCTTGTTTAGTCATGACTCTGTGAAACATAGCATATCACAGTTCTTCAGATCACACTGATAGAATAGTCTTGAATGGAGCACATCCAGTTTATTTTCCAATGATTGCACATTTGTCAATAGAACGTAGGGTAATGGCGACTTGTCCACTCGCTGTCGCAGTCAGGTTAGATATCCCGAACACCGACCTCTATAGTCGCCGCTTCCACCAGTTACGGGGATATGGGCCTGGTCTGGGATGAGCGTTATGTCCTTCACCTCCGATTGGTTGAAATAGAAGTCCTCATCCAAATCAAGGTTAGTAATCGTTGTTTTGAAGTCCAGAAGCTCTTTTCGGTCATATGAAATGGCCAAACATTAGGTATAAAAACGAGTTAGGATCAGCGCAAACAAAGCCCAAAAGCACAACTGGTCAGGGGCCCATCCCCTCTGGCGCCATTATACTGTCCAACATAAAGCCATGCATATCCACATACAGCTGGAACTATACACACCTATTCAAGCACGACATGAGACCATACACACAATTCATACATACATTTAGATCAAAGGGTCTCCCCTGCTCACCTTTACAGTTCTTCTCATCTACAGTGCTGGCCAATAGAGGGACTGTGAGGACCTGCATGCAGTACTTGTAGAAGAAGCTGAGGAACTCAGTCTTCTCTGTTTTCTAATGGGATTCAAAGTTTAGAGTTCTTTAAAATGTATGAAAGTTTGGTATAATTCTGCAATCTTGTACAATAACCATTACACCCAGTGTTATGACAGAACTCTGTGTGAGTGACTGAGTGAGTGAGAGATTGGATAGGGTCTTACATTGGTGGGGGCCAGCATGTTCTCTGGGTCGATCAATGTGCGTAGAAGCCCCATAAGCTGCACAGCACCCCCCAACTCAGGGTCCGAGTCACAGATCATCTGCTTTATCACCACGTTGATCAGCAGCACATCCTAATGCACAGAGAGGAACTTTGAGCGGCAACACCTACAGGAAACCTTGAACATCCTCAACATCTAATCACTGAAAAAGATCCGAAAAATATATAATAGGTGTTATGTTTACCCAAGCATAAGGAACAGTTCATACGCATTTTATAGTGGCCTGAAAAAGTACACAAAATAACAACAAAATAGGAACAAAATCCACGGGGATTAATACTTTCTCAAGCCACTGTACAAGTAACATTTTACTGGGTAAATAATCATGCCGTTACTTACATAATCACAGCTCCATATGGCACCGAGATGTGGCAGAGAAATTTGCCCACTAGTGTCACATTTCATGTAGACCTAGTTATATGACAAGGTTGATGCTATACTTACATCATCAGTCTGCTGTGGCTCCTGCATAACAAACTCCCGGACCATGGAGGGACTGAACTCCACCAGATAGGAGAAGATATCTGTGGCTGCAGCCCTCACCTGCAAATCGTCCATACCCTGTGGAGACGGTGAGACACACACTGATAGTGTGCTCTAACTAATAACTCATTCAGCGCCATCAAGGTGTTTCTTTAGGGCACATGTGTCAAACTCATTCCACTGAGGGCAGAGTGTCTGCGGGTTTTCACTCGTCCCTTGGACTTGATTCATGAATAAGGTCACTGATTATTAAGCAGTGGTGTAAAGTACTTTAAAGTATTTTTTACTTAAGTCGTTTTTGGGGTATCAGTACTTTATATTTGACTACTTTTACTTCACTACATTCCAAAAGAATATTATTTACTTTTTACTCCATACATTTTAGCTGACACCCAAAAGTACTAGTTACAATTTGAATGCTTAGCAGTATAAGGAAAAAAGGTCCAATTCACACACTTATCAAGAGAACATCCCTGGTCATCCCTTACTGCCTCTGATCTGGTTGACTCACAAAACACAAATAACTCCCCCCCCCCCCCTTAAATGATTTAGATGCACTATTGTAAAGTGGCTGTTCCACTGGATGTCATAAGGTGAATTCACCAATTTGTAAGTCGCTCTGGATAAGAGCGTCTGCCAAATGACTTAAATGTAAATGTAATGTAAATTACATCTGAGTGTTTGAGTGTGCCCCTGGCTGTCAAAAAAAAGTAAAGGAAATTGTGCCGTCTGGTTTGCTAAATATAAGGAATTGGATGGATAGCATTTACTTGTACATTTCCTTAAGTATGACAAGTGAGTACTTTTCCCACTACCGTACTGAAGTACATTTAAAATCTGATACTACTTGATTAAAAGTCTAAAATATTTTACTGTGTTACCTTAATGTAAAATGACTCAAGTAAAAGTATCTTTACTTTTACTCAAGTATGATAATTGAGTACCTTTCCGACCTCTGTTATTAAGGAACTCCCCTCACTTGGTTGTCTAGGTCTTAATTGAAAGGAAAAAACAAAACCAGCAGACACTAGGCACTCCATGGAATGAGTTTAACACTCCTGCTTTAGGGGCTCAGGTGTCTGGTGCAATCTGGACTGACTTAATACCTTTAAGTTCAGGGTTCAGAAACATACTGTTACATTTATTTTGACGTGATTCCAAGATGCAGCCCTTGAAGTTGAGATGGTATTTCACATTCAAGGGATCAAGAGAACTTTGTCACATCAAAATGTCTAGGACAAATATGCAAAACCTGTTTGACATTTAATAGACATTTAATACAGTAGTAAAACCATTCATACCATGACTATTTCAAGAGCAGGAAGAATGCCTAGATTCGCCAGAGTCTTGAAGAAAGCATCTCTATTTTGCGGTTGCAAGGTTTGTGAAAAAGCACAAAATTCTTTGAAAAAGTTCACCTGTGAAGAGGAAGGAAAACAGAGGACAGTGTGTCACTGAAACCTTTATTGCATTAAAGCTAAGTATTTGCATGCTTTTAATTAAACAAGTTGATCATTCAACTTACTAGTTCCCGCCTTTTACCGTCTTCTGTCGCTTCATCCGTTAGCTGTGCAAAGACTTCAGTTAGGAACTTCTCATCCTCCTGTAGTGCAAGGCAGGGATAAAAAGTTGACAAAAACATACTGCATCACAGTTTGTGGTCATGTTGAAAAAGCACCGGGACTTTACGTACTTCTTTATGAAGTCGACAAACCTTAGCCAAAAGCAGTAAAAGTAAGCATGTTTTATATCGGTGGTTCGATGTGAAAGGAGACGAAAGGAGACAAATTGCCAGTTTAAGAAATGTTGTGGAACAAACAGCAGACTGAAGACGGCTGCAGCCAACATGGTTGAGCCCATCTCCGTGGTAACATGGACTCAGGACCTTGTCCCGAAGCTACCGACAGCGTCACCTCCTCCATGCTTCATTGAAACCACACATGCTGAAATCATCCGTTCACCTACTCTGCGTCTCACAAAAACATGGCTGTTGAAACCAAACATCTCAAATTTGGACTAATCGGAGCAAAGAACAGATTTCCACCGGTCTCATGTATATTGCTCCTGTTTCTTGGCCCAAGCAAGTCTCTTCTTATTGGTGTCCTTTAGTAGTGGTTTCATTGCGGTTCGACCATGAAGGCTTGATTCAGTCTCCTCTCAACAGTTGATGTTGAGATGTGTCTGTTACTTGAACTCTATGAAGCATTTATTTGGGATGCAATTTCTGAGGTGCAGTAAACTCTAATGAACGTATCCTCTGAAGCAAAAGTAACTCTGGGTCTTTGTTTCTTGTGGCGGTCCTCATGAGAGCCAGTTTCATCATAGCACTTGCTGGTTTTTGTGACTGCACTGAAAGAAACATTCAAAGTTCTTGAAATGTTCTGTATTGACTGACCTTTATGTCTTAAAGTAATGGACTGTTGTTTCTCTTTGCTTATTTGAGCTGTTCTTGCCATAATATGGACTTGGTCTTTTACTAAATAGGGCTATCTTCTGTAATACTACCCCTACCTTGTCACAACACAACTGATTTGCTCAAACGTATTAAGATGGAAAGAAATTCCTCAAATTAACTTTTAACAAGGCACAATTGTTAATTGTGACTACCTCATGAAGCTGGTTGAGAAAATGTCAAGTGTCCTCAAGGCAAAAACGTGACTACTACGAATAATCTCAAATATATTTTGATTTGTTTACTACATGATTCCATGTGTTATTTCATAGT
Source organism: Oncorhynchus masou masou (assembly GCF_036934945.1). NCBI lineage: Eukaryota > Metazoa > Chordata > Actinopteri > Salmoniformes > Salmonidae > Oncorhynchus > Oncorhynchus masou. Next base: position 46,055,505 of record NC_088235.1, on the reverse strand, counting down.
TTTGATGTCTTCACTATCATACAATGTAGAAAATAATAAAAATAAAAACCCTTGAATGAGAAGGTGTGTCCAAACTTTTGACTGGTACTGTACATACATACACACAGTGCATTCAGAAAGTATTCAAACCCCCTTCCACTCTACAACATTGAGACTTGCCCCGAAGCTACTCATGCGCTGTCTTGGCTGTGTGCTCAGGGTCGTTGTCTTGTTGGAAGGTGAACCTCAAATCCAATTTTATTGGTCTCTCTCACACACACACACACACACACACACACACATTTAGCAGATGTTATTGCGGGTGTAGCGAAATGCTTGTGTTCCTAGCTCCAACAGTGCAGTAGCATCTAACACAACAATACACACACACACATCTAAAAGCACAATTATGGAATTAAGACAAATATTTGATTGAGCATTGACTTAAAAACAGTAGAATAGAATACAGTATACACATAAGATGACTGGGAGACTAGTCAGGACCTTCACCCCAGTAGGTCTTGAGCGCTCTGGAGAAGATTTTCATCAATGATCTCTGTACGTTGCTCAGTTCATATTTTCCTCAATCTTGACTAAACTCCCAGTCCTTGCCGCTGAAAAACATCCCCACAGCATGAGGCTGCCACCACCAAGCTTCACCGTAGGGATGGTGCCAGGTTTCTTCCATACATGACGCTTGGTATTCAGGTCAAACAGTTCAATGTTGGTTTCATTAGACCAGAGAATCTTGTTTTTCCATGGTGAGATTCATTTAGGTACCTTTTGGCAAACTCCAAGTGGGCTGTTAAGTGCCTTTTACAGAGTGGCGGCTTCCGTCTAGCCACTTCCGTCTACCATAAAGGCCTGATTGTTGGAGTGCTGCAGAGATGGTTGTCCCTCTGGAAGGTTCTCCGATCTCCACAGAGGAACTCTGGTGCTCTGTCAGTGTGACCATAGAGTTCTTGGTCACCTCCCTGACCAAGGCCCTTCTACCCCGATTGCTCAGTTTGGCCGGGCGGCCAGCTCTAAGAAGTGCCTTTGTGGTTCCAAACGGCTTCCATTTAAGAATGGAGGACACTGTGTTCTTGGTGACCTACAAAGCTGCAGAAATTATTTGGTCCCTTGATCAGATCTGTGCCTTTACACAATCCTGTCTCCGAGCTCTACGGACAATACTTTTGACCTCGTGGCTTGGTTTTTGCTCTCACATACACTATCAAAATGTAGGACATTAGCCCTGACCTTAAACCCGTTGTACACCTTTGGGATCAATTGGAACACCGGCTGTGAGCCAGGCCTAATTGCCCAACATTGGTGTCTGATCTCACTAATGCTTGTGGCTGAATGAAAGCAAGTCTCTGAGGAAATGTTGCAACATCTAGTGGAAAGCCTTCCCCGAAGAGTGGAGGCTGTTATAGGAGCAAAGCGGGGACCAACTACATATTAATGGACACGAGATATTCGACGAGCAGGTGCCCACATTCTTTGCCACGTAGTGTGTGTGAGATTATATATATATATATATATAGTATTTCCCTTTGCACGATTATAAAACAGTGACTGTGGTTATTTTACTGACAAATAACCATCATCCAAAATCTCATGACTGTCACAGCCCTAACCAAGTCCCTCTTGAACTTCTAAACATGTATAATTACATTGCAAAGTGCCAACAAGGGAACTTAAAAAGTAAATTGTGCGGATTTCAAATTAGATACCTTGATTAAAATTGAAGATACCCTATCAACTACAAACTCTTTCAACAATAGAGCATTGATTTACAATACTGAAGACAATAGCGGCAAAAATATATCATATTTCATGACAGTCCATTACTGTCAAATAAAATACATTCATAAAGTTAATCCTTTCCAGGTTGATGACAACAGCAGAATATCACATGTAATGATTACAATTGATGTTCAAATGTGAAGATGGAATGTTCTATACTTTTCACAGGAAAATAAAACCAGCAGAAAAACAACATTATCATCTACATTGACAATGGTGTGAAAGTTTGTGATATGTAGTGAGTTAAGATCAGTGACTGTGCTTTATTTCCTTCACTTAACACACTAAAATGAAACCTGTTAAACTGAAAACACCAGAGCTGAAGAGGCAGTTCAGACAACACAAACGGATTTGCTTACACTCCATTTCTAGTCAAGAACAGAAGAGAACATTTTCTGAGGGTTCTGTTGGTTTGCAGTAACTCACCTGCAGCATGCTGACTATCTCCACCTTGTTGAAGAAAATAAAGGATGTGAGGGTGGAAAGGAAGTTCTCCTCGAAGACAGAAGGTGTGGGCAGGATGATGTCCTGGATGTACTGCACCCGGTACGTCTGGTGGATCTTTTGCCGCAGCTCTGAGTCCGTGATGGGGATTACCTCCTTGAACTTGGCCGTCTTGGTGAGGAACTCCCGGTGCTTTTTAGGTTGCACCAGCGACGGATCAAACTCCAGACAGCCAACCACATCCATGATACAGTCGTCCGAGAACATGACCTCAAATAGAGCCGCCTTGTTGAGGAACAACACTCCACGTACAATCTCATACAGGTGGTGTAGGCCCTCCCGGTTTTCGAGGTCCTCGCACACCTGGAAGAGCTGCAGCAGCTTCTTCATATAGCCTTCGCTCATAAGGGCCAGGGCCAGCTTCTCCCGGCGGATGGGCGAGGACAGGACAGAGGTCACAAGGTCAGCGATCTCCTCCAGCCGGGCCAGCTCGCATGGAGGCAGCTCCACCAGGTGGCTGGTCTCTGGCATCTCCTCGAAGCGCTCCTCCTCAGACTCATCGATGGGGTCCTGGGTGATCTCCAGCGCAGGGTCTTTCCCTTGCACCTGGTGAGGAAATTAGACACGGGGCCACATGTAAGAACTACTGAGAGAAAGACAGTTGTATTGCTAAGGAGAAAATTCAGTTACATGATATTCTATACTTAATTATTAAATGGCTTAGTTTTGTAAGAGATTAATTTGTTTGTTTACTGCACCTTAAAGAAGCAGCAGTGACCGAAGCACAGACATGGCTATTCATAGTATTGTGGCTTCAAATAACAAGCAAATAAGGTACAATCAGTTGCTCTAGACAATGTTCTATTGCAAAAGGTTGTTGTTTAACATACATGTGTCACCAACAGTAGTGACATGTAGTTTATGTAGTTCAAAGTGTGCTTTCGGATGCCATAAAAATACTAAACAGCATAGTAGTGTACCATAAACCTTACACTGACTTACAAAACCATATAAACATGGTACTATACCTGACATATCTTTTCCCAGATTTCATCGCAGCCAGCTTTTTCCTGAAAACTCAGGGCCAGATCATAGTTCTCTGCTTCCGACCACACAATCAGGGTGTCCTGAGAGGGGGAAAACCATTCTCATGATCAAGTTGAAAAAACATATTTTCATAACATGAAATTTGTAAATCTGGTCTTTGCATAACAATGTAAGAAAATAAAAATAATAATTGTGTCAAGTTAACTGCAACTGTACACATGCAGAATTCTTTAGATGCATAAGGCCAAGCCATAGACTACTCTCGGCTTCCACACGGCAAGCTGTGCTGGTGCATTAAGCTGGACACCAAGACACCAAGAGGCTCCTGAACAGCTTCGATTCCCAAGCCATAAGACTGCTAAATAGCTAACAACGGTTGAACCATACATTTTTGCACCGTCTCTGTGTACACTACTGGGACTCTACACACTAGAGGTCGACCGATTATGATTTTTCAACGCCCATGCCGGCGTTGGAGGACAAAAGACAGCCAATACAGATCAATCGGACGATTTTAATTTATATTTGTAATGACAATTACAACAATACAGAATGAACACTTATTTTAACTTAATATAATACATCAATAAAAATCAATTTAGTCTCAAATAAATAATGAAACATGTTCAATTTGGTTTAAATAATGCAAAAACAAACTGTTGGAGAAGAAAGTAAAAGTGCAATATGTGCCATGTAAAAAAGCTCGCGTTTAAGTTCCTTGCTCAGAACATATGAAAGCTGGTGGTTCCTTTTAACATGAGTCTTCAATATTCCCAGATAAGAAGTTTTAGGTTGTAGTTATTATAGGAATTATATGACTATTTCTCTCTATATCACTTGTATTTCATATACCTTTGACTATTGGATGTTATAATAGGTACTTTAGTATTGCCAGACTAATCTCGGGAGTTGATAGGCTTGAAGTCATAAACAGCGCAATGCTTGAAGCACAGCGAAGAGCTGCTGGCAAATGCAGGAAAGTGCTGTTTGAATGAATGCTTACGAGCCTGCTGCTGCCTACCACCGCTCAGTCAGACAACTCTATCAAATCATAGAATTCATTATAATAACACAGAAATACAAGCCTTAGGTTATTAATATGGTCAAATCCGGAAACTATCATTTTGAAAACAAAATGTTTATTCTTTCAGTGAAATACAGAACCGTTCCATATTTTATCTAACGGGTGACATCCCCAAGTCTAAATATTGCTGTTACATTGCACAACCTTCAATGTTATGTCATAATAATGTACAATTCTTGCAAATTAATTACGGACTTTGTTAGGAAGAAATGGTCTTCACACAGTTCGCAACGAGCCAGGTGGCCCAAACTGCTGCATATACCTTGACTCTGCTTGCACAGAACGAAGAGAAGAAGTGACACAATTTCCCTAGTTAAAAGAAATTCATGCTAGCAGGCAATATTAACTAAATTTGCAGGTTTAAAAAGATACGTGTGTATTGATTTTAAGGAAGGCATTGATGCATTTGGTTAGGTACACATTGGTGCAACCAAGGTGTGTTTTTTTCTCCGCGAATGCGCTTGTTAAATCACCCGTCTGGCAAAGTAGGCTATGATTCAACGATAAATTAACAGGCACTGCATCGATTATATACAATGCAGGACAAGCTAGATAAACTAGTAATATCAACCATGTGTAGTGAACTACTGATTATGTTAAGATTGATGGTTTTTTATAAGATAAGTTTAATGCTAGCTAGCACCTTACCATGGCTCCTTGCTGCACTCGCATAACAGGTAGTCAGCCGGCCACGCAGTCTCCTCACGGAGTGCAATGTAATTGGTCATAATCGGTGTCCAAAAATGCTGATTACATATTATGAAAATGTGAAATCGGTCAACCCCTACTACACACTAATTTATACTGACTACACACACACCATCATAATTTACACCACTGCTACTCTGTTTATCATACATGCTGATAACTAGTCACCAACCCATATACATATCTACCTTTATCACTCCAGTATTCCTACATATTGTAAATATGGTATTGGAACTAACCCTGTATATAGCTTATTTTCTTGTGTTATTACCTTATTTTTAGCACTACATTGATAACGATTAGGCTTACCTCATTGTTGGGTTAGGAGCTTGCAATAAAAGCATTTCACTGTCATTTTGCACATGACATTAAAACAAGCTACTTTTAGAAATGGATGACCCACAGAGCAAAGAAAACGCTGAAGTTACAGTGCCGCCAGAAAGCATTCACACCCCTTTACTTTTTCCACATTTTGTTTTGTTACAGCCTGAATTTAAAAGGGATTAAATAAAGATCAGGCATACACACAGTAAGTCATGATGTCAAAATGGAATTGAGTTAGAGTTTGATGGATGTTTAATGGATGTGATAGGAGAAAATGGAGGATGGAACAACATTGTAGTTACTCAATAATAGTAACCTAGTTAGAAGAGTGAAAATAAGGAAGCCGGTCCAGAAAAACATATCCCAAAACATGCATCCGGTTTGCAACAAGACACTAAAGTAATACAAAAAAATAGCAAAGAAATGTACTTTTTGACTTGAGTCTAAAGTTTTGTGTTTGGGGCAATCCAATAGAACACATTACTGAGTACCACTCTCCATATTATCAAGCATAGTGGTTGGTGGCTGCATCATGTTATGGTTGTGTCATCATAATAGTTCAGGAACGGTGAGTTTTTCAGGATAAAAAGAAACTGAGCTAAGCACAGCCAAAATTGTAGAGAAAAACTTTGTTCAGTATGCTTTACACCAGACACTGGGAGACGAATTCATCTTAAAATATACCAAATCTACACGAGTTGCTTAGTGGATGATCCCGAGTTACAGCTTTGACTTAAATCTGCTTGAAAAATCTATGGCAAGACTTGAAAATGGTTGTCTAGCAATGATCAACAACCAATTTAACAGAGCTTGAAGAATTTAGAAAATAACATTCAAATATTGCACAATCAAGATGTGTAAAGCTCTTAGACTCACCCAGTCACATCTGTAATTTCTGCCAATTCTGATTCTAACATGTATTGACTTCCGTGAATTAGATATTTCTTTATTTAATTTTCAATAAATGTGCTTACATGTCTAAAAACAGTTTTTTCACTGTCATTATGGAATATTGTGTGTAGATGGGTGAGAAAAAACAAACTTAATGCTTTTTTGAATTCAGGCTGTAACAGCAAAATGTGGAATAAGTCAAGCGGTATGAATACTTTGAAGGCACTGTACACACAGCAGTCCATTATAGACAGGTTGACATATTGTCATGAGCTTTGTCCAGGAGGCAGAACTGAGCGATTTCCCCATAGGTCAGATGCAAAGTCAAAATGTGCTACATTGTAAAAATTCACAAAAACAAACATTTGCTTTTTGGTCAGGGTTAGGCATTAGAGTTAGCAGTGTGGTTAAGGTTAGCTTTCAAATTACATAGTATTACTGTGGCTGTGTCAACTAGTACCCACTACACAGCTGCCTCCAGAACAAGACTAATGACGAAAAAACGATAACCAACCCGTTATAGAGGCAGAATACTCACTTGTTGTTTCTGATATGCAGTATTTGGGCTGATTTTAGACTCCAGAAGAAGTGAGCCTAAAAGACAAATGGGAATTTAGTTAGCTACCCACTACCTTAATGAAATAATTAGTTGATGCCTAAATATTCGCAAAATTATAATACAGAACGGGATAATTCAGTCACATGGGTGTGAAAGAACATGTTCTTCAAATAAGACGGATGTTGTAACTGTAATTGTCAGTCTTAGTGCTGAAACCTGAACACACTTTTACTGACATGAACTGTGCATGTAAACAAGGACAACTACCCATAAATTAGCTAACGTGTGTTTTTGGCTGGCAAGCAAATGTCCCTTTATTTATTACCGAGTAAACCAAGTGAGTTTACTTGCTGGTTAACGTTAATTACCTAGCCAGCTGACTAACATTGGACCAGGTAACGTTAGTGAACTAGCTGGATATAGTACTTTTAAAAACTGTACCGATGGTCAACTAGCTACGGTACCAAAATAGCTATAAACAAATAATTGAAAGGAAAACAGGATTACAAAGCATGTCAGTTAAACGACACTTTACTTCCAAGCATTGGCTCGCTAGCCATCCAACTAGGTTAGTTAGCTCACAAGCTGGTTTGAGTAAATAATGTTAGTTAGTGTTAGATAGCTGTTTATTGATTCGTTTATGGCTAACAGTAATTAGCTAACGAGCTACCTAAAGCAATTTCTTTGATGATTTGTATTTGATCTTCAAGCCCAACCACCAATAACATTAGCTAGCGTTAATACAAGTAAACGTTTAAATTTGTTAGCCAACGTTAAATAGATACCATTAGCTAGCTAACGGTAGCCAACTAGCATTAGCAATAGTGTGATGGCTCGAATAAATAACTTAATTCACACCGGCAGCAGTGACTGTAACGTTACGCTACTAACGTTAGCTAGTTCAGTTGGTGTTTTTACGTCAGTTAGTTACAGTCGCCGATTGTTCGCAAACTAGTTAGCGATGTTGATTTATTGGATTTGCGGCCTGTTAAAATGTTACCAGCCAACTAGATAGCTGCGTTACGAACAAAACAAACATGCGACGAGCTATCTGACCATCTGCTAATAAGATATGTTAGCTAACAACTCACCGTCGGATTCGGCCCGAACTAATAATGATATTCCCTTCAGTCGTTCGACAAAGGTAGACGAGACATGTCCTGTGCCCCTATCATCCCACTGTCGGTCTTCATTCAGCGTATATACTTTCACACGCCGCCGAGTATCCGACATGGTTACCTTGAGCGGAAAAGCTAACAATCTAACGTTAGCAAGCCACTGGTTCACTATTTCAAATAGTTGCCTAGCTATTTTCTTATCCCCGAACTTCAAACTTTGTTTCCACCCGCATGTTTTGCAATAATGTGCTAAAACGCAAAGCTAATTCACCAGCATATTACGATGATTATTATTTTCCCCGCAGAATGCCGGATAGCTAGCTAACTAACTGTACAATTCACCGTTGAAAACACAACAACTACGACGGCCTCTTCACTCTCATCCAGAGACCGCCATCTTGTAATCCGATCTTGTCTTTTTCTTCCCTACGTCAATCAAACGGTTACCGCCGCGGGGTCTCCTTAGAGGGGCTACGGAAGCCGGTGTGTCCCATGCCACATTCGCGCCGCCCAAAGGTCCCCCGCCCTCTCCACTTTCCTTCCATTGAAAATGAATGGGAAGGGGTGTTTCACCGCGCGGTACCGCGTGATAGTGTATACGGGGCTTTATTGTGGCAATATCCAAACGGACAGATCTGTTACAGAACTAAAACAATGAGTATGTAGAAGACTGGAATATGCCATCACATGAGAGCTCACAAGTTTAAGTCAAGTCAGCGTAAAACAATTACATGGTTAATTTACATTTTTATTACACATTGTATAAAATAGATAAAACAGAAACCGGCAGGCTATAAACTCAAATTAGTATGATCCCATTGCTGAAATCAGCAGAGAATGAGAGTACAGTAAGTGGTGCTTGGAGGATGTTGGTGAGTATCGAGAAACGGTAGTTCAGTGAAGTCAGGGTGAATGGAGAGTGTCCTGAAGATTCATGGTCATGGACAGTTGTTCGCAGTCTAGGAGGACAAGGGGAGTCAAGAGGAGGTGCTGGTCACTTGGCCATTCCCTGTGCCCATGGAGATGCTCTGTTTCTCACTCAGTGTCTTAACAACTGTTGCTGCTGGAGATTGTAACACCTTCCTCGAAAGCCTCATTCTACCATCTGTTGGGTCTCGCCCAAAGTATTTAACCTGTTGGCAAAGTTCCATCAGAGAAATAATGTTAGTTAAGAAATCAAGCAGATTAACTAAAGATCAAAATAATGATCCTACTGCAACACATACCTGAATCTGCTGTCCAACCTCTAATCCAAGAGCACTTGGGTGTTTTATCTGTAAAAATTCAGAGTTTACAATTATTTCACTCTGAAACATAAATGACAAACAGAAAACAAGCCAACACATGCAGCCCTTTCCAAAATGGTAACATCTGTAAAACATAATCTCTGTCGAGGGTCCTGTGACCCCTGCATGGTATTCTGGGGCAAGACTCTTACCCGTTTGTGGTCCAGCTGAGAGTTATGGAGCAGAACAGCACTCATGTTGGGATATAGCTTCACCATGACACCAATGTCCCTGTGGGGGAAGGGAGACAGAATTGAAGCAAGTCATGAAGCTACCCATTTAGCAATCCAATGTATAATCAGTCCTATGTTTAAAACCACTGACAGTAGCTGCATCACAGATTAAACAGCATCCTCCAATAACACATAACATTGTGTACCTTATTTCCATGATGGTGGCAGTGTAAACAGCACCAAACTCCAGCAGCTGCTCTTGCTGCAATGCAAAAAAAATTATCCTCAGATTCATTGATATGGGTAAACATGGCTTTTTTGGATGATATATAGTCTAGCCCTTGATCATGACTCTCAGTTCCATTACACATAAGAGTCATTGGAAGAAGGCATCTTCTGGAGAGTTTTGTTAAGATCCCAGACACTCGCTCTGCACATTAACATTCATCGCTTGCTGTACGGTTTTGGAAGCATAACTACCCGATCTTTCATAGGTGTGAGAAATAATTTTTAAAACACAGAAGGTTAAATTGATACACATCTTGATACGGTTAGTGTTCCCACATCTCTATGGTATAGAGTATGTTTATGGAAAGATGGAGGACAAGAACACCTGTGTGTAAGCGCAACTCGGGAAGTGTAGCAGAAGTGTAGTTTTGTCAGATGGAGGCTCCCCTACCTGTATGGATCTATACAAAACATTTACAGTAAGTGTGTTTTATTTTAAGGATTCTTCCTCGCTATGAAAGATAAGAGCCTTATGTTTGGAAAGCCATGTCGCAAGCGATTATTAGAAAGGTTTCTAAACGTTAAAACACAGCGTCGGGATTGTAGTTCACATGAGGCAGTCGTGAGTGAAGCTAATGGCTGATACCTGTAGGGAGAAGGCAGAATGTCGCCTCGAGTTTGAGAGCTAATATAGAGCCCTTTTCTGTTTCCCATCAAACGTCACGTTCGAGTAATGCGCGCATCCCAACATCAAAAAGCTCTGTAGCAGGATAGCCAACGCTGATGTCGGGACCTTGACAAACTTAACAGTAAGTGAGTGATGACCATGAAAACATGCAAGACTGATGGCTATAGCTATGTTCAACAAGTACAGTATATTATTCTTCTGGCCTTATCTAGCTCTATTTGTGATATTTCACCTTGCCTCGCTGGCTTGCTAGATAATCAATCCTCTGATGACATCTGCAATGTTGTAGATGATAACCAACAGATCACCTGTTTATTAATTTGCACAAGCTGCATTTGAAGTTGCACGTGATCGTATCCACTGCTAGGTAAACAATGACGCGGCCGGGAAATGGGTCTATAGTATAATCATTTAGTGAATCTAAATGCATTAAGGATGCATTAAGGAATGGTAAGAAATTAGGCAATACAGTGGAATCAGACTAGGCTGGACTCACATCATCCTTGCAGATTTCTGTGATGAATTCCTGGGCTTCATTCATTGCACCTGGAGTAGGTGCAAACACAGAGAAGGTCTCCTCGTCCACCTGGCTTATCGTCACACCTATCCAATGTCACAGAACAACCTGTAATTTTCCCATACACTATGCACCTATGAAGAAAGCTCATGTGTTAGGGTTGACACAAATGGAGTTAGAATGTTGTTTTTTTAATATTAAAATGTTACCTGTTTGAGCTTGTAGTCTGCGGAGGTTATATCCCCCTGGTCCGACAAAGCGTGCTCGTCTGGAGACAGGGACTCTGACATTTTCTGCAACAGACAGGAAACATTCCTTCAAAGGGAAATACATAAATGATGGGAATCAAATAAGCGCTAGACACCAAGAGCCTTACCGACAACTGGGCCATTCTCCTTTCTTTTATCCCTTGGCTTGGCAATGGTCTTGTTCATGATGCCCAAAATCTCCCTCTTGGCAACTAAAGATATGAGAATGAAATGAGGATTGGTGACTACGATATTTTATAGTGACATAAACAATATATTTCTGGAGCATGTCTTTCATTTCACCTGTGGCTTGCTGAATAGCCTCCATTACAAGTTTCAGAGGTAAGCCTGGAATCTTCACATCAGCCTAGAAGAAGGAGGCATACATTATAGCAAAAATAAAGTCAAAATACGACAGACTAGCTAAACCACTGGACGTTCATCTACAGTACCTGTAAGGCATTGATACCCTTGTTTGTTCCTGCCAGTTTGAAGTCCATGTCTCCTAGGTAATCCTCTATTCCCTGTTGTGACAGAAAACACAAATAAAACAGTTCTACGGGGGATCCCATTATTACAGTACGAATGTAGATTTGGTGAGAAAAATACTAGCAATATTGGGTACCAGAATATCAGTCAATATTCGGTAATCTTGGATTTCTGATGGCTTCTCTGGGTTTGCCTTGGATATGAGGCCAATAGCGACACCTGCCACAGCTGATGAAATAGGAACACCTGAAACACAAAAGTGCTACGTTTCACTGCAGAAGAACAGAAGGATCATCAACAACATCAAATTACGTTTTTTATTTTCCACTTCAAAAACATGAAGTACTGTACCAGCATCCATCAAAGCCAGACTGCCTCCACATGCTGATGCCATAGACGAGGACCCTGAGAGAATGAGAGTGCGTGAGAGAAAGAAAGAGCGGGGGCTAATCATACAGTCAATGAAATTATTAAGATTTTGCAACTAAGCTTATAACAAGTAATAGTCTAAAAATGTAGAAGCAAAATGAAAGTCATCCATAGATCTCACCATTAGACTCCAGAACCTCAGAGGTAACTCTAATTGTGAAGGGGAAGTCTTTGGGAATGACAGGTCTCAAAGACTTCTCAGCCAGTGCCCCTGTTACCATAGAAGCAGAATATGATCTAAATAGTCACATCAATTTAATAACCATGCCACCCACACTACCCATGCGTCGTCTAATCTATACCAGCATACTAACCATGACCAAGCTCTCTTCTGTTCATTCCACTCATCTTTCCAATTTCATTGGTTGCATAAGGTGGAAACTGAAAAATAAATATAATTTCAGCCCATTCAGATATTTTTTTGTGCAATACCAAACTAATAAGCAAATCCTTGAATCCTACGTATTTGCGAAATGTGATACTCACCTCATAGTGAAGCATGAAATTCTTGTCTTTGACTCCGCTGTTAAAAGAGAGCAACTAGTTTCATCTAACCTACATAAATTGCATTAACACTTGCTTGAAATTTGCTTTCAAGAGTACCGTAATTAATCATGCATAAGGTTACCTTAACGCAGTAGTAATGATGTCTGTTTTAATACTAGACTCCAAGGAGTCAAATGTTACAGAGCACAGAACCTAGAGGGAAAATGCTTTATTCAGTAGGCTAAAGATAGAATGACAAGCCACCCAAAATAAATCATACTCCGCAAATACTTTCCAATGTCCCCAAAATAAATAGGATGCATACTCTGAGCCTACATCTTTATAAACACCAGATCCCTACCTGTGTCTGTCCCCTCTGGAAAAGTGCAGACCCATGAAGGGGCTTAAAGATGTCCGCCTCACAGGAAATATTTCTCAATGAAGTCAAGTCTCTTCCATCACACCTGTAAAACAAGGAAACTATTTTATTGTTCCAAACCACACAGTATTCATCAAGTGCATATGTTGGTCATGTATTCATGAATATTTGCTAAATACTACTGAGACATGTTCTTTTTACCTCCTGTACTCATTCAAAACCAGATTGCGGAAAACCTCTTTTGATACAACGTTGAAGGACTCCATCACCTCGTAAGGTTCTGCTTGAGGATATTTATCTACAGAAAAGACATATGTAGGCAGTTAGACAGTAACCACTCACAATACCTTGAAAGTTGCAAAAAGCATAACATCTGTTGCATAGCATTTATTTGGTATATAGCAATGATATGTACCTTTTATTTGTTCCTCTGTTTCAAGCCTTACTTTATTAATGGCATCATCTCTGGAAATCTGAAAGGACACAGTAAGTTACTGATCATACTGAATGAAAAAGTACCACCAAAACATAATAGCAAAAACACCCAGACATAAATACTTACTTTGTCATGAGTGAAGTCTGTGAAAACAGCATAGACCTTTTCAGAGGCTAACCTGAAAGCAAAACCGTGTGCTGTCATGTTACCATCAATAAATAAAAACATGACAGATACGAGAAATATTAAAACAGAAATTTGATGCCTTACTGTCGCGCAAGCTCAATCATTTCCAGGGGAGCAGAAAATATTTTGGGAGGAGTGCGCTTGGACACCTTTGCTTCTCTGGCCATCTGCTGAATTGCCAGTATGATCTGCTGTGTGTGCTTCACACCAACCTTGACTGCATGACAGAAGTCCTGCTGCAACACATTCTCAGCAGAAGCCTCTATCATCACTAAGACACAAACAATATGTTCATTTATTTTTTTATTTTTACAGAGACTGAATATGACATAACACACAACATATATCATAGAATGTTACAGTAAGGTAGAAGAGAGTCCTGTAGGAAAAATGGATGTGCGATATAGGTGGACTACTAACCCACTTGGCTGAGCGGTGCTCCTGCCACTATCAGGTTGATAGTGCTGGAAGCCATTTCCTTTCGTGTTGGGTTCACCAGAAACTCTCCATTCACCAGGCCAATGCGCACTGCACCTAAACATCCACGAAACACAAACCATATGGTTAAAGCCACACGCGGTGCAAAAAAAAAGGACAGGTTTGTAAGAGATACTAACCAATGGGCCCATTCCAAGGAATGTCAGACAGGGATAGAGCAGCAGAGGCTGTAGGGATGAGAAATAGTTTATTTAAATCACTGGATGTCAAACAAAGGTCATGTGACTGCTTCTACAAGGAAATCAATCTCTCCTCACCTCCATTAATGGCCAGTACATCTGGATCATTAACACCATCAACTGCCAACAGATTACACAGGACCTGAAAATATACATAGCAGTATTACAATCAAGAGCATAGCTTGTAATAATAGTGTAAACATATCGGTAATGAGTCCATAAATAATTACAACATTAGCTACAAATGATGACTCACCTGAGTGTCATAGAAATAACCAGCTGGAAATAGCGGTCTGATTGCCCTGTCTGAGGTGAGACAACAAAAAAGGATACAGTTAAAAGTCTGATAATGGTATTTGTACTAATTCATGACTAGAGTAATTGTTGGGTTGTTCCACGAAATGAGTGCCTTTGATATTTTAATATAGATCACAAGGATCATTTAATAAATCAGATAATTACTATGAATAAAGACTTGCTAAAGTGCTAAAATTCAACATTTTGATATTTACTGCCCTTCACCCTCTGAATTCCAGGTAGATTTTAACCCACTTAACCCAAAAGTTATGAACATCATTGTACATTTTGTTGTAATTTCTGTAGATTGTTTATTTAATGTGATTAGCAATTAATTTTAAGGTCAATTCTGTTACATGAACTGAACTGTAATTTAATATGGTGAAACAATTTCTTTAAAAAAATATTATTTTCAAAAGAAACATCTAACAGTGAAATCATAGTGTAAAAGCAGGTGGTTCTACTCTTTTTGGCAATTTGCTGGTGTTTTGTGGTGGAAAACAGAGTGGGTCAAGCATAACACATCAACCCTGTTACCAATAGACAGACAAGCTATACATGCTTTTATAATTTCCTTCTGTTTGTGAACCTAGCATTCAATTGCCCGTCCCTGTTGCACACATTTACAATTACATTTTAGTAATTTAGCAGACGCTCTTTTCCAGAGCAACTTACAGTTAGTGCATTCATCTTAAGATAGCTAGGTGGGACAACCACACATCACAGGCATATAAAGTACATTTTTCCTCAATAAAGTAGGGTCAGAGCTAGAGTGCTGGTTCAGGTCGAGGTGGATTATTTAAGACACTGTTTGAAGAGGTAGGGTTTCAAATGTTTTCAGAAATGTCCTAGCTCCAGGGGGAAGCTGGTTCCACCATTGGGGCGCCAGGACAGAGAAGAACTTGGACTGGGCTGAGCGGGAGCTGCCCTCCAGTAGGGGTGGTAAGGCAAAAGGACCTGAGGTAGCAGAATGTTGTGCTTGAGTTGGGGTGTAGGGTTTGAGCATAGC
This sequence comes from Oncorhynchus masou masou, assembly GCF_036934945.1. NCBI lineage: Eukaryota > Metazoa > Chordata > Actinopteri > Salmoniformes > Salmonidae > Oncorhynchus > Oncorhynchus masou. Next base: position 46,040,032 of record NC_088235.1, on the reverse strand, counting down.
CTAAGGTAGGGAGGGGTAGTTCCTCTTGCTGTTCTGTAGGTAAGCACCATGGTCTTGTAGTGGATGTGAGCTTCGCCTGGAAGCCAGTGGAGAGTGCGGAGGACTAGTGTGACATTTGAGAACTTCGGAAGTTTTGAAACCAGGCTGGCGCCAGCATTCTGTCTGAGTTGCAGGTGTTTGATGGAACAAGCAGGGAGCCCAGCCAACAGCGAGTTGCAGTAGCCCAGATGGGAGAGGACAAGTGCCTGGTTTAGGACCTACGCCTCTTCCTGTGTGAAGTAGGGTCGTACTATATGGATGTTGTAGAGCATGAACCTGCAGGAGCGAGTCACTGCTTTGACAACAAGTACCCATTTCCCCTGTCATAAGGGGATTTATGGCCCATTTAAGATGAAATCATCAACCCTGTTATTTATTTGGCACTTAATAGGCACTCACTAGTCATTTTTTATTTAACCTCTTTAGATGGGAAACGTTTTTTTCTTTATTTTTTTACCATGTGGGCTTTATGACTGTTAAAAATAGGTGAAATCCCCCCTCACAAATTCACCAAGTTAGACATCTCAAAAGTCACCGCATTGGTGGAATTTATAGGATAGAAGTTAGAATAATCTTCTCACCTATTAGCCTACTAGTCAGAATCTCATTTTCAGTGGTGCCCAACTCCCGCCGCAGGTGGTTAGTGGGGATTCTACCAGCAGCAGCTGCTTTTTGCCTGTAGTCCACCTGTCAATCAAAAAAACACAGCTCTAGCCAAGGGACCTGCATTACTCCAAGGGACCTGAAAACACTATGTAATAGCCCAATACACTAAAGAGATCATTACACATTAATGAAACATCCTACATGGAAGAAAAGCAGTTTTTCAATATGTTTGAAGGGCATTAAAATAAATTAATATGACCCCACTTAAAAAAACAGGAGCATTAACTTACCACTAGAGGCATAAATTGGGAGGGGGACGGTTTTGTTTTACTGACAGCTGTCACCATCACTGTTGTATCCCCAAGCTGGATAAAGAGGTGGAATGCATCTGAGTAACTGGTTTGAACATCTTGTGCATATTCAAGTTGCAAACTGAAATATAGCTTACCTGCACAACAGCCGACCCATCTGCAAATCTGGCAAGTTTCCCTGTTGAGATCTCAAGTTTTCTTTAACAGCAGGGAAATCAGAAAGCATCTGAGGTTAGAGTGAATTGATGTGAGTGAATCACCCATTCATCATCACAGCAATACACATTTAGGAAGACTCAAGAACGATATATTCTAAATAATATTCCTTCTTATAAATATATCTGACTCAGACCATGACCATTATGAAATCAGCAAATACACCCCTGCATTGAATAACGATCTTGAAACCTTGACCCACAGGCTTGACTGGTTGTTACTGTGTAACGTTATGTTATTAGCAAGCTATGAAGCTAGCTAACTACTAACTAGCTAGCCAAGTCAGACGACAACTTACTTCCCTCCGAAGTCCACTCCCACTTTTCGTATCGTTCCATGACTGTTCCAGACGCTTTGGTGGCACAACCGCACATTTAGTCGAGCCAACGAGGGCCCAAGTCTCAGTAAATGTCTCATATTCAAGTAAACGCTAACATTACACATTTTTGTGAATTGCACAGGTATCTTTTACACAATTTTGATGCGCATGTGGGCTGCCATTACAGTTCATCACATGCACGGAAGTACGTCAGAAATACATTTGTCTTGTGATAGGACCAAAGATAAATCGACAAAACAAGGCGTTTCAATATACGAGACCACTTCAGACGTTCCCTCCTCATTTATAGTCCAAATTACATACAGTATATACACTACCGTTCAAAAGTTTGAGGTCACTTAGAAATGTCCTTGTTTTAGAAAGTAAATCACTTTTTTTGTCCATTAAAATAGCAAAAAATTGATAAGAAATACAGTGTAGACATTGTTAATGTTCTAAATGACTTGAAGCTGGAAACAGCTGATTTATTTGAATGGAATATCTACATAGGCGTACAAAGGCCCATTATCAGCAACCATCATTCCTGTGGTCCAATGGCATGTTGTGCTAGCTAATCCAAGTTTATCATTTTAAAAGGCTAAATGATCATTAGAAAACCCTTTTGCAATTATGGTATCACAGCTGAAAACTGTTGTTTTAATTAAAGAAGCAATAAAACTGGCCTTCATTTGACTAGTTAGGTATCAAGAGAATCAGCATTTGTGGGTTCAATTACAGGCCCAAAATGGCCAGAAACAAATAACTTTCTTCTGAAACTCGTCGGTCTATTTTAGTTCTGAGAAATTAAGGCTAATCCATGTGAGAAATTGCCAAGAAACTGAAGATCTGGTACAACGCTGTGTACTACTCCCTTCACAGAACAGGGCAAACTGGCTCTAACCAGAATAGAAGGAGGAGTGGGAGGCCCCGGTGCACAACTGAGCAAGAGGATAAATACATTAGAGTGTCTAGTTTGAGAAACAGACACCTCACAAGTCCTCAACTGGCAGCTTCATTAAATAGTACCAGAAAAACACCAGTCTCAACGTCAACAGTGAAGAGGCGACTCTGGGATGCTAGCCCTATAGGCAGATTTCCTTAGTCCAGTGTCTGTGTTCTTTTGCCCATCATTTCTTTTTATTGGTCAATCTGAGATATGGCATTTTCTTTGCAACTCTGCCTAGAAGGACAGCATCCCGGAGTGATCCCTGATAATGGGCCTCTGTACACCGATGTAGATATTCCATTAAAAAGCTGCCGTTTCCAGCTGCAATAGTCATTTACAACATTAACAATGTTTACACTGTATTTCTGATGAATTTTATGTTTTTTTAATGGACAGAAAATGCACTTTACTTTCAAAAACAAGGACATTTCTAAGTGACCCCAAATTGTTGAACGGTAGTGTATGTCAAGCTGCAAAATTACTAAATGCTAAACGTGTTTTTTCTCAAGAAACTAGGAGAAAAGGGTGAAGTTTGAATTTAGTTGTGTTTACTTATATATTGTGATTTTTGTTTGTACCCCACACAATCACGATAACCATGAAGTAAATGGAGCTTGTACCTATTTCATGGGGATTTTTGAGTGGTACAGTGCTGTTTAAAAATGTGAACACAAGAGGGCGCTTTCTCCTCACAATAAACATGATGCCTACATGACCCATGCCCCAATTATATCTCCTTCCACCCAAAGTTCGCACTGCACTCCCCTTTGCCGATTTGAAAGAAAATGACTGGTATAAGAAATATTGTGGAAACCTCCACCAGCCCATGCCCCCGCCAATTCAATGCTTTTAGATTTGTTGGAAGTAATGAACGAGCGCAGACTTCAAATCAAATCAAATTGTATTTGTCACATGCGCGGAATACATCAGGTGTTGGCATTACAGTGAAATGCTTACTTACAAGCCCTTAACCAACAATGTTTTAAGAAGTTTTAAGTAAAAATTGTAAAAAAAAATAGTAACAAATAATTTAACAGCAGCAGTAAAATAACAATAGTGAGGCTATATACAGGGGGTACCAGTACAGAGAATGTGGGGGGGCACCAGTTATTCGAGGTAATTGAAGTAATATGTACATGTAAGTAGAGTTAAAGTGACTATGCATAGATAATAAACAGAGAGTAGCAGCTGTTAAGAATTATTTTGGACCTAGACTTGGCGCTCCGGTACAACTTGCCTTGCGGTAGCAGAGAAAACAGTCCATGACTAGGGTGGCTGGATATTTTGACCATTTTAGGGCCTTCCTCTGACACCGCCTGGTATAAAGGTCCTGGATGGCAGGAAGCTGGCCCCAGTTGGAGGCCAAGCAGTTGCCATACCAGGCAGTGATGCAACCAGTCAGTATGCTCTTGATGGTGTAGCTGTAGAACCTTTTGAGGATCTGAGGACCCATACCAAATCTTTTCAGTCTCCTGAGGGGAAATAGGCTTTGCCGTGCCCTCTTCACGACTGTCTTAGTGTGTTTGGACCATGACAGTTTGTTGGTGATGTGGACACCAAGGAACTTGAAGCTCTCAACCTGCTCCACTACAACCCTGTCGATGAGAATGGGGGCGTGCTCTGTCCTCCTTTTCCTGTAGTCCACAATCATCTCCTTTGTCTTGATCACTTTGAAGGAGAGGTTGTTGTCCTGGCACCACACGGCCAGGTCTCTTACCTCCTCCCTATAGGCTGTCTCATCGTTGTTGGTGATCAGGCCTACTACTGTTGTGTACCACTTGATGATGGTGTTAGAGTCGTGCCTGGTCATGCAGTCATGAGTGAACAGGGTGTAAAGGAGGGGACTGAGAACACACCCGTGAGGGGTCCCCGTGTTGAGGATCAGCGTGGAGGATGTGTTGTTACCTACCCTTACCACCTGGGGTCGGCCTGTCAGGAAGTCCACGATCCAGTTGCAGAGGGAGGTGTTGAGTCCCAGGGTGCTTAGCTTAGTGATAAGCTTTGAGAGCACTATGGTGTTGAACGCTGAGCTGTGGTCAATGAATAATATTCCCTAATAGGTGTTCCTTTTGTCCAGGTGGGAAAGGGCAGTGTTGAGTGCAATAGAGATTGCATAATCTGTGGATCTGTTGGGGCGGTACACAAACTGTTGGGGCCGTACACACTTCAGGAGAAATTAGATGTTATTGGGTAGCACACAGGTATAATGCAGTATGACGAGGTTGTTCTTAAATTGCAGGGGCCTCCCTTGCCTTTGCAATCATACATGTCTTTGTTTATATTAAACTGTTGATCAATGATAAAACATATTGCAAGACCTTTATACTGCAAATGCTGTTTATGCATTGCTTAAAGTACATAGGGAAAGCAAATTGTCTTGTCCCAGTAGGGATAGAGTGTAGAATTGTCAAGACAAGTTTTGGGGATTTAGAGATATCTATTTTTTGAATCCTAGAAAGTTGCCAGGTCGCAATTGTAAATGAGAACTTGTTCTCAACTTGCTTACCTGGTTAAATAAAGGTAAAATTTAAAAAAAAAAAGTGAAAAGTATTTAATATCTTGTATAGATCAATAAAAACAAAGAAGGCTATTAAAATAAAAAATGTTTTTTACGAGTATAATGTCTGTCCCTCAGTTTTATGTAATTGGTGTTACCGCCTTGAAAATCACTCATGACAAAGATAGACAAGGAATTTGAGCATTCCCTCCAGTGGCAAACTGTTACCGGCAGAGCGGTCTATATTAAAGAAGATTATTGGCTAATCACACCCTTTTAGTGTGTCATGAATTTGAGGATTCCATTGATAATTTGGTGTGTCTAATTTTTATGTATTTTATTTAACTAGGCAGGCAAGCCAGGGAAGAACAAATTCTTATTTACAGTGATGGCGTTCCCCAACCAAACCCTAACAACGCTGGGCCAATTGTGCACTACCCTATGGGACTTCCAATCATGGCCGGTTGTGAAACAGCCTGGAATCAAACCAGGGTCTGTAGTAACGCCTCTAGCACTGAGACGCAGTGCCTTTGACCGATGCGCCACTCGGAAGCCACTCAGGAAATCCAAAGTGTCACTTTGTGTTACTCAATTTAATTGAAGGGAAATAACATTGTGAGCAAAATTATTAATCATATCACTATATTTAATTATTTGTGTTAACAGCCTTAGAGCTGAGCATCTGTGGCCTCCATTTAAGAAAATATTTAAAAATCTAACATTTCTCATTGATGTTACCATCGGTGGTGTTACTACACCTACTGGTGGCACAATGTTCTCCTTATGGTAAAAAATAGTCACTAATATGCAGTCATTAGGCTGCCATATTAGTGGCTTTAGAATGGGAAGATACATTTAAATAAATACAACTTTTCTTCTCTCCAAAATGCCATGCCCAAATGCCACTGCAATTCAAGACCGACCCATGAACCGGAAGTCTTTGGTTGTACAATGTCAGGCTTGCCAGCCATGCTGTTACTGTACTGTAAAAGACTAAAGAACAATGTGAGGATATGTTGAAAGACTTGTTCGATAGGAATATGCTGTCTTTGGTCAACACAGCATTATCAGCTTCCTCATCATGAAATATTGGTTGACCCTTACACTGTATATTGGGAGTCGAATTTACCTGCTTTAGAGTCAGCTATTGGTACTTTCAGAGTGGTGAACGGTGGTGAGGGTCCCCTACCGAGAATGTGAGCGCTATTAATCCTTGCTCTCACTCATCCCCACTCTCAACCACCCTGACTGCGCCTATGGACTCTTCCTGTGCGGGTGCATTCTCAGCCATTTTATTGTCAACCAGGACCCATGAGTCCATTGAAAGGAGAAACCGCTCTCCTCTCTTTTACTGTGCATTGTTGTGTCTGTGGATTTCACTTCTTCAATGGATGAACCACTCACCATATCCTCTATAATAATGACCACAGTGTCGTTATTGGTGTTGGTGATGGGTGTTGGGTGTTGGACCCGCCAGCAACCTAATCGTCGACACGGCAAGAGCATGCATAATTAACCTAACATCTATAAAGAGGGAAAGCACACTGGATATGCATGTTCTGTTGCAAATAGGCCTGACTGGCGCACTAGTCACAGCATCATGTTTGAAGTGATGCATGCTTCATACCAAATTATGTTTGTAACTTTGAATTGAATAATCTTTGTCTGTGAACACCATCCTTACACTCAGATAATAACAATTTGGACCGGAAGCTCTCTCTTTCACTGTTATACCTTCTCAGAAAGATTCACTTCTTTAGGAGGCTAATTCAGTAGGCCATTACTGCTTGCTACTGGACATTTTGGTGTGGTGTTTTTTGGTTTGTTCAAATTTCACAATTACACGCCATGCCTCATGTGTCAAAAAGATCCCCTTGCTGTACCCCGGGAGGGCATCTTGGTGTAATGAAAGGAGATTAGTGTGAGCAGCCATGCAGAGGAAGGGGTGGGAGGCTGTGGTTGTTATGACAACAGATTAGTGTCAGCAGCTTTTTTTTGCCAGAGATTCTATTAGGTTTATCCAGTTGCCATAGATATGGACAGGTTGAGAGCTCCTGTCCTGACGATATCCAGAGGCAAGGACCATCAGTGTCTTATGGACCATTCACTTAATGTTGCCATCAGATTGCACTTAGATTATTATTGTTTCATGGTTTCTTACAAAAGACGTGTGATCATTTTTTTTATTGTTCCCCTCTCACCAGGGATGGGTTTACACCTGGTACACTAGGTGTGTGCAATTAATTATCAGGTAGAACAGAAAACCAGCAGGCTCCGGATCTCATAGGGTAAGAGTTGAGTACCCAGGTCTATAGGGACTGGAAGGTGTCTGACCTTGTATCTGAAATCAAATTGTAGTTGTGCTGTGAAAGGCACGCTGAAATATTGAGAAAGCATTCGTGTAGTGTAGAACAGTGTTTCCCAACTCCGGTCCTATAATACTCCCAACGGTACACAATTTGTATTGTAGTCCCAGACAAGCACGCCTGATTCAACTTGTCAACTAATCATCAGGCCCTCAATGAGTTGAATCAGGAATGTTTGTCTGGAGCTACAACAATAATTTGTGTTGTTGGGGTATTCAAGTACTGGAGTTGGGAACCACTGGTGTAGAATGCACTCGGGGCAGGTCACTCCAGGACTCCGGTAGTTAAAGAGAGTGAACCCATTGCTAGTGTCTATATACTATGGTGGCGCTAGGCACTGACGACAGGCTGTATAAGTACCACAGTAATACATTTTTGGCATATCCAATTACATTTTCAACAGTGGAGTGACAATTTGGGTTAAGGGTGCCTGGCAATCAATCATCACTGCGTCTTAGATAGGGATTACACATAAAACCATTCTCTAAAAGTACAGTGCAAATATGTTTACAACAGAAAGTCTGCAGCACACATATCTAGAGTATGGGTGATAGAACAAAATACGGCGCACAGGAGGTTGGTGGCACCTTGGGAAGGACTGGTTCGTGGTAATGGCTGGAGCGGAATCTGTGGAATTGTATCAAATACATCAAACACATGGTTGGATGCCATTCCATTCGCTCTGTTCCACCCACTATTATGAGCCATCCTCCCCTCAGCAGCCTCCACTGATATTACATATAAAGGAAATTGCTTTTACATTGGCCATAGTCTGCCTACTTTTTTGTTTGAGGTGCAAAACGTACAATATCAATTTTGTGAGTGATAATGGAATTATATTTCATTTTCTACATCATTTCATCATTTCATCCCCTTAGCTAATTTATCACCTGTCAAAAGTGGACATTAGCTCATGAGCACAGTCAGTCATTTTGATTACTTAGACTTAAAGTGGAGAAGACTGATCGTCCATGTCAGGTGTGTAGTAATTACATGGTGCCTAGCAGAGCTGTAGGTATGATTAAAAGTTCTAACATGACATATTAATTATGCCAATGAGGTGTTGATACTGTAGGCTTGTCAGAAACACAGCAGCAGGGAATGTATTGGTATTTTTGTTGTAATCAGGCTGAACCAATTATGTATATAAACCCTGGATTGCAGATGCTATGTATTGGCCATTGACAGGCTATGAAGCCACCGGCCGGCCATACTGGCACTCTCCAGTAGGAGCAATCGTCCATAGGAATGAATGGAATTATACATTATTTCAATATAATATTTCATGGACATTATTACATTTTTTAGAATATAATTTTTATTGAAAATGTTTGTTTAGCTCACATAATAATTTAGCAGTATGCATTAAGGTGTCTAATATAATCAATATGCCAAAATAACAAATGTAGACATCAATACATTCCTTTCTATAGCTTCCAAAATATTTTTTACAATGGTGGAGGAGTGCCAAGATGGAGGCACGGTGGCTTCAAAACAACGCCGCTATCAGTCATCTAATATATTTATAAAACATTGGGCTGACCTTTGCCGTAGTGGCTTTATATCAACAGAAGGGGGATTTTATCCATTTGGTTTGATTTCCCATATTAGCCCGACAGGATGAAGAGAAGTGAGTTATGGGACTGCTGCTCCAAATAGGTCAGTCATCCCAAAAGCATACATCAATCATTTGACAAGACCAGCAAAGTGTAAGGTTTATAGTGATGTATTTTAGTACACATTCACACCTTGGATAAAGATTCCAAAATGTTTGTGATGCATAGATAAGCAGAGTTGGGTAGATTACTTTCTAAATGTAATCAGTTACAGATACTAGTTACAATACCTTTGGGAAGTATTCATACCCCTTGACCTTTTCCATATTTTGCTTGGTTACAGCCTTATTCTAAAATGGACAGAATTATTTTCTTCCCCTCATCAATCTACACACAATGAGAAACAGGTTTAGACATTTTTGCTAATTTATTAAAAATAAAACTGAAATATCACATTTACATAAGTATTCAGACCTTTTACTCAGTACTTTGTTGAAGCACCTTTGGCAGCGATTACAGCCTCAAGTCTTCTTGGGTATGATGCTACAAGCTTGGCACACCTGTATTTGGCTAGTTTATCCCATTCTTCTCTGCAGTTCCTCTCAAGCTCTGTCAGGTTGGATTGGGAGCATTGCTGCACAGCTAATTTCAGGTCTCTCCAGAGATGTTAGATTGAGTTCAAGTCCGGGCTCTGTCAGAGATTTGTCAGAGATTTGTCCCAAAGCCTGTCCTGCGTTGTCTTGGCCGTGTGCTTAGTGTGGTTGTCCTATTGGAAGGTGGGCCACACTAGTCTGAGGTGCTGAGCTCTCTGGAGCAGGTTGTCATCAAGAATCTCTCTGTACTTTGCCTCGATCCTGACTAGTCTACCATTCCCTGCCACTGAAAATCATCCCCACAGCATGATGCTGCCACCACCATGCTTAACCATAGGGATGGTGCCAGGTTTCCTCCAGACGTGATGCTTGGCATTCAGGCCAAATAGTTACATCTTAGTTTCATCAAACCAGATAGTCTTGTTTCTTATGGTCTGAGAATCATTTTGGCAAACTCCAAGCGAGCTGTCATGTACCTTTTACTGAGGAATAGCTTCCGTCTGGCCACTCTACCATAAAGGCCTGACGGGTGGAGTACTGTAGAGATGGTTGTCCTTCTGGAAAGTTCTCCCATCTCCACAGAGGAACTCTAGAGCTCTGTCAGAGTCACAGAGTCACCTCCCTGACCAATCCCCTTCTCCCCTGATTGCTCAGTTTGGTATTGTTTGGAACCACCTTCTTCCATTTAAGAATGATGGAGGCCACTGTTTTCTTGGGGACCTTCAATGCTGCAGAAATGTTTTGGTGCCCTTCCCCAGATCTGTGCCTCGACAAAATCCTGTCTCGGCGCTCTACGGACAATTCCTTCCACCTCATGGCTTGTTTTTTGCTCTGACATGCATTGTCAATTGTGGGACCTTATATAGACAGGTGTGTGCCTTTCCAAATCATGTCCAATCAATTGAATTTACACAGGTTATCTCCAATCAAGTTGCCGAAACATCTCAAGGATGATCAATGGAAGCAAGATGCACCTGAGCTCAATTTCAAGTCTAATAGCAAAGGGTCTGAATACTTATATAAGGTATCTGTTTTTATTATTAATAAATTAGCAAACATTTCTAAAAACCTGTTTTTGCTTTGTCAATATGGGGTATTGTGTGTAGATTGCTGAAGTTAAACTTAACTGAAACTTGCGCCTTTTGTCAATGGTAAATTGAATGTCATTGAGAAAACAAAGGTGTCATAACGTTTTTTTTTTTTTGTTTTTTACAATTATCCTTTCTGAATTTAAAAGTAATCCAAGAAGTAATCATTGTGTTTTCCAAAAGTACTTTTGCTGGTAACGTAACTGATTTTAGTTTTTTGTAATCAGATTACATGCAAATGATTACATGTAATCAGTAACTCCCCAAACCTGTAAATAAGTAACAGGAACCAAGTACGAATGAGGAAAGGGTCATGAGCCCATGAGAGTTAGATAAAATTTGATTTTTTTCACATACTATCACATAGAGGATACTATCCTCTACAACAGAGGTGTCAAACTCATTCCATGGAGGGCCTAATATCTGCAGGTTTTCGTTTTTTCCTTTCAATTAAGACATAGACAACCAGGTGAACCAGTTTACTAATTAGTGACCTTAATTCATCAATCAAGTACAAGGGAGGAGTTTGACATATACACTCGACAACATAACCTTCACTCCAAATCAAAACTTCAAACCTACAACCTGGAATTTGGACAAAATTACCTGGAAGGATTCTTACTACCAAGGACTTTTCAGGACCATCCAGCAAACCAAAAGTAAAATTCATTACAATAAATTCATTACAATACTTTATTACATTTACATTACATTTAAGTCATTTGGCAGACGCTCTTATCCAGAGCGACTTAATAAAGACTGAATGGTAAATTAGGGTTACAGAGCTACCAAGCTTGCTAGGATAGAACAGGCCCGACTGCAACTTCAATTTGCAGTGAAGTGAGAGGTGTGAAAGCCCTTGGCAACATAAAATCCCAACTTCGCCAACCCAAATGCAGAGGCCTCTGAACCCTGCTGCCCTGTGGCTTCTTTACACCCATTTGCAGAGACTATCATAGTACAGTTCCCCTCAAAATCAAAATGACTCCAGAGACACTATCTGCGGACTGCTACAAGACTGGGAACATACAATCCCCTGGCATGGCACACTGCTATAAGAGCACACTACCCCTCTGTCAAGAGAGAGGGTATTGGCCCAGGGTGGGTGGAAAATCAGACGAGGACCCTGAGACTGAGACAGCCTATGTCAATTTGTACAAGGTTGGAACAGCGGTGGTGTAGGGAAGCTTCAAAGACCTCCAACAGGACTTTTACAGAATCAAAGACATGGTACAGCAGGAGAAGCTCTCTCTTGGTGACAACTCCCCGACTCCAAGTAAGTCGTTCCACTTTTTGAAGAACCCTGAAAGACATTGCCCACAACCCCAGCACCTCACACAGTAGCAACATCGCAACAGACAACCCAGCTAGACCAGCAAGAAAACAAGATCTGGCCCTAAACAGAGTGTGGCATTCCGGACCACTGTGGAGAGAGAGAGCGAGAGAGAGCGAGAGAGACTGGCGTTTTGGTATTGCGGCATTGCTTGGTCAGTGGAATCTTTGCTTTAGGTTAAATTAACATGATTCCATGCACCCCTGTTACAGCTCTGTTTGAGTACACTGGCTTTGGAGAGTTTGATTTTCCTTAGCAAAAGGGGTGGTCTGCGTTTTTACGAAGCCAGCCAAGTTGAAGGAATTTGTAGAGTTGTTTTCCCTGCTGTGTTCAAGCAGTGTAAGGAATGTTGCTGTTGCTCTATGACCCAATAATGAATTAGTATGCTCTGTTACGCACCACATAAACATGATTAATAATTTATGAATAAAAAACATATGACCAATCGCATTTTCAAAACCAAGGTTTATGTCAAACATACACTGTTCTCCCCATTGAAAAGACAACAATGGAGCTTCACTAAAAAAAATGTCCACATTAAATATAATTGTTTTCAGATTGTGGTAGGTGCGCATTACATGAGTCATGATGAGTATGAATTACCTGTAAGTGTTTCAGAATCTATGTGCTCAGCCTGGCCCGTGGGTTGGCCTGCTGTGTATTTGAATCTGAATCCCCTCCTACAAAAATGGTAGTCCAAAGTCCCGCCCAAACCAGAGAACACATGGAATGTCTACCTAACATCCTCTTTTTGAACATAAACTAAAGCCTAAATCAGTGGGAGATAGTGTTCCCAGAAAGTCCCAGAAAGTCACATCAAATGAACTCAGAAGCTCTCCTTCCTTATCTCAGGAAACTGGAGAATGACCTGTGCTGGAAAAGTTTAATGTTTGTGATTTTCTAATACCAAATGTCTGTGTTCTATTCATGTGTTTTTCTAATAACCGTTTTCTGTGTTCATGCAAGTGACTGACTGAACGAAGTGCACTGGCAATAAACAACGATTAATTTAAGATGGACTTCTAGTGTCCCTGTATAAAATTATTTTCACAACAAACCCCTAGTAATTATTTCAGGGAAAGTGATGTGCTTCCATACATAGATTTTAGCTAAGCCCTCAGATGTAACCATTAACAAGTAATTCATTATTTTTAAATTGCCTTTTTGGTGACATTGCCCTTTCCCCATTCATTTCGACCGACCAAATAATCAGTTTGGTTGATTCTGAGGCTTATCTTGTGGGATGAATGACTGGGCTGGTCTCAAAATATGCCACAGGAGGTTGGTGGCACTTTAATTGGGGAGAACGGGCTTGTGGCAATAGCTGGAGCAGAATAGTGGGGTGGTATCAAATGCCTCAAACACATGGTTTCCATGTGTTTGATCCCATTCCATTCCATTTACTCCGTTCCAGCCATTATTATGAGCCATCCGCCCCTCAGCAGCCTCCACTGAAATATGCTTCCTAACTGCTGACAGCTCACCAAATCAAAGTTTATTGGTCACGTACACAGTTTAGCAGAAATTCTTATTTTACAATTCTGAACAAAAATATAAACGCAACATGCAAAAAATGTCAAAGATTTTACTGAGTTACAGGTCATATAAAGAAATCAGTCAATTGAAATAAATTGCATTTTATCAATAGCAATTTCAATGCACAGAGATACCGTGACTAGACCCTGAGGCCCATTGTTGTGCCATTCATCTGCCGCCATCACCTCATGTTTCAACATGATAATGCATGGCCCCATGTTGCAAGGATCTGTACACAATTCCTGGAAGCTGAAAATGTCCCAGTTCTTCCATGGCCTGCATACTCACCAGACATGCCACCCATTGAGCAAGTTTGGGATGTTCTGGATTGACGTGTACGACAGTGTGTTCCAGTTCTCACTAATGTCCAGCAACTTCACACAGCCATTGAAGAGGAGTGGGACAACATTCCGCAGACCACAATCAACAGGAGATGTGTCACGCTGCATGAGGCAAATGGTGGTCACATCAAATAATGACTGGTTTTCTGATCCCGCCCCTACCTTTATTTTTAACGTACTGTATCTGTGACCAACAAAGGCATATTTGTATACACAGTCATGTGAAATCCATAGATTTGGGCCTAATGAATTTATTTCAATTGACTGATTTCTTTAAATAAACTTCAACTCAGTAAAATCTTTAAATTGTAGAAGCGGTGCTCCTAGTGGCCTGGAGACTTTAATGTTGGCAAACTTTTACCTCAACAACCATTTTACCTCATTTCTACCAGCATGTCACATGTGCAACCAGAGGGAAAAAAAACTCTAGAAAAACTTTACTCTGCACACAGAGACACATTACATTACATTTAAGTCATTTAGCAGACGCTCTTATCCAGAGCGACTTACAAATTGGCACGTACAAAGACACGTACAAAGTTATCCCTCATCCTCCATTTGACAAATCTGACCAATATTCTATCCTCTTGATTCCCGCGTACAAGCAAAAACTAAAGCAGGAAGTACCAGTGACTCACTCAATACAGAAGTGGTCAGATGTCTTCACTAACATTTTCAACCTCTCCCTGACCAAGTCTGTAACACCTACGAGTTTAAAGCAGACCACCATAGTCCCTGTGTCCAAGAAGCCAAGGTGACTCTGCTTAAATGATTACCGCCCCGTAGCACGCACGTCTGTAGCCATGAAGTGCATTGAAAGGCCACCACCAGCTTCCCATTAACCCTAGACCCACTCCAATTTGCATACCACCCCAACAGATCCACAGATGTCGCAATCTCAATTGCACTCCATGCGGCCCTTTCCAACCAAAAAGAAACACCTACGTGAGAATAGTGTTCATTGACTCCAGCTCAGAGTTCAACTACATAGTGCCCACAAAGCTCATTACTAAGCTAAGGACCCTGGGACTAAACACCTCCCTCCAACACCTGGATCCAAGCGGTACCAATGCATCAAGTCTGGAACCAACTTGACCATGAACAGCTTTTATCTCCAAGCCATAAGACTCCTAAATAGTTAGTCCAGGTAGTTAACTTTTTATCTGCATTGACCCTTTTTGCACTAACTCTTGTGACTCATCCCATATTCTGCTTGCTGTTTACTATCTATCCTGTAGCCTAGTCACTATATGTTATTTTAAATTTTTCAATTATTCCATTTTTTTCTCTCTGCACGGCAATCCAATGCAGGTCAATAGTGCATAAATTTGCATTTTAGACACTTCATGATGATTTGGACATGATTTGGCAGGAACATGAAAAGAGGTACCTTACATGAAAACATAATCATAGTCAGTGGTGGAAAAAATACCCAATTGTCATACTTGAGTAAAAATCAAGATACTTTCTTTTTTCTCAAGATACCTTAAGAGAAGATGACTCAAGTGAAATCACCCAGTAAAATACTACTCGGGTTATAGTCTAAAAGTATTTGGATTTAAATATGCTTAAGTATCAAAAGTAAATGTAATTGCTAAAATATATTTAAACATTAAAAGTATAAATCATTTCACGTTCCTTATATTAAGCAAACCAGACAACACAATTATCTTGTTTTTATTTTATTTACAGATAGCCAGGAGCACACTCAAACACTCAGACATAATTTACAAATGAACTATTTGTGTTTAGTGAGTCCATCAGATCAGAGGCAGTAGGGATGACCAGGGATGTTCTCTTGATCATTGTGTGATTTGGACCATTTTCCTGTCCTGCTAAGCATTAGAAGTACTTTTGGATGTCCGTTGAAATGTATGGAGTAGAAAGTACTGTATATTATTTTGTTTAGGAATGTAGTGTAGTAAAAGTAAAAGTTGTACAAAATATATAAATAGTAAAGAACTTACCCGCAAAACTACTTAAGTAGTACTTTAAAGTATTTTAACTTACTGTAAGTACTTTACACCACTGATCACAGTGAGGATATTAATAGTGAGATGTGCAATGCCATTTTGTTCCAATATTTGATTTATTTAAAAACATTTCATGAAATAACTAAAAAAGTGAAAACTTCATTGTTAGTTTGCCTAAGCATGACCATCATCCACATACCAATTTTTGTACCAAACCTTTTTTTGTATCAGCAATTGGACATTGTTTTTAGTGGGGGGGCTAGTTACCCCACATGTTACTAAGAGTGATTTGTACAGCAGTAGATATATTAGAGTGGTTATGTCAATAATCCAGTATATAAATAAATATATTAAAACCCAATGTATGGTAGTAGAAATATTGCAATGAGCTATGCCGAGAATACAGTACTAAAATACGTAGAACAAAATCCCATGGCAAAATGGATAGAATTGCAGAGAATTAGCTTCGGGACCATAGTACGGAATATAAATAATATGTATGTGAATGGTGTGTATAGACAGTATAGACCGTATGTGAATATAAAATATGTGTACAGCAGTAGTTATATAGGATGAGTTATGACTACAGTAGAATACAGTATATACATATTAAGTGGGTAAAACAGTATGTAAACATTATTAAAGTAACAAGTCTCTAAGGTGCAGGTTAGAGTACCGGTAGGCTAGTAACAGTGACTAAGGTTCAGGGCAGTGTACTGGGCAGAGGCTTGCAAGTGATGACTGTTTAACAGTCTGATGGCTTGGAGATAGAAGCTGTTCATCAGTCTCTCATGCCCAGCTTTGATGTACTTGTACTTTCTCTGCCTTCTAGATGGTAACGGGGTGAACAGGCTGTGTCTTGAGTGGCTGAGGTCCCTTGATGATCTACTTGGCCTCCCTGTGACACTTTGTTTGTAATTACAGGTAGATAACAGTGTAAAAATCCAATATGAATTACCGTGACCTTCAAAGCAGTGCATTCCAAATAGTTTAATCAAAGGGTTGTGTGTGTTTGAGGATAAATGATATGTGCACTGGCATGCAAGTATCACACAAATTGAAGAGAACTGTTTTTTTAATAAATTACATCAGGATATATCTATAGATGGGCAGATGAGGATTTCTTTCAATTATTAATACAAGGATTTGTCTGGACATTCTTATTGATCTCTGTGTGGTAACACTAATGATTTTTCTAGTCATGTTGTTTGAGATCATTTATATGAATACTACCCATAACCTACATTGGCAGCCAGCCAGCCAGCATGCTACACACACACACACTGCATAGTCCTACTGACACACTCATTTTGACAATATTCATTGACAAAGAAGACACATCAAATGTGAACCATTATGTTTTTGCTAATGTAGTCTATAGTCTCCATACAACATAATCCATTTAATGTGGAGGTGGAACTGTTAATGACAACGTGCTGCAGCCCTATTTTCTTGAGCGCAGTTGATTTTGGCGGAAGAAGACACGTCCTCTACGGATGGATGAGTACGCTGGAATGGAAACAAAACGGAGTTGAGCCCGTGGAGGCGGTACTTAGTCTATCGCCATCAGTAAACTCATGTCAGTAGTAGGCTATTCAGCCGTTAGTCACTTGGCTGGGAGAAGGGAATACATGACAGAAGAAAGACATCTCTGCCCAATTCTATTGGAACAGTCGTTGGTTTTATTGGGGAAAAATATGCGACCTTCAAGACTTAAAAGAACGCGATGGGGAAAAGAATACATTTTTTAAAACAATATTGCAACTCGACGTCCATTGGAGGAAACCAGTTACTGTCTTTAGGCTTACTACTAGTTCTGTGTTTTGTCAGATCAACGTTAGATTTTCATGGAGCATGTTCTTTATTATTAGCCTACCTGTACAGGTCTAATGTCTTAGTTAAAGACATTTAGCTGTAGGTAGGTAAGCTGCCTTGACGGGCACAGGCTGGATGGGATTCAAGGTTTTTCAAAAAATGTGATGGAGTCCTTCTCAAGGAGGGTAACGTTAACATGTTTATCTCGGGTATCAGATACGATAATTGTGGATACATTTTCAGCAAAACCCGACGTCATTGACTTGTTCTCTTTATCGGCAAAAGTTGTGTCTGTTTAATTAAATCAACCACATGAGCGGCGTTTAAATTAAGGACGCGTTCAGAGGGGTGAAAGGCGACGCGAAGAAAATTTCCCGACAAGGAGAAAAACAGTTTAATTCAAATTCTCTGGAATTGTCGCTGTCCAACACAAGGAAATGGAAAGTGAGGTTTTTACGCCATTGTTGGAACAATTTCTGCTCACGCCATTGGTCGCCTGGGTAAGGCACCCTAATTAACCATTCTATGGGAATTTGAGCAAAGCAATTAATCAGGGTATCCAAAATTAAATGCCCTGTTTAACAAGTGATTTGGTTTTGCTGACAGGTTTGGTGTGTATTGTCATATTTTTCAGGTTAAGGCGGCTGGGCATTCATCAGGAAACGATGGCACCAAACTATCGGAATACATTGAATTGTTGGATGGCATTTATTTAAACGAGATCATGCTTGAGATGTAAGTAGTAGCCTGTCTGTCATTTATGGGTGCTCTCTGTCTTTCACATGAATGAATGGCCACGCATGCTTCTGATCCATTGGCAACTCTCCTCAAGTTTTGCCCTGCACTGTAGGTTAAGGTGGATTCATGACACAAATTCAGGACAAAATGTTAAACGAGTTCCACAGACACATTTCACTAGTGAAGTATGTCAGCCATCGATGCAACTTGATTAGGTGGTCTAATCAGAATGAGTTGTAGGTATTTTGAAGCAGACTGTTTCATGAGTTCTGTATTGATGGCGAAGTCTGCAGCAGGTCATCTTCCACTCGAGCAGTCAGTCACTGACATGTCAGAATGTGAATTGCAATCTGCAGCCTGCTGAAGACCTCCTCTCCCTGGCGCTTGCTCTTCTTGCCTGCTAGAATAATAGAGGGCAGCTATTCTACCTCACTCACCCAGCCTACCCCTTGAGGAGGAGTAGAAATGAGGAATCCATCCATCTCTGCCATGACCACTGACACGCACTATACAAAAGAAGCTGGTTTCCACCCATGCTTTTGTCTGGGCTAGGTTTGCATTAAAATGTAGCCTATGTCAAATTTGGCCTACTTATCCTGTATGAGTAGAATGACTCCTAACCCAAGTTATTTATTATGGGCATTATCACTCTGGATTCAAAATCAGAAGGCAGACATCAAATAAATTCATTTTTTTTGTTATTGCAGAGCACTTTCTTCTCACACTTTGAGCTTGTTACTTCTCACACATTCTATTAACAGGTCTAATCTCTACTGGCCCAGAGTATCAGCTAGCTCACAGTTTCCAGGTACTAGCTGTGCTCATGCTGCCTTGGCAACACTCATCAGGCCTCAAATCTTACTAGGTTGCCAATGACCTTGCAAACTCTACTCGGGTGTTTATTTTTTTTGTGGCAAATTTGGTATTGTATCCATTACTCCAGTCATACCAGTAGGCCTTGCTTATAATTGCCAATATAATCAGTCAAAGCCTAATATTTGGATTTGTTGATTTTCATCCCAAGAGCAGTTTTCAGTTTAAATGAACTGTCTTTTAGCTTTGCTTGTCTGGCCGGCAGGGTGTTGGGGATGGCCAGTCACTTCATCCTAGCTCTTTGTGTGTGTGCATGCGTGCACAGTCAGTTTTGGGCAGCTGTTGGCACTCGTCTGCCCAGCAAGACTCCCACACAGAAGGCACATTATCAAAATCTGTTGGGAAGCAGGTCTTTGTCTCACTCTCCGTTTCGTCAAGGCTACATGTTCATCTTACGTTGGCTGGTTTAAGATATTCACTGGTAAATATTTACCTTGTGCAAGATGAAGTTATTATTATTCCCCCCATGTTTGTCCTTGGTTTAGTTGATTCGGCCATATCGAAACTCAGACTTCCAGTTTATTTAGTGAAGTTGTACAAAAGCGTAGATTTAGTTCATGTTAACCATGTTACAGCTCATATGACTTCAGTTTATTCAACATGTCATTTCTACTAAACTTAATGTTGTCTGCAGTGACGCTGAGTTTGTATGCAGAGAGGAGAGCTGCGTTAAGTGATGAAAAAGATTAACTGCCCAGCGGGTCTGTAAAGTTGATGGCTTTGCCCAACAATACGCACTCTCACTGCCCAAGTCTGTGTTGAAACTCCTGCCGAGTGCTGTTATCGTGGGTGTAACGGTAGGCATACTTGGTATTGACCTGCCTATGATCAATGTAGCCTCGTAAAGGGGTGCTCAGTCTTGTCCATGAGCAGCCATTAGAAAGATAAATGGATGTCTGATAGATCAAACAATCCATTTAAAACCACATTTCTTCTAGGTGTACAGGCATCATCCATCTAGCACAGAGCTGTGTAGACCTTCAGATTCGCATGCTTTGAAGTAGAGGGTGTATCATGTACTGCATAAAATGAACATGTAACGAGTTGCAGTGCTTGTTGTACAAATGGTGAGTTTGGCTTACTACCATTTTGAATCTTCTCATGTTGAATACTGTATGTGTGTGGTTCATCATGTACTGTACACAGATAGATGCTTAAATCATTTGGAGCCCCTATATGTTTATTTTGCAGTATCTCTCCAAGCTGTTGACAGGGAGGCAGGCAGACTTAAGTTATCCAGGAAGCACAGAGGCCCTGCTGGATTATCTAACGGCTAGTTGGACTCACAGATGGCATGGTGTCACTGTCCTGCCCCTCAGTCACTACTGCCCAGCCAATTAGACCACCTTTCAGCAATATACTGTAGGTCTGTGTTCTTGTGTGGAGCACAGACTGGACAGAATTGAAATTTCTCTCTTCTCATTGCATTGGTCAAAAAGCACGTTATTTTTCTCTGGTTGTACTGGCATACATTACAATGGTTCAGGTCCACAGTTGTAATAAGGTGAATGGCTGCATTTTCAGTGTCTGGGATGGTTGACCTCAAGGCCAAATTGTAGCACAATTTAGAGCTAAACCTGTTTTTGAAGCTAAATGTATGTATCAAGGGTAACTACATCCCCCTCAATTCTGGAAGTGATATTGTTAGTGTGCTATTTTCCACTTCAGTGCTCAAATACATCACCTCAGTCCATGAAACTCAGATGAATGAGACTAATGAGCATGTGACACAGACACACACGCACACATGTTAATTCCACCTGAAGCCGTGTAGCAGCTGTAGGGAAACCACATGCTCATTGTTCCTGAGCCTCTTCCTCAACCCCTCAGTCAGGACAAAATCACAGACGAGTGCGGCCCACTTCCAATGCGACATGGCCACTTAACGCAGTGGTGCAGCAGTTTAGAGGAAGCTCTGTTGAAGGACAACAGTTGAATTATCTTAATCCATATAGGATTAAAATCTCCAGCAGCTCCCCAATTTACACAAACAGGTTTTTTTTTTTTTTTCAACTGGAAAAAAAACGGGTGATAAGACAGGACGGCATCACAACCACCACCTCTGCAACACTGCTGAACCAGACACAACCCATCTCCATGCACGCTGTCTCCCTGTGTTTTCACTGAGCAGCATGCCTCCTGCTTTTTTCTCTTCTGCTTAGGAAGACTGAGTATAGTTTGGATTCTTGCTGGACGGCTGGTGTATATTTGTTGAATTTCCCTAAGCTAGGTTATTTTTCCTTTGGAGATCAAAGGCTTCAGTCATAGGCTACCACTGACAGCCAGCTAGACAGACATCCCACACCATGCTGCTTTCCCGTTATCTGACACAGACCAAACATTAATGACCATCCTCCCTGCGTCGCATCTCCCACTCTTCCGGACCGACATTCCATTTACCTGCCTGAACCAAGACCTCTCCGTGTCTACCTATGGTTGGTGTGAGCACAACAGAGCTCTTGGTTCTGTTTTTGAATGGTAATGTAAACAGTGGGCATTTATTATTACTATTACTATGCCTGATATCTTGTGCTTCACTCACATGGTCACTAGACTACGGTATTGAAGGAGGATGTTATAAGCTGGGAAAAAGCCCTGTGAGTCAGACATGCAGGAAGCAGCTGTTGTGACCTTGAAAGGGTACTGCTTTAACAAGGCCATGCAGAGGCTCACAGGAATAGGAACGGCCCTATGGAAATGTACATGAATGACACACAGCTTCATACAGAACCAAACTACCCGTTAAAGCACAAGGTCATGAAAATAAGGCTGAGGTGCAGAACCTACTGCAGCTGTTCCCTCTCCCTGGATATTATAACGTGTGCTGTACTGTAGAAAGAGTATGTTACAGTAGATTGCCGTGATACCGGTTGTGGCTTTCAGGAGCTTTGAGCTGAAAAAATGGAAATGATTGGGCAACACTATAGCAGCTCCATGAGACACACACACTGTCATCCTGCCTGCATAGTTCTGAACACCGCCTCACCACAGTGGGACAACTGTAGTCATCATCCACATTCCTCTCTGGTGATTCCCCCAGCTAGCCCTCCATGTGCCTGGGAAGTAATCACTCCTCCCCACTAGTGTGTTTGGACTGAGAGGGTCACTTGCTCTGTCCTCCTCGTGCTGGGCAGCCTGCCCCTGCTCTACTCTCTGCTCCTGTTGACTTTGATGCCGCATGTCAGAAGTAGGTTATTTCCCAATGCAACGCAGGAGCGCCCTGAGCAGTACTGTGCTCTGCATTGACTATTGACTTGTATGTTGACTCCCCATTGTCTGAAGCCTATATGATCATCGTGGTACATAATTTGGGTTTTGTCTACCTCACAAAGTGCCCTATTCAGGCTCCTGCAGTCACTAACACTGGGGGTGATGTAGTCCAATGAGGGAGGAGGAGTAGAGAAAGCCTCGGCCTAAAAAAACTGAGCCACGGCGGGATTGGGATTGTGTTTTCAAGGCACATTGAATTGGCTCTGTGATGTATAGAGAAGTTAGTTACTAAATTAGCATCCTCCTTCCCAGCTCCCTATGTGCAGCCAATGCTCGGCTTGAAAGGATTTCAGCTCCCTCCATGCCATTTAATTAGGGGTTAAGACGACCCCACCCCCAAAGTGCTCCTCTAGAGGGGCTCTGAGTGAGCTGTGGGGTTATGTGGCCAGTGCTATTCAAAGTGCCCTTAAAGTGGACCCTGTCTTTCTGATTTGCAAGACTGAGGGGACTGTGTGTGTGTGTGAGCATAGCTGATCAAAATGCCTATTGACACCCGCTCCCCTTCTCAGGATAGTTGCTTTCATAAAAAAAATCATGAATGTTGTCATTTTATTTATCATAGTTCAAAGATAGCTCTCTGGTCTTATGAAGTGCCATTACATTTTTATAGGCCAACTGCTAAGTCTTAACAATACAGGGGGTTTCAGGAAGATGCTGGAAACTCTGTTTATTATATTTTATCGGTTGCTTGGCAACGGGCCTATTTTTCCATTATGAGTTATGACCGAGGTGCATTAAAGAGGTTAATTTTATCCCTCACTGAGTGTTCTAATTCCATGGAAGCCAAATCTAGAACAGAGTTAACGGTGAGGGGAGAAATTGTGCAAGGTTAATTTGAAATTAGCCGTGTACACATGAGGTTGTGTTAGACATGAATGCTGAAAGCTTGGATCACAGATGCGGGCATGTATGACTGCACGCACATGCTACACATGTACATGCACTCATGCAGGTAAACACACAACCCTGTTTACAATAGATTTAACCTCTCTGGGATATGTGGGACGGTAGGGTCCCACCTCGCCAACAGCCAGTGAAATTGCAGGGCGCCATATTCAAAACAACAGAAATCCCATAATTAAAATTCCTCAAACATACACGTATTTTACACCATTTTAAAGATCCACTTGTTGTAAATCCAGCCACAGTGTCCGATTTTCAAAGAGGCTTTACGAGCACAGCAAACAATTATGTTAGGTTAGTACCTAGTCACAGAAACAGAGCCATTTTTCCAGCCAAAGAGAGGAGTCACAAAAAGCAGAAATAGAGAAAATTAATCACTAACCTTTGATCTTCATCAGATGACATTCATACGACTTCATGTTACACAATTCATGTATGTTTTGTTCGATGAAGTTCATATTTATATCCAAAAATCTCAGTTTACATTGGCGCGTTAGGTTCAATAATGTCTTGCTTCCAAAACATCCGGTGATTTTGCAGAGAGCCACATCAATTTACAGAAATACTCATCATAAATGTTGATGGCAATACAAGTGTTATGCATGGAATTATAGATCCACTTCTCCTTAATGCAACCGTTGTGTCAGATTTCAAAAAAGCACACCATGCCATAATCTGAGTACAGCGCTCCAACAACAAAATAAAGCCTTACAGATATCCGCCATGTTGTGGAGTCAACAGAAGTCAGAAATAGCATTATAAATATTCACTTACCTTTTGATCTTCATCAGAATGCACTCCCAGGAATCCCAGTTCCACAATAAATGTTTGATTTGTTCGATAAAGTCCATCTATGTCCAAATACCTCCTTTTTGTTTGCACGTTTAGTACACAATCCAAACTCACGAGGCACGGGCAAGTCCAGGCATAAGTTCAGACAAAGTCCTATTACAGTTCTTAGAAACATGTCAAACGATGCGTAGAATCAATCTTTAGGATGTTTTTAACATACATCTTCAATAATGTTCCAACCGGAGAATTCCTTTGTCTGTAGAAATGCGATGGAACGCAGGTTGCTCTCACGTGAGCGCACGTGATCAGCTCATGGCACTCTGCCGAGACCCCTCACTCAATCAGCTCTCATTCACCCCCCCCCCCCCCTCCTTCACAGTAGAAGCCTCAAACAACATTCTAAAGACTGTTGACATCTTGTGGAAGACTTAGGAAGTGCAATATGACCCCATTGACACTGTATATTCGATAAGCAATGACATGGAAAAACTACAAACCTCAGATTTCCCACTACCTGATTGGATTTTTTCTCAGGTTTTTGCCTGCCATATGAGTTCTGTTATACTCACAGACATCATTCAAACAGTTTTAGAAACGTCAGTGTTTTCTATCCAAATCTACTAATAATATGCATATATTAGCAACTGGGCCTGAGTAGCAGGCAGTTTACTCTGGGCACCTTATTCATCCAAGCTACTCAATACTGCCCCCCAGTCCCAAATAAGTTAATGAACATGCCATGCCATTTGGGTTTAATGGCCACACAACAAAGGTAGAGATTTTGTTGTCAAAAAGAATTGTCCCATCCTCCAACATTGGGAGATCATTCGCTTTATCAGCAACGCTTTTAAATCTCCAGACAAGTAGATCATTGGAACTCTGCATGGACGCACCATCAGATTGGCTTCAGTAAGACATGAGGTCAGAGGAGAGCATCCAGAGACTGAACTCAAGCCATCTGGCCAGTGAAGGAGCCCAGTGGAGGCCTGCGTGTGTTTAATCTCTGAGCTCGTAAACCATGTTGGTCCAAAACCTTTTGGTTGATGATCATCAAAGCACAGCTCTGAACTAACAGACAGTAGATGAGAGGGACTCAGAAATTGGGTCAACCTTGATGGTCTGTGAGGACAGATGAGGGGAAATTCCTCTGCTTTTGTCCTGTCAGTGTTCAAGAATTCAATTCAATACCCCTTTTTTTTGAATTTCAGGTAGTTTCATAATGTATTCCTCAAAGTGTAATGAACGTAGTTTTGAAAATAATAATGCTAAATGATTTAGAATGCATGATTAATTACTAAAATGTTGATTCATTAAAGGCAGATTGTTGGAATTGCATTGACATTTGTTTTTACATTTTAGTCATTTAGCAGACGCTCTTATCCAGGGTGACTTACAAGAGCAATCGGGAGTTAAATGCCTTGCTCAAGGGCACATCGGCAGGTATTTCACCTAGTCGGCTAGGAGAATGTCATGCAGTCCTCAAGCATTCAGAGCAAGGAAAAGACGTATTGTTCTGAAGTTCCACACCCATTCTTAGTATGTCTGGAATGTCTGTTAATGCAGGTTGACACTCCTGATAAGTTACGCTCCTAGCCCTGGGGCAGCACATCTCAATAGTACTCCTTGACTATACTAGAATGCATTCCCTCTGTGATTCTCACATCAGACTCAAGTAATAGTTAAGTGAGTTGTTTTCACTACAAACTGTCCTGCAACACAGACAAACGTTCCAAAGTTTAGACCAGGGCTCTCCAACCCTGTTCCTGGAGAGCTACTGTCCTGTAGGTTTTCGCTCCAACCGTAATCTAGTGTACCTTATTTGTTATAATTAGCTGGTTGATCAGCTGAATCAGGTTTGTTACAACTGGGGTTGGATTGAACATCTACAGGAGAGTCGTTGGAGAGTCCTGGTTTAGACTTAGCTCTGTTCATACTGGGGTCATCAACACAACCATGAGAAATGTCAACGTTCAAACACTGATTTAATACTGTACTGCTAATGCAGCATTTTACTGACTGACTGAAAGGCAGAAAGACTTTGCAAACGGATTTGTCTACTCTGCTCTTATTCTCATCTATTTTTTTCCCCCCACAGAAATCCAAAAGCCACTGTTCAAAGAACCAACAAGAAAGTGAACAATGACTCAACACTGCGTATACAAAACCTCTCCATCCTGATCCGGCAGATAAAGTCGTACTACCAGGTGAGTGGGCAGTTAACCCTAAAGCTCTAATGGAAAAATGATACAGATTGCATCTGGTGCTGAGGTCTGGTTCATTGTGCTGATCTGTTCAAGCCATTAGCTTCCTTGCTCTTCGGGATCAATGACATTTTCTACCCTGAGGTTTGTCAGCAAGACACGTTTCAGTGGAGACTGCCTTGTACACACACACACACACACACACACGTGCACAAAATCAAGTTTAAACTAGCCTATAAACAAATACACACACATTGGAAAATAAGTATAAACACACACATATTTGAAGATGTCTGTGGCTGGTGTGATGTGGCAAGGGGACCTCCATCCAGATGTCACAGAGGCTTCTATAAATGGAAGGGAACTGCATGCAGACATGTTAGACATTTTTGGAGCTGAAACGCAGCACACTGTGGTTCTCCATCTCACGCTTTGACTAATGAAGATCTGGGATGTATTTTTGGCTTCAGTTTTGTGAGCGCTCAGTACAGTATTAAAACGGACACACTATGAGGAGTTACTTACCCACTATAGTAACTTTAAAAGCTGTCAGCCAGTAGTGTCTCAGTTTCGCTGCTTGGCTGATGTTTTCATTGCATTAGATCATATCAGGTTCTTGCATGTGAGAGTCAATTCAGAGCGTGGTTGATAATTTCCATTCTGCTCAAGTAATGAGACTTCCCATTAATCTGAAGGATAGCGGGAGGAAGGGGGGCTTCCTGGTGACAAGATCTGGTATACACAATGACTGCGAATGGAGGGGCTGTGGCCTTAATGTAAGGGACGTTTATCTGGCTGTCAGCACCTCTGTCCACCAACTTTTTTGCCAACCTCACAGCCGAGAGAGAGAGAGAACACACTTAATAATTAACATGGAGGACGATAAAGAATTCAATCTTTATCGATCTTCCTATCGTCATCTGCAAGTCTCAAAGCAGAAACTACGCAGTCACATCCCCATAAGCCCAATGCTCATCAACATACCATATTGTAGAGTAGGATGATGACAATGACTCTGGACACTGCTATTACATGCTTGGCTAAGCGACCTTCCTGGAACATCCAATTGCACATCCCTTGAACATCTCACTACGCAGGGCCATTGTTTATCAACATTAATGTCATAAGCCTTGAAAGCTCTGCTAGGCCCTCTCAAAATGTCTTTCAAAATAATCTGTCACAAAGCCAAGAGCGTTAATACCCTTATTAGCCGCTTGGGTTAAGTAAGAACATCAACTCTCCAAGTGGCCATGTCAAGCTGAAAGCATTAGCCTTAGATGCACAATGAATGCTTCTACGGTGGGTGTCATCAATCTTTTCCTAGCCTTTCCTGCCATTGTTAACCTAATGTTTTATATATTGTCAATCCAGTGAAGCCACCACTGTTTGTAGCAAGTCTCTCAATTGTCGTTGTGGCTTTACCACCCACAATCAACTACTCTGTTAACTGGAAACGCCATGCCATTTTCCTTTCATGTGGACGGTAGTGATTCTTGTGGTGTTTTGTGTAGACCTGTCCATTTGACTTGTTTGAAATCTACTTGATTACCTCATTCACATTCATCAAGGGTTGAGATTTGATGGAGGGCTGGCCTTTGGTGTGAATGACAACTACTTGACTGAGATCAGTGGACCAGCTGCCAGCAAACACTGCCTGGTGTTTTTTTTTTTTTTCAGCAAAAAAAAAATTTTTTTTTTTTTTTTTTTAGCTGATTAGTGAACACAAGTAATTGCTCCACTGAAACAAGAACAGCCCAGTCTTATGATATTGGTTAAGGTGTAGGAATGATTTCAGATTAAAGGTCTGGTCAACAGACCCCTTGATTTTATTGAGGTCTTGAATTGAAGCGTCCTCCAGCACACTACTCCTTATTCCTAGGCTCTGGATTGCCTACTATCCAGCCTTCAGTTGCTATCTCTGCCCTGGCTAAGGTTCACCCTGGTGCTACAGTGCTGCTGGTTATAGACCTCTATGACTGGCCTGCCTGGCTGATCCTAAACTAGGCTAGTGGAAAACAGGCCAGCGGGCCCCAGCCATTCACCACTGGGGCTGATCAAAGTCTAGAGAGAGGCACTTTGACATTGAACAATGTCTTTGTTTTTCTTTGCTGTGGTCCCAGTTGTTCCTGCCTTTTTAATTCATCCCTTTTTAATCTTACGTGTTCTAGATGGAAATGTAATCAATTCTCTAGGTTTTCAACTAATGGAGTTAACATCATACTAAAGTGGGCACGTAGACACTGCAGGGCTCATTTGGCATATAGGGTGGTTATGTTGGCAGCTCTACCATCCTTTTGTCTGTCGATTCTGCACTGTAGCTTCACTCTTGAATCTCGGGAAGAGGAACATTATTAAGCTACTGATCATGCTGACTCCGCTCAAAGTCTCCTGCAACTGAACAAATGTAATACTTAAGCTAACTCTCCTCTTCTGAGCTCCAGTGTCAGACTAGAGACCTCCATTCCTCTGGGATCCCATCTATTCATCCACCCATCCTATTAGTGCACCAGTGTCTTGGGACACGTGGAAAATGACTGCAGAGGTTGTTGGAGTGGAGTGGCCTATAGTTCCATAATGTCTTTCATATATATTTGTATTTATTTATTGCGGTGTCCGCTCTCATCGGCATGCTTAATATGCATTTTGTCATGTGTCCCATGGTTTCTGCTATTGCACTTATCTGTTTAAATATTTGTAGTCGCTCATTGAGTGCTATTGTTGTTGGCATGGATACTGTTACTACGGTATGACACTGTATTGCGGCTGGGTTTTGTAGGAAGGAACAATGCTCATGACTTTTTTCTGTCAGAAGGAATGATTGATTAGAACCAACGCTTTCCTAGTTCTGACTTTTTATTACACTAGGAGTGCACAAGATTTTCATTTAAAAAATGGCATCGCCTTTTATTTACGAAGTAGGCTACTGATTCTTTGTCATGTTCTTTCAGGATCCTCATTACGCAACTGTATGTAATACCTTCCTTAGCTAGGCTTT
Organism: Oncorhynchus masou masou; assembly: GCF_036934945.1. Classification (NCBI taxonomy): domain Eukaryota; kingdom Metazoa; phylum Chordata; class Actinopteri; order Salmoniformes; family Salmonidae; genus Oncorhynchus; species Oncorhynchus masou. Next base: position 46,010,725 of record NC_088235.1, on the reverse strand, counting down.
GGTCATAAGGATCAGGGCCTGAGGTAATCATTGGTGGATGCATCGCTCCCAGGTACTGCGCAGTCCACTGAATTCAACTGTGAGGAGTGCTTTCCAAATATCCGACAGTTCACTGAGTACTACCTGGTGATTAAAAGTCCAGAGTCCAGTAGGTGGTTTTGAGATCTAACTTTTTAACTCTATTTCATACTGGAAATGGTCATTTTACATTTTTCCAAACATTTTAAGTGCATTTCTAGTAATGATATTTGGGTTTGCCAGTATTGTTGATTGGTCATGTGAAGGTTTCTCTTCTTGGTTACTCAATCCAAATGATTGTTAGGCCTATTTATTTGGTGGTCTCTGTTTGGCATGCATGCATATTTTTCTGGAGCTCTCGCTAGCCAAACAAATTCCATGTGCGTAGCATCACGTCAAGTAAAAAAAATAAAAAAAATAGAAAGATGACTTATAGCCCTACACTTTTCAGTAGCGATGTGAATTGAAGAGTGGACCTGCTGTGTAACATCGCCCTTTAGCACTGCTTTGCTTTGGGGTGTGTTAAGGCAGTAGCTCATTTTGTTTTCACTGCATTAAAGGGAACAGCGCTCCATTCACACACAGGGCCTGGTCCTCAGGGCACTGAGCCTAATGTATCTTTTGACCTCACCCCTACCCCATGCCCATTTTAGAAGCCATTTAAAGATGAGTTGGCACACTCACAGCTCACATCCCCTCTGCTATCATCCAAATGCTAAATAATCCTCCACATATGACACTTTAATGCTGTATGTCTCTATGCTGAGCCCTAGAGTAGTGGACCTTGTTTTGGAGGCTCCAGGGGACTGAGTTCCCCTTGCGGCTGAGGCTTGCTGACCTACACAAAGACTGTCTGTTAGTGGGCCAGAGGGCTGAGATGGCGAGAGCAGAGCCTTGGATGGATGTTGTTGTTTTTGTCTTGGACTTCATCATGGAAAGATTTAAGTGTGTGTTATTATGGGAAAGGTTCAAGCCAGAGGTTCTTTTGCTTTCTTTGAATCATCGGCAATTCACAACATTTATTTAATTTGGGAACTGCGTATGCCTGATCCCTAAGGGATTTCTTTCATGGCCTTTGCATTTGAAACATGAGCAGATCAGTTTATTAGGGCATGTAGGCTACTTGTAGCTCGGAGCTAAATGCATCTACTCATGCAATCTCACATGCTAAGCCTAAATGTCCTGTTGATGTCAGAGCTGTGCCGATGGCTGGTACACGCACATCATCGCCAGCAGTCTTTGCAAGGTTGTCATTTGTTGGTTTACTTTTTTTATTTGGCAGATGCAATATAGATTGAGGCCGGAATTCAATTCATAGCGCAGCACGCTGGACAGCTGACATTGCAGCTTTTAATGGCCTTTCCCCCGACTTTCGCAGAGCTCACATTCACGGTAAAGGCCGTCATGTCGGCTCCATCAGAAATTAGCGCAGATCTAACGTGGATCGGATCAAACCAAGCCTTTTATCTAGATTCTGCATTGCTGTGTAGCCAATGCCCCTAAAGCCACACTGGAGCAAAGTATAATAGAGAATAGCATCATGACTATTGTCAGTGACCTCGCCCTGTTCAGAGAGATTATAATTGGATGAGTACTGCCCCTGTCTTAATATAGCATAATGAGAGGTTTTTAATTCATTAAAGCGTATTCCGCATAAGAGCTTGGCGAGTTCTATTAAGCCTCAACCAAGGTTGATAATTGGTGCGATCACCTCTCTGTGGCCTCCTCATAGATCAAATAAAGGGGGATGTCTGCCTGAGGACATCCCTGTGACAGAGTAAAAGATCTGTCACCATGACCTGCTTTAGTACAGAAATACGCTTTTTTTATTTCGCCAAGGATGACCTGAGTTCAGTACTCTCGCACCTTGAGTTACACCACTCTTTCTATCTATAGTAAGTATTGTCATGACAGTACAGACACTCCAGCAGGTGCACTTCTCCATAGTCGAATTACACTGTAGTTGTCTTAATGAGCATGTGTAAAAGAACAGCACATTTCAAGATGAATTTAGATTAAAGTAGAAAGAAAAGAGCCTGATCTGTAGGAGAGACAGGGCAGTGTTGATACCTGCCACCAGATGCTAGTCTCTGAGTGGTGGCAGTGTGGGCCAAGGCTGTCCTCGTGGAGGTGCCTCTATCTTGGTCATGAGCAACAGCAGCATCCCCAGGGGGCTATATTAAAACCACTCTAACTGATAGCTCTGGAAACAAAGGGAGGACAGGACTAATAGCTATGTACTCTCCTCCTTCACACGTATGAAGTCTGTCCATCTGACTGGGTCCTTCGGTTTCTTGTTTGGCCTCGCTAACAAGGGTCATTGACAGTCTGACTCGTGGGGTAGTTTGATCAGTTGGTGGTACTACTGACTGTGACCGCTGGTATTATTACGTGGATGCGTTGATGAGATGTTTGTCATGTATCCAAATCAGCACTAAAGCTATGAAATTTGGTATGTGTACAGTCATTTACGGTCAGAGGATTTGATTCTGACCTACATTACAGCACATCTGATATAACAAGCACATTAGAGACCATGTTTTATGCCACTATTCACACAGGGAGGTATTCTGAAATCTTTGCGCTGAACTCATTAAATTAGAGATTAATTGATGTGAAAGTCCCACTTGTGCATGCTTATCTCAGCTCTCAATTTGACCTACAATCCTGTCTAAAGGTTTATTGTTCTCCAGCTTTTCTTGAAATCTTCAACAATAGGAGTGCTTTCCTTGTCTGTAACATGTGGTGAGAGACTGGTGTGTTAGTGTGAGAGAGGAAGCCTGCTGTGGTGCAGCTCGTTTCCTACTCTTACCTCTCTCCTGCTTTTCCCTCTCCTCTCAACATGTCCTCTTCTCCTTCTGCTATCTGACCAGCTTAAGCCTGTCTACATATTCGTAATCACATCACGTTTGCACTGTACCGTAGATTAGTTAAGTCTGCACTGCCTTTTCCAGAAGTGTGTGCGAGCGAGACGCCCAGGGAAGATTCACCAGGCTTGGGAGAATAAACCCCATCGACGTTGCTAAGGCAACCCACTGTGTGCAGAACAGTTGTGATTCAAGCATTGAGTTGATAAGCAAGCAAGCCACCATCCACCCCTTCCCCAACTCTCACGCTACTGCACACTTGCCCCCGTTTGAGAGGTGCCGGTAGTGGAACCTGGGGAGTTGGGGGTAGTGAGCTGCTTAAACAGACTGGGGTCCTGTGAGACAGAAACACAGCCGTCTCAGAGCAAACCTCACCTTTCTCCTTCCCTCCCTTCCTGTGAGGAAGAGGAGGGAAATCTGCATACAGCAGCAGAATACTGTATTAGGGAGAGGCTAGTATATCAGCAAGCATGGTTTGTCAGCAGAGCACACTGTCTCATAAGTATACTCCAGTCTATCGGGATAAAGAACACGGTCTAGTTGGCATACAGTGCCAACAGGATCCACATACTGGCATAATGAGGGTTGTGGTTCTTTTTGAGCAACTGCATTTTTTTTTTAACACCTTGTTATTGCAAAAAAAAATCTGTTTTGATGCACTGTGAGAACACGGTTTCATCTCAGCAATACATAGTACTACAGAACTGAAGGTGTAGCACTTCAGTAACGCCTTATCTGATTGTAACGTGACCCAGTCTTGAAGAGCAATGAACTCTGAGCTGATCTATAATTCAGGAGTACACAGTGTGACGACGAAGTGTAAGCTAATCACAGCGTACTGTAGCCTTCTCGCTCTCTCTCTCCACACTGGCACATCTGCCGAAACTGCTTTTACAGATGGACTATTTTCTCACCATGAATATTAAGTTGCAGATGTGAGAAGTAAAACAAATCACAAGACGGGCATGTACGGAGTGCTGTTTTTGTTGCCCTCCTGCCTGGCACCATGGAGCGTGCCACTGGATGATGGAGGCTTTTCCATTTCAAAGAGGAGTATGTATTCCTGCCACCACATGCTCAGTGTTTCCCCTATATGCATCGCCGGTAAAACATGAGTCTATCACAAGAACTGCAGGCTATTACACCACTATTTACCATCACTGAATGTTGAGGCATGAAAGATGCGCGAATGGATTTAAACGGGTGGTTTAAGTCCACCTGTCCATCCAAAATGCGATGTGGTTCGACAAGAACACTGACAATTTGCCAAGGCAGAGATGAGTGGCCGACACTGAGACGCACGGACAGCAGTGGAGCAATTAATTCTGTCGCCAAAATTGTAACCGATGTCTCTTTCCATTCACAACTGTTTGGTGTCTGGAAATGTGTTGCGAGTGGATCAACGTGCATGAGTAGTCTAGTGAAGGAGCCCTTTGAAGTGATTTCGACAATCATACAAACATGACTGGTTGTGTTTATGCAACAGCATATATACAGTTAACTCATAAATGTCAAATGTCTTGTTCACCAACTATAGTTTTGGGAAGTCTGTTAGGACATCTACATTTGTGCATGAGGCAAGTAATTTTCCCAAAAATTGTTGAGACAGATTATTTCACTTATAATTCACTGTATCACAATTCCAGTGGGTCAGAAGTTGACACTGCTTTTTAAACAGCTTGGAAAATTCCAGATAATTGTCATGACTTTAGAAGTTTCTGATAGACTAAATGACGTCAATTGGAGGTGTACCTGTGGATGTATTTCAAGGCCTACCTTCAAACTCAGTGCCTCTTTGCTTGACATCATGGGAAAATCAAAAGAAATCAGCTAAAACCTCAGGATTTTTTTTTTTGTACATCACAAGTCTGGTTCATCCTTGGGAGCAATTTCCAAATGCCTGAAGGTACCACATTCATCTGTACAAACAGTTCACATGTATAAACACCATACCACACAGCCATCATACCGCAATGGAAGGAGATGCTTTCTGTCTCCTAGAGATGAATGTACTTTGAGAGAAATGCAAATCAATCCCAGAACAACAGCAAAGGACCTTGTGGAGATGCTGGAGGAAACGGGTACAAATCTATATTCGCAGTAAAACAAGTCCTATATCGACAACCTGAATGGCCGCTCAGCATGGAAGAAGCCACTGTTCCAAAACCACCATTAAAAAAGCCAGACTATTGTTTGCAACTGCACATGGGGACAAAGATTGTACTTTTTAGAGAAATGTCCTCTGGTCTGATGAAACAAAAATAGAACTGTTTGGCTATAATGACCATTGTTATGTTTAGGGGAAAATGGAGGCTTGCAAGCCGAAGACACCATTCCAACCGTGAAGCACAGGGGTGGCTGCATCATGTTGTGGGATTGCTTTGCTGCAGGAGGGACTGGTGCACTTCACAAAATAGATGGCATCATGAGGTAGGAAAAGTATGTGGATTTATTGAAGCTAAAGTCAGGTGTTTAAATCTTGGTCAAATGGGTCTTCCAAGTGTACAATGACCCCAAGCATACTTACAAAGTTGTGGCAAAATGGCTTAAGGACAACAAAATGAAGGTCTTGGAGTGGCCATCACAAAGCCCTGACCTCAATCCTATAGAAAATTTGTGGGCAGAACTGAAAAAGCGTGTGTGAGCAAGGAGGCCTGCAAACCTGACTCAGTTACACCAGCTCTGTCAGGAGGAATGGGCCAAAATTCACCCAACTTATTGTGGGAAGCTTGTGGAAGGCTACCCATAACGCTTGACCCAAGTTCATCAATTTAAAGGCAATGCTACCAAATACTAATTGAGTGTATGTAAACTTCTCACCCAATGGGAATGTGATGAAAGAAATGAAAGCTGAAATAAATCATTCTCTCTAGTATTATTCTGACATTTCACATTCTTAAAATAAAGTGGTGATCCTAACTGACCTAAGATTAGTAATTTTTACTAGGATTAAATGTCAGGAACTGTGAACCAGAGTTTTTAAATGTATTTGGCTAAGGTGTATGTAAACTTCTGACTTCAACTGTATTTTAAATTTAAAATGTATCCTTTTTTTATTTAACTAGGCAAATCGGGTTAAGAATAAATTCTTGTTTACGATGACTGCTTACACCGGCGAAACCCGGACGATGCTGGGCCAATTTTGCACCTCCCTATGGGACTCCCAATCATGGTTGTGACAGCCTGGATTCGAACCAGGGTGTCTGTTGTGACGCCTGTAGCACTAAGATTCGCCACTCGGGAGCCCCAATTAAGGTTATACATTTTAAAAGTTAAATGACAAATCTTTGAGTAGGGATGCTTTTGAATTAATAGGGATTGTAAATATACGTCCAGGATTAGGCAGCTGCCTGGAGCGGCGGTTTGACAAGGGAGGCATTTTTCAAGCTCAACTGACCAAGACGCACCTCCAACACCTCACATTATTCTTTCCATAAACAATATATTCTCTCTGTGACATGAAGGCTATTTAGGTGAGTGCTGATACCGCCCCATGATCAGCAATGCCCACTTTGCCAAAGGCAGTGCTGCAAAATATTTATATTTTCCGTGCCCAGCGTTCCTCTCCAGGGTGCTGATGGAGAAAAGCAGCGTTGCGGCTCTCTACCAACGCTCCATCAAATTAATTTAACATAAATTAGACCTATGTAGCCTGCAGTAGAAATAGTAGTAGCCCATGTTTTGTTTCTGTAGCCTCAGAATGGAGCCCAAATGTATTGCAATGTCATGAGATGGACACATTTTCAATCATTAACTTATTAATGAGATGAGAGTGCAGGAACAAAGAGTGCGGTCAACAAGAATTGCAAGCGGGCAGACATCAGCTATGGAGCAGCTGAGGCATAATCAGAGGTGGACAGCAAATGGTGCTGAAAGTAATTTCATTTTTATTTTATTTGACTGAACTAACACCAAAAGGGCATTGTTGGAGCCCATTTATTCCAATCTATCTAAAAAATAAACATTTTTTTAAGCCCTTCAAAGTTGCTTTTAACCGTATAGAAGCAGAAAGGGGGCATTAACCAGACAGACTGTATGTTTCTCAGTTCACCATGTAACAATTCACTGCCTCACTCTTCACAAGTTCTGTGCCAGGAACACCAGCCTATTGACAGTTTCAGGCTTCAAAGTTGCCCTCTGGCTTGTGACCACATTGCCCCCATTGCTAAATGCTCTCTGAGGGCTTGTGGCAGGGATGCATAAGTATTTCTTTGTCAGACAACTCACTTGTGGGAAGTTGGATGCGTGAACTCGCCACCGCTTCAAAGGATCTGCCTCACTGTCTGCTGCCATCATCCGAGTGTAGCTGTCCAGCTCTTGCTCGGTGGCTGATCTCTGGGTTCTTAAGGTAGGTGCACTACTGGTTTTCTTTTAAAGATGCTCCCAAGGCTCTTCTTGGACTTCTTTGCTGATTTTGGAGCAGTGGCGGCTTCTTTCTCACTTCTGGTCCTCTTCAAGAGAGAAGTCTCCCACGGCTGTGTTCCCTACCAGGAGGGCTTCTGTCTCGGGCAGCTCTCACCTCCACCAGCTTGTCAGTGGTCATGTAGGTGGTCTTAAACCTTGGGTGCAGAAAGGCAGCCATGGTGAGCAGCTCATCTGTTTCAGGGTTGGTGCATTTGTCATTCAGGTAATTGAAGACATTCATAATCTCTTGGGTCAGTTTGGCTTTGCCCTCCATTTGATTTCAGAACCTCCGTCTTGAACAAATCGAGGATCGGCTTCAGATGGTACACTCATGTATTTCTCTCCTGACAGGGCATCTGTGAAATCCTGGAGGGGCTGCAGTGATGGATTCAAAGGCATCAATGTCTTGTCCGGAGGGTGCAAGGTGCTGTTTTTTTAACCTGCTGCCAGAACTTGTGTGATGGCCTTTTCCTGCACCAGGACTCTTCCTATCATCTGCAGTTGAGATCCCCACTTTGTTGGGGATTCTGTGATGGGTTTGTGGTGGGTCAGGCTCTGTTTACCCTGTGCACTTGTCTGGGCCTTCTGCTTCTTTTAACTTTAGAAAAATGTGCGGACTACTTTCTTGCACACTCCAGTGGCCCAGGAAACCAGAGGTTCATTTTGGACACTCCTCTCTGAAAAAATAAAAAGGTGAAAAAGAGTTGCATATGAATCACAATTATTCAATAGAAATAACATTGCATCTGCTGTAATTAAAGCATGGACACCGGACATGATTACAAATGTAATCCATAGATTTACAACTGTTGTGATTAAGAGAGCTATGTTGCATTAGAAAACAGGATAGCCTTCTCAATAAATTATTACTGAAAGAAAGAGGATAGATGCATATATTGAAACCATAGGCAATTGTATTGATTATAATTAAGCAAGTTAATCCATGTAATGTTGGGTTATTCCACACGTGAACAAATTACAAATATTATAGATTTGCGTAGCTGTATATATTCAGTGTAACATATAAGAAAGATCAGACCGTCTAGTCAGCTATAACATTAAATAGAGAACTTAAAAATAAAGAAAAAAATGCAGAACTATAGTTAAGTTATGTAATTGTTCTACCTAGCTGTGTTTTGGACATTTTGAAACTTACCAGTAGCAATGTATAGCCTGTGTCCGGAATACCCTAGTCTTGTCCATTTGTTTAGCTCCAATGCTTTGACCATGTTCGATCCGCTGTCTGTAGTCCTACATACTTGACATGACTCTTTCAGGCCCTAGGAAGAAAGTGCCTCCCTCAGCCCAGCTGCAATTCTTTCTCCAGTGTGAACATCTGGGAAATAAGAGGTTTGAAAGAATTGGCTTTGCAGCTTCCAGTTGTCGTCAATGTCATGAATCGTGAGGCTAATGTATGGCTCTGTGGTCCGGCTTGATCATAAGTCGGCAGTGGTAAAGAAGAATGCAGCGTTAGGGATTTCGTTGTCAGGACAGTGTTGCCATTCTGTGTAGAGTTCTGGCAGACATGTTTTGTGATGCTCGGGATCTTGGGTCTTGCGCTCAAATCAACTTTCTGAAACTGTCTTTCTCCACAGTTTAATTGGTTCCATGGCTTTCGCTATGTGATACTTAACTGCATTTGTTATCTCATTCCACTTCTTCTTGCTCTTCTTGTCATAGGGAGTACCACTAATGAATGATGCCTTGAGTTATAGCTGAGTGCAGGTCTGACTTGAAGATTTCTTGAGACTTGCTCCGGGTGTTTGTTGCAGATTCTTCATATTCACGCTAGAGGTTGACCGATTTATGATTTTTTTTTCAATGCTGATACCGATTTATTGGAGGACCCAAAAAAGCTGATGCCGTATATATATATATATTTTTTGTGTATATATATTTGTAATGACAATTACAACAATACTGAATGAACACTTATTTTAACTTTAATATAATACATCAATAAAATCAATTTAGCCAAATAAATAATGAAACATGTTCAATTTGATTTAAATAATGCAAAAACAGTGTTGGAGAAGAAAGTAAAATGCCACATGTGCCATGTAAAAAAAGCTAACATTTAAGTTCCTTGCTCAGAACATATGAAAGCTGGTGATTCAATATTCCCAGTTCATCAATATTCCCAGTTAAGATGTTTTTAGGATGTAGGTATTTTAGGAATTATGACGGGTCGAATATTTCTCTCTACCATTTTTTGTATTTCATATACCTTTGACTATTGGATGTTCTAATAGGCACTTTAGTATTGCCAGCCTAATCTCAGGAGTTGATAGGCTTGAAGTCATAAACAACGCTGTGCTTCAAGCATTGCTAAGAGCTGCTGGCAAACACAGTAAAGTTTCAATGAATGCTTACGAGCCTGCTGCTGCTTACGACCTCTGTCAGACTGTTATCAAGTCATAGACTTAATTATAATAAACACATACGAGCCTTTGGTAATTTAATATGGTCAAATCCGGAAACTATCATTTCGAAAACAAAACGTTTTTTTCTTTCAGGGAAATACGGAACTGTTACGTATTTTATCGAATGGGTGGCAACCTTAAGTCTAAATATTTCTGTTACATTGCACAAACTTCAGCCGAGTGATAGAGATACTCTCAATGATCGGCTATGAAAAGCCAACTGACATTTACTCCCGAGGTGCTGACCTCTGTGGCACCCTCGGCAACTACTGTGATTATTATTTGACCATGCTGGTCATTTATGAACATCTTGGCCATGTTCTGTTATCTCCACCCGGCACAGCCAGAAGAGGACTGGCCACCCCTGGTTCCTCTCGGTTTCTTCCTAGGTTTTGGCCTTGTCTAGGGAGTTTTTTCCTAGCCACCGTGCTTCTACACCTGCATTGCTTGCTGTTTGGGGTTTTAGGCTGGGTTTCTGTACAGCACTTTGAGATATCAGCTGATGTAATAAGGGCTATATAAATACATTTGATTGACGTTATGTCATAATAATGTACAATTTTGGCATATTAGTTCCCAGCGGCCCAAACTGCTGCATATACCCTGACTCTGCTTGCACTGGAACGCAAGAGAAGTGACACAATTTCCCTAGTTAATATTGCCTGCTAACATGAATTTCTTAACTACATATGCAGGTTAAAAAAAAATATACTTGTGTATTGATTTTAAGAAAGGCATTGATGGTTAGGTTCATTGGTTAAACGATTTGGCTTTTTTTCGCGGATGGGCTTTTGCTAAATCACCCGTTTGGTGAAGTAAGCTGTAATTTGATAAATTAACAGGCACCACATTGGTTATATGCAACGCAGGACAAGCTAGTTAACCTAGTAATAGCATCACATAATTACTAGTTAACTACACATGGTTGAAGTTTTTTTTAAATAAGATACGTTTAATGCTAGCTAGCAACTTACATTGGCTCCTTGCTGCACTTCCGTAAAAGGTGGGCAGCCTGCCATGCAGTCTCCTCACGGATTGCAATATAATTGGCTTCCAAAAATGCAGATTACCACTTGTTATGGACTTGAAATCGGCCCTAATTATTCGGCCACCTCTAATTCGCGCACACATTCAGTGTTTTCAGGTAGTGAAATATATTGCTAGTGTTTCCACCTCTGGCTAGCATAATGCATTGACACAACTGGTTATCTTAAAGCGAAACCAGTTCCAAACCACAGAGGCCCCCCTTTTTCTTTTCTAACCAATTCTTCGTCCTGCAAATCAACCTCAAGTGTTATTTTCCTTGTCTTCGGTCATCCTTAATGCTTGCCTACACGTTTTACACTTTTGTTAACGAAAGGAGTTCACTAAATGTTTGCGTACTCTGCAGTTGCGCATGCTTGTTTGTATACTTTGATTGTTAGGCAGATTGCGTGTAACATCCATGCTTCTAGTTTTTTTTGTTTTCTAAAAAAGCCTATGTTTTTAGTAAAAGAGAAACAATTTGAGGCTGTAACGCACGCCTGAAATCTTGAATGAAACAACGGCTTATTTTATTAATTCATCATGACATGCACGACATGGCAAAATCCATATCATGGCGAAACGTCATACCAGTATTCGCGTTCATCCCACTATACCGCCCACCCCTACAAAAGATGTGACGCTGATGCTTATGGGGATATGTTATTTGTATCTGAAATTCTGATGCTGCCTTGAATTTTGAGACACAAAATGGACCTATTCTGTCCCTAATTAATTGAGCTTTTCACTTTCTGACAAGATGTTTAAAACCAGGAAGCTTTTAAGGAAGCCCATCTCTTGGGTTAAGCTACGGATGAGTAGCCCAGAGTTGAAGCTTATATTTTAATGCATCAGATGAGCAGCTTCTGTCAGGGTAGATGAGTAACTTTTGAAAGTGTCATGTTTAGATTCATACTGATGTCTAATATTATTGAATTATTTGCAAACCGCAACCGTTTCATTGGAAACAAGACACTTGGGATTGACAGAGATTGAGGAGAAATATGTTAAGAATGCCTATTTCGCTGTCTATTCTTCCCTGAAACTTATATTTTCATTATCCACCTTTTTTTGAGACTTTTTCAGAGCGACATTTTCTCTTGATTGCAAGCTGTTTTTCCTCAATCAACGCACCAAGAAATATATATAAAAAAACGACTTGATTTTTAGCAGGGTAATCAGATTGAAAATATTAGGATATATTATTGACATTGAACTGATTTTATATAGCCTACTAACCAGATGTTAATTGTTTAATTTGTAGCGAAGGCCTATGAATTGAGCTGCTATTATGTTCTGTTCTGCCGACTTAGGACCATATTTTCTCAGCTAAGTACAAACCGTAAACAAATTACGGCTTCCAGTCACATCGGTGTGCACGTAACATTGTTAGCTAACCCGTCTATAGATGTATGCCCCAGGAAGACAATTACTCACCTCATACTGGACAAAGATGTATTTTTTTTCTTTAACGAGTCCTACGTAAAGGATTTACTTCAGACACTGGACAACTCTCAAATCCCCATCATTCGCATGAAGAAGAGACAGAGATGTAGGGTCGTAGGTTGTTGTGCCTGGTAATTAATCAGATGGCGAATGGATAACCCGCATCTGCCATCAGTCTTATTAGCCAACGTGCAATTATTGGATAATAAACTGGATGAGCTCCCATCAAGACTATCCTACCAAAAGGACATTTAACTGTAATCTTATGTTTCACCGAGACGTGGCTGAACGACAACATGGATAACATACAGCTGGCTGGATTTTCCGTGCATCAGCAAAATAGAAAAGCTGCCCCCGATAAGACAAGGGGTGGCTGTCTGTGTCTATTTGTCAATAACAGATGGTGCACGAAATCTAATATTATTGAAGTCTCAAGGTTTTGCTCACCTGAGGTAGAGTATCTCATGATAAGCTGTAAACCACACTATTTACCAGAAGTTTTCATCATATATATTTTTCGTAAGCTGTCCATATACCACCACAAACAGATGCTGGCACTAAGACCCAACTCAACGAGCTGCATAAAACCATAAGCAAACAAGAGTGCTTATCCAAATGTGGCGCTCCTAGTGGCCAGGGACTTTAATGCAGGGAAAGTTTAAATCCGTTTTACTTAATTTCTACCAGCATGTCACGTGCAACCAGGGGAAAACGACTCTAGACCACCTTTACTCCACACACAGAGATGTGTACAAATCTCTCCCTTGCCCTCCATTTAGCACATCTGACCATAACTCTATCCTCCTGATTCCTGCTTACAAGCAAAAACTAAAGCATGAAGCACCAGTGACGTGGTCAGATGACGCAGATGCTAAGCTACAGGACTGTTTTGCTAGCACAGACTGGAATATATTCCGGGATTCTTCGGATGATATGGTGTACTCCTCAATGTCAGTCACAGGCTTGATCAACAAGTGCATCGATGACGTCGTCCCCACAGTCACCGTACGTACATGCCCCAACCAGAAGCCATGGATTACAGGCAACATCTGTACTGAGCTAAAGGGTAGAGCTGCCGCTTTCAAGGAGCGGGACTCTAACCCTGACGTTTGTAATAAGTCCTGCTATTCTCTCCAACAAACCATCAAACGGGCAAGCGTTAACACAGGACTAAGCTTGAATCCTACTACACCAGCTCCGACTCGCATCGGATGTGGCAGGGCTTGCAAACTATTACGGACTACAAAGGGAAGCACAGCCACGAGCTGACAAGTGACCCGAGTCTAACAGATGAGCTAAATTACTTCTATGATCGCTTCGAGGTAAGCATCACTGAAGCCTATATGAGAGGACTAGCTGTTCTGGAAGAATGTGTGATCACGCTCTCCGTAGCCGATATCAGTAAGACATTTTAAACAGGTCAACATTGACAAAGCCACGGCCAGACTGATTACCAGGACGTGTACTCCGAGCATGCGTTGACCAACTGACTGGTGTCTTCACTGACATTTTCAACCTGTCCTTGACCGAGGCAGTATTATACCAATATTTTCAAGCAGATCACTGTAGTCCCTGTGCATAAGAACACCAAGGTAATCTGCCTAAATGACTACTTACCCGTAAGCACTCACATTTGTAGTCATAAAGTACTTTGAAACGCTTGTCATGGCTCACATCAACACATTATCCCAAAAACCTAGACCAACTCCAATTTGCATACCGCCCCAACAGATCCACAGATGACGCAATCTAGATTGCACTCCACACTGCTCTTTCCCACTTGGACAAAAGTAACACCTACATGAGAATTAGAGGTGAAAAGGTTCACAAAACTCATGGTACAATACGGTACAGAGGTGTCACGGTTCGGTATGGTTTTGATGATACATCGACAAAATAAATGCCTGAGAAATGTGATTTGTATTTGCCATTTATTATAATAGTAAACATGGGTAGCTTAAACAAAGGGACTACAAAAAACAGCAGTGGCTGCCGTATAACATGAAATTAAATTTAAAACAGAACTTCAACAAGAGTGCATAGTCCAACAGCATATATCAAAATTAAGTGACATAGCAGTGCCTTAAAGAAAATAGGACTACTTGAGACTGAGTAACCAATCTGATGATAGAGAAAATAAATCATTATCTACATGTTCTGGAATGAGCACAGATCGGCTTGCTGTGACAATGTCAGCCGCTGTGGAGAATAACCTCTCGCTAGGGACAGAGGTCCCAGGCACAGCCAGGTAGCACCTTGCTAATATGGCAACATGACGATATATTAACTCCTTGGTCTTCCACCATGTAAGTGGATCAACATCCAGGGGAATATAGTCCACTGCCCTGTATGAGGTCACCACCTCCTCGATGACCTTGACCTTTGACTTGGTTCCCTGCTTCTGGGTCGTGAACAACTCCCCAAAAAGCCCAGCCATGGCAGACTTCTTTTTCTGGAGGAGAACCCCTGTCATCTGCCGTCTCTGGAGAGGGGTTGGCGCCTGTGGTATCTGTGGCTTGACCCTGCAGAATTCAATTATATGAATCTCTGAAGTGGCTTAAAGATATGATTTGTTGTTTGAAATGTATATTAGACATGACTTTAATTGTTAACTTACTAATAAACGAAATGTCACATTAACGAAATAAATACAATACCTGTTGTATATTGGTCACAATCTCTGCTGTGAGTTCATTGTAGACTCTCAGACGAGCAGCAGTTTCCAGGTGTAGCAGGGACTTGAACCGGGGGTCCAAAGCGGTGTTCTTGTGTAAGAAGTCTTGGACACCAGGGTCAGCATATCTAGGCTCCAGGTTAACTCTGATAGCAGTCTTGACGTCCCTTACTGCGAGTTCATCTTCATCAGATGCCACCATTGATTTCAGGATCATTGTTTACATAGGACCATGGAAACTGATGGAATGCTCTCAGTGCATCTCAGTGTTGTGACTGTTTTGAGAGGTTTGCACACTTTGATAATTTCCTCTGCTAGTCTTATGTCAGTCACATCTTTTGACATTCTTCCTCACAGCTTGAAACCGCAACTTTCTGCTCAAGGTATCTCTCAACCATGTCATGGCTTGAATTCCATCTAGCAGGGACATCTTGGATTAGTTTGTGGTTTGGCAGCTCCAGCATCTCTTGTTTTGTTTTGAAAACATGTGCAGGAGTTGTGCTTTTATCAAAGAAGGATACCACCTTCCTGATCTTTGCTAGGAGGCGCGAGATTGGATTCACTGACTTTGCTTTTTGAGATGCTATATTAAGGATGCTTTGCTCACATTACATCTGTGGCCCCAATCCAGCTAGTGCAACTGCTTTTACAATATTTCCAGCGTTGTCAGTGGTCACAGGAATCGTTACATTATCCCCCTCCAATTTCCACAAGGCAACTACTACCCTTAGCTCTTACCCCAAGTTTACACTGGTGTGACTACTCTCAAGGGGATGTCCAGGTTTTCTTAACAGCTTTTACCCCCAAGCCATAAGACTCCTGAACAGCTAACTAAATGGCTTCTGCGTTGGCTGTTATTTTATTTTTGTGCTATTATTATTATTATTATTGTTATTACAATTTTTTTAAATCGTTTTCATTGGTATTTATTTGTTTACTTCAGTTTATTTAGTAAATACTTTACACATAATCGTAAGCATTTAATTGTATTCAGCGTATGTGACAAATAACATGTATTTGGTAGTTATCCAAGGCCATAGTTGCTGTCTTGGGATCTGACTCAGCAGTCAGCACCTTATGCCACAAAATGATTGTGGTGGGATAGCATTTGATGGCAAATCACATGTTATTCCATTCAATCTATTCTATTCTGGAAGCATGGGGAAAAAAATGTGAAGGTACTCCCTTCCTGTGGTGTTAGCCATATAATCATCCAGCCACCCTTCACCAGCATAGCAGCAGTACAGGGTGGAGCAGCAGCTTGACACTCATCCTGACTGACACACAAAACCATGGCAACCGTGTAAAATTCTCACTTTGTAACCCCTGGAAACAAATGACCTTGAGCCCTCCATCCCCTGGCGCTCGTTACGGCATCTACAACACGTCTGAGGTTAGGGGTGCTGTGGATAGGGAGAGTGTGTCTGGTGGCTGACGCATCAGTATTTTGTCCACTCTTGTCTGTTTTTCCTCGTGCCATGTTATACACATCATATAGGGCTACAACTGTAAATCTCGCTCAAAAGACGAGCCTATTATTGACCAGATGTGACCAATGGACAAAATAATTTCCACCTTGGGCCTCCCGAGTGGTACAGTGGTCTAAGGCAGTCCTAGCAGCGTCTCTACAGATCCGGGTCCGATCCCGGAATGTGTCGCAGTAGGCTGCGACCGGGAGGCGGCGCACAGCTGGCCCTGCGTCTTCTTGGTTTGTGGATGGTTTGGCCGGCTTGGATGTCCTTGTTCCATCGCACTTTAGCACTGTTCTTACCTTGAATGCCGAGAGTGTGCAAAACTGTCATCAAGGGGTGACTATTTGAAGAATCTGTAATATATAAAATATATTTTGATTTGTTTAACACTTTTTTTAATTTTTTTTTACTACATGATTCCATATGTTTTTTCATAGGTTTGTTTAAACTCTTATTCTACAATGTAAAAAATTTAGAAAAACCCTGGACTGAGTATGTCTCCAAACTTTTGAGGTGTGTGAAATGTCAGAATAAAGTGACTTACGTTAGGATCACTACATTATTTTAAGAATGTAAGACAGGGAATTTTTACTAGGATTGAATGTCCGGAATTGTGAAACTGAGTTTAAATCTATTTGGTTAAGGTGTATGTAAACTTCCGACTTGTGTATACACCTTAACCAAATGCATATAAACTCAGTGTGTATATATATACACACACACACACACACTGGGGCAAAAAAGGGCAATTGCATTGAAGATGAAACGTGGCTGGGTCTTTCAGCATGACAATGATTCCAAACAGACGGCCCGGGCAACGAAGGAGTGGCTTCGTAAGAAGCATTTCAAGGTCTTGGAGTGACCTAGCCAGTCTCCAGATCTCAACCCCATAGAAAATCTTTGGAGGGAGTTGAAAATCTGTGTTGCCCAGCAACAGCCCCAAAACATCACTGCTCTAGAGGAGATCTGCATGGACCAAAATACCAGCAACAGTGTGTGAACCTTGTGAAGAAAGGGTATATAACAAAGTATTGAGAAACATTTGTTATTGACCAAATATTTATTTTCCACCATAATTTGCAAATACATTCATTAAAAATCCTACAATGTGATTTTCTGGATTTTTCCCCCCCCTCATTTTATCTGTCATAGTTGAAGTGTACCTATGATAAAAAAAGACGAGAGGCCTGTAATTTAAGTGGGAGAACTTGCACAATTGGTGGCTGACTAAATACTTTTTTGTCCCACTGTACACACACACACACACACACACACACACACACACAGATATGCATAGATACACTCTCGCTCGCTCCACCGGTCAAAAGTTTTAAAACACCTACTCATTCAAGAATTGTTTTTTTATTTTTGCTCTCTGGACAAATGACCCGGTCAGGCCACCGCCCCACATACTTTAATGGTTACTTTGGGTTGGAGTTCTTTGGCTGAAGTCCCGACATAGGCTTTAATTACTATTAATTATGCTTACACCGTAAGCAAGTTCATTGTCCAAGGTTATTTTCCAAACGGCGGCCAGTCAGTCTGGCAGTCTGTTAGATTACACAGGCCCTAGAACAGCACTGCCCACGCGTCTCATTCCAGTCCCACCAGTTCAACAGACTTCTTCACTACTGAATCAAAAGTTAAAGCTGTTTACTGGAAGGTCTCCCTCATTTAGTGAGTACTTGGCTTATTACATAATAGATGAGGTGTGTGTGTGTGTGTGTGTGTGTGTGTGTGGACAGAGGTGTTATGCCCATAGGGGGCACAGGGACAACTTTTATAACTTGGATAGGTTCCCAACCTCGACTAATTACCAAGAAGCCATTTCAGGCTATCAATCAAGTTTGAGTATCTAGGTTTGTGGACTTAATTAAATGTACTGAATAGGACTCACATTTAAAAAAATATATATTTTACCCAGATTTTAGCAGAGATGGAGAAGCATATTTGGTTTATTTAAAAATATATATATTTTTAAAAGAACCACTAGTCTGGAGGATTTAGACTGCGAGGGATACATGTGGGCCCCGACAGAGAGCATTGCGGCGTGGTCTGCATTTTTCAGGCTGCAGTTGGGAGCAGGCGGTCAGATCAGATGCAAGTTGTCCTGCTCCTTAAAGGTAGGCTATAAAATGTATCTCAAGAGACAGTGCAAGTGTCCACTCTGCTCTCTTCAAGCTACATCTAGCCTATTGGTTGATATAGCCCAGGAATACCTACCGATAGCCTAATTATAATGGGCCCAGTGAGAATCTCTGGTAATTTAACCTATTCTTAGTTTATTTTTGTGCATTTTGATATTGACTATAGGGTGCAATGTTGCTGCGACCTTGGCTGTCAAGTGAGCTTTGTCGTCACATAGTTCTAAAATAACATAGCGAGACTGCAGTTGAGTTCCAGACCATTTCTTGCGATAGCAGGTGGGAGTCAGATACAGACAGCAGGTGTGGGTGGGGGCAGGCGGGAGCGAGATGAATAAATCAGTGTAAACCCTCACAGACCTCTAATACAGAAAGCTGAAGAGGTATGCTTAGAAGTGCAGAACATTTTACATCGAATGTAAGCATAATGATTATGGCTCTCGATTGCAGGGACATGGTTTCGGGTGTTTGAAAAATGCTAAATTCACCAACTTCGAGGAATGGCAGCCTAGCTCTCCTCCAACCCCCACCCCCCCCCAGCTTTAGTTGTCTAGTCAGCTGACGACAGCTTTTGCGCTGTGTGTGTGTTTGCACTCCCATGTGCTCCTTTTCACATATGTATGTGAGCTTTAAGTGTGGGCATCCTGTTTTCATGATGGAAAAAAAAATCCCATTTGAATACCTGTGTAGTGAAAGGGGATTTGAGATTTACAACCTACAGAAAGACCAAGGTCACCATTGTCACATGACAGCCAAGAGCACAGTCGGCACATAGACACAGGAAGTGTGACATCATCAAAAGATGCTATATGAGACTTCTGCTTTGTCCATTGTTGGACAAATTGATACTCTTTTATATAACATCCCCATTGGGCTTCCCTCTGCCTGTACGGTCTCTGTACACGGCCTGCCTAAAACGCTCTAGCCTAGCCTATAGCTATCGCGTTGGGAGGGGGGGTACATGCATGAATCTGCAGTGATCCTTTAAAGATTCCTTCTCCATGAAGTCACTACTCATTCTGATGTTCAGTGAAAACAATATGTACACTTGTCAGGATGTATAAAATCCTGTGAACATCTGTAATAACTGATACTGTAATAATAAGTATTTGATGTTTTGTTCTTCCAGGAGACCCTCCAGCAGCTGGTGGCGATGCCTCTCCCCAATGTGCTGGTGCTGGGCAGGAACCCTCTCAGTGGTACGTCCTTCATCTGACTGACCTGCCAACAATGCAAACTGTTACACACTGTTACATGTCATGGCTGATCAGTGTGTAATACACACTCTTTACACTGGGATATGATGTGCTTTTTAAACCCTTTATAACTTCATTATTATGCAACGTACGTGTAGGTTGTTTGCATTTCACATTCCCCATTTATCTTGAAATCAGTTTTCCTTGTGTGTAGATTTGATTTCCCCCAGCTAGAATTAGTCTTGGTTCTCTCAATATTGGTTGGTGAAATAAAATGAAGATCAAACCAGCCATTGATTGTATTGTCAAAATACGGTGATTTGGGAAACACTATGCTGGTTTATTGAATCTTGAATCGTTCTGCTACTGTGAAACTTAGCTAGTATCTGCGTCTAGAGTGAAGACCTAGACAACACAGCCATGAAATTCAATACTCCTATGTGCAAAGTATTATCAGACCAACTCAAAGTCCTGAACCAAAACATGTGGCATTCCAGTCTCTTTCCAATGACCTTTGACCCTGGTGGTGTGCAGCAGTGCTGGTATCTGGAGCCATCTGAAAGTGATTGACCATGTGGCTTTTATTATGCAGTCATTAAGGCTCAATGGGGTATGGGCCTATTATCAGTACTATGGGAATCCACCCCAGGCTCTAATTATTAACCCACTCTGTGCTCAACACCACAAAACCCCACTCCTCTGAGCCCACTAACTAACTCATCTGGTCCCCCCACCCCAGACTGTCTGACCTCCACACTGAATATCACTTCGATTCAGTCTGATCCAGCTTCAAAATGGAAAGCACTTTGACCAGCTAGAATATAATGTGCTCTTAAAGGCTCATCTCCTGTTCAATGTGGACAGTCATGCCCTGCCTGTGTCTTTTCTAGTGAAACTACTTCTCCTTGGGTACGACGATCAAGCCTTTATTTCAGAGACTGGACACGGGTGTCCGTTGCCTGCCACGTGGAGAGCAGTTTCTACCGACTTTGTATTGCTGACATTGTACGATTCTATTGTGGTCGTTTAGATGCCAGAGGAGTGTCTCTTTTCCGGAACAATGGCAACCGTATGGAGATATGTGCTCTCCAGTTGGAGAGGTGGAGGCAGGGCAGAGTAGCAGTCATCAGCAACGCTGTGTGGGGTTGTGGGAAGGTCAGGAAACCTGAAGTCACATTTAGAAACCTGAAGATGGTTAGAGCACCTGGGGCCTCATTTATAACCGTTACATAAATTGAACACTAAATATCTGTGTGCGCCATTTCTGAAAAGACTGCAAAAATATTGAGATTGATGAACTTGGCTCACGCCATACATGCGTTTATAAATCATACCTGCTGTAAAAGAAAGTGCAAGCGTGAACAAGCATTATAACTGCATCTGAAAAATGCCCATCATTCACCTTTTATGGGGACAATAACACCCTTTATTTGCTGTATGGTTTGGAAGTATTGGAATTAGACCAAGACGGTATCTAAAGGAAAATGTAATGGCTAACTTGATCAAATGTCTTTGGAGGGGTTAGCAGACTGCGTGTTTCATTTTTGCAGTGACATTTGCTTTATCTGACTGTTTCTGAAGGTCAAAAACAATAGCAAATTGTTGTGGACCAGTAAACAGATCGTTTGAATGCAATCATGTTTTGCTTTCACTTTTTCCCAAACCTAAATATTCTGCACTGCCCACAAATTCTGAAACATTGTCTACTCTGGGGGGGAAAAAAAACAACAGTAGACCTACGTACAGTGGTAGCCTACACATTTCAACGCAAAATATTAACATGTTCACCTGTTAATCTTATGAACTGTGCTCCCTGTCGGATGCAAAGAGCAAAAATTTGAAATGACAGAAGTCTATCTAATAGGCCCAATTTAAATGAGATGCGTGCATGGTAATTTGTTGTGTAGCCACGTCGGGAATATGAGCTCCACTGTCTCAGCACAAGGATACTACTTTTGCCTGCAATGTAATACTTCAACCAATAGAAACTGCGTACACGTGGTCTAAAGTTTGCGGGAGGATAAGCACATTCTCACTTCAAGCTCAGTTTTTATGAATGAAAGAAAGTTTTGCGTGATCTGGGCACACGCATACGCACAACATATGCTATGTTTATAAATGAGGCCCTTGGGGAAATAAGTGATTTATAAAATCAGTTTCAGTTGGAAGTGAAATTAGCAAAAGTATGGTATTTTATCAGAGGAACCATGAGTAGTCGCTGACTCACCTTATAGACATATAATGAATAACAATTATTGGGCCAATTGACAAAATACACTGACTGTACAAAACATTAGTAACACCTGCTCTTTCCATGACATAGCTTTCACCTGGTCAGTCTATGATCCCTTATTGATGTCACTTGTTAAAGAAAGGTTTTTAAGCCTTGAGTCAATTGAGACATGGATTGTGTATGTGTGCCTTTCAGAGTGTGAATTGGCAAGACAAAAGATTCAAGTGCCTTTTAATGGGGTGTGGTAGTAGGTGCTGGGCGCGCTGGTTTGAGTGTGTCAAGAACTGTGACGCTGCTGGGTTTTTCACCTGTATGCCCCAGTGTCACTGAGGCCTTGTGCCCCCCCCCCCCTCCCCCAGGTTCCTGTGAACAATGGCTGGGCAGGAAGGGTTGCAGCAATGAGGGGTACACTGTCTGTGAGCCCCTGTGAGTTTCCTGCCAGGAAGAGCGGCATGTAGCGACCGAGGGAAGGAGCCACACTAGGCGCATACAGCACTATCATAACAAAGCCTGCAGAGCCAGGGCTTCTGAAGGGAAATTTCCATCTATTTTAAACCACCCCCTCTCTCCTCTTGCTCTCTTTCTCATTCTCTTGCCACATCTTGCTCTCTCTCCCATCTCTCTCTTTCTCTCGCATGCTCTCTCGCCATGCTTGGTTCAGTCAGCTTCTTAAATTATTCATCCAGCGCCTGCTTGCTCCTTTTATCTTCAGCGCTCAAGAAGATTTGCCTTTCTAAATCACTGTACAGGCTTCTGTGTGTAGGCTCTACTGTGTGTGTATGAATCCTTAAGGCTTTCAGTTCAAGAAAAAGCATTTAGAAGGCATTGTGTACTCAGAATAGAATCCAGAACGGACTACTCTCATATTCCCTAAAGGACCACACACACCACACAAATTGTCGATCTGCCGCTTGTTCGGTGTGGTGTGTTAGAGACCACCAACTGATGGACATCCCGACTGCCAATATTTTTGCGCAATTCTACATGAAGAATAGTTGGCAAATTATGGCCTGCAATCTGTTCAGAGGTGCTAAGTACTCTTGGCCGACAAAGCTATTGTATGTCCTAGCCTTTATAGATGTTGTTTAGCTTTTAATGGGCCTCAACATTTTCTAATCGTCGTCCGTTCCGTCCATATCCTATCTATCAGAATATTATCTTGAGTTATTCATTGTGACCTTAACACTTTTTTTTATATGAATAGACTTGGGCATTTTGACATGCCCCTCTGTCACTGTCTAGGAAGATCTTTAACCCCAACATTTCTCCAAGTTTTCACGATTATCAAAAAACACCTAGTTATTTTGTTACTTTGACAGTCATCTCTGAATATTATTTTGTGTGATTAATGATTTTTAATTTCAAGTTCAACCCTGTTACTTAACTCTTGTTTTAATATGGTGATTTTTTTTTCTCCCCCTAAAGAAACATTGAACATCATACTGTAAGGTTGTGAATATAGGCCAGCAGTTATTTTTCTTACTGATGGTGCTTCAGTCTGGGCCACAAACATTGTTAGTTTAGCTGAGACCTGTGTTTTGATCCTCTGGTTGTCCTGTGTGGACATCTGTAAGGATTCCAGATGGCATAGGAGGAATCTGGTCTTCAAGGATGTTGTCATTAGGATGTGTGAAACACTGATGTCACTATGAGTTGTTTATTAGCCACAGATATAAGCCAGCTCAGTGTTACAGGTCATCATTTTTATTGTGGCTTTTATAATCAGTTGACTTGACACTATAGCAGTACATTTAACACCAAATGCCCCTTAGAAGCATTATTGCGTTGTATACAGTGCATTTTGAAAGTATTCAGACCACTTGACTTCTTCCACATGTTATGTTATAGTCTTATTCTAAAAATGTATTCAATTGTCCCCCCCCTCTCATCAATTTACACACACTGCCCCATAATGACCAAGCAAAACTGAAATGTCACAATTACATACGTACACAGACCCTTTACTCAGTACTTTGTTGAAGCACCTTTTGGCAGCGATTACAGCCTCAAGTCTTCTTGGGTATGACACTACCGTACAAGCTTTGCACACCTGTATTTGGGGAGTTTCTTCCATTCTTCTCTGGAGATCCTCTCGAGCTCTGTCAGGTTGGATGGGATGTGTCGCTGCACAGCTATTTTCAGGTCTCTCCAGAGATGTTAGATCGGGTTTAAGTCCGGGCTCTGGCTGGGCCATTCAATGACAGACTTGTCCCGAAGCCACTCCTGCATTGTCTCGGCTGTGTGCCTAGGGTCGTTGTCCTGTTGGTAGGTGAACCTTCGCCCCAGTCTGAGGTCCTGAGTTCTCTGGAGCAGGTTTTCATCAAGAATCTCTCTGTACTGTGCTCCATTTATCTTTCCTTCGATCCTGCAGCTGAAAAATAATCCCACAGCATGTTGCTGCCACCACCATGCTTCACCATAGGGATGGTGCCAGGTTTCCTCCAGACGTGAATCTTGGCATTCAGGCCAAAGAGTTCAATCTTGGTTTCATCAGACCAGAGAATCTTGTTTCTCATGGTCTGGGATAGAGGTTGACAGATTGATCGGAATTGCTGATTAATTAGGGCTGATTTCAAGTTCTCATAACAATCGGTAATCTGCATTTTTGGACACCGATTGTGGCTGATTTTTAAAATAAAAATGTAGTATTTTTCTTTTCTTTTACACCTTTATTTAACTAGGCAAATCAGTTAAGAACACATTCTTATTTTCAATGACGGCCTAGGAACGGTGGGTTAACTGCCTCGTTCAGGGGCAGAACGACAGATTTTTACCTTGTCAGCTCGGGGATTCGATCTTGCAATCTTCTGGTTGCCAGTCCAACGCTCTAACCACCTGCCTTACATTGCACTCCGCGAGGAGACTGCATGGCAGGCTGACTACCTGTTACTCGAGTGCAGCAAGAAGCCAAGGTAAGTTGCTTGCTAGCATTAAACTTATCTTATAAAACAAACAATCAGCCGTAACATAATCACTAGTTAACTATACATGGTTGATGATATTACTAGTTTATCTAGCGTGTCCTGCGTTGCATATAATCGATGCTGTGCCTGTTAATTTCTCATCGAATCACAGCCTACTTCACCGAACGGGTGGTGATTTTAACAAGCTCATTTGCGAAAAAAGCACTATCGTTGCACCAATGTGTACTTAACCATAAACATCAACATGCAAGTATATATTTTTAAACCTGCATATTTAGTTAAGATTTCCTGCTAACATGACTTTTGTTTAACTAGGGAAAATGTGTCACTTCTCTTGCGTTCTGTGCAAGCAGAGTCAGGGTATATGCAGCAGTTTGGGCTGCCTGGCTCGTTGCGAACTGTGTGAAGACCATTTATTCCTTTACAAAGCCTGTAATTAATTTGCCAGAATTGTACATAATTATGACATAACATTGAAGGTTGTACAATGTAACAGCAATATTTAGACTTAAGGATGCCACCCGTTAGGTAAAATACGGAACGGATCCATATTTCACTGAAAGAATAAACATTTTGATTTCGAAATGATAGTTTCTGGATTTTACCATATTAATGACCTAAGGCTCGTATTTCTGTGTGTTATTAAGTTAATAAAGGTTAAATAAAAAAATAAAAGTATTGAGCTGTTTATGACTTCAAGCCTATCAACTCCCGAGATTAGGCTTGTGTAATCGATATGAAATGGTTAGCGTGGAGCGCGCTAATAGCGTTTCAATCGGTGCCGGCACTTGCTCTGAGACCTTGAAGTAGTTGTTCCCCTTGCTCTGCAAGGGCCGCGGCATTTGTGGAGCAATGGATAACGATGCTTCGAGTGTGGCTGTTTTTGACGTGTTCCTGGTTCGAGCCCAGGTAGGGGCGAGGAGAGGGATGGAAGCTATACTGCTATACTGTTACACTGGCAACACTAAAGTGCCTATAAGAACATCCAATAGTCAAAGGTATATGAAATACAAATGGTATAGAGAGAAATAGTCCTATTATTCCTATAATAACCTCAACCTAAAACTTCTTACCAGGGAATTTAGAAGACTCAGGTTAAAAGGAACCACCAGCTTTCATATGTTCTCATGTTCTGAGCAAGGAACTTAAACGTTAGCTTTCTTACATGGCACATATTGCACTTTTACTTCTCCAACACTTTGTTTTTGCATTATTTAAACCAAATTGAACATGTTTCATTATCTACTTGAGGCTAAATTGATTTTATTGATGTATTATATTAAGTTAAAATAAGTGTTCATTCAGTATTGTTGTAATTGTCATTATTACAAATAAATACATAGAATTTGTACGATTTAAATCGGTATCGGCTTTTTTTGGTTCTCAAATAATCGCTCAATCTCTAGTCTGGGAGTCTTTAGGTTCCTTTTGGCAAACTCCAAGCGGACTGTCGTGCCATTTTACTTAGGAGTTGCTTCCGTCTGGCCACTCTACCATAAAGGTCTGATTTGTTGGAGTGCTGCAGAGATGGTTGTCCTTCTGGAAGGTTTATCCCATCTCCCCAGAGGAACTCTAGAGCTCTGTCAAAGTGACCATTGTGTTCTTGGTCACCTCCCCGAACTCCCCTTCTCCCCGATTGCTCAATTTTGCCCCTGGCCAGCTCAAGGAAGAGTATTGTTGGTTCTAAACTTGTTCCATATAAGATTGATGGATGCCACTGGGTTCTTGGGGACCTTCAATATTGCAGACATTTTTTGTTACCTTTCCCCAAATCTGTCCCCCGACACAATCCTGTCTCGGAGCTCAACGAACAATTCCTTCAACCTCATGGGTTGGTTTTTGCTCTGACATGCACTGTCAACTGTGGGACCTTATAGACAAGTGTGTGCCTTTCCAAATCATGTCAAATAATTAGAATTTACCAAAGGTGGACTTCAATCATGTTGTGGAAACATCTCAAGGATGATCAATGGAAACCGAATGCATCTGAGCTCAATTTTGAAATAGTAAAGGGTCAGATTACTTATGTAAATTAGGTGTTTCTTTTTTTTAAATTTTTTTTTTTATGCATTTGCAAAACAAATACTGTTTTTGCTTTGTCATTATGTGGTATTGTGTGTGGATTTGAGATGGGGAAAACAATTTGATCTATTTTAGAATGTGGCTGTAACTTAATGTGGAAAAAGTCAAGTGTTCTGAATACTTTCCGAATGCACTGGAGGCTACATCCAATAGTTCAACCTTCCAAACCCTCTACCTCTACTGTCACTACACACCCACATGGAGGAAACGAATGCACCATAACATACACTAAGAACAAAATATTGCCATTTGATATTATGGCTGTCCATGAAGATGTTGTACCTACTGGTGGGGATTTACAGTGGTTGTTATTGCTGTGTGGCCCTTTTTTTCTGAATAGACATGCCTTGTTGTCAAAGCCTGTTAGTAATCTGTGTTTATGTCCTTGGGGCTGATGAGCTGGCTTCACACACACACACACACACACACACACACACACACACACACACACACACACACACACACACACACACACACACACACACACACAGGCAGACCCACCCACCAACCGGCTCATTATTTTACAATTCTACAGATTACCTCAACCTTGTTGAGCTTCCTAGCAGCTGTGTAATCATTTCCTCTACATGTGGCTTGGCATCATACCGTACCTAGCTGATTGGATGCTGAAAATTACAGTACAATCTTTTTGGTTAAGGACCTCACATTATAAGCATGCAATAGTAGGTTTGCATGTATGTAATAGGGTTACTTGAATGGCTCATCTCAGGATACTTACTACAGCCCTATCTGTGTGACCGGGCCGGGGTCAGCAAAAGCTAAAGCTTATGGAATTTGGTTGTGATTTATGAAATAATTTGAAACGAGGCAAAATGCCAGGGACAAGAACTACAGTCAATGAAAATATGTATGGTAGTAAAATCAATGGTAGTAAAACACTATTCGACAATCTGTCTGCAGAGCAAGGTCTGGAGGAGATGAGGAAGCTGTTGTTGCTGTTGCTTGGCTGTGCTGTCCAGGTAAGTCCTACTGTACACTCATCATCTACTGTCAATAGTCTACCATTTACCATTTCCTGTAGGATTAACACTTACTCTTCTATTGATTTGAGTAGCTCTTACTCACTAGTTCCTGACCATCAATAACCGTCAGCTCTATTGTTCAGACGAGTGTTAACACAACTACAGTTGTATGAGTAAAATGAGTCATTCTCACTCAGACTAGCTTCCTCTTCCTCAGCAGAGTTGGCACTATGACAGGTGGTCTGTCTTCTGTCCTGGCAGCAGGCCAGAGAAGGGTCAGAGGGTGTGTCTTCTCAATGGGAGGCTCTGTATGCCCTGACCCGACCCTTGTCTCTGTCTTTGCCCTGGGCCTGGCTGGAGTAGCACTGATGATGCGTCATACTTAACCCCTGGCCAGAGAGACGCTAACCTCAGTCATTCTCGTTCACACACTTAGCTCACTGTTTTAGGGAGTTCTGACCTAGGATACTTCTTCAAGGACTCCTGATAGGGAAATATGTGTGAATTCAGTGTTGATGTAAATGTTGTTTTCTAGATCATAATTGTTAGGTGACACTGTTCTATTACAGGGTAACTTGATTTTTAGCCGAATTCCTGATGGTTTTAGTCTTGTTTGACCAAAAAAATGAAAATCCCCCTTTTTTGTTTTGCAAAAAAACTTTGGTGGGGAAGTCAGTTGCGGGTCGGTTATGGCCTGCGGGACCACCTGTTGCTGACCCCTGATCTACATATTCCTTCACAGGCATTTTTCTTCAAAGCCAACCAATCAGAACCCAGGCCATTCTCCTGTTAAGACCATGTAATAATTCAATGCTGAAGCATTCAAAAAATAAACTAATGGGACCGGCGCCATTGATAACTACTAGTGCCGTTGCTAACTAGTAAAGCTAGTTCCATGAATTGTAAAGAGTTACGAGATATTAGAACCCTGTTGTCTTAACCTTGTAATCTTCAACCTCGACATTAGCTAGCTGGCTAGACGTCTTTTTTTTCTGGCAATCGCTTAAAATGCATTATCCCCATCCCAATATCTGTTTCAGAATGCTTGCCTTCTGCCTAGGCAGCGTAGCTACAATATTTTAGCTGCTCCCTTGGTTGATTGAGTGGTAGAACCTCTGTATTGTGACGCTGGTGTCTTTATCTTCCCATCTTCAACCTAGCCTGTGTTTAGGAAGCTGACCTCGCAAAGACCTCTCTAATTCCACTCTCCAGACTGTCATCCAAACCCCAAACCACCTCCTTTTGTTTGCAGTGTGAGAAGAAAGAAGAGTACATCGAGAGGATCCAGACGCTAGACTTTGACACAAAAGCTGCCATAGCATCTCACATCCAAGAGGTATGAGAGACAGATGTATAGATATATATTTATATCTCATTTTGTGAAGGCATCCAATTCAAACATAAACCCTTGCGTCTCGTGTGTCTGTTTTGGGCCAGCTTTTTGTAAAAGGAAACTTTAGTTATTGTAGGACGGATCTGTGAGCTTTTCAGCCACATTTATGTCACTGCCCTCCACAGCAGTTTGAGTCAAAGTAAATTCGTCTGCTTACCATTGCTTTCAACACCATTTGTTCTGTGTATTGGCTGGCATAGTGTGACTCCGCTAATGCTGTTGTTTTGAAGGTGACCCACAACCAGGAGAATGTTGTGGACCTACAGTGGCTGGAGGGGGGTGACCTGCCCCCAGAGGACCTGGACTCCTTCTCCAGGAACATGGCCTTCCATCTCAAGCGCCTGGTGGACGAGAGAGACGACCAGCTGGAGGTACATGTCTGAAACCGGGCACATTGGTGCCTTTTTAACTCCACTCAAGTGGTTAGAGAGTTGGGCCAGTAACCGAAAGGTTGCTAGATCGAATCCCTGAGCTGACAAGGTAAAAATCTGTTCTGCTCCTGAACGAGTCAGTTAACCCATTGTTCCTAGGCCGTCATTGTAAATAAGAATTTGTTCTTAACTGACTTGCCTAGTTAAATAAAGGTAAAATGAATAAAATGTTGTCTCAATGAGTTAACGGCCTGTATAGAGTCTGTATGGTGCTATGGTGTCTGCATTTCTATGTCGTGTGCGTCAGTTTGTGTGTATGGTTGGGGTGTGTGTGAATTGAACCCAGAGCAGTCTGATTAAGGACAGCCCACCCGTACAGTTGCCAAAACCTGGTAGAGCAGCAGTCCCAGCATCCTATGGGCTCCAAGGGCAGGGAGAAGGAGGTGGGATTATAAGGATCTCCACTGGAGGCTAGACGCTCTTCATTAAAAGCCCATTTCATTGCGTAGCCACTGGGTTATGAACGGACGATGAGAGAGAGAGGAGGGATGATATGTTGTTACAGACCATTTTAAACCAATGCCTTTTGCTACTATTATCTCCGAACCCAGCCTAATATACCCTTGTGTGCCGATATTTGAGCCTTAACTGCATTAGTACTGGGCTTTTCATTATGTTTGGGGTTTCCATTTAAGTGACTGATCCTGGTGGCTAGGTGCTGCTTCTCCTCCTTTGAGGTCCGTCCTAATCAGAGTCATCTCCCTAAGCTCACACCTCCCAGACTGAGCAGACAGAACAGCAGGAGAGCCTGAAGCAACATAGGTACTACTGTTCAATAACAAGGTGTCACGGTAGACTATATATAGACTGCAATCCACACGGTCAGTATACTCAATCTTCAATACCCTGTCTGACAACTGCTTTGTCTTTCATTGTGATCAATGATCTAACACTGTTGAAAGCAATTTGATGAGAGCCTTGTTTTCACCCATCCAAATCTGTTAAGATTACTTGGGCTGGTCATTTCAAGTAAGTAAGGAGGGACATGTGTTAAATATAGAAGATGAGTGTAGGATACATGATCAGGGTCCTGGTCTGTGAGATGTCTACAGGGATTCAAGCTTGTTCCTTTTTGGCAATATTTGCCATTTTGATCTTAAATTATTGAGATCATTGAGGGGTGTGAAAAGATCTTCTCTCTCTGTGTGATCACTAAATAATGGTGTATGTTTCTCATATTGAAATTATTGACTGAGCACAGAATGCATGCGTAACACTTTGTATTCAGGATATTTCTGGGCAATTTTACTTTAGTGCCTTATTTTAAACAGGATGCATGTTTTGGAGTATTTGTTTTCTGTACAGGCGCCCTTCTTTTCACTCTCTCAATTCGGTTAGTATTGTGGAGTAATTACAATGTTGATCCGTCCTCAGTTTGCCTCTAACCCTGTGTGGTATCACGATACTACTCTGTTTTATGAAACTTGGCCATCGTTAGTAATATTTTGGTGTAGTGACAACCCCACTCTGAAAATAGTCAGTTTACACAGAGAATGTTGTGTCACCACCTTGGGCCTTCACCAGTTTGCATCCGTGGTCTAACTGTTATGGTGTTGCGTGTCCTTCCAGACCATTGTGGAGCTGACCCAGGAGAGGGACTGTGGACTGTACTCTCCTCCGCCCCTCTTTGCCCAGTCGCCCAACGACTCGCCTAGCTTGCGCCGCACAGAGAGCCGCCAGCACCTGTCTGTGGAGCTGGCCGACGCCAAGGCCAAGATCAGACGCCTGCGCCAGGAGCTGTAAGTACCCTCATTTGTACCAGCTCCATTGGCCCTTTTTAGTAAGTCTGTGGTAGACTGCAAACACTGTTGGACCTCCCAGGATCTCTTAACACATCATTGGTTTTCACAAGTTCTATAAGCTTTGTACAAGTATCCTAAGAGTACTGTTGGTGCCTCGTGTAGTCTAGCAGAGTGTCTGTAAATGTGACACTCTGCGTTCATCTACTGCTGTCTCGTGACTGCCTAGTAATGGAAAACAACCCAGTACGGTGTGTCATTTGAGCTAGGAACCGTGACTCAGCTCTGTCTTTGAGTATCCCATTCTCTGTTCACCAGTTCATGGAGCACTCTAATACTGACCGGAGAGAACCGCAAAAGCAGGACGCTAATTACGGAACTTAAATTTTATGTCAGCGATATTGTTAAAGAAGAATACATTTCCTCTTGCCTCTCAGTAGGAAACAAATGGTTCTACACTACTGTTCTGATGCCGTAGTGCTAGACCTTCATTGTAGTCATAAATAATTGAACTTCCTCTTCAGAGTCCATTAACCCTGGGCAGAGACAAAGGCCAGTGGTCAGTTTATCAAAGGGAGGGGTTTTTACGAGAAGCATTCTCTTTCAGACGGAAGTGTTTTCTAGGATGCAAAAAACTGAGGTGCTGACTCTGGAATCTCTTAAATAAGTCCATCATACCATTGAAATGGTTTGTCCAGTGATACGGTTGGGGTGTTGTAATGCAGGCTTATTAGTGCTGGGTCAAACTGGTTTTGAGGTAGACTACATTAACAAAAGTATGTGGACACCTGCTCATCAACTTTCATTCCAAAATCATGGGCATAAATATGGAGTTGGTCCTCTCCTTTGCTGCTATAACAGCCTCTACTCCTCTGGGAAGGCTTTCCACTAGATGTTGGAACATTGCTACAGGGAATTGCTTCCATTCAGCCACAAGCATTAGTGAGGTTGGTCACTGATGTTTGGCGATTTTAGACCTGGCTCGCAGTTCCAATTCATCCCAAAGGTGTTTGATGGGGTTGAGGTCAGGGCTCTGTGCAGGCAAGTCAAGTTCTTCCACACTGATATCGACAAAACATTTCTGTGTGGACCTCAGTTTGTGCATGACGGCATTGTCATACCTTCCCCAACCTTTGCACAGATTTGTCTAGAATTTCTTTGTATGCTGTAGCTTTAAGACTGCCCCTTCACTAGAACTAAGGGGCCACCAAACTTTACAGTTGTGACTATGAATTGGGGCAGGTCTTTGTCTGACATCCACCAAACCCAGATTTGTCCGTTGGATTGCCAGATGGTGAAGTATGATTCATCACTCCAGAGATCTTGTTTCCGCTGTGCTAGAGTCCAATGGTGGCGTGCTTTACACCACTCCAACGCTTGGCATTGTGCATGGTGATCTTAGGCTTGTGTGCGGCTGCTTGGCTATGGAAACCCATTTTATGATGCTCCCGACAAACAGTTTTTGTGCTGACGTTGCTTCCAGGGACAGTTTGGAACTCTGTAGTGAGGGTTGCAACAGAGGACAGACAATTTTTACACGCCTCAGCACTCAGCGGTCCCGTTCTGTGAGCTTGTGAGGCCTACCACTTTGCGGCTGAGCTGTTGTTGCTCCTAGATGTTTCTACTTCACAATAACAGTACTTACAGTTGACTGGGGCAGCTCTAGCATGGCAGAAATCTGACGAACTGATTTGGATGGGTGGCATCCTATGACTGTGCCATGTTGAAAGTCATGGAGCTCTTCAGTAATGCCATTCTACTGCCAATGTTTGTCTATGGCGACTGTGTGCTCGATTTTATACACCTGTCAGTAACGGTCAAAAGTTTGGGGTCACTTAGAAATGTCATTGTTTTTTGAAGGAAAAGCCACTTTAGTTTTTGTTCCATTTTAAAACAAGACACTAATGTACTTGTTCTCTTGCTCAGTTGTGCACAGGGGCCTCACACTCCTCTTTCTATTCTGGTTAGGGCCAGTTTGCGCTGTTCTGTGAAGGGAGTAGTACACAGCGTTGTTCGAGATCTTCAGTTTCTTGGCAATTTCTCATATGGAATAAATAGCCTTCAAGTCTCAGAACAAAAATAGACTGACGAATTTCAGAAGAAAGTGCTTTGTTTCTGGCCATTTTGAGCCTGTGATCGAACCCACAAATACTGATGCTCCAGATACTCAACTAGTCTAAAGAAGGCCAGTTGTATTGCTTCTTTAATTGGCACAACAGTTTTCAGCTGTGCTAACATAATTGCAAAAGGGTTTTCTAATGATCAATTAGCCTTTTAAAAATAAGCTTGGATTAGCTAACATAACGTGCCATTGGCACACAGGAGTGATGGTTGTTGATAATGGGCCTCTGTACACCTATGTGTATATATTCCATTAAAAATATCCAGCTACAATAGTCATTTACAACATTAACAATGTCTACGCTGTATTTCTGATCAATTTGATGATATTTTAACCTCTTGAAACTCCCCATCCCGGATCCGGGATTGTGACTAAGCCTCAGGCTCATTAGCATAACGCAACGTTAACGATTTCTGAAAATCGCAAATAAAATTAAAATAATGCGTTTGCTCTCAAGCTTAGCCTTTTCTTAACAACACTGTCATCTCAGATTTTCAAAATATGCTTTTGAACCATAGAAATTGACTAATTTGTGTAAGAGTATGCAAAGCTAGCATAGCATTTTGTGTAGCATGTAGCACGCAACATTTTCACAAAAGCCAGATAACCAAATAAATAAAATCATTTACCTTTGAAGAGCTTCTGATGTTTTCAATGAGGAGACTCCCAGCCACATACCAGATGCGCAGTGTTTCCTGAAAGCGTCTGTGTGTAGGAGAAATCGTTCCGTTTTCTACATTGCGCCTGGCTACCGAAACGAACCGAAAATGCAGTCACCTACAACGTGAAACTTTTTCCGGATTAACTACATAATATCGACCGAAACATGGCAAACGTTGTTTGGAATCAATCCTCAAGGTGTTTTTTCACATATCTCTTCATTGACATGCAGTTCGTGGAAGCTTGCTTCTCTCTCTGTGCCCCATGGAAAAATACTGGCAGGTGACTTTTGCGCACCAATTTCGGCGCAGGACACCGGGCGGACACTTGGTAAATGTGGTCTCTTATGGTCAATCTTCCAACGATCTGCCTACAAATACGTCACAATGCTGCAGACACCTTGGGGAAACGACAGAAAGGGCAGACTCATTCCTCTTGCGTTCACAGCCATATAAGGAGATCATGAAAGACAGAGCCTCAAAAATCCTTGTCATTTCCTGGATGCCAAGTCATCTTGGTTTTGCCTGAAGCTCACGTTAAAGGGCACGCACAGAGAAGATATTTGTATTTCTGGACACGTCAGAGTGTTTTCTTTCGAACAGTAGCAATTATATGCATAGTCGAGCATCTTTTTGTGACAAAATATCTTGTTTAAAACGGGAACGTTTTTCTTCCAAAAATGAAATAGCGCCACCATAAGTGTAAGAGGTTAATGGACAAAAACAAGGACATTTCTTATTTTATTTATTTCACCTTTATTTAACCAGGTAGGCTAGTTGAGAACAAGTTCTCATTTGCAACTGTGACCTGGCCAAGATAAAGCATAGCAGTGTGAACAGACAATGACACAGAGTTACACATGGAGTAAACAATAAACAAGTCAATAACATAGTAGAAAAATTAATCTATATACATTG
This sequence comes from Oncorhynchus masou masou, assembly GCF_036934945.1. Classification (NCBI taxonomy): domain Eukaryota; kingdom Metazoa; phylum Chordata; class Actinopteri; order Salmoniformes; family Salmonidae; genus Oncorhynchus; species Oncorhynchus masou. The sequence continues at coordinate 45,975,574 of NC_088235.1, read as the reverse complement.
TGTGCAAAAGGTATGAGGTAGGCAGGCAATAAGGAGGTAAGCAATAAATAGGCCATAGGAGTGAATAATTACAATTTAGCAGATTAACACTGGAGTGATAAATGATCAGATGAACATGTGCAGGTAGAGATACTGGTGTGCGAAAGAGCAGAAAAATAATGAGGTAGGTAAATTGGGTGGGCTATATACCGATGGACTATGTACAGCTGCAGCGATAGCAGATGTTTAAAGTTGGTTAGGGAGATAAGTCTCCAACTAAGTGACCCCAAACTTTTGAACGGTAGTATGTATGTATATTTTTTTATATATATATCACACACGCACGCACAATACCATTCAAAAGTTGGGACACCTACTCATTCATGAGTTGTCTTTATTTTTACTATTTTCTATTTTGTAGAATAATAGTTTAGACATCAAAACTATGAAATAACATATAGAATCATGTAGTCACCAATAAAGCGTTAACCTCTCTGGGATATTTGGGACGGTAGCGTCCCACCACGCCAACAGCCAGTGAAAGTGCAGGGCGCCAAATTCAAAACAGCAAAAATCTCAAAATTTAAAATTCCTCAAGCATACAAGTATTTTACACCATTTTAAAGATAAAATTCTCGTTAATCCAGCTACAGTGTCTGATTTCAAAAAGGCTTTACAGCGAAAGCACCACAAACGATTGTTAGATCACCACCAAGTCACAGAAAAACACAGCCATTTTTCCAGCCAAAGAGAGGAGTCACAAAAAGCAGAAATATAGACTAAATTAATCACTAACCTTTGATCTTCATCAGATGACACTCATAGGACTTCATGTTACACAATACATGTATGTTTTGTTCGATAAAGTGCATATTTATATTCAAAAATCTCATTTTACATTGGCGCGTAATGTTCAGTAGTTCCAAAACATGCGGTGATTTTGCAGAGAGCCACATCAATTTACAGAAATACTCATAATAAACATTGATAAAAGATACAGCTATTATACATGGAACATAAGATCAACTTCTCCTTCTCCTTGTTTACAGAAAAAGCACACCGTGCAATTATCCGAGTAAGGCGCTCAGAGACAGCCAAAGAGATCCCTCATGTTGTGTGGTCAACATTAGTCAGAAATAGCATTATAAATATTCACTTTCACTTAATCCGAATGCACTCCCAGGAATCCCAGTTCCACAATAAATGTTTGATTTGTTTGATAAAGTTCATCATTTATGTCCAAATACCTTCCTTTGTTATGGCGTTTGGTGAACAAATCCAAACGCGCGTGCAAGTCCAGGCGAAAGGTCGGACGAAAAGTCCAAAAAGTTATATTACAGGTCGTAGAAACATGTCAAACGAAGTATAGAATCAATCTTTAGGATGTTTTTAACATATATCTTCAATAATGTTCCAACCGGAGAATTCCTTTGTCTGTAGAAAAGCAATGGAACGCAAGCGAAGTTCTGGTGTATCGCCAAACCATCTCAGTTGGTTTGAGGTTGGGTATTTGTGGAGGCCAGGTCATCTGATGCAGCACTCCTACTTGGTCAAATAGCCCTTACACAGCCTGGAGCAGTTTTGGGTCATTGTCCTGTTGAAAAACAAATGATAGTCCCACTAAGCGTCCACCAAATTGGATGGTGTATCGCTGCAGAAGGCTGTGGAAACCATGCTGGTTAAGTGTGCCTTGAATTATAAATAAAACACTGACATTGTCACCAGCAAAGAACCATCACAACTCCTCATCTGTTCTTCATACTTGTGGAGATCATTCATTCACCTACTCTGCATCTCACAAAGACATGGCAGATGGAACCAAAATCTAAAGTTTGGACTCATCGGACCAAAGGACAGATTTCCACTGGTCTAATGTCCATTGCTGGTGTTTCTTGGCCCAAGCAGGCTTCTTATTATTGGTGTCCTTTAGTAGTGGTTTCTTTGCAGCAATTCGACCATGAATGCCTGATTTCACAGTCTCCTCTGAACAGTTGATATTGATGTGTCTGTTACTTGAACTCTGTCTGTTACTTGCAGCGCACTTTATTTGGGCTGCAATTTCTGAGGTGCAGTAAACTCTAATGAACCTGTCCTCTGCAGCAGATGTAACTCTGGGTCTTCCTGTGGTGGTTCTCATGAGAACCAGTTTCATCATAGCGCTTGATGGTTTTTGCAACTGCACTTAAAGAAACATTCAACATTTTTGTGGTATCCAATTGTTGTAGTAGCTATTATCTTGTCTCATCTCTAAAACTCCCGTACGGGCTCGGGAGAGATGAAGGTTGAAAGTCATGCGTCCTCCGATACCCAACCAGCCGTACTGCTTCTTAACACAGCGCGCATCCAACCCGGAAGCCAGCCGCACCAATGTGTCGGAGGGTACACTGTGCACCTGGCAACCTTGGCAAGCGCGCACTGCGCCCGGCCCGCCACAAGAGTCGCTGGTGCGCGATGAGACAAGGACATCCCTACCGACCAAGCCCTCCCTAACCCGGACGATGCTAGGCCAATTGTGCGTCGCCCCATGGACCTCCCGGTCGCGGCCGGTTACAACAGAGCCTGGGCGCGAACCCAGGGACTCTGATGGCACAGCTGGCGCTGCAGTACAGCGCCATTAACCACTGCGCCACCCGGGAGGCCTACATTCAAAGTTCCTGAAATGTTCTGTATTGACTGACCTTCATGTTTTAAAGTAATGGACTGTCGTTTCTCTTTGCTTATTTGAGCTGTTCTTGCCTTAATATGGCCTTGGTCTTTTACCAAATAGGGCTGTCTTTTGTATACCACCCCTACCTTGTCACAACAGAACTGATTTGCTCAAACACATTAAGAAGGAAAGAAATATTAACAAGTCACACCTATTACTTGAAATGCATTCCAGGTGACTACCTCATGAAGCTTGGTTGAGAGAATGCCAAGAGTGTGCACAGCTGTCATCGAGGCAAAGGGTGGCTACTTTGAAGAATCGCAAATATTAAATACATTTTGATTTGTTTAACACTTTTTTTGTTTACTACATTATTCCATATGTTATTTCATAGTTTTGACGTCTTCACTATTATTCTACAATGTAGAAAATAATACAAATAAGGAAACCCATTCACTGGTACTGTATGTATCTTTTTTTATGGTGATCATAATTCCAGAAGATATCCAGAATATAAGAGTGACGCGGCAGACTACTTCTCTACAGGAGTGCAAGTGCATATACTGTAGTCTCGTGTATGTGTGTGGAGATGTTATTGCCGTAGATGGCCACAGACCCCTCCAGTCACCCAGGCCTGATGCTGGGTCAGATGTCTGAGGATTTGACCCAGATCCGATGATGCCGTGCAGAGGCATGTTCTTTTTTAAAATGTGTTTTTGACCTACTTACGCAGTTCCTATTGAATTCCACTTGCTTTCTTCTGATTTCTGGCCGTTGTTGACTCTGGCACACCAACACTAGAGGGAAGGGGAGCTGGCCATTCTCCGCCAAAGGCATGCTTTAAAACACAAATAGAGATTCAGTTCTACTGAAGGTCCATTTGAGGGCACAGTAAAGTGACCATGTTACCATACATACTGCAGAATGTCTTACAAAAATATGGCTTAATGATCATGATTTGTTTTAAAGCTTAAATATGAAATCTGGTGTTAAGAGGAATATAATAGGAATATTGTGTAGAAATAGATTATGATATAGCCCCTAAAGACCCAATCTCAATCCTGTCAGGTTCTGTGGAACTACAGTTATGTGCATTTTCTATTGTGAATGTTAGACTGTAAAATGCAGGTAGACCATGGTACCATGGTTGTCAGTGTGACTCAGCTGCTGCAGGCTCAGTGCTGTCACCCACAGTGGATGAGCAGCTTTCTTTTCGGCCTAGGCTGTCAACTACTCTCTTTGTTAGGGCCTTAATGAAACGTGGAATACAGTGAAAGGTGTGTTGCTGCTGAATGTCTGATGACAGGATCTATGGTGGGATTAGATGAAAGGACTCCAAACACAAGAGGTACACACTTGGAGTGTGTGCTCACCAAAAGCAGCTGAAGCAACAGCAGCGTAACATGAGTTTTATTCCATGCTCGAAGCTAGCTGCTCAAGCCTCCTGATTACAGGAACATTACAGGAAGCATAGAACAGTGATGATAATTCCTACAAGCAGCCAAGCCAGTACAGATCACTAATCTAGCAGGCCATCATAAATTATGTTCAGTGGACCAAGGAGACTGGGAAGCATCTCCACTTACCTGAAGAATGTACAGGTCTCTTCAAAGCTTTGTGTGCCACATTCTTAATTCCTCACCGACCAGGAGCTTGCAGGACTGGCCTCCCTCAGCCTCATCAAGTCCCAACCTGTGTTTTGGTTGCATTGCCTGTCTAATGTAGTGTCACAATCATGCAAACCCATTAACAGTCTGATGTTGTCAGATGAGCTCTATTTGCTGCTAATGCTGGGTTGAGGGGGTTTGAAGTCCGTCTAGTCAGAGACGGAGCGAGGAGAGGAATCTGTTGGCCTGTTGCTCACTTAACATCTGGTTATCTGGATTTGCTCTGTTACAAAGAGCTGGTGGAACTAAAGCAAAGCAGCACGACAGTTAGAGATTTGCATGTCATAGGGGAGCTTATTGTGAGGTCATTTGTAGGTTGTGTTTGTGGTCCTACTTTGTATATTTTCAGTTGAGCTATGTTTGTTGTCCTGACGAAAGGGTTGTTCTGTTGAAGTTGTAAAATAACACACAGGCGGTTTTCGTTGTTTCCACTCAAGATCATTGACTTGCCTCTGAAGGAAAATGTATGCTTGGTTCTTTTCTTCCAAGTACAAATCAGGTTGTTTTCATATGATCAAGAAGACAGAAGCCGTACTCACACACTATCGTTTTAATTGTTCATTACACATATAAATGAATTATCCTCACGTGCAAAGTCTGAATAGCTCCTAATAATGTCAAACATAATCCACTATGGACTGCATATCATTTGGTAATTAACCACACCCCCAACCCACACAGGCAGAAGTAAACAAGCTGACTTGACCCGGTAAGGACAGAGGTCTGTGGATTCCTATCTGCTGGGTAAACATCTCGGTTTGTACTAACCAATGAGTTACATGGCCTAAGTAAAAATTCCAGTTTTTCAAGACTACTTTAGAGAAAACAGAAATAAATATAGCTGTGAACAGCAATAAACGGGATTCATAGGATGACACAAAGCAAGCACTTTAGTTCCTACATGATATATTCCTTCATGTGCAATCAGTGAAGGCATTACCATGTTTATCTCTCATATTGTTGAGGTTTACTTTAGAATAGTGTTAGAGCACAATCCATAGTACAGCAAACCTATTCACACACTATAGCAAAAGACATTCACAGCAATTTAGAATAAAATGTTGGTATTTGTTCATTTTCACACACTAGCAATAAACTAATATACAGTGCATTCAGAAAGTATTCCATACCCCTTTGACTTTTTTCCCATTTTGTTACATTACAGCCTCATTCTAAAACATATTAAATGTTTTCCTCATCAGTCTACACACACTACCCCATAATGACAGTGAAAACAGGTTTTGGACATTTTTGCAAAAAAAAAAAAAAAAAAAAAAACCATTCCTAATTTACAAAAGTGTTTCGAACCTTTGCTTTGAGACTTGAAACTGACCCGGGTGCATCCTGTTTCCATTGATAATCCTTGATGTTTCTACAACGTGATTGTCCACCTGTGGTAAATTCAATTGATTGGACATGATTTGGAAAGGCACACACCTGTCTATATAAGGTCCCACTGTTCACAATGCATGTCAGAGCAAAAACAAAGCCATGAGGTCCAAGGAATTGTCCGTAGAGCACCAAGACAGGATTGTGTCAAGGCATAGATCTGGGGAAGGGTACCAACGAATGTCTGCAGCATTGAAGGTTGAAGTTCCCCTAGAACCCAGTTGCCTCCATCATTCTTAAATGGAAGACGTTTGGAACCACCAAGACTCTTCCTACAGTTGGCCACCCGGCTGAACTGAGCAAGTGGTGAAGGGCCTTGGTCAGGGAGGTGACCAAGAACCCGAAGGTCACTGACAGAGCTCCAGAGTTGCTCTGTGGAGATGGTTGTCCTTCTGGAAGGTTCTCCCATCTCTGCAGCACTCCACCAATCAGGCCTTTATGGTAGAGTGGCCAGACGGAAGCCGCTCTTCAATAAAAGGCACTTGACAGCCCGCTTGGAGTTTGCCAAAAGGCACATAAAGACTCAGACCATGAGAAACAAGATCCTCTGGTCTGATGAAACCAAGATTGAACTCTGGCCTGAATGCAAGCATCACATCTGGAGGTAACCTGGCCATCGCTACGGTGATGCATGGTGGCAGCATCATGCTGTGGGGGTGTTTTTCAGAGGCAAGGACTGGGAGACTCATCAGGATCGAGTGAAAGATGATTGGAGCAAAGTACAGAGAGATCCTTGGATGAAAACCTTCTTCTCCAGAGCACTCAGCACCTCAGACAGGGGCGTAGGTTCACCTAACAGGACAAGGACCCTAAGCACACAGCAAGACAACACAGGAGTGGCTTCGGGACAAGTCTCTGAATGTCCTTGAGTATCCCAGTCAGAGTGTGTAGCGTCATACCCGAGGTTGTAATCGCTGCCAAAGGTGCTTCAACAAAGTGCTGAGTAAAGGGTCTAAATACTTATGTTAGTGATTTTTTTTTCCTTTATTATTATTTTTTTGTAATAAATTTGCAAAAATTCTTAACCTGTTTTTGCTTTGTTATTATGGGGTATTGTGTGTAGATTGGTGGGGGAGGGGAGGGGGGGGCTGACAATGTAATTCATTTTAGAATAAGGCTTTAAATTGAGATTGTCATTGAGCTACACAGATTTTCTATTTTTACAAAAGTAATAAAAAATGTTAAACCTTAACAAGTCGCATGGACTCTGTGTATAATAGTTGTGTGACATGATTTTTGAATGACTACTTCTGTACCCCATTTAACCAATTATCTGTAAGATCCCTCAGTCAAGAAGTGAATTTGCAAAAAAGGGAACCTATTGGTGGATGGGTAAATAATAAAAAGCAATACATTGAATATCCATTTGAGCATGATGAATTTATTAATTACACTTTGGATAATGGATCAATACACCCAGTCACTACAAAGATACAGGCGTCCTTCCTAACTCAGTTGCCGGAGAGGAAGGAAACCACTCAGGGATTTCGCAATGAGGCCAATGGTGACTAAAACAGAGTTTAATGGCTGTGTTAGGAAAAACCGAGGATAGGTCAGTAACATTGAAACTCAGCAAAAAAAAGTAATGTCCTCTCACGGGCAACTGCATTTTATTTTAAGCAAACTTAAGGGGTAAATATTTGTATGAACATAAGATTCAACTGAGACCATCTGAACAAGTTCCACAGAAATGTGACTTACTGGAAATATTTTTTTTATTTTTACCTTTATTTAACTAGGCAAGTCAGTTAAGAACAAATTCTTATTTTCAATGACGGCCTAGGAACAGTGGGTTAACTGCCTGTTCAGGGGCAGAACGACAGATTTGAACCATGTCAGCTCGGGGATTTGAACTTGCAACCTTTCGGTTCCTAGTCCAACACTCTAACCACTAGGCTACCCTGCCGCCCCTATAATGTGTCCCTGAACAAAGGGGGGTGTCAAAATCCAAAGTAACAGTCAGTATCTGGTGTGGCCACCAGCTGCATTAAGTACTGCATTGCATCTCCTCCTCATGGACTGCACCACGTTTGCTAGTTCTTCCTGTGAGACGTTACCCCACTCTTCCACCAAGGCACCTGCAAGTTCCCGGACATTTCTGGGGGGGAATGGCCCGAGCCCTCACTCTCCAATCCAAAAGGTCCCAGACTTGCTCAATGGGATTGAGATCCAGGCTCTTCGCTGGCCATGGCAGAACACTGACATTCCTGTCTTGCAGGAAATCACGCACAGAACGAGCAGTATGGCTGGTGGCATTGTCATGCTGGAGGGTCATGTCAGGAAGAGCCTGCATCAAGGGTACCACATGAGAGGGGAGGATGTCTTCCCTGCAATGACGACAAGTTCTGTCCGATGATGCTGTGACACACCTCCTCAGACCATGACTGACTCTCCACCTTCAAATCGATCCTGCTCCAGAGTACAGGCCTCGGTGTAACGCTCATTCCTTTGACGATAAACACAAATCCAGCTATCACCCCTGGTGAGACAAAAGCGCGACTCGTCAGTGAAGAGCACTTTTTGCCAGTCCTGTCTGGTCCAGCAACGGTGGGTTTGTGCCCGTAGCCCTTACAACAGGCCTACAAGCCCTCAGCCTATTGCGGACAGTCTGAGTACTGATGGAGGGAACTTGCGTTCCTGGTGTATCTGGGGCAGTTGTTGTAGCCATCCTGTACCTGTCCCAGGTGTGATGTTCGGATGTACTGATCCTGTGCAGGTGTTGTTACACGTGGTCTGCCACTGCGAGGACCATCAGCTGTCCGTCCTGTCTCCCTGTAGTGCTGTCTTAGGCGTCTCACAGTATGGACATTGCAATTTATTTCCCTAGCCACATCTGCAGTCCTCATGCCTCCTTGTAGCATGCCGAAGGCACATTCACGTTGATGAGCAGGCACCTTGGGCATCTTTCTTTTGGTGTTTTTCCAGAGTCAGTAGAAAAGCCTCTTTAGTGTCCTCAGTTTTTTTCATAACTGTGACCTTAGTCACCTACCGTTTGGAAGCTGTTAGTGTCTTAATGACCGTTCCACAGGTGCATGTTCATTAATAGTTTATGGTTTATTGAACCATGGGAAACGGTGTATAAACACCTTTACAATGAAAATCTGTGAAGTTATTTGGATTTTTACAAATTATCTTTGAAAGACAGGGTCCTGAAATAGGGACATTTCTTTTTTTGCTGAGTTTAGTTACTCCACAATACTAAGCTAATTGACAGAGTGTAAAAGAAGCCTGTACAGAATAAAAATATTCCAAAACATGAATCCTGTATGGCACTGAAGTAAATCTGCAAAAAATGTTGCAAAGAATTTAAATGTTTATCCTGAATACAAAGTGTAATGTTTTGGGGCAAATCCAACACACATCATTGAGTACCACTTCATATTTTCAAGCATGGTAGTGGCTTCATTATGTTATGGGTATGCTTGTCATTGACAAGGACTAGGGAGTTTTTTTGTGGATAGAAAGAATTGGAATAAAGCTAAGCACAGGCAAATTCCTAGAGGAAAACCTGATTGTCTACTTTCCAACAGACACTGGGAGACAAATTCACCTTTCAGCAGGACAAACTAGAACGCAAGGCCAATTATACACTGGAGTTACTTACCAAGACGACATTGAATGCTCCTGAGTGGCCTAGTTACATTTTGACCCAAATTGGCTTGAAAATGGCTGTCTAGTAATTATCAACAACCAACTTGAAAAAGCGTGCAGAATTTTAAAAAGAATAGCAAATATTGTACAATCCTAAGTGTGCAAAGCTCTCATAGCTGTAATTGCTGCCAAAGGTGATTTTATATAAATGAGAGATTTCTGTGTTCGTCAGTACATTTTTAATTCCGGCTGTAACACAACAAAATGTGGAATAAGGGGTATGAATACTTTTCTGAAGGCACTGCATGTAATGTAATAGAATGAACAGTACCTGTCAAATACGTCCAAATCAAACAAACTACTTCCATCAATGGAAAGAGATCTTCAGCTCTTATTTATTTCTGTGTGTCTGTAGAGTCACTCCCCATTCTCCATCATCCATCTCTGCTTTCCAGTCTTCTAAAAGGCAGACTGTTGAATCTCCCTCCAATACCATGGACACTTGGGCTAGGCAGTATATATTTTCCTGCCACCCCAGGAAAGCCGGTATGTGTTGGAGGGCTGTTATGGCCTTTCAGTGGCTGGTGGCAGAACTTGTACAGACGGCCGGCGGTATCCACTCGCTTCTGGATCTCCCTGTGGTGCTTGGCCAGTTGCCCATCAATAGCCATTGGCCGTGGCCTTGGTCCAGGACGAACTGCTGTCTTGTTGCCGCCCAGGGAGAAGCTTTCAGGGGCAGGGGTGGCGTGGCTGGCAGAGGTCTGTGCTGCTGGGGCCGGATCGTTTTCAGCAGGGAGGAGAGAAGAGACGAGAGTCATGCATGTCCGTCCTCTCCTGAAATAGACAAAGAATTACCTTAAGTGATAATAATCGCACAGCTAAACTACATGAGTGGCGAAGAGGTAACTGTGTGATCATGTCGCTATGCTGTTTTTTTTGCGTTCAGTCACTAGGCAAATGGAGCTTTTTTACGTTGTCTCTTTGTAAACGTTTAACTTGCTTTATCGCGTCTGTTAGTAATGCACGGTTTGACTCAAGAGAAAACAATGCATTAAAAATGAAGTATGAGGACACCGCTTCAAATCAGCGGATTTGAGTATTTCAGCCACACCTGTTGCTGACAGGTGTATAAAATTGAGCACACAGCCATGTAATCTCCCTAGACAAACATTGTCAGTAGAATGGCCTGTAGTGAAGAGCTCAGTGACTTTCAACGTGGCACCGTCATAGGATGCCACCTTTCCAACAAGTCAGTTTGTCACATTTCTGCATGCTCGAGCTGCCCCGGTCTACTGTGTTTGTTATTGTGAATTAGAAACATCTAGGAGCAACAATGGCTAAGCCGCAAAGTTGTAGGCCACACAAGCTCACAGGACGGGGCCGCCGAGAGCTGAAGAACATCACAATATTCTGTCCTCGGTTGCAAAGTTCCAAACTGCCTCTGGAATCAATGTCAGCACACTAACTTTTTTCGGGAGCTTCATGAAATGGGTTTCCATGGCCAAGCAGCCTCGCACAAGCCTAAGATCACCATGTGAAATGCCAAGCATCGGCTGGAGTGGTATAAAGCTCGCCGCCATTGGACTGTGGAGCAATGGAAGTGTGTTCTCTGGAGTGATGAATCACGCTTCACCATCTGGCTGTCCGACAGACGAATCTGGGTTTGGCGGATGCCAGGAGAACGCTACATGCCCCAATGCTTAGTGAAAACCATACATTTAGGTGGAGGAGGAATAATAGTCTGGGGCTGTTTTTCATTGTTCTGGCTCGTTCCAGTGAAGGGATATCTTAACGCTACAGCGTACAATAACATTCTAGATGATTCGGTGCTTTTCAACTTTATGGCAACAGTTTGTGGAAGGGGCTTTCCTGTTTCAGCATGACAATGCCCCTGTGTACAAAACGAGGTCCATACAAAAATGGTTAGTTTGTCGAGATCGGTGAGGAAGAACTTGATTAGCCTGCACAGAGCCCTCACCTCAACCACATCGGGATGAATTGGAACTCCAAACTCACTAATGCTCTTGTGGCTGTGGAAGCAAGTCCCTGTAACAATGTTTCAACATCTAGTGGAAAGCCTTCCCAGAAGAGTGGAAGCTCTTCTGGCAACGCCATATTAATAGCCATGATTTTGGAATGAGATGTTCGACGATTCATATGAAGCTACATGTATGTATATTTTATATCTGGCGTTAGTGCGTAAGCATAATCTTTAGGGCCTAAGTGTACGAGCACCAATACATGCCAATTACTAAATGCTTTTGGGAACTTGGGCAGAAATAGTTTACATCGATCCACTGAGGCAAAAGCAGAGATAAAGGCACTTTACCGACGTCAACTAAATTCAAGCATTCATTCTCGCGATGTATGACATATTTTCTGGTGAGCAAGGGTTTATTTAGTATTCTAGGGCAACAGGTAATGACAGAAGAAAGCTGCATGTACTGTATCTGAATATATTTGCAAATCGTGTGTGTGATTTTGTGACTGTGTCAACCTGACCTTGTAGTAGGACATTCGGTGATTAGCTTTGGCATCAAATACTATCAAAAGTACAGTAAAAGGATATTAAACATTGAGATCTGGATTGACAAGTAGGCTAAATCGTGTGAAGTTACAATCTCTAGGGCTTAGTCTACACAAGTTGAATAAAGGATGCAAGTGTGTAAGCACCTCTTAACCATTGTGGTTCTTGCATATTATTGTTCAACGCGAGGGTAGACTAAGCCTGTAATGTACACTGCTCAAAAAAATAAAGGGAACACTTAAACAACACAATGTAACTCCAAGTCAATCACACTTCTGTGAAATCAAACTGTCCACTTAGGAAGCGACACTGATTGACAATACATTTCACATGCTGTTGTGCAAATGGAATATACAACAGGTGGAAATTATAGGCAATTAGCAAGACACCCCCAATAAAGGAGTGGTTCTGCAGGTGGTGACCACAGACCACTTCTCAGTTCCTATGCTTCCTGGCTGATGTTTTGGTCACTTTTGAATGCTGGCGGTGCTTTCACTCTAGTGGTAGCATGAGACGGAGTCTACAACCCACACAAGTGGCTTAGGTAGTGCAGCTCATCCAGGATGGCACATCAATGCGAGCTGTGGCAAGAAGGTTTGCTGTGTCTGTCAGCGTAGTGTCCAGAGCATGGAGGCGCTACCAGGAGACAGGCCAGTACATCAGGAGACGTGGAGGAGGCCGTGGGAGGGCAACAACCCAGCAGCAGGACCGCTACCTCCGCCTTTGTGCAAGGAGTAGCAGGAGGAGCACTGCAAGAGCCCTGCAAAAAGACCTCCAGCAGGCCACAAATGTGCATGTGTCTGCTCAAACGGTCAGAAACAGACTCCATGAGGGTGGTATGAGGGCCCGACGTCCACAGGTGGGTTGTGCTTTACAGGCCAACACCGTGCAGGACGTTTGGCATTTGCAAGAGAACACCAAGATTGGCAAATTCGCCACTGGCGCCCTGTGCTCTTCACAGATGAAAGCAGGTTCACACTGAGCACATGTGACAGACGTAACAGAGTCTGGAGACGCCGTGGAGAATGTTCTGCTGCCTGCAACATCCTCCAGCATGACCGGTTTGGCGGTGGGTCAGTCATGGTGTGGGGTGGCATTTCTTTGGGGGGCCGCACAGCCCTCCATGTGCTCGCCAGAGGTAGCCTGACTGCCATTAGGTACCGAGATGAGATCCTCAGACCCCTTGTGAGACCATATGCTGGTGCGGGTTGGCCCTGGGTTCCTCTTAATGAAAGACTATGCTTGATCTCATGTGGCTGGTGTGTCAGCAGTTCCTGCAAGAGGAAGGCATTGATGCTATGGACTGCCCCCCCCCCCCCAGGTATTTCCTGCTGGAAACCGGTGACTTCACATCTGGGAATGGAAAACCTAGAGAAATGTAATATTAACAATAATTATGCATAACTTGTAAAGATATCCACACAGTAAATTGTAGCCACATTTTATTAATGAAATTCATTTTGGATTAGTTATTTACCATAAGATTAATTTAGAGGTGTTGTCCACAGCATTTTCAAAGGTAGCTGTGACTGGTTTGCTGTGTTTTTAGAAACAATCAAGTTTTTAATAGTTGGGAATTGAAACGATTTATCTGTTTCTCAGTAATACTGTTAATAATGCGACCAGGTGTATCTCATCTGATTGAGGATTGCTGATGATATCCATGTCTATTTTTTTTAACCTCACAATTCTATCTAGTGACCGTACACACAACCTTTTAACCTATTTTACCAGGTCAAAAATAACATTACTTTTTCAAGGGAGACCTGGGCCTAGTTTCCCCGATAGCGGTGGAACTTAGGTTTTCAAGTGTTTTTTTTTTTAACCCTGCATCGGTCCTACATTGTGTAACATGCGTTTCCCAAAACACCACGTAGCGTGAACGGTCTCTGTGCGTCATTGGAGCATGTGTTGATACTGACAGGATTGAAAGAAAGGCATAACTGCTCTCGGTTTCAGCTTTCTCCATTCAAACCTTACCCCAACATTATAATTATCTCACAATACTGACGACGGATCAGCTCCTAGAGAGATATTGCCACCTACAGCTGCAAATTGTGAGGTGGCTTATTCTAATGCTTATCCAATAAAAATCATTGCGCGCATGTTAGGCTACACATCATGAAATATGAGACAAATTACAGCCTAGCTAGCCTACAAGTAGCAAAATATAACTAATTTGATTGCACATTAAATGTAAATTGATAGGGTTGAAATAGGCCTATAGCCTACTGTATTTATATTTTAATGCAGTCATCTGTTTTCATTTGAGGCATGTTTTTATACCTCACTTGTTTGTACCAATTGCAAGAACATTGGCAACTTTGTTCTGGAGTTATCAGCTGCCACAGAGAGACTGATAAGCCATGTGATTCTATGTTTAGCAGAGCTCTACTGTGTATAAAGTGATGCGGGAGGGCGAAAAAGCATCTAACGACGCACTTATATGGTCTACGAGTGGTCTGAGGCAGGCATTAGATTATGATCGTTTTCAAGTGCAACGTTAATAATGATGGTTTGGGGAAACAGCTCGGATTTACTGACGCGCCTACAAAGGATCTAACGATTAGCTTAGCCTTAAAGACGTGCGCCAGTACTTTGAAGACTAAGAAAGTATTTTATAAAACTCCTGCATTGGGCTGGATGTTTAGTTCACACGCGCAGAATTACTGTCTAACTCAATTAGACACAAAATCCCTAGTTTGAAACTACTATTTTCTTGAAGCTGTGCCGTGCCATTTCCCCGCACATGGGTCAGCCCCATAGCAATTTGAGTTCTAGCCAATGATCTTCAACCCCTTGCATTTGAGTGACAGCTAGCAAGTGGCCTAACCAGCATTTGCCAATGAGCGCGAGAAAGAGAGACACTTTTCGGGGACCACTTTTGGCTCATTAGTGCTACTTTCAGAACTACTGGCTAAAATGTACATGGCCCTCCATCTGTGTGAATGTGTGGGGTGTCTCTTTAATGTTAATTTAACCATTTTCAGACCAAAGAATAACAGAACAGTAGGGTGGTGACTCATTCAGTTATACTGTACCCCATATCAACCAACTAGCTAGTAGTGACAAGCCTACTTTGTCATTCAGTATTGCTGTAACGTTACTGTAGACTACTACTGTACCCCACCCACATCAGCCAAGTAGTTAGTGATAATAGCTAGTTATCTACAAAGAAACAATAAATGACATCGACAGATGTATAAAATAGAATACTGGATATGCAATATCTCGCCATCTCCCAACCCAGAAAGCAAAAAAAAAATACGTTTGTAAAATAACAAACATTCACTAACTTGGTTTATATTTAGTGTTTTACACCTTTGTCATTAGATTATTTATTTGAAAATCATTTGAACTTATTTCCATATTTTAAATGTGATAATACCACACAGAGGGACAGACGCCTGTAATAATCTGAAGTACTCAAAAGTGCCACTAAATGTCTTGTGATAGATCAAATCCTTGAAAGATACCAAAATTCTGGTAGTTTACTGGTAAACATTAAACATTACCAGTAATGCAACCCTAACCATGAGTCTACAAAACTAATTTGCTGTTATTTGGACTTATGGTTAATGAGAAGTTTTTCAATTATTTGGACAATGGAGGACAATGTATCCTGACAGACCTTATGGATCCTTGCGGCCGATTTGTTCAGCATGATGAAATACGCCTACATACCAAGTTTCAAGTCTCTTGGTCAAACAGACGGCGATATGAGGGTTTAAGTGAGACTGCTTATAACAGCGCCACCTATAGGCCAATCTGTGTTACTCATGGCCTCTAGTTTCTGTGCCAAATTAGAAAAATGTCAAGAAAAAATATTTATTCTAAGAATAACAACTGTGTGGGACAGTTATGGTGTTTGTGAGGAAGGATTTTTTATGTGTGTTTAAAAAAAAAAGTGTACATGTGTGATTGAAGACATTTCTCTCTCTCCCTTTCGCTCTCTGCCTCTTTCAATTGCTCTCTCTCTTTCAGGGAGGAGAAGAGTGAGCAGCTGCTGGACTGTAGACAGGAGCTGGACAATATGGAGACTGAGAACAAGAGGATTCAGCAAGAGGTACTGGACAAAACAAACCTAGCTACTACAGCACAAAGAAATATAGAACAGATTTCCAACTCTGCATTAGAAAGATGAAACTAGCACAACATATAGCCCAACATAACACATTACTGTCCAACCCCAGAGCAGACTGAGGCCTAGGTGTGGCACAGAATAGGTCAACACAGCTGAGTAATCACCAGGAGTCAATTACAGCTGATGTCAGAGCTCCCGGTCCACGTCACATTACACAATTTAACACCAGCATGACTCCACTTAATGCACGAATACACAGTCTGCCTTGGACCAACATGTCTCTTCTGATCTCCAGCAACACACTTTCACACACAAACTACGCACTGACCATGCTGCTGAGCTGTGCTAGGCATCAATCCAGATTTACAGGCCTGTCACACAGAGCTTGCCCGCCGACAACTGGACAAAAGCTCCACCTATAAGACACGTCGCCTGTTGTGCCCTGACTGCTCTCAAGGTTATACAACACATCAAACCATCTCCACCACCTCCTATTTGACATTCTTAATCATGAGGTTAATGCCTTTAACCAATTAGTGGCTGAGCTATCTATAGTTTGGCGATCTCCTTAGAAGTAGGCAAAGATGTTCTTTTATTTATAGTCTTTGCTGTAAACATGATTCGCAGCGCTAGAAAGTAGGGACCACAGCAACAGCATGGCAGAGGCGCTTGTTGTGTGTGTGTGTGTGTGGGGTCATTTCAAATCCCCTTTCCAGAGAAGATTACTGGCTAATGACCCTATTGACTAAGAGGAGCTTTAGTCTGTCCGTGTGTGTGTGCGCGCGTGTCTACCTACTCAATCTATGGTGTGTTTGTTTACCAATATTAATTATGCCTGTGTGCAATGCATGTACATTGAGTGTATAAAACATTAGGAACACCTGCTCTTTCCATGACATAGCTTTCACCTAGTCAGTCTATGATCCCTTATTGATGTCACCTGTTAAATCCACTTCAATCAGTGTAGATGAAGGGGAGACGGGTTGCGTAAGGATTTTTAAGCCTTGAGACATGGATTGTGTATGTGTGCCTTTGAGCGTGAACGGGCAAGACAAAAGATCCAAGTGCTTTGAATGAGGTATGAGGTAGGTGCTGGGCGCATCGGTTTGCGTCAAGAACTGCAACACTGCTGGGTTTTTCACGCTCAAAAGTTTCCCATGTGTATCAAGAATGGTTCACCACCCAAAGGACTTCCAGCCAACTTGACCCAACTGTGGGAAGCATTGAGTCAACATGGGCCAGCATCCCTGTGGAACGCTTTCAACACCTTGTAGAGTCTATTCCCTGGCGAATTGAGGCTGTTCTGAGGTCAAAAGGGGGTGCAACTCAATATTAGGAAGGTGTTTTTAATGTTTTGTACGCTCAAGGGAAATTAGTCTTTGAAAACAAATATCTTGTATGTGTGTGACACTGACATGAAGTGTTTTGTTTGTCCCCTCCAGAGCTTGCAGTTGTTGTCAGACGCGCGTTCTGCCAGGGCCTATCGTGACGAGCTGGACGTTCTGAGAGAGAAGGCCATCAGAGTGGACAAGCTGGAAAGTGAAGTGGGACGCTACAAGGAGAGGCTCCATGACATTGAGTTCTACAAAGCTAGAGTGGAGGTATGCCCTAACAAGTAAATAGCCGTTCAGCACCCAACAAACTTGACGTGTCAATGAAGCATCCATTGGGTGTAACATAAATGTATTAACTCGTTTCCCCAATGTTTGTTTAATGTTGTGAGCCCTGTGTATTAGAAGTGATAGGGCTGCTGATGTTGATCTCTGCTGGGCCCTACAGGAGCTGAAGGAGGACAACCAGGTTCTGCTGGAGACTAAGGCCATGCTTGAGGACCAGCTAGAAGGAACCAGGGCTCGCTCTGACAAACTCCACGAACTGGAGAAAGAGAGCCTGCAGCTCAAATCCAAGATCCACGACATGGAAATGGTGAGGGAAAGATTGAGATTGAGAGACTGTGTTTTGTGTGGGATTAAAGTTAACAGACATGCTGGTATGTTTGTATATTTTCTCTTTATGGGACCATTTTGTAGGATCTCTCTGAATAAAATCCCATATACTGTACTGAATAGGTTCTCACTGTAAAAGCCAATTTATGCTTGATCCTGAAATGTGATCCAGAGGCTCTGTATGGAGGGTGTGATGCAATTGCGGGGGCTTGCGGAGGCCAAATCAAGCTACGTACCCGCATTGTCGTGCACCTCCCAAATTTTGTAACAATACGGAGGGCTGCGTATAGCTCTGCATTGACATGATTGGTTGACGATAGGTGGGGGCGGTAGGTCCTGTATAAACACAAACTCATTTCCTTGACAACTTCCTTTACAACAACTCTATGAAGCACAAGAAGTATGAATGCCTTGACTTCTACAGAGGCTGCATCGCAGTAAATGCTGTACTGTCAATGCAAACGCTGGAATTACCTTAAATCGGCTTTAAGGTTTAGCTAACTGTATAGCCATCCTGACAGTACGTTATGTGTTTGTCTGTGTTCATCAGGAGCGGGACATGGACAGGAAGCGTATTGAGGAGCTGCTAGAGGAGAACCTGGTGCTAGAAATGGCCCAGAAACAGAGCATGGACGAGTCTCTCCACCTGGGCTGGGAGCTGGAGCAGCTCTCTAAGACCCCTGATCTGACAGAGGGTGAGCATCAGTAGGCCTCCTGGGGCTCTGGCTTCAACCCTGGCCCTGGCCGACCATATATATATACACACACACACACACACACACACACACACACACACACACACACACACACACACACACACACACACACACACACACACACCAGATTGGACAGGATTTATTTACACATGATTAGCTCCTGTAATTAATATTTAATGAATCCGAGACCCAGATTAGCAACGGGCCTGGATTTGGAATAATGTTCAACTGGTCTTGGATCAGGATAAACCCTGTGTGTTTCCTCAGTAACTACAGTACTGATGTAGATCTACATTTAGGGATGTCCCATACTTCCTCTTCCCCTTGGGAAGTTCCCCAACACTATATCAGTACCTTTTTAAAATATCAAATCAGATTTTATTGGTCACATACGTGTTTAGCAGATGTTATTGCAGGTGCAGCGAAATGTTTGTGCTTCTAATTCCGACAGTGCAGCAATATCTAACAAGTAATATCTAACAATTTCACAACATATACCCAATACAAATAAATCAAAAATCTAAGTAAAGGAATAGAATTAAGAATATATAAATATATGGACGGGACGAGCAATGTGGTAGCGGCATAGACCCAGTAGATACAGTAGAATAGTATAGAATACAGTATATACATATGAGATCAGTAATGCAAGAGATGTAAACATTATTAAAGTGACTAGTGTTCCATTTATTAAAGTGGCCAATGATTTCAAGTATGTGTATATAGGCAGCAGCCTCTCTGTGCTAGTGATGGCTGTTTTCAGGCTCTCGGTGTAGTATGTCGTGTGTTTGACATAGTTGGTTACATTGTGTAGTGCCTCAGAAGTCTCTGGGCCACGAGGTGAATGAGCTGACGTCCAGCCGCCTGCTGAAGCTGGAGAAGGAGAACCAGGCCCTGCTGAAAACCGTGGAGGAGCTGAGGGGCTCTGCCAGCGAGGACACCCCTGCACACCGCCTCAAGGCCGACAAGGAGAACCAGAGGCTCACCCAGAGGGTCAGAGCAGCTTTTACACTTACGTCCCATACGTCTTCACACTTGCTGCCTAAACATGGGCCCTCATCTGCCCATCAATCATCTGCCCACTCCACATTGGCTCCTTATTGCATCAACAACATAATTATGGCTGCCTGCTCTGTAACCCTACAGTACACTAGCATCTTTCTCCAGCCCCCTATATTTCACCCCAGGACTTGGCTTTCAGGACTCATAGATCCATTACAACAGAGTTGAAAGAACTGAGTAAATCCTGAAGTCTATTTCCTATAATTTCTCAGACTTGACACTTGAAGGTTTCTCTAAGCTAACTCTCTCGGGCTATTGTCAGACACGCCTTCTCTGTGCACTCCACATAAAATGCATGAAATGTGCATTTCTCAAGAGAAACAGAGTTTGGAAACAGCACTCGGTCTGTAAAAGAGCCCATTTAGAAGTGAATCCAAGCAGGAGCAATAAGAAGGCAATTTTGAGTTAAGCTGCTTTGACGTAATGAAGTGCTTGTGAGTATATATCTATGATATGATTAGTAATAATCCGCCTGCTTTTTGAAGAACGGTGTGTGTGTGTATACAGTGCACTTGTAGTTGCTGTTGGTGCCACAGTGTTTGTGCGTCATGCGGTGAGCAGAAAGGACAGAAGGAGAGAACAGACCGAGGATGAAGCGGCTGCAGTGAAAAGCTTTTATTTGTAGATAATTCAGCCCTTCCCTTTGTAGAGGGTGTGAGTGACATGAGTGGTAATTACCCAGTGCAGTCTGACAGCATCCTCCGGAGGGGAGAGGAGACAACAGAGATTGGAGCCGGTGTTCATGGGAAGGGCTCTATATGGAGTCGCTTTTGATTCTCTTTAATATAGGACATGCATCACAACACGGAGACACTGTAATTAGAGAAATATAAATGTCTGTGTATCATAGTCAATTCAGTTTTATTTTGGCCAATCAGGAAATTAAATTGAATAGTGGGTTCTTCAATTTCTTTGACCGGATTACAATGTAATTGAGTCCAATTGTGATGGGTAATGATGTGGTACTGCATAGTGTCATTGTCTGTGATCTAAGTGACTGGGTGCCATGGTAACAGTGCGTCCTCTGTGTGCCTGCAGCTGGGGCAGCTGGAGAGTGAGCTGAACACAGGCAGGGAGAGTCTGTGCAGTGCAGAGAGCCTCAGCACCGACCTGATGAAGGAGAAGGCTCTGTTGGAGAAAACCCTGGAGACACTGAGAGAGAACGCAGATAGACAGGTACACACACACACACACACACACACAGGCATGCATACATGTCCATGTACAAGACACAAACAGCCTTTCATTTTAGGCTGGTCAAAGGACTGATTTGACCTTGTTCTGGTCTTGTTCCAAGAAACTCAAAACGACATTGCTACTTAATCATTATGGATCTGGATTGAGTTTTCTTAAAAGAGCGTAGTCTTTGTGCTTGCATTCTCCCAGTGAGTTTGAAGAGCTCTGTGTGGCTTGGGGGGTGTGTAATGAAAGTAATGAAAGCCGACAGAATCTAATGAGGCCCCAGACACAGGGAGTTAAGATTAATGAGGTTTACAGTAGAATAACAGATCTCTGGTAAACCTACACTACAGGGTTCAGAACTAGGGCCAGGAACTTCTCATGACCACTCAACCTGATTTAGGACAAATTCAGGACCCTAGGGTATTATAAGAGCAAAGAGTTTTTCATGGTCAGATAATCTCTGGGGCTCTGTTCATATTAACACCATACTGAAGTGTGACTCGAGTTGAAGCTGTCCCATAGCGCCACTCAGACGTCCTCCATGTTCCAGGTGAAAGGCCTGGAGCAGGAGAACGAGCATCTGACCCAGACTGTCTCGTCGCTGAGGCAGCGCTCCCAGGTGGGCGCTGAGGCACGGGTCAAAGACGTGGAGAAGGAGAACCGCGTGCTGCACGAGTCCATCCGGGAGACCAGCTCCAAGCTCAACAAGCTGGAGTTTGAGCGCAAACAGCTGCGTAAGGACCTTGAGATGTACAAGGAGAAGGGCGAGAGGGCTGAGGAGCTGGAGTTGGCGGCGCAGCGGCTGGAGAGGGAGAACGAGGCCCTGCAGAAACGAGTAGCCAGTCTGGGCATCACCTGTGACAAGGTCGGCCCCTGCGTGCATTGGTGGCTGTAAACTTCACTTAAAGTTGTCGTGTACCTGGTGTTTATTGTGTGCCAAATGAGTCACTTATTACTTTGTTGTGCAGCTCCTATTGTATAAAGCAGATGGGAGTTTGAATGAAGAAAAGTGCTTTGTTGATAAATGTTCCCATATTCTCCCAAATCCTCAGGTGGTGTCTCTGGAGAAGGAGAACTCTGAGCTGGAGGTAGAGGGCCGTCGTTTAAAGAAGGTGGTGGACGGCCTGCGGAGCACATCCTTCCAGTTAGAGGCCCTGGAGAGGGAGAACTCCCAGCTGGACGAGGAGAACCTGGAGCTTCGTAGGACTGCTGAGGTGCTCCGCTCGGCAGGGAACAAGGCGGCTCAGCTGGAGCTGGAGAACCTTGAGCTGGAGAGTGAGAGGAGCCAGCTGAAAAGGAGCCTGGAGCTGCTCAAGGCCTCCTCCAAGAAAACTGAGAGGCTCGAGGTGAGCAACCAGGGCCTGGATACGGAAAACCAGCGGCTGCAGAAGGCCCTGGACAACAGCAGCCGCAAGATGCAGCAGTTGGAGGGGGAGCTGCAGGATGTAGAGCAGGAGAACCAGAGCCTGCAGAGGAGCCTTGAGGAACTGAAGATCTCCAGCAAACGTCTGGAGCAGCTGGAGCAGGAGAATAAGACTCTGGAGCAGGAGAGCTCTCAGCTGGAGAAGGACAAGAAGCACCTGGAGAAGGACAACAAGAGGCTGAGACAGCAGGCGGAGATCAGGGACTCCAAGATGGACGAGGACAACCTGAGGATCAGCCACCTGGAGAAGGACAACCGCTCGCTGGGCAAGGAGATGACCTCCTTCAAGGACTCCTGCAACCGCCTCAAAGATCTGGAGAAGGAGAACAAGGAGCTGGTCAAACAGGCCACCATCGATAAGAAGACATTAGTCACTCTACGAGAGGTAATGATGTAGCGACTACCTTAGAGATGCATGTTGTAATGTTAGTGTATATATATATTGTAATGGTAATGCATGGAGTGAATGCTCACAAGTCTTCAAATGTACATTTTAGAATATTCAGCTATAATCATTGCACCTGCATTATGCAAGAAGTAATTAAACCAGACCACTATGCCAACACTTTTCAACTTGGAACTCAACTATGTTCCATTAAGTACATTAAGATTGTATTATTCATTAATAAAGGATTAAATTCTAGAGATTGAATGTAGAGTGACTCTGGATTGGCGTTTGATGTTTCAGGAACTGGTGAGTGAGAAACTGCGGACTCAGCAGATGAACAATGATCTGGAGAAACTGACCCACGAGCTGGAGAAGATAGGCCTCAACAAGGAGAGGCTGCTGCAGGACGAGCAGAGCTCTGACAACGACAGGTAATACACACACACAAACCATTATGCTGCTGCTCAAAGGTACCCATCCCCTCCATAAATAATTGTGACCACATCACATAGTTGACACTCTGCCAACAATACGGTGTCAAGACATTGAATTCTATCAGTGAAAGATCCTTGGTCTTTTAATGATTGTCAATGTCCCTTATGTGCAGGTTCAAGCTGCTGGAGTTCAAGCTCGAGTCCACTCTCAAATCTACTCTGGAGATCAAGGAGGAGAAGATAGCAGCCTTGGAGGCCAGACTGCAGGAGTCCTCCAACCTCAACCAACAACTGCGCCAGGAGCTCAAAACTGTGAGTCCTAAACAATATAGAGCAGCAGCCCAATGAACATCTGCACAAAAAAACATTATCCCAGAGAGGTCCTGTGGTTATGCTTCTTTAACGCGACACAGAGAAACGCTCAAATGCTTCTGAGGCAATTCATTATTTATTCATTCCTTTTCAATTGTGTTATCTATTCATGAGCCACCAGGAGCCTAGAAAACTCAGAGAATAATTTCTGCAGCACATGTTTAACTCTGTGACAAAAAACTAGAACCCTGCCACTGGGGTGCCAGAACAGAGATGGAACTCATTAGCATGGGCATATTTTGGGGGATGGAGGTTTAACCCTTTCACCTTTGACCTCTCCAGGTAAAGAAGAACTATGAGGCCCTGCGACAGAGGGAGGAGGAGGAGAGGATGGTGCAGAGCTCACCCCCCAGAAGAGGGGACAGGGAGGATTCTCAGGCGGTCAACAAGTGGGAGAAAGAGAGCCACGAGACCACCCGGGAACTGCTTAAGGTCAAAGACCGCCTCATCGAGGTGGAGAGAAACGTAAGTAAACTCAATCTAATCAACGAGTCAAAATGGCCATCTTCGATACGATATGTGAAGGGCCTCTGTATATAATTAATGCATGCGTTAATCTTGTGTGTGTGTGTCTGTCATTTTCAGAATGCCACCTTACAGGCAGAGAAGCAGGCCCTGCATACCAACCTGAAGCAGCTGGAGACCCAGACCAGTAACCTGCAGGCTCAGATTCTGGCTCTACAGAGACAGACTGCATCTCTACAGGAGAACAACACCACCCTACAGACCCAGAATGCCAAACTACAAGTAAGGGAAAGGAGGAAACCTAGTCAGTTGTACAACTGAATGCATTCAACTGAAATGTGTCTTCCGCATTTAACCCAAACCCTAAATCAGAGAGGTGCGGGGGGCTGCCATAATCGACATCCACGTCTTCGGCGCACGGGGAACAGTGGATTAACTGCTTTCTCGGGCAGAACGACAGATTTTTACCTTGTCAGCTTGGGGCTTAGATTCAGCAACCTTTCGGTTACTGTCCCAACTCTAACCACTAAGCCCTGGTTCCCTCTGTTGCTCCTTCACTGCTGCTTCACTGCTGTGCTCTGCACCCTATACGCTGGCCTCGTCTACACTGCATTGATAGCTTATATTGTAGTTTAAACCCTCCCCAAGCTCTGTCTCTCCACTGCCACATGGCTAGAGAGAATTCCCCTCTCATAAGCCACATTTTTTTGATATATTTTATGGCAGCGGTTCAACAAAATCTTTAGTCGTAAAATCTACATCTGAACAAGAATCGGATGCATTCTGCTGCATGTCAAATCTAACTTTGAACATGTCTGTGCTTGGGAATTTGTACTTTCAAAAACATTTGACCACTGATGTATATCCAAATTGGACAAGAACATGCGACGTCTCAACCGTTAGTGTTTACTGGATGGACAGGATGTCTGTGGACACGTTGCCCCCTATTGCTCAGAACTGACACCTACACAAATTGTTTTGTGAGGTTATTGCCCTGCTTTTTTCCCCACATAACTGGAGAATCTAATCCAATGCAATGCCTAGAAGGACATGACACAAGCCTTGAAAAAACAGACATAGTTAAGGGCATTTCTGAGCAACTGAGTTCAGATGGCACAGATGTCCAATCAGATGTCTTGTTTCCGCTTTAGGTGGAGAACTCCACCCTGAACTCCCAGAGCGGCACTCTCATGGCCCAGAATGCCCAGCTTGCGACACAGCAGTCCAGCACGGAGAACGAGAAGGAGGGGGCGATGAGGGAGAGGGAGGACCTGAGGTCCACCTATGAGATGCTACTGAGGGACCATGAGAAGTTGGCTGCCCTGCATGAGAGGCAGGCCTCGGAGTATGAGGGCCTCATTGGCAAACACGGAGGCCTGAAAAGTGCCCACAAGAGCCTGGAATCACAGCACAGAGACCTGGAGGACAGGTGGGGTTTCAACTGATGCTGTTATGTGCCTACAGCATACTCTAGCACAGCTGGCATCGATCACACACTTAACCACACATTGCCAAATACACATGCATGACAGTCTTAGTATGCACTCAGTTCCACACTACCATTACACAGTGCTTAAGTCAGAGACACATACAGTTGAAGTCAGAAGTTTACATATACCTTAGCCAAATACATTTAAACTCAGTTTTTCACAATTCCTGATATTTAATCCTAATAACAATTCCCTGTCTTAGGTCAGGTAAGATCACTACTTTATTTTAAGAATGTGAAATGTCAGAAATAATAGTACAGTGATTTATTTCAGCTTTTATTTCTCTCATCACATTCCCAGTGGGTCAGAAGTTTACATACACTCAATTAGTATTTGGTAGCATTGCCTTTAAATTGTTTAACTTGGGTCAAATGTTTCGGGTAGCCTTCCACAAGCTTCCCACAATAAGTTGGGTGAATTTTGGCCCATTCCTCCTGACAGAGCTGGTGTAACTGAGTCAGGTTTGTAGGCCTCCTTGCTCATACACACTTTTTCAGTTCTGCCCACACATTTTCTATAGGATTGAGGTCAGGGCAATGACCCCACTCCAATACCTTGACTTTGTTGTTCTTAAGCCATTTTGACACAACTTTGGAAGTATGCTTGGGGTCATTGTCCATTTGGAAGACCATTTTTGACCAAGCTTTAACTTCCTGACTGATGACTTTAGATGTTGCTTCAATATATCCACATAATTTTCCTCCCTCATGATGCCATCTATTTTGTGAAGTGCACTAGTCCCTCCTGCTGCAAAGCACCCCCACAACATGATGCTGCCACCCCCGTGCTTCACGGTTGGGATGGTGTTCTTCGGCATGCAAGCCTCCCCTTTCTCCTCCAAACATAACAATGGTCATTATGGCCATACGGTTCTATTTTTGTTTCATCAGACCAGAGGACATTCTCCAAAAAGTACGATCTTTGTCCCCATGTGCAGTTGCAAACCGTAGTCTGGCTTTTTTATGGCGGTTTTGGAGCAGTGGCTTCTTCCTTGCTGAGCGGCCTTTCAGGTTATGTCGATGCGATATAGGACTCATTTTACTGTGGATATAGATACTTTTGTACCGGTTTCCTCCAGCATCTTCATACGGCTTTACCATTGTTCTGGGACACTTTTCGCATCAAAGTATGTTCATCTCTAGTAGACAAAACGCGTCTCCTTCCTGAGCGGTATGACGGCTGCGTGGTCCCATGGTGTTTATACTTGCCTACTATTGTTTGTACAGATGAACGTGGTACCTTCAAGCGTTTGGAAATTGCTCCCAAGGATGAACCGGACTTGTGGTCTACAATTTTTTTTTCTGAGTTCTTGGCTGATTTATTTTGATTTTTCCATGATGTCAAGCAAAGAGGCACTGAGTTTGAAGGTAGGCCTTGAAATACATCCACAGGTACACCTCCAACTTACTCAAATTATGTCAATTAGCTTATCAGAAGCTTCTAAAGCCATTACATAATTTTCTGGAATTTTCCAAGCTGTTTAAAGGCACAGTCAACTTTGTGTATGTAAACTTCTGACCCACTGGAATTGTGATACAGTCAATTATAAGTGAAATAATCTGTCTGTAAACAATTGCTTGAAAAATTACTTGTCGTGCACAAAGTAGATGTCCTAACCAACTTGCCAAAACTATAGTTTGTTAACAAGAAATTTGTGGAGCGGTTGAAAAACTAGTTTTTATGACTCAAACCTAAGTGTATGTAAAATTTTGACTTCAACTGTATATACACACACAGCTGCCATCCACTAACCGGTGGTAATGTGTTGCAGGTATAGTCAGCTACTGAGGCAGAAGGATCAGCTGGAGGAGCTGGAGAAACAGCTGAAGGCAGAGCAGGAGAAGATGCTGTCTGAGAACAAGAGCCACAAGGCAAAGGCTATAGACTACTACAAACTGAAAGAGGAGAATGAAAGGTGAGTGTTTCAGGGTTAAGCTGAGGTCTGTGTGTGTTTGTATGAGAGAGGGGGGAGGAGGAGGGAATTTTTGGAGGGAATTTTCCCTGAGGGTTACTTTGAGGTGCAAGGGAACATCCTTAAGCTGTCAATCCAGGTACAGAGAAATCTGTGCATCAAGGTTTTTAGAGAGAGGGGGAAATAAAGTTAGCATGTTTTGAGCGGCAATATGCAGACATTTTAAGTGGTTGCAATTAGAGAACTAACCAGGGGGCTATGAGTAAAGAATGTGCTGTTTAAAACACATGACATCTGTGTGTAGGCTGAACATGGCACACCGCCAGCTGGTGAAGGATAATGAGGGCCTGCAGGTTGACCATAAGAACCTGAAGAGCCAGATGAACGGTGCCAAGCTGGAACAGACCCGCCTGGAGGCAGAGTTCTCCAAACTCAAAGAGCAGTACCAGCAGCTGGACATCACCTCCACCAAGCTCACCAACCAGTGTGAGGTACGGTTACATACCCCTCAGTCCCCCTTCACTCCCTCCCACTCACTAACCAGTGTGAGGTACTACAATATCTCTACCCCCTACCCATAAACCAACCACTAGATTATAATTATTATGTTCCACATATTTTCAAACTCTATTACAGGTAACTCTTGGTAAATGTAGTCCTATGTTATGGAAGTGTTCAAAGCTGATATGTGGCCTCGGTCCAGACATGACTATGTTTGCCTGACATCTGTCTGTTGGAACGGAAGGCTGATAGCTGGTTTCTCAATACCATGCTCTTTAAGGCTTAATAAGTGTCTGACCTGTATTCACCCACTGTGAAGGGAAGGCACAGCCCACGTGTAATATATACAACCATGTGAAAGCAACTTGGACACTAACAACTTTGCTCAAATAATAGTCTATTTCTCTCACCCTAGTTGCTGAGTCAGTTGAAGGGGAACCTGGAGGAGGAGAACCGTCACCTGCTGGACCAGATCCAGACCCTGATGCTGCAGAACCGCACCCTGCTAGAACAGACCATGGAGAGCAAGGACCTGTTTCACGTAGAACAGAGACAGTACATGTGAGAGATGACCCCACTATTACATTTTGTAACCAGTGTTCAAGTTAACATTTCAATAAGAGTGAGATGTCTGTTTCTTGGCTATGGAGATAGATGTAATTTGTTCCTGTGCCTAACTGGTCTTTCCCTCCTTCAGTGACAAGCTGAACGAGTTGAGGAGACAGAAGGAGAAGCTTGAAGAGAAGATCATGGACCAGTACAAGTTTTATGACCCCTCTCCTCCACGGAGGTAAGTAGCTAGGAGGAGTCCACTGCTATCATTGTGGTTGGTGCTTTGACCATATCAGCCTCTGTCGTAGTAAACAGCTGACTGTGACAAAGCTAACATCCCCCACATGAAAATGAAATGTAGAACTGCGGTGGATTGCTGCAGTTGTCTGGTTATGGTTAATTCCATTGCATAACCAACTGCCCTGGAACGTATGTGCTTAACCATTCAGTTCTGATTCATTTCCATGCCTGACTTTAATGCATATGGTTTACGTCTGAACCTAACCAACTCCTGCATATGGTTCAAATTAACCAAGAAGCTCTGGTTCATCTTTATGCTTAACCACCATCATCATAGCTGACTCTGGGGAATTGGGAGGCTGTGGTTTACAAGAACACCCCGGATGCTGGTTCAATAAGGCACAAAATGGGAATATATCCCTTAATTTAAAAAAATTCCGCTCTTTTTGTGCCTACTGAACACTACCCAGAGTCAAATAATTTACCCTAATTACAAAAACCTCTCTCTCTCATCTCAGACGAGAGAATTGGATCACCCTGAAGATGAAGAAGCTGATCAAGCCGAGGAGTCGGGAGCGGATGCGTTCCCTGACGCTGACTCCCACGTGCTCCGAGTCCAGCGAGGGCTTCCTGGGGCTTCCTCTGGACAGCCAGGACTCTTCCTCCATAGGCTCTGGCTCCAACTCCCTGGACGACACGCTGACACAAAAGAGGAACAGCAGTGAGTAGACGCTCTCTGACCTGCATGGAAAACACCCTACTGATCAGATCAAATCGAGCCTTATTTCAAGTGCATTAAAACACATCAATATACTTTACGGTAAAATAGACACAATAGAAGGAAGTAATAGACCTACATTTTGAAAGAGAGTCCGCTCCAGACCAGAAAAGAGTCTAGGACTAGGTCTTCCTCTCACTCAATATGTCCCTTCCTCTGATCAGAAGGACTAACAGACGGGAAGAAAGACTAGATCACATATTAGTTAAATAAGACACTGGGAGCAGAGCGTATGTCAATAAATACATGCGGTTTAAACACAGGAAATGCATGGTCAGACAGAGGCAGATACATGCAGACACTTGTAATATGATGCACGCAGACAGAGAAACCGAAGTACACTGGGTCAGACAGAAAAGTACATGCTGGCATAGACATTAGAACATGAGCAGGGCTCAGTTGTAGACAGGGAGAGGTATGCAGGGCAGGAGACACCAGGACAGTAGCCCCTTGTTGCTGTGTGGTGGCTGGTTGTGTGAACCTAATGCTTCCTGTGCTTGTTTTTCCCTCTCTATGCGATAGGGAAGAAAGACTCTCAGAGAGTGCAGCACTCCCATGTGCAGAGGAACCAAGGTTCCTCTAATGGTATGCTGAGAGGGGAGGGCTGGGCGGGGCTTGTAGTCGAGCTGTCGTGTCACTCAAGGCACGTCAACATGTCATGTCTCATCCTTCAGTCAATGGTCGCGTTCCCCTACTTAGACGTTGCATGCATCAACCAATGTTTGCGTGCCACATCATCGGCTGTGTCATTGACTGATACATTGCTATAACATATGTGATTAGCTGATACATAAAAGACCTATCCAGGTGTTGTAAGATCTGGCAGGTGTCAGCAACGCCTGGGCAGAAGAACGCACCCACATTCCATACCTATTAAACGGTGTAGTGCATTATATGTAACCTCTGCTCAATGCACCAGCTATGTATGTATGTGTGTGTATATATTGGTTTCTTAATTTTTTACTATTTTCTATTTTCTACATTGTTATATTGAAGACATCAGAACAATGAAATAACACATATGGAATCATGTAGTAACCAAAAAAGTGTTAAACATATCAAAATATATTTTGTCAGATTCTTCAAAGTAGTCAACCTTTTGCCTTGATGACAGCTTTGCACACTCTTGGCATTCTCTCAACTAGCTTCAAGAGGTAGTCACCTGGAATGCATTTCAATTAACAGGTGTGCCTTGTTAAATGTTAATTTCTTACCTTAATGCGTTTGAGCCAATCAGTTGTGTTGTGACAAGGTAGGGGTGCTATACAGAAATAGCCCTATTTGGTAAAATACCAAGTCCATATTTATGGTAGGGCAGCTCAAATAATCAAAGAGAAACAACAATCCATCATTACTTTAATCCGGAAATGTCAAGAACTTTGAAGGTTCCTTCAAGTGCAGTCACAAAAACCATGAAGCGCTATGATGAAACTGGCTCTCACGAGGACCGCCACAGGAAAGGAAGACCCAGAGTTACCTCTGCTGCAGAGGATATGTTCATTAGAATTACCAGCCTCAGACATTGCAGCCCAAATAAATGCTTCACAGAGTTCAGGTAACAGACACAACATCAACTGTTCAGAGGAGACTGCGTGAATCAGGCCTTCATGGTCGAATTGCTGCAAAGAACCCACCACTAAAGGTCACCAATTAGAAGAAGACTTGCTTGGCCAAGAAACACAAGCAATGGACATTAGACTGGTGGAAATATGTCCTTTGATCTGATGAGTCCAAAAGTTAGAGTTTTGGTTCGAGCCGCCGTGTCTTTGTGAGATGCAGAGTAAGTGAACGGATTATCTCTGCATGTGTGGTTCCGCATGTGTGCTGCATCAGATGACCTGGCCTCCACATTCACCTGACCTCAACCCTATTGAGATGGGTTAAGATGAGTTGGAACGCAGAGTGAAGGAAAAGCAGTCAACAAGTGCTCAGCATATGTGGGAACTCCTTCAAGACTGTTGGAGAAGCATTCCATGTGAAGCTGGTTGAGAGAATGCCAAGACTGTGCAAAGCCGTCATCAAGACAAAAGGTGGCTACTTTGAAGAATCTCATAAATGTATTTTGATTGTTATTTTATAGTTTTGATGTCTTCTCTATTATCCTACAATGTTGAAAAGAGTCCAAATAAATGAGTAGGAGTGTCCAAACTTTTGACTGGGATTGTATATGGATATATATATATATAGATAGAGAGAGATCTCTGTCTCTCTCTCTCTCTCCCGATATATGTCTCTCATACAGACGCACACAAACATCAACCTCACACCTGCCCAGACCCTATCTCCAGTGTCTGCACTACTTTCTCCCACATCCTCAAATCGCACCATTTTGTTATTTTCTGTCACCCACACTCTTTCAATATTTAGATAATGAAGTATATGATTTTTCCATTGACTTAACGATGGAGGATTGGTTGATGTCAGGTTTTTAAGTATAAGCTTTTTCAAGATAATTCACAAGAAAAGTATCATCCAACCCTTCAGGTACCTCTCTGCCCCCTCATATGACATGTCTTGAAATATGGATTAGAAGTACATTGTAATACTTCTGACAATAATTTGTAGCTATACTAAAGGCAATATTTGATAACTATGTTTCTTTTGTCTTTTAATAGCTATACTAAAGAACCTTTTACATAACACACACACACACACTATGTATGCATTTACAGAAATCTATAGAACACATGGAGGTGTCTGTGGAGCTGGAAATCTAAAATGGTCTCTCTATACAGTGTCCCAGGATCTACCATTTTTTTGTTGCGTTAGTAATGGGATCCCTGTGGCCATTCCTTCCACTGCAGTGCCGTTCCCTTGGTGTCATTGTTGTACTCTCTTAATTGCACCTTTTAATAAATGTCACCCTATGTGTGGTGTTTTGTGTGTGGTATTCTCTCTGTTAGCAGCCTGGGGTCCTCTATGTGGCATCCCCCTTCACAGCCATCCCACTTTGCTGTGTGCTTGGCGTTTTGTTTGAACAGTGAGTGAGTGAGCGTTTGTGTGTGTGTGTGCTCGCGTGTGTCTGTTTGCATACATATCAGTATTTGCCCCGATATCTATGTAACACTGTTTTATTACCAGTTGAGTCTTCAGAACGGTACACTGGTTCTCAACGTTAACAACCATCTTTTTTTTTCTCCTTTCTTTTCCTCTCCATCTCCCCTGGTATTTCTGTTTCTCCCCCTCTGCTTTGGCTGTAAACTGACAGCTGTGAAATGGTTGCCCTTTATGAGGAACAGATCGAAGGAGAAAGACAAAGCGAAGGACATCTACCGCCGGTCCATGTGTAAGACCTCTGACAGCCTGGCGTCCTACCACCTCCGTCCACCTCCTCTGGCCTGCGCCTTCCTGCTTCCCTCACCTAGCTTCTCTTCTCATAGCTTCTAGCTGGTTTCTATTCTTCCTTTCTAGGAATAAACAAAACTCATGCTCTAATTTATCACCAATAGTAGATACATCTATCTTAACACCAAATTTTGTTCGGTTAGATTTGTGTACAGTCGAAGGAATGACATACAAGAACTAACAAATGTAGTTATTAGTACAAACTAACATTCTTCAATGATTGACAATACTTATGTGAAGTAATGTGAGTGGTAGTAGTGGTGTTCTGTAGTTCTTTTTCTGTAGTTTTATGTTGTGGTATCTGTAGATGCACTCTAGGTTAGTCTTAGTCTAGGTTATACATGTAGTTTTTTTTGGGGGGGGGGTTTAATCGGCGTCTAAACTTGCTGTTGCGAGTTACAATAATAGAATACACAAGGTGCATTTTAAAAAAATGTCTGTGCATCAGCAGTTATCCTCTTGTTAAGTCAGTCAATTAGTCAATGTCAGCAACAAAAGGAATGTGGATTGCTATTTAGCGGCCAGCTATCTAAACTTGTTATCATGGTCGATTTACCAGCCGGGGAGGCCCCAATGATTTTATTAGTCAGTCTCACTCAGATATTATATTAACAAATTTAAATATTTCTCTCTACTCTATGGCAAAATGTGTAGAATTCCACAAAATGAACTCTAAAACTTAAAAAATGTTCTCTCCGCTGTCAAAATGTCTTACTCGCAAAGTGGCCAACTGCTGCCTCATGATGAGTTCAGATTTTTTGTGGCCCCCACCCCCATCAAAGTTGCCCATCGCTGGTCTAGGTCAAGACGATGTACAGTTGAAGTCGGAAGTTTACATACACTTAGGTTGGAATCATTAAAACTCGTTTTTCAACCACTCCCCAAATTTCTTGTTAACAAACTATAGTTTTGGCAAGTCGGTTAGGACATATACTTTGTGCATGACACAAGTCATTTTTCCAACAATTGTTTACAGACAGATTATTTCACTTCTAATTCACTGTATCACAATTCCAGTCAGAAGTTTACATACACTAAGTTGGCTATGCCTTTCAACAGCTTGAAAAACTCCAGAAACTGATTTCATGGCTTTAGAAGCTTCTGATAAGCTAATTGACATAATTGGAGTCAATTGGAGGTGTACCTGTGGATGTATTTCAAGGCCTACCTTCAAACTCACTGTCTCTGCATGACATCATGGGAAAATCAAAAGAAATCATCCAAGACCTCAGGAAATTGTAGACCACAAGTCTGGTTCATTCTTGGGAGCAATTTCCAAACGCCTGAAGGTACCACGTTCATCTGTACAAACAATAGTACGCAAGTATAAACACCATGGGACCACGCAGCTGTCATTCCCCTCAGGAAAAACACACATTCTGTCTCCGAGAGAAGAACGTACTTTGGTGCGAAAAATGCAAATCAATCCCAGAACAACTGCAAAGGACCTTGAAGATGAAGTGAGGAAACGGTACAAAAGTATCTATATCCACAGTAAAATTAGTCCTATATCGACATAACCTGAAAGGACGCTCAGCAAGGAAGAAGCCACTGCTCCAAAACCGCCATAAAAAAGTCAGACTGCGGTTTGCAACTGCACATGGGGACAAAGATCGTACTTTTTGGAGTAATGTCCTCTGGTCTGATGAAACAAAAATAGAACTGTTTGGCCAAAATGACCATCTTTTATGTTTGGAGAAATAAGGGGGAGGCTTACAAGCCAAAGAACACCATGACAACCGTGAAGCACAAGGGTGGCAGTATCATGTTGTGGGGGTGCTTTGCAGCAGGAGGGACTGGTGCACTTCACAAAATAGATGGCATCATGAGGGAGGGAAAGTATGTGAATATATTGAAGCAACATCTCAAGACATCAGTCACGAAGTTAATGCTGGGTCGCAAATGGGTTTTCCAAATGGACAATAACCCCAAGCATACTTCTATAGTTGTGGCAAGTACTTAAGGACAACAAAGTGAACAAACCCTTGACCTCAATCCTATAGAGATTTGTGGGCAGAACTGAAAAAGCGTGTGCGAGCAAGGAGGCCTACAAACCTGACTCAGTTACACCTGCTCTGTCAGGAGGAATGGGCCAAAATTCACCCAACGTATTGTGGGAAGCTTGTGGAAGGCTACCCAAAACGCTTGACCCAGGTTAAACAATTTAAAGGCAATGCTACCAAATACTAATTGAGTATATGTAAGCTTCTGACCCACTGGGAATGTGACGAAAGAAATGAAAGCTGAAATAAATCATTCTCTCTACTATTATTCTGACATTTCACATTCTTAAAATAAAGTGGTGATCCAAACTGACCTAAGACAGAGAATTTTTACAAAGATTAAATGACAGGAATTGTGAAACTGAGTTTAAATGTATTTGGCTAAGGTATATGTAAACTTCCGACTTCAACTGTATGTGTGACAGTGCAGTCGGCAGGTACTCTATGCCATTCTACTGTACCGTACTGTATAAGGTGGTGCTGTCTCTAGGTGTGTGTGTGGCCTGCACATTGACTCTGGCCCCATCCATCCATCTATATACTGTATCTCTGCCTGTCTGCCTGTGGTGTGAGCGCAGCCTGTCATCCTCCTCACTCCTCTCTCACTACAGAGCCGGCATGACTTTGCAGAACCTCACTGCTCTCTTTCTCTCGCCACCTCTCACTCACAGCCACCATGTAGGAATTGAAGTGGAGCCTTAGTGCTTTTTTCTCTCTGTTTTTCTTTCTCTAATTTCCTGACTTGTTTTCTGTCACTCTGCTATTTTTATTGAGTCTTTCAGTTTGGCTGCATTTCAGCTCTTGTGCATGCCTTGCCGACATGGGCTTGCCCACACTGACTGTGGCACATCTCTGAATTCTGCTGCTTTGACTTAGCAGCCACTGCATGCCTAGCCTAGCCTAGCGCTGCTCCCTGTGCCCTCGGCTAATTTATCTTCATCTCCACCCCAGCCATGAATGACCTGCTGCAGACCATTGCCCTGGCAGGGGGCCAGTGGGCGGGCAGCACAGAGAACCTGGAGGGGCCCGTGGAGGCCAACGGGGGCAGCCGAAGTCGGCACATGAAGGAGCTGGGCTCCATGGCCTACTCCACTAACGCTATCAACTACACCACCCTCACTTTGCCCTCTGGCAACAGGGCCAAGAGGAGCTTGAAGATCAAAGGTAGAGACTACAGGACCACTAGTCGATCCCCCCTTGGTGGTGTGGTGAACTATCATCTAGGATGTGTATTTACTACAAGTCTCATTGTGTTTCAGAAGCAAGTCATTGTTTAATCCATCGTAAATGTCATTTTTCTTTCATCTCCATTTTTCCTTTTTGATTTGGACACTGGTGAATGCCTACCATCATACTCTAGCTTTCAGAAGATTGTCTGGCACATATTTTGTTTCCTTCATAAGCTGCCCCACATATTTTGCTTCCTTCATAAGCCCTATTCTCTGGTAGTTTCTCCATCCCTCCAGCCATAACTCATATTTCCACATCTTTGTCTCCTCCAGACAATGCTTCCTGTGAAGACGTTCCAGCATCCTCAGACGACCCCATTGGGTTCAG
The DNA here is from genome assembly GCF_036934945.1 of Oncorhynchus masou masou. NCBI lineage: Eukaryota > Metazoa > Chordata > Actinopteri > Salmoniformes > Salmonidae > Oncorhynchus > Oncorhynchus masou. The sequence continues at coordinate 45,939,324 of NC_088235.1, read as the reverse complement.
AGGTCAAGGTAAGAGAACTGTTGACCTTTAGGACAAACTCCCATTACTATTATTTAACCACAGGGCTTTACACCCGTTTATTACTGGGAGACAAAGGAATTAAATATCAAATGGCAAAACAATTGGCAATGTTTTAAAGCCTTACAATAAGTGTAAATGTTGTGCCACTGGAAGCTTGGTCCATATCTCTACATTTGAGTTTGCTACCATTAGAGCAGGGTTCTCCAAACTTGTTCCTGTAATGCTACCCTACTCTAAGTTTTTGCTCCAGCCCCAGTTGTAACTAACCTGATGCAGCTGATCAACCAGCTAATTGAAATCAGGTGTGCCTGATTAGGGTTGGAAAGAAAACATACAGGACGGTCCAGGAACAGGGTTTTAAAGCCCTGCGTTAGAGTAGATCTGCCTAAATGACTAGATTCAGCATGCTATCATTAACAGTAAACTCTGCTTAACAAATAGTCATGAGCAGCATTCCTCCATTAGCTAGATCGGGCTGTCTGCCTACTTGATTCTCCCACACACAGGTATCACAATTAGTGTCCATTATCTCCATTTTCTGTGCGGTCTTGGCAAGCTAAAATATACTCCCACTGTCATGTACGTTGTATTATACAGTAATGTACCTCTTATTGCATGAACTTTTCCACAACTGTATTTTTGCACTTTGTTATGATGTGCTGTAATGTTGGTGAGTTAATTAATATAATGGCAGATACCCTAGTACAATGCATTATATCCTAAACTGAGCCAAACTACCAGTAGCTATATGAGTGTATATATAAGTATAAGTGAACTGCACCACTGTAGCCCAGTGTAGTGTTTAACAACTGTGGTAGCAGGTTAACCCAGTTAGCTGTGTGTGTTGAATGTGCCAGGCCTACAGGTCTTTAGCAGTGCTCAGGCTATGTCGCCCTCTGCTCTCGACCCGTCCGCTATGTGCAGAGTCCCCTGTAGCATCTGTTGTAAGTGACACACCTGTGTACATCTGTCTAAGACCACTAACAGTACCACTTTACACAAGCCCGCCACTGCTATCAATGATTACCACCCACTACCTGCGGACATCGCTTCCCCAGTACGACTACTGTAACAGCCACACCAAACCTGAACCAAACTGAAGACCACTAATAACAGCGACAACATTGTATCAATTTGCATCCCACACATTCACATACAGCCCACCTATCCTTTGGTACATTCCTCTGCCCCGGGTCTCTTCCATTCCCTACTCCTCTCAATTACCTGAGCCCCTCCTGTGTTGGTCTCTGGGTCATGTCAATCACAAGGCCCCTCTCCTTTCCTCCAATCAGGTTTTACAACAGGTTCTTCCTTGTGAATGATTCCTCCCTTCGTGTTTGTGTGGCCCCTCCCTCTCCACTCCCTTTGTGTGATTGGGCATGTTGGCGTTGCATGGCACTGTGCCACCCCTCCTGCCTGCACCATCTGCTGACCCGTGTGACATGTCCTCAATCTGTGTCCTCTTATCCCTTTCCAGCCTCACAAGCCTCCAGCCTCCATAGTATCAAGACCATCAGCAGTAATACCTCCCACTCCACTCCGCTCGAGGCCAAAGGTACAGTCTCATCACTAAGGAGAACGCCCCCTCTCTCACACACTCCTGCATATGACACCTCCTTCATTGTACTCTCTGTTGATTCTCTCATACACACACGTTGGATAAAAAGGAGAGGAAAAAAATGACACTTTTGTAATCTATTAACATTGATACTGTAACTCTCTTCCTCTCTCTGTGTGAGATATGTTCTGGAAGGGTCCAGGCTAGGTTCTGGCATGTTTATTATTTATTTATTTATTTGCGGTCTCACAAATAAGCAGGTTTCTGAGCTATGCTGGTTTAAATCTAGTGCCTGTCATCACCTTAGGGTGATACTCGTATGTTAGTACCGGAGTTAGTCGTACACTGTTAGAGCAGAACTCACCTACAGTAGTGTGTTTCTCTTCAGGCACGTTGAACGGAAACCTCAGCAGACCCCACAGTGAGAGCAGTGGGGAGTTCAGCCTCAGTCTGGATCAGGAGGAGTGGTCCAGCGGGAGCAGCCCTGTCCAGCAGCCCCTGTCCCACTCCTCTCACCAGAGCTCCATGCTGCTGCAGAGGTCCCTGGACCCCCAGGCCACACAGGCCAAGAAGAAAAATGGCAGCGCCAGCGAGGTGCTCTCTCTACAGCAGTTCCTAGAGGAGCACATCGACCCTGCAGAGGTGACAGCCTGGAACACACCGGAACACTAGATTAAAACTTTACTGTACTATTTTTAGATAGGAGTACTAGGCTTCAGATGTGTTATGATAAGAAACGAGTAGAAGTTATTTCACCACTCAAGTCTGCTATAAAAACCCAGGTATTATGGTATGGTAAATTTAATGTCTCTTCTCCATCAATAGTCTGGCAGCCAAGAGAATCTGACTGAGTCTCCCTGCCTTTCCGGAGGCGCTGAGCATGTGCAGAGAGACCGGGCCGAGCGAGGCTCCACCGGCACTAAGGGGCGGGGCATCCTGCGCTCAGCCAGTGGGAAGGCAGCGCCAGTGAACTCCGATGGCCGCCCCACCAGGGGTGGCCAACCAGGTCATCCCAGCTTACGAAAGGCAGAGAGTACGCGTGTGAAGGGCATGGTCCTGCCACGGGTCAGCCTCTCCTCCCAGAGTAAAGCCGTGTCTGTGTCTGAGCGTCTGGACATCTCCTCCTCCATGCTGCCCCGGGCCAGCAGCGTCATATCCACAGCCGAGGGCTCCACACGTCGGACCAGCATCCATGACCTGCTGTCCAAAGACACCCGGCAGCCCGTGTCTGTGGACCCCTCACCCTCGTCAAAGGCCTTGCCTCGCGCCTACACCACGCCCAGTGAGTACCCCCCAACCAACGACCCCACCCAGTCCCAACATCCCACCCACCAGTCCATCCCCCTAGCACCAGCCCCCATGCCCCTGTCCATGCTTAAGTCAGTCAGTATGCCCTGCACAAGCAGTCAGCACCCCCTCAGTTGTAAGGAAACTGACCTCTCCAGCCTCGAGTCTTTCTTTGACTCGTCCTTCACAGTGGAGTCAGTGTTTATGGACTCCATCTTCAGTGAGCCAGACTTCACAGGGTGCAGTAGCAAGAGCCACACCTTCCTTTCCCTCAACACCTCCTTGGTCAGTAACATCAGCGGCCCCCCAGGCAAAACCCACCTCCGGTCCAACCCTGCCCAAACCGCCCAGAACCAACCAAATGGGCTAAAGCCCAGCACACCTGACCAGGATGGGGAACATGTCATTGACACCAATCATGTGCTTGATGCTGACCCATCTCCACCCCTTAGCCCAGAGGACCAACAATCGTTGTGGTATGAGTATGGCTGTGTCTGAATGTGTGGCGCCCTGGTCAGCTACTGATCTGGGACCTGCTTAAGGACCGGTGATGGTCGGGAGAAAGAAGGAACTCTGCATGCATTATCAAAGCCCTATCATGCTATGTTTTCCTTTTGAGTTTTTATGTTTGTTTTTTTCATGGCTGATTTGTAAATCCCTTTTCATCACTCCTGGTTTGGTATTTCCCTCCGTCTTATGGAAGTGGGGTTCTCTGGATGTCTTTGCTTCAGAGGTCTGTTCACACTGTATTCATTAATCAAACCTCTGTTTGGCTCACATTATAAAGCTATTACATGATTGCTTAATGGGGGACATCAATAGCTGTTCTAGTTATTTTATTCATTATTTGCTATTTCTTTTCTAATCACAAATACATCTCCAGAAACATGCTGCAAAGCTACATAACTATCATTTGGATGTTCAGTGCATCTTTAAAACATCATGTCAGAAGTCCTCCAGAATTAGAATGGAGCTCTGTTTAATAATAAAGCAATGAGGCTTGTAGAACACGTCCCATGATAGGCTGACTGAGGAACACATTAACTGCCAATAAGCGCTATTTATGGAGTCATTATGTAATCTAGCCCTTCAGAGGAAAGCAGTTTCACATCTATTAAAATTAGATAAAATATTTGGTTTCCCCTCTATCTTATTGGGTGTTTGGTATGTGGGAGAATCTGTCCTCTCTAAAGTACTGTCACATTGCATTACCAGTCTAATTCTACTGTATCAATCTCAATGCATATTCACTGAACTGCATGGCTTTATTCTGTCTTGGTTTGTTCTGATGCTCTCATTTTGATTGTTGTGATCAAAATGGTTTTGTTTTGTGCATATGACACATTTTTCTGTTCCATTTCTTTTTCTGATCAAACCCCTCTCAATTTGGGGATTCAGATTGGGTGAATTGCGGTTAAGGGATTGTTTTTGAGGAAACGTAATTCACAAAATGAGCTGAGAGCAATGTTAAGCGTTTGAGAGAGAGCGTTTTAAAGATAGTTGAGTCTTGTGTTTTTGTTGCTCTGAGACCGTATACATAGTGGTGAGAGAAATTTGCAATTGATACAAATATGATGGCCAGATTATTTTGTGAATGAAGTTTCCTGTCATGATATTGGATCTGGGTAAACTCTTGAATGCTCATGGCCACAATACAAATTCCAATTGCACAATAACACATTTTAGGTTATGTATTATTGTAGACTGACTACACCTTGTACAAACATATATATTTTTTAAAATATTAAGTTATATTCAAGGACAGAAAGCACTCGTGTATGCACAAGCAGTAGGAGTAGTAATGTTAGTTAGATTTTTATTTCTGCTTTATGTATTTGCCATTTGAAATAGTTTTATTGTATTTATCTTGTGTATAAACTAACTTCGGCCTTCATTCCGATGTAATATGACATGCCTTTGTTCTGCAGATGTGGAAATGTTACAAGAGCGCAGAAAGTCAAAAAGCAGTGGGGAGCAACAAAGCTCCTAAACATTACTCATCGGCTACCGTTATGAGCTCAAGTGGTGAGTGCTGCTCTGAGTCCAGTGGGGGGGGGGGGGGAGGAGCTCCATGGTAACCCGGTGGCTTAACAGATGTCCCATCCTGTTCATGCTTGCTTATGCTATGCTGGTGTTGTAAAGGGCACATGAATGGAGCCTGGTTTGCATGGTGTCCCTAATAACAGGAGGTCCTGACCTGCTACACTCCCTCCCTGTTCCTCAGTGGAACGTGTTTATAGCTGGCTTTTCTTTTACTTTTCTCTGCTGGTATTCAGGAAAAAACACTGGTGGCTCTATAGGAGGTTGTGATCCCTTTGTGAGCTTATCTGCAGTGCTGCATGGATTGTGGGTCAAGCAGCTGAAACCCCTCCCTGTCAATGCATGTAGACTGCTTTCCAGTGCGTCCATATATATATATATACATGTTCATCCTCTTCTCTGATGTCATCTGCCGCTAACCTCTTTTTCTGTACTCTTCTCTCTTCACTCTTCTGTCTGCCTCCAACTCAGAGAGAAAAGTGACCTTCAAGCTGTCTGTCTGACTCTGAAGCAATTTAAAAGTTGATCTACTGAGATGGTCTTCAGTGTGAAAAAAGATTGTGTAAAACAAAAATAATGTGTCTTTATATTCTTTCTTTTTTTAAACAAAAAAATCAATGCTTCAATAAAGAAAAGTAAACATCTTTTTTTCTCCTTGAATCAAGGAAATAAAACTTAAGACGCAGCATGTGGCAACAATAGTTTTTCTATAACTGACTTTCTGGTAAATTGCACTGCTATGGTGTGACAGACTGCTAACATGCACTCTACACGGACATACTGTTAGTGCCAATGTTCACGCAAAGCCAAATGGGTGAACTTAAACTAGACCCTGAAGACTCCTTGTCCTCTGTGACTTTGAATCAGCTGGATTTTTTCTGTCTGCCAATTGATGCTAATTATACTTTTTTTGTAAATGAGCATACACATGCAGCATCTTTCTGAGGAACAACTGATGTCTACATTCAACAATCTGCACAGAAGGGAAAAAATGCATGTGGGCACAGAACAAGTTCAACCACAATGTGCACTGAGCAATCAACATGCTTTTCTTCCAATCAGAATGGACGATTGTTTTAAGTTGTGTTCCTCTGAAATGCCAAAATGACTTGTGGGAAGCCATGCCAACTGTGATTGACATACAATCCAATCATGAAGGTTGTGTGAGCTGAATGGCACAGCTTTGTATATGTCTACAGTATGTATGTGGCTACTATCAGATTTCTGTCTGTGATGATGACCTAGTGTTTTCCTTTTCCACTTTTACATAAATCCATTTGTGATAAAAATTCCAGAAGAATCCTGTGTCATTTCATCTTCATCATATAAAGGACTGTGACCCTCAAGTCATCTTTTCTTCCCCTGATGAATGATTGATTTTTTTGTCTGCGTTTATGGAATCAGGAAATCTCACCAGCTAAAGTTGTTGGGATATTGGACCAAAGTAATGTCATGATTTCTATGGACAGACGAATGCAAGGCGCTTAAAATCATCTTTAAATGAATCTGGTATTGCTTTTATATAACGACTAGAAATATCCCAGTCAAAGCTTTATGGAACACAAGTGATGAACGGGGTTGTGCAGATGTCCATTTACTGGATCGACAAAGCTTGAGTTATCCATTAGCCTACATAAAACGGATACTTTGGCCACTCAATGGTGTAGTCTGCGCGATAAGGAGGTATACACCAGAGTATAACCACATTTTTGGGGGCGGGGGGGGATATGAGTGGATAATCAATGTTCCGTGTCTGCAGTAATTGTCAAAGGTGTAAATGACTAGATCTTGCGGAGGGAGATATGAGGATGCAACCACCATAATCACTACTACATTGTCTATCAACCATCCACATATAACCAACAATCAAGACTGCTCTCTTGCCCATAGAAAATAAGGACTCTCCAGACCTTATTCTGTCCCAAAAGTTAGAGAAATGGGCATTGTTACAATTTTCACCTAAGGTTAAAAGGCACAAAGGTAAATAACTTCGAAATAAATCCTTGTACCAAGACAAAACACAGTCTGCCAGGATAGTGTGTTAATTTCAAGGTATTTCCTTTAAAAATGTCAGATCCTCTAGTTTTAGTCCCATAATGGAAGCATTGGTAATAGGATGGACGTGCACGCTCATGGCCTATGTTGACCAGGTTGCTGTCCAGGACAATTTGACGCTCTGGTCCTTGTCACAGAATAGTTCCAGGGCAGTGGCACAGCCTTGGCCCACCTTTTAGTTTTTCCACCATAGCGTAGCACAGGTTGCCACTGCACAATCCTAGATTCTTAGCCATGCTGTTAAGGTTGACCAGACGATCATGGGGGACAGACTAGTTACAGGCCCTTGTCTATCAGGAAGAGGTTATTGATGACTTCTCCACGCTTGAGGTCTTTTATTTTATTTTTTACTTTTTATCCCTTTTTCTGCAATTTGTAGTTAGTCTTGGCCCATTGTTGCAACTCCCGTTCGGACTCGGGAGAGGACATGGTCGAAAGCTATGCATCCTCCGAAACACGACCCTGCCAAGCAGCACCTGCTTCTTGACACATTGCTTGCTTAACCTGGAAGCCAGCCGCACCAATGTGTTGGAGCAAACACTGTCCAACTGTCCATGATCCCGTATTGATCATAGATTTATATAGGATGAGTGACTGAATTATATCAGCCATTCATACATTGTTTTGTATGGTTTTTCTGGACTGCATTTACCCCAATAGTTTGGTTCGTTTGGAACGGTGTGTACACTATCCACACTCGGGAGAGCATTAAACAACGCACCATGGTTCGCTCAAAAGGGTGGTCTCGGTCAGATTAAATTCATTTCGTGGTGTGGTTTTGCTGCAGGTGACAACAGTCTGGATCAAACACAGGAAAATAACCAAAGTCGCGCATATTGGTTGTTAAACTGCAAGCATTTGATGAAGTGCACCCAGCATCATAACTTGAGATCTCAAACATTCTGTGAGTAGCAGTGAATTTATCAGCGCATTCTATGCGGGTGGCTGCTGAATATAGTCTATTCACGTCGCAGTTAGAGCGGCTTTTTTGCAACGTTTCCTCCCACATTTTGCTGGAAGACCAAAGCGAAAGTAATATCAAATTTTGTTGGTCTCATACACATATTTAGCAGATGTTATTGCGGGTGTAGCGAAATGCTTGTGTTCCGAGCTCCAACAGTGCAACAGTGATGGAAAAGGTACCCAATTTTCATACTTGAGTAAAAGTAAAGATGCCTTAATAGAAAATGATTCAAGTAAAAAGGAGTCGCCTAGTAAAATACTACTTGAGTAAAAGTCTAAAAATATGGTTTTAAATATACTTGTATCACAAGTACAAGTAATAGACGGCACCATTTGATTTTTTTATTTATTTATGGAAAGCCAGGGACACGCTCCAACACTCAGACATAATTTACAAAGGAAGCATGTGTTTAGAGAGTCCACCAGATGAGGCAGTAGTGACGACCAGGGATGTTCTCTTGAGCATTCAAAATGTAACGAGTACTTTTGGGTGTCAGGGAAAATCTATGAAGTAAAAGGTAAACAATTTTCTTTAGGAATGTAGTGAGGTAAAAGTTGTCAAATATAAATAGTAAAGTACAGATACCCCCAAAATTACTTAAGTAGTAGTTTAAAGTATTTTTACTTAAGCAATTTACACCACTGCAGTGCAGTAATATCTAACAATACACATCTAAAATGTAAAAGAATGGAATTAAGAAATATTGAAATATTATGACCTGTCCGTGGAACATCTCATTTCAAATTCATGGGCATTAATATGGAGTCGGCCCCCCCTTTGCTGCTATAACAGCCTCCACTTTTCTGATAAGGATTTCAACTAGATGTTGGAACATTGCTGCGGGGACTTGCTTCCGTTCAGCCACGAACATTAGGGAGGTCGGGCACTGATGTTGGGCGATTAGGCCTGGCTCGCAGTCGGCATTCCAATTCATCCCAAAGGTGTTCAACGGGGTTGAGGTCAGGGCTCTGTGCAGGCAAGTCAAGTTCTGTTACACTGATCTCAACAAACCATTTCGCCTCCATTCACCTTGCTTTGTGTACAGGGGCATTATCATGCTGAAACAGGAAAGGGCCTACCCCAAACGTATTTCTTTATGAATATTTTTAATTTTTTTAATTAAGGGGGTAGATCAGCTTTAATATTGCAGATAGATTGTAGCTTCCATCAATGTAAATGTCTGCTCACTTCCAATCCCCTATGTATATTATTTGCAAATATATATATATATATATATATATATCACACACACACAAATACATAGCTTGCATTTATTTATATATATATACATGTCCTTGATTACCCTCCAACCCTACCACCCCTCCCCCAATTGGAGCAACCTACTGAACAACAACACTTGGGCCTGTATTTCCAGCTTATACATACCAGCTGTTGCCACAACGTTGGAAGCACAGAATCGCCTAGAATGTCATTGTATGCTGTTGCATTAAGATTTCCCTTCATTGGAACTAAGGGGCCTGGTGTAAGAGAGTTAAAAATGTAGTCTTGGTTATATGCGAGTTTCACCTAAATTAAGTAGTCTACTAGTTTTGATGGAGCATCCTAGTGGTTAAAGGTGTTACTGCAGATCTGGTATAATGCTGATGTTCTCCAGCAGACAAACCTTTTCCTATGCTGGAGAACCTGTCATGTTTGCAGTGATCCTTGTGCATGTGTGAAGACATGCATACGCTGTGTCTGTCTTCCAGGAATAAATAAGACCCAAAAACAAGTCCTATGTCAGTCATCCATCTTACCAGCTTAGTTACACTGGTGCCGTGACCCGTATGTCTGCAGCCTTGGTGGCGAGCAGAAGCTCCACATGTCAGTGTACCAAAAAACAGTCCTTCTCCAAAAACGAGGTCTCCGCGATTCTTGAGAAACACAGTTTGTGGGAGTGAGGTGCCAGGTCACGTGCCATGGATGTGCTACAGCACCTTCCCCAATTGGTGATGCCTAATGGGGATCCCTTACCTGTGCTCACTGAGAGAGAGCTACGTGATGGACAGCTGGGCGACACCGTCCTCTCGGGTGCTTTATTATGTTGAGCGAGGCCGACGTCCCTCCACAAGAGAAAAGACCAAGGAGTCTGTGATGATCCTCAGGTACCTCAAGCACTAGGAAAAACTGACAACGTGTGAAAGGCTGTACCTATTCACGGACAAAATCCTAAGCGGGACAGTGTGAAATGAGACGCAGAGATGTGACTTCAATAAAAAGGAAACTGTATTGGGTGGTTTTCTTTCAACTCTACCCGGGGCAGTACAAACAAAGGCCAGGGTAATGGCTGTACAATTTTTTTTTTTTTAAATAACCATCAGTTTGTACTAAACGCAAACACAACAGCTTGATACAAACATATAACAGGGAATCATAGTGTATTGGAATTCGCTGTAGCCTCCAGCTCGTGTTCACTCAGCCTCCTTCTGCTGCTTAATTCCGCACATTAAGTGAGCACAAACAAAATTTGTCAATTGACCTCAGGTGAGCTGATCAAGAGAGGGCGCGGTCGGACCACTTGATCCAGCTGATCCCTCACACATTCTCTATCAAGTGTCAAAAGATCAAATTTCTAAGAAGAAGAGACACCAGTTTGTCGTTCCTGACCTATTCAAGTCTGAGGTCTTACAAGGCATCCATTACAGTGCAGGTCATCAAGGGCATTTAAGGAGCTTGAGTCTGGCCCCACATCGACAGAGATGTCAAGGACGACGTGTCAGTCTCCCCGGTGTGTCATCCGTAAAACAGCTGATCCTGAAGGAAGAGCCCCTCACTGAGTATTAAAACCTCTGCGCCTTTAGGAGATTATGTGCATTGACTTCTGGTCTGCAGAAGATTCTAACAACAAAACAAGTCAGTTGATGTACTACTTGTCACAGATAATTTTACCAGGTTAGCCCAAGCATTCCCTTGCCATGATCAGTCTGCAAAACAAGTGGCGAAGCAACTTTTGGACAAGTACTTTTGCATTTATGGGTTCCCTGAGAGAATGAATTCTGACCAAGATGCTTCATTTGAGGTTCAGTTGATAAGTCAGCTCTCGAAAGAAGCTGGTGTCAAGAAGTCCCACAACGGCTTATCACCCCCTGGATAACGGCAGTCTCCCTGTTGATGCATTGTACAAAAACATCCTGAATGACTGAGAGATTAGTACTTATGATAGCTACTTAGTATATCTGACCAAAGACCTTCAGACGGTCATGGTTGATGCTCAGGACTACATCGACAAAGAGCAGTGTCTTCAAGCAAATGTATAAAACCAGTGTCAAAGGGAAGCCAAATAACCAATTTCCACTACTCTAGGGTCGAATGGCGGCGAGCTTTACACCACTCCAGACAATGCTTGGCATTGCACATGGTGATCTTAGGCGTGTGTCCGGCTGCTCGACCATGGAAACTCATTTCATGAAGCTCCCAACAAAAAGTTACTGTGCTGACTTTGCTTCCAGAGGCAGTTTGGAACTCTGTGGTGAGTGTTGCAACCGAGGACAGGGGATCTTTACGTGCTACGCGCTTCAGCAATCGGCCGTCCCGTTCTGTGAGTTTGTGTGGCCTACCACTTCTTGGCTGAGCAGTTGTTGCTCCTAGACATTTCCATTTCAAAATAACAGCACTTACAGTTGACAGGGGCAGCTCTAGCAGGGCAGAAATTTGATGAACTGACTTGTTGGAAAAGTGGCATCCTATGACGGTGCCATGTTGAAAGTCACTGAGCTCTTCAGTAAGGCCATTCTACTGCAAATAGTTTTTCTATGGAGATTATGCACACACATATATATATATATATATATATATATACACACACACACACACACACACACACACACACACACACACACACACACACACACACACACACACACACACACACACACACACAGTTGAAGCCGGAAGTTTAAATACACCTAGATTGGAGTCATTAAAACTCGCTATTCAACCAGTCCACAAATTTGTTAACAAACTATAGGTTTTGGCAAGTCGGTTTGGATATCTATTATGTGCATGACACAAGTAATTTTTCCCAACAATTGTTTACAGACAGATTATTTCACTTATAATTCACATATCACAATTCCAGTGGGTCAGAAGTTTACATACCCTAAGTTGACAGTGCCTTTCAACAGCTTGGGAAAGTCCAGAAAATGATTTAATGGCTTTAAGCTTCTGATAGGCTAGTTGACATCATTTGAGTCAATTGAAGGTGTACCTGTGTGCTCAGTGCCTCTTTACTTGACATCATGGGAAAATCAAAAGAAATCAGCCAAGCCCTCAGAACAAAATTGTAGACCTCAACAAGTCTGGTTCATCATCTGTAAAAACAATAGTACACAAGTATAAACACCATGGGACCACGCAGCCGTCATTCCACTCAGGAAAAACACACATTCTGTCTCCTAGAGATGAACGTACTTTGGTGCAAAAAGTGCAAATCAATCCCAGAACAACAGCAAAGGACCTTGTGAAAATACTGGAGGAAACGGGTAGAAATGTATCTATATCCACAGTAAAACGAGTCCTATATTGACATAACCTGAAAGGCCGCTAAGCAAGGAAGAAGCCACTGCTCCAAAACCGCCATAAGAAAAGCCAGACTACGGTTTGCAACTGCACATGGCAGAGATCGTACTTTCTGGATTAATGTCCTCTGGTCTGATTAAACACAAATAGAACTGTTTGGTCATAATGACCATCGTTATGTTTGGAGGAAAAAGGGGGAGGCTTGCAAGCTGACGAACACCATCCCAACCGTGAAGCACGGGTGTGGCAGCATTATGTTGTGGGGGTGCTTTGCTGCAGGAGGGACTGGTGCACTTCACAAAATAGATGGCATCATGAAGAAAAATGTGGTTATATTGAAGCAAGCTCTCAAGACATAATTCAGGAAGTTAATGCTTGGTCGTAAATGGGTCTTCCAGATGGACAATGACCCCAAGCATACTTCCAAAGTTGTGTCAAAATGGCTTAAGGACAACAAAGTCAAGGTATTGGAGTGGCCATCACAAAGACCTGACTTGAATCCTATAGAAAATGTGTGGACAGAACTGAAAAAGCTTGTGCGAGCAAGGAGGCCTACAAACCTGACTCAGTTACACCAGCTCTGTCAGGAGGAATGGGCCAAAATTCTCCCAACGTATTGTGGGAAGCTTGTGGAAGGCTACCCGAAACATTTGACCCAATTTAACCAGTTTAAAGGCAATGCTACCAAATACTAATTGAGTGTATGTAAACTTCTGACCCACTGGGAATGTGATGCAATAAATGAAAGCTGAAATAAATCATTCTCTCTACTATTATTCTGACATTTCACGTTTTTTAAATAAAGTGGTGATCCTAACTGACCTAAGAAAGGGAATGTTTACTCGGCTTAAATGTCAGTAATTGTGAAAAACTGAGTTTAAATGTATTTGGCTAAGGTGTATATTTGGCTAAGGTGTATGTAAACTTCTGACTTCAACTGTATATAGTACCACTCATTTGAGTTAATTTATTTTTTACTATTTTCTAGCTTGAAGAATATAAGTGAAGACATCAAAACTATGAAAAAAAAAGGAATCATATAGTAACCAAAAAAGGGTTATACACTACCGTTCAAAAGTTTGGGGTCACTTAGAAATGTCTTTGTTTTTTAACAAAAACACATTTTTGTCCATTTAAAATAACATCAAATTGATCAGCAATACAGTGTAGACATTGTTAATGTTGTAAATTACTACTGTAGCTGGAAACGGATGATTTTGAATGGAATATAAACATAGGCGTACAGAGGACCATTATCAGCAACTATCACTCCTGTGTTCCAATGGTATGTTGTGTTAGCTAATCCAAATGTATCATTTTAAAAGGCTAATTGATTATTAGAAAACCCTTTTGCAATTATGTTAGCACAGCTAAAAACTGTTGTTCTCATTAAAGAAGCAATAAAACTGGCCTTCTTTAGACTAGTTGAATATCTCGAGTATCAGCTGGTTCGATTACAGGTTCAAAATGGCCAGAAACAAAAGCACTTTCTTCTGAAACTCGTCAGTCTATTCTTGTTCTGAGAAATGAAGGCTATTCCATGCGAGAAATTGCCAAGAAACTGAAGATCTCGTACAACGCTGTACACTTCTCTCTTCACACAACAACACAAACTGGCCCTAACCAGAATAGAAAGAGGCCCCTGGTGCACAACTGAGCAAGAGGACAAGTACATTAGTGTCTAGTTTGAGAAACAGACGCCTCACAAGTCCTCAACTGGCAGCTTCATGAAATAGTACCCGCAAAACACCAGTCTCAACGTCAACAGTGAAAAGACGACTCTGGGATGCTTGCTGGCCTTCTAGGCAGAGTTCCCCATGTCCAGTGTCTGTGTTCTTTTACCCATTTTAATAATTTATTTTTATTGACCAGTCTGAGATATGGCTTTTTCTTTGCAATTCTGCCTAGAATTTTTTTCCCCTCAATCTTCAAACAATACTCCATAATGACAAAGCGAAAACAGGTTTTAGACATTTTTGAATAATTTATCAAAACAAAAAAAGAAACCTTATTTCCATAAGTATTCTAACCCTTTGCTATGAGACTCAAAATTGAGCTTAGGTGCATCCTGTTTCCATTGATCATCCTTGATGTTTCTCTGACTTGATTGGTGTCCACCTGTGGTAAATCCAATTGATTTGACATGATTTGGAAAGGCACACACCTGTCTATATAAGGTCCCACAGTTGACAGTGCATGTCAGAGCAAAAACCAAGCCATGAGATCTAAGGAATTGTCCGTAGAGCTCCGAGACAGGAGTGTGTCCAGATCTGACGAAGGGAACCAAAACATTTCTACAGCATTGAAGGTCCCCAAGAACACAGTGGCCTCCATAATTCTTAAATGGAAGAAATTTGGAACCACCAAGACTCTTCCTAGAGCTGGCAGCCTGACCAAACTGATCAATCAAGCGAGAAGGGCCTTGGTCTGTGAGGTGACCAAGAACCCGATGGTCACTCTGACAGAGCTCCAGAGTTCCTCTGTGGAGATGGGAGAACCTTCCAGAAGGACAACCATCTCTGCAGCACTCCACCAATTAGGCCTTTATGGTAGAGTGGCCAGACGGAAACCGCTCCTCAGTAAAAGGCACGACAGCCCGCTTGGAGTTTGCCAAAAGGCACCTAAAGGATTCTCAGATCACGAGAAACAAGTTTCTCTGGTCGCATGAAACCACGATTGAACTCTTTGGCCTGAATGCCAAGCGACACGTCTGGAGGAAACCTGGCACCATCCCTACGGTTGTAGGTGGCAGCATCATGCTGTTGGTATGTTTTTCAGCAGCAGGGACTGGGAGACTAGTTAGGATTGAGGGAGCAGAGTACAGAGAGATCGTTGATGAAAACTAGCTCCAGAGTGCTCAGGACCTCAGACTTGGGCGAAGGTTCACCTTCCAACGGGGCAACGACTCTAAGCACACCGCCAAGACAACGCAGGAGTGGCTTCGGGACAAGTCTCTGAATGTCCTTGAGTGGCACAGCCAGCCAGAGACCGGGCTTGAACCCACCTTCGAACAGCTCTGGAGAGACCTGAAAATATCTGTGCAGCGACACTACCCATCCAACGAGCTTGAGAGGATCTGCAGAAAATAATGGCAGATACTCCCCAAATACAGGTGTGCCAAGCTTGTAGCGTAAGACTTTAGGCTCTAATTTCTGCCAAAGGTGCTTCAACAAAGTACTGAGCAAAGGGTCTGAATAGTTATGTAAATGTCATTTCAGTTTTTTTGCTTTGTCATTGTGGGGTATTGTGTGTACATTGATGAGGAAAAAACTATTTAATCAATTTTAGAATAAGGCTGACGTAACAAAATTTGAAAAAGTCAAGGGGTCTGAATACTTTCCGAATGCACTGTATATACACACACACAAGTATTTGGACACCACTTCAAATTAGTCCGTTTGTCAAATTTCTGTCTTGCTAGAGCTGCGCCGGTCAACTGTAAGTGTTGTTATTGTGAAGTGGAAGGTCTAGGAGCAACAACGACTCAGCCCCGAAGTGGTAGGCCACTTCCGCTGAGTGCTCAAGCGCGTAAAAATCGCCTGTTCCCGGTCGGAACGCCCTCGACTGTTCGTCGGGAGCTTCATGAAATGGGTTTCCATGGCCGTGCAGCCGCACAAAAGCGTAAGAGCATCATGCGCAATAAGTGTCGGCTGGAGTGGTGTAAAGCTTGTCGCCATTGGACTCTGGAGCAGTGGAATGTGTTCTCTGGAGTGATAAGTCATGCTTCACCATCTGGCAGTCCAACGGATTAATCTGGGTATGGCGGATGCCAGGAGGACTCTACCTGCCCGAATGCATAGTGCCAACTGTAAAGTTTTTCATGGTTCGGGTTAAGCTCCTTAGTTCCAGTGAAGGGAAATCTTAACGCTACACTGTCCACGTTCTAGATGATTCTGTGCTTCCAACGCTGTGGCACCAGTTTGGGGAAAGGCCTTTCCTGTTTCAGCATGACAATGCCTCCATGCACAAAGCGAGGTCCATACAGAAATGGTTTGTCAAGATCGGTGTGGAAAAACCTGTCAGGGCTCTGTGCAGGCCAGTCCTCAACCCCATCGAACACCTTTGGGATGAATTGGAACACCGACTGTGATCCAGGCCTAATCGCCCAACATCAGTGCTCGACCTCACTAATGCTGTTGTGGCAGAATGGATGCAAGTCCCTGCAGCAATGTTCCATCGGGTAGAAAGCCTTCAAAAAGGAATGGAGGTTGTTAAAGCAGCAAAGGGGGTTGGGGTCATTGTCTTGTTGGATCGTAAATATTTTCCATAGACTGTTTTTAGCACTCTGAAGCAGGTTCTCATCAAGGATTTTCCTTATTTGGCTCCATTCATTGTTCCCTCTATCCTTACCAGTCTCCCAGTTCCTGCCTCTGAAAAACATCACGATAGCATAATGCTGCCACCACCATGCTTCACGGTAGAGAGGGTGTTAGACGGGTGATGAGCTGTGCCTGGTTCACCCAATACAGATGAAAATACTCTCAAATGAAAACTGACAGTCTGTACTTTAACCTCAGTCATTGTATCATTTAAAATCCATAGTGCTGAACTACAGAGCCAAAACAACAAAAAATGTGTCACTGTACCAATACTTTTGGAGCTCGCTGTATTTGCACACATTATGGGTTTGTGAAGGCTGACAGAATTAGGGCAAAGAATATATTCTTTTATCTCTGCATGTTTACAGATTCTCCCTTTTCCCTGTTTTTGTTTGCTTGGAAATATCAGAAGAAACTGTGTAACCTACATTTATTTTGGCTAAGAAATGCATTGCCATTAATTGGAAGGTTGGGTATCCTCCCACAATGTCACAATGTGTGGCTGGAATTTTAAGTTATGTATCACTAGATTTGATTTATTAAAATATTAAAGGGTATACTGGGCAACTTCCATAAGGTCTGGATGCCTTATATGGAATACAGTATGACAAAGTTATTTGTATTTTTTTTTAACTTTTGTTTCCAAACCTTTCCGAAGGGGAGAAATATATGTGGGAAAATGTGTTGCGGTGAGAGTTGAGTTATTGATTAGACTGGTGGGGGTCGGGTGTGTAGGCGGTTCGTCCCAGAGTATGTGAGCGGAGCGGAGTGCCAAATTTGACTGGAGCACGGAGCGAGATTGCCAAAGGCTGAAGCATCGGCCTTCTCACCGCTCCAATTTTGCTCGCTTCACGAGCTCAAGGCATGCCTAGCCCAGCATGCATGTGTCGTCTACTGTGTGCTGCTTAAGCCCTTAGCCCCTTGCTTGAATTACTGTTATGGAGTTTGCTAAATATTTTCAGAAAGTAATAGATAAAACACACATGCTAAATCAAGGTGACTTACAAAGATGAAGACCACGAGCAAGAGAGGGAGTGCAGTGATAGTGTTCACAATTAAATAATCAATGTGGAATCTGAAAAGACAGGTATCCCGAAAGCATGATGGTATACTTATTTATTTAACTAGTCAAGTCAGTTAAGAACAAATTCTTATTTACAATGAACGGCCTACCCCGGCCAAGCCCTCCCTTAACCCGGACGACGCTGGGCCATTTGTGTACCGCCCTATGGGGCTCCCGATCACGGCCGGTTGTGATACAGCCCGGGATCAAACCCGGGTCTGTAATGACACCTCTAGCACTGCAGTGCCTTAGAACGCTGTGCCACTCAAGATACGTACTACGTGCACATGCTAAAAGAAAGGAACAAGGTGGGTAGATAACTGTGTCATTGTAGCAAAGTATTTCAAAACAGAAAAATCTGATCTCTTAGAACAAAAATGAATGAAATGTTTATCTATACAATAGGCCTTGCATATTCCCACGTTCAAGGAGCTTTCTGTTTTGATTAGGTTATGTTGCCTAAAACCATTTAGGCCTACCTATAGAAAATTAAACAACTCTGCATCTCTGCCCAGCCTGGCAAGAGTGGCCAAAAAGGTGTTGAGCATCCCCAGTGGCTCTGCAAGTGTGGAGAGGGTATTCTCCCCTGCTGGCCTGCTCACCATCGCATGAGCCTGAAGGCACAGACCAAACTTGTGTTTCTAAAAATGAATTCTTAAAATGAATTCAAAGGCACTAATGAGTCATTGTTCATTTAATTTGTATTTAATTCTAAGTCACAGCCTATATGCGCAATTTATAGACTAATTATTTAATACAACGAAATGTTTAAATGACAAGGGCTTTATGTCGCTACCAGCGTAGTGTGTTGCACTTGCAAATGCTTCATAATGTATTTCTTTGTAGACTATAGCCTTGAAATGATTCATTTTAGTTCCTTCTTACATGCTGACCACACTGCTTGCATCGCAAAATAAATGTACACATTAACGTTATTCAATCATTGCACCCACACTACTCACGAGCGTCAATGAGCGTTGCCAGGTGCGAAAATAGAAGTTGCTTCTATTTGTGGCCTAGAACACACTTAGAAGCATATGGCCACGTGCCATCTCCTCATTGGTTATACCCACGTGGGTTATTGAAAGATGAACTGAGGTCGGTTGTGGTAATAGTCTAGTCTCCCTATTGTTATTTTACTGCTGCTCTTTAAATTACTTGTTACTTTTATTTCTTATCCATATTTTTTTAACATGCATTGTTGGTTACGGGCTTGTAAGTAAGCATTTCACTGTAAGGTCTACCTACAACTGTTGTATTGGGCGCATGTGACTAACATTTGATTTGATAATACACCTTATGAAAGTTAGTTGCCAATCGCCATATTGAGTCTAAATAAGAAAAAGACTGGAAGGAGGAGAGATTACGAGAAATGATTTGGTTGACCGTTTTGTGTGGATTAATTGTCGGAGTAGAGGACCTTGTATTTCAGGTAAAATAACTGTGTATATCCCAGGACAAATTAGCTGACAACTGCAAGCTAGCTAAATTTGCATAAATGTTTCATGCTTTTCGACCTGTCCCCCAAATTAATATATTTGGTTCAGAGTTTGTTTTGATATTGCAACCTGCATGTCATGAACGCTTCTGGTGTGGGGGGACAAAATCAATTTGCGAGCGCGTCAGGTCTGGGCATGGTGTTAGGCTCCCTGTCTGGCTCCTGACCTATTTAGTTTTTTGCCGTTTAATGACATGTAACCTATTTGGAAAAAACATTTAATCATCTCTTACCTTTCTTGATGACTGGGCATGTTTTGCTTTTTGTTGTTCTAAATAGACACGGCTTGAAGGGCCATATTAGATTGGGTAAAAATGCAGGACATTAGCTTTAGATGCCCCCCCAAAAAATACTAAAACCGAAGTTGCGCCCTTGCCCTTATCACTCATCAGCGAGAAAGAATCTTTCAAATAAAAACGATACGTTAAATGTAGCAGTTTCACAGTTCCATCCAGCTATGGGTGCCTCCAACGAAGCTACACTTACACAGGTGTTCGGCGCATGCTAGATAGCTAATTAGCACAGGTGGTCGCCTCGTGTTTTCTGTAAACAAGCGCTGTAACATCGATATGACCGTGTGGGAACACTAACCCAATGTAGTGTAACTTTGTCTTAATTAAGGGCTAGGTTTTCAATTCGTCTCATTAGACCAATCTTTTGCCTTATGCTGTCGTTCACATGCCTTTTTCCTCTGGAGTGGCTTCTGTCTGGCCACTCTCCCATAAAGCCCAGATTGGTGAAGTGCTGTTGTAACTTCACGTTCTGGCTGGTTTCAACCATCTCAGCACTGTCAAGAGCGTGTAGGGGGTTCTTGGTCACCTCCCTGACCAAAGTCATTCTTGCCCAATTTGGTAAACTCTATGCAATCTTGGTACTTCCATATTTTTTCAGTTTCCCAGGGATAAACTTTTAATCTAGAAATTGTATTATACCCTTCCCCAAATACACCATCACAATTCTGAGAACTGAGTTTCTTGGACTTCATTGTAGTTTCTGCTCTGACATGCACTGCCAACATTGGGACCTTTATACATGTCCAATGAAGTTGTAACGACATCAAGGACAATCAAATTGGATGCGCCAGAGTTCAATTTCGTGTCATAGCAAAAGGATGTTAATACTAATGTAAATTGCATCTGTAAACATGTAAAAAAAATAGCATTCTGCCAAACCCCACTCATGGCTGGTTGTGTTGCAGCCTGTAATCGAACCAGGGTTTGTAGTGACACCTCTTGCACAGATGCAGTGCCTTCGGCCCTTCACCCATTGTGGGTTGTGAATACTTTCCAAAGTCACTGTACTTCAGAAATAACAAGGTTCGATAACCAATGGGCAATAGGTAGCCTAGTGGTTAGAAGCTTTGGGCCAGTAACTGATAGGTTGCTAGATCAAATCCCCGAGCTGACAAGGTAAATATCTGGCATTCTGCCCCTGAACAACCCACTGTTTCCCAGTAGGCCATCATTGAAAATAAGAACTTATTTAACTAAGCAAGTCAGTTTAGAATAGGTCCACAACAAGACCTTGTTTAGAAAATGCTAATGCTTAAACCAATAACTACTTGTAACCCTGGTAATAATAATCCTCCGGAAATGCGATACTGGTTACCCATCTCATTCATATCCAGTGTGAAAAAAATAGGAATCAAGCCCTCAGTGATTGACGAAACATTTTATTCAGTCCATTCCATTGGTTTACTTGTCCTCTGGCTTGTTGAAGCAGTAAGTGAGGCAGCACTTGCCACAATAGTGCCTATCGAAGTGGCTGGCCATGAACACACCAGCACCACACTCTTCAGCTGGACACTCACGACGCAGACGGTGGATCTTGCCATTTTCATCAACCTGAAGATACACCATGGAAGCCATAAGTATAGCAGCACACACAAATGAGACAGTGGCTGCTGTGTTCAGTAGAGCACAACAGCAAATGTTTTGCAACAGAAAACCAATTCTATCTTAATGAGGTGTGATGACAAGGAATTTGACACCACAGTAAGTCTGAATATTAATTTAAAATTAGCTTTGTTTATGCCTAATAAACATGGCCTATGTATAAGATTTTTTAAATAGTTATTTAAAAATGCCTTCTGCAGCCATTAACAAATGTCTAAAAACCAAATGCTGGCTCCATTCACGAGACCAAGGATTTTTAAACAATTGGTCAGGACTGGAGGTCGACCAATTATGATTTTTTCAAAGCCGATACCGATTATTGATGGACCAAAAAAGCCGATACTGATTAATGGGACGATTTTTTAAAATGTTTTTGTAATAACGACAATTACAACAATGCTGAATGAACACTTATTTTACCTTAATATAATACAACAATAAAATCAATTTAGCCTTAAATAATGAAACATGTTCAATGTTCAATTTGGTTTAAATAATGCGAGAAGAAAGTAAAAGTGCCATGTAAGAAAGCTAACGTTTAAGTTCCTTGCTCAGAACATGTGAACATATGAAAGCTGGTGGTTCCTTTTTCCACGAACCTTCAATATTCCCAGGTAAGAAGTTTTAGGTTGTAGTTATTATAGGACTATTTCCCGCGATACCATTTGTATTTCATTATCCTTTGACTAATGGATGTTCTTAGAGGCACTTTAGTATTGCCAGTGTAACAGCATCCGTCCCTCTCCTCGCTCCTCCCTGGGCTCGAACCAGGAACACAACGACAACAGCCACCCTCGAAGCAACGTTACCCATGCAGAGCAAGGGGAACAACTACTCCAAGTCTCAGAGCAAGTGACCTTTGAAATGCTATTAGCGCGCACCCTGCTAACTAGCTAGCCATTTCACATCAGTTACACAAGTCTAATCTCAGGAGTTAACAATGCAATGTTTGACGCACAACGACAAGCTGCTGGCAAAACGCACAAAAGTGCTGTTTGAATGAATGCTTACGAGCCTGCTGCTGCCTACCACTGCTCAGTCAGATACTTCTATGCTCAGTCAGATTATATGCAACGCAGGACACGCTAGACAAACTAGTAATATCAACCATGTGTGTAGTTAGTGATTATGATTGATTGATTTTTACAAGTTAAGGTTAATGCTAGCTAGCAACTTACCTTACTGCATTCGTAATAGGCTCCTTGTGGAGTGCAACGAGAGGCAGGTGGTTATAGCGGTGGACTAGTTAAATGTAAGGTTGCAAGATTGAATCCCCCGAGCTGACACGGTGAGAATCTGTCGTTCTGCCCTTGAACGAGGCAGTTAACCCACCGTTCCTAGGCCGTCATTGAAAATAAGAATGTGTTCTTAACTAACTTGCCTAGTTAAATAAAGATTAAATACCGGTTTCCAATTGTTATGAAAACTTGAAATCGGCCCTAATTAACCTCTTGTAACAAGGGGGCAGTATTTTCATTTTTGGAAAATAAAGTTCCTGAAGTAAACAGGCTATTTTGTCAGGACAAGATGCTAGAATATGCATATAATTGACAGCTTAGGATAGAAAACACTAAAGTATCCAAAACTAAAAATATTGTCTGTGAGTATAACAGAACTGATATTGCAGGCGAAAGCCTGAGAAAAATCCAATCCGGAAGTGACTGTTTTGAAAGCTCTGCCTTCCGATGCGTCCCTATTGACCAGTGAATGGGCTATCAACCAGATTACTTTTTCTACGTATTCCACAAGGTGTCTACAGCATTGACGTAGTTTTACGCCTTTATGTTGAAGAATAAGCGTATGTGGTCACCTTATGGCTCTTAGTGATTCTCGCGTAAAATACAGAGGTACCCATTTTTCCTTTCGCTCCTACTGAAAAACCAATTGTCTCTGGATATATTATCGAATAGATATTTGAAAAACACCTTGAGGATTGATTATAAACAACGTTGCCATGTTTCTGTCGATATTATGGAGCTAATTTGGATTTTTTTCACCGTGACTGCAATTTCGGGAAGAACAAACAGAGCTATTTTGCCTACAAAAATAAATTTGGGAAAAAAAGGAACATTTGCTAGCTAACTGAGAGTCTCGTGAGTGAAAACATCCAAAGCTCATCAAGGGTAAACGATTTAATTTGATTGCTCTTCTGATTTGTGACCAAGTTACCTGCTGCTAGCTGGACATAATGCTATGCTATCGATAAACAAATGCTTGTCTTGCTTTGGCTGTAAAGCATATTTTGAAAATATGAGATGACAGGGTGATTAACAAAAGGCTAAACTGTTTCAATATATTTCACGTGTGATTTTCATGAATAGGAATATTTTCTAGTAATATTTGCGTCGCGTTGTGCTAATTAGGGTCAGTTGATGATTACGCTCCCGGGCATAACAACAGGTTAATCGGCCATTCCGATTAAACGGCCGACCTCTAGCCAGGACCCAAAGTGTGCCCTGGGCATGCGAGGTGGGTCGAGTTATGAAAATGAATCTTATAATAGTACTTAATTTAGGTCAAAGGAAAATATGGGCCACGAGAGGCCAGTCAATTTCTAATTTGGGTCTCTAGCTGAAAAAGTTTAAGATCCACTGCACTAGAGACAAGTGGCAGTAGACAGCCAAATTGGCATACCAGACTTTTTTGTTATCTACTAGACTAGTTATCAGCAATCAAGGAAATGGGTCAGGTTGTGATCCAGCGCATTTACCTTGTAGTACTTGAGCACTGCGAGCTTGACCTTCTTCCTCTTGTGCTTGTTCTTTTTGGGAGTGGTGTAGGACTTCTTCTTCCTTTTTTTGGCACCCCCACGGAGTCTCAGCACCAAATGCAGAGTGGACTCCTGCAAGAAAAAGCAATTCAGTTCAGCCAGAAAGACCAACAAACAGCTATGGCTTCAGTGGTCAATGGTGCATATGACAATCTAAGAATAAATACTTATTTGGGCTGTATGATTGTAGTGAGAAATTCAAATATAAACCTAAGGAGTATTCACAGCTGTCCCAGAATGAACTAAAATACAGAGAAAATAGCAATACAATAAGTCGGCAGGTAGCCTAGCGGTTAAGAGCATTGGGCCAGTAAGCAAAGCCATCCATGTGAAAATGGCGATGTGCCCTTGAGTACGGCACTTAACCATAATAGCTCTGGATAAGAGCATCCGCTAAAAAATAAAACACTGCGGAGAAACAATGGTGTCCGTATCTAATCTACCAAACAATAATTCCTGATGGCAATATATGTTACATTAAAACATTCTGAAATGTCATACTTTGACAAATTCAGCATGCGTTACTTTTAGATATGATCGGAAACATTTTAAGATAAAAGCAAGGCTGAGAACCCCTTGTCTACAGGAATGGTGTTGTGGACTTCAGTTGTGTATTCTATTTCCTGCAACACATTTACTAAAGTGTAGTATTGTCAAATTTTTACCAAGGTGAAAATGTCTGCTCACCTTCTGAATGTTGTAGTCGGACAGTGTGCGTCCATCCTCCAGCTGCTTACCAGCAAAGATCAACCTCTGCTGATCTGGAGGGATACCTGGAGAGACAAGAGGGTGAGTCCAATCTTTCATGCAGCCACTTCAAGCAATTCCAAGGATGAAGAGGATAAAAAATTAAAAGTGCAATTACCTTCTTTGTCTTGGATTTTGGCCTTGACATTTTCAATGGTGTCTGAAGGCTCAACCTGCATATAATATTAGAAAAACCTGTCTTGAAACAGTAGCTAACGTGGCTAGCAAGAAGACTAAACAGTTCCAAGACAACTCATTCCCAGGGTATTGATGAACTACCTACCAGCCAAATGGCAATAAATGACTCATCTACATTAAAGCAGACGATGTTATTAGATAGCTATGATAAGTTGCCGAGCTGTACCGGTCATTTACACGTGTATACGCAGGGCCATGCTACTAAACTGTAGTTAGCTACTGGTAAGCCAACTAGCTAGCAGTTCAGAATAAAAGACCGGTTACCAAGTCGGCAAGCTCTGGTAGGCTATTAACTACTGTCCAATAAAGATGAGGAAACTTGCAAAGGTGTTTATATCTGGTGAATTGCTATAACGCACTATAGGCTGATTTAAGTAGTACCTAGCCAGCTAGTTTGCTAAAGATTGCATGCGCCGCTATTAGAGGCAGGAAGCGTTACACCAAATCCGAAGTACCCACCTCGAGGGTTATAGTCTTCCCCGTGAGGGTTTTGACGAAAATCTGCATCTTGGCGATCAATCCACCTGCACACAAGAAAGACAGTGTTGTAAGTACAACTATATCAGCTAAAACACGATCTACAATGTCGTTATTGTGGTAAATAATTGCTTAAAATAGAGAGCACGATCTTACCACCGGTCTCCCACTAATGGCGGATCATGAGAAGAGGGCTTTCCAAGCCTGCGACGGGGTTTTCTCGGCTCATCTGCAGGGAGTAGGCGTCAAATAAAATGCCTGTTCAAAAACACCCCTCAGAAAAATGCATAATACATCACACTTTACACGAGGTGCATACTACAAACCAGATCAGTTTTTTTCTGAAAATATAAAATCTGTTTTGCTACTTTTTTTTTTAGATATACAGATATTGTGGGAGAAATCCCCCACCTAAAAAAAATAAGAGATTTTAAAATAAGGTGACCAGATTTCTGAAATGAAAACCGGAGACATTTCCAGTTCGGTGGTCAATATATATAATTAACATATCCAATGTTATTATCTATGAAATATAAAGGGGGACAATTCCGGTTTCATGTATTTAGTCTAACAGGCACACTGTGATAGACAAAGAAAACAACTATATTACAGAAACACTACAGACAAGACAAAACTGTCCGATCTGAACAGCCATTCAGCCATTCAGAGAACATGAGCAAAATTGGGGAAAAAACAGACAATAGTATATGTGTAGTTAACAATAGTTAACATAATAAAGAAATAAGATGCTGATGAGATTGGTAACTACATAATATATTTATACCAACCTCATTGGTATATTTCTCAGAATAATGTATTTTTTTCAGGATTGCTCTGTCTTTGGCCAGCTTCTCCATGAATTCCTGGCAGGGGAGGTTGAAGTTTGTCTTCACAATAAGCATGGCCTTGATGGTAGGAACAGTGAACCTATTTCTTACTGCTGTCCATAGATCATTCATTTGGGAGAACACTCTCTCGACTGGTGCATTACTTCCAGGTAAGCACATGACAACAGACACTAATCTAGCCAGGTGTGGGATGTCATTCTCTTTGAAGTGGGTAACCACCATGCTCCATCCGTGACTAAGAAGTGTCTCAGATGTTTTCCATTCTTCAAGCGATCCCCCCTTTAGTAACTCTTGCAGGCCAGTAACCTCGTCACACAATGCATCCTCATTGATGGTCACATTGGGGCATAAATCCTGCAGTGCGCCTGCTGCCTTCTGGATCTCTTCACGCAGAGGTTGCCTTTTTAAAAGGAGATAATGTAAATCTTTTAGATTAACTGTGTGCTTTCCCCATGCTTGCAAGTAGTTCACAGCCGTAGTGAAGAATGATTGCATCACGTCTTGCAGTCAGTTTTTCCTCAACGTTTCTCAGAATTGCAGCGGACTCCACAGCACAGTGGCCCTGGCCTCCAAGCATCTTGATCGTGTCACTGAATACGGTCAAGTTTCCATGGACAAAGGCCAGCCAAAGTTCAGTCAGTGGATCTCCGAACATTGTTCACAGGACAACAGAGCATTTGTCTTCAGAAATAAAAAAGGATTTCAAAATACATTCTCAGCACTCTTTCTAGAGCAGGGAGCATGGACATCCAGCGAACATTGCTGTGTCCTAAAATGTTATGGTACTCCTGGCCAACAAACTCAATAAAGCCCTTCGGTCTTTCAACTCTGAAGGTGAAAATCATGGACCTCCTGGTCGCGGCCGGCTGCGACAGAGCCTGGGCTTGAACCCAGAGTCTCTGGTAGCACAGCTAGCAGTGCCCTAGACCACTGTGCCACCCGGGAGGCCCTGCAGAGCATTTTTAACTTTGGTATGGACATTGACCATCCCCAGCCTATTCAGTCCTCCAAAGTTGGTATTTGTTGTCAGCAGAGAATGTTTTCCAGGTTACATTTTTGGATGACCACCAGGACCTCAGCTGTAATTTCCTCTGCTCCATTCAATTCAACAAAATCAAGCAGTTTTGTTTCCACATATGTGCTGCCATCATATATTTTACATATCTGACTACTATTGGCAGCAGCTTTACATGTCCATGATTGGACGCATCAATGGACAGGGACACATATTCAACCTGGTCTAGATCCTGTATTACCAAAGTAGTTGCCCATGTTGCTAACACGTTACTCACGATGGCGTCACGTTTTGTCCTAGGACATGTAAGCTTTGGCTCATAAAGCTTCCGTGTTAGTTGTGCTGTGCAGTCCATAGATCTGTATGTGGTATGCAAAGACACCCTCCTGCACAGCTAAATCATATTCTTCTTGGGAAGGCTCTACCTTCTTGAAGAATGTGGTGACAGAGTGCATACCAACACGGCCAATCAGATAGGCTTTATGCCTTTTCGTCTGCTGATGTTCTACCACTGCCGTTCTTCTCCAGCTGCCAATTGAAAGAGAGGAATTACAAAGGGTGCAGTGAACAATTCTATTGTCTTGACCTGAGCGTATAAATGGAAATTCTCTCATCATGTTTTTCATAAAAAGTGCATTTCCGTTTATTGGAAAGAGTCATTGTATCTCCTCTGTCTGTTCTTCTTGACTCTCCCTGTGTCACTCTTCTTACGCTCTCAACTTTTTCTTCTCCTCCTCTTTTCTTCACTCGTCTTCCTTTCCTTCTCTTCACCTTTCCACCTCACTCTTCTACACTCTTCTTGCTTCACTCTTTTTACTCCCTTAATTGTTCCTTCTCCTTCCTCTCCAATCTGTATTAATAAATAGCATACTATTAGATAAAACACTGGTTAACAGATTCCCATTGCTTGCCTCATTTTTGTATTTTATCTTAAAAATATTGTTTGGAATAATAAATTGGCAGGCTCTGTAACCATATCTTTACCTTTCCTCCTGTCTCCTTCACTCTTCTTCCTATCCAGTCTTCCTCCTCTCCACTGCTAATGTTATCCATGAACATTTCTAAATATATTTTCACACTACTTATTATAATGCCAAACCATTAAAATTGTAATCTACAAAAATATTCTCAGAATTAATTGTGCATTCATTTAATATAATCATATTTTCAAAATAGCCCACCCACTGCATGTTTACATGTGAACGTTTTTTAACCTACCATAACAGTAGCTAACTTAGCTAGCATAGCCTATTTAAACCCTTATAGAGTAGATCATCTATCCATTCTATATAATAAATTGTGACAGTATAACATAACTAGTATCTCAAACGATTGTTTGAGTTGCTGTGGACAACTCGGCCAGAAGCTAGAAAGTATCAAGTGAATCCACAACATCACCACAAACGTCTTTTGACCATCGTCTTTTCAAGACGTTTGTGGTGATGTTGTGGATTCACTTGATACTTTCTAGCTTCTGGCCGAGTTGTCCACAGCAGTTTTCTCTAAAACTATCGCGAGCAAGTAGTTAGTAGAAGAAGAGTGAATGAAGCTGCTATAGCGAGCAGCCCCCTCTGCTGGACGAAACAAGTACAACGCGACTGAGACGTCAACCAGTAGGCTCTGCTGCCCGGTCTTTCTTGCCAAGTAAAATATTTCACTTTGCCGTCTGTTTTTAACGCACAGTTAAAAACGAGGACATTTCCGGGGACAGCTCCAGCCGGGGACAGGCCACCAAAAACGGGAACGTCTGGTCACCCTATTTTTTAAAAACTACACAAAATACCCTTATGTCCATAGCAATCTTCTGTTTACCGTTTGGACACATTGGACAGACATCTCTGCATTTGGTATCAAAATAAAGAACCATACCCTTTCGCCTTGTTTTCAGCATCAACACTCAAGCATTTTTGTAGGCCTATACACCTTAGAATGCCTGGGCTTGTTGTATAACTAGCTGTGCCTTTCTCTTGCTCGTTTGATTTTCACCAGGTAATTGAATATACAACTGCAAAAAAAAAACAGTTCTCACCGTCTTCAAGAAAGAGTATGATGAGCTCATCTGTGCCATAAAGAAGAGTGACTGTGATGGCAAGCTGTCGCATGGGAAACTAAAGGCCATGGTGGCCCAGCTCACCTCCCTTATGACTGTCAAATAAGAGCTGCCCAGCTTCAGGAAAGGCAGGTGAGTCACTTCAGTGTTCCGGGTAGCCTCTGAGAGGAACATTGACGAATACACTGATATGGTGACTAAGTTTATCAGGAAGTGTATAGGAGATGTTGTAGCCACTGTGACTATTCAAACCTACCCACATCAGAAACCGTGGATAGATGGCATCATTCCCGCAAAACTGAAAGCGCAAACCATCACATTTAACCATGGCAAGGTGACTAAGAATATGGCCGAATACAAACAGTGTAGTTATTCCCTTCGCAAGGTAATCAAACAGGTAAAACGTCAGTATTGAGACAAAGTAAAGTTGCAATTCACCGTCTCAGACACAAGACGTATGTTTTTTTAAACGTTTTTATTTTACCTTTAACTGGGCAAGTCAGTTAAGAACAAATTATTTTTTTCAATGACGGCCTAGGAACAGTGGGTTAACTGCCTTGTTAAGGGGCAGAACGACAGATTTTTACCTTGTCAGCTCGGGGATTCAATTTTGCAACCTTTCGGTTACTAGTCCAACGCTCTAACCACTAAGCTACCTGCCGTATGTGGCAGGATATACAGACAATCACGGACTAGAAAGGGAAAACCAGCCACGTCATGGACACGAAGGTCTTGCTTCCGGACAAGCTAAACACCTTCTTCACCCGCTTTGAGGATAACAGTGCAACCGACGCGGCCCTCTACCAAGGAGTGTGGGCCCTCCTTCTCCATGGCCGACGTGAGTAAGACATTTAAGCATGTTAGCCCTCACAAGGCTGCCGGCCCAGACAGCATCCCTAGCCGTGTCCTCAGAGCATGCACAGACCAGCTGCCTGGAGTGTTTACGGACATATTCAATCTCTCCCTATTCCAGTCTGCTGCCCCACATGCTTTATGATGTCCACCATTGATTTCTTGTGTGACTTCAGGAAACAGCAGAGGGAGCATCTCCATATCCACATTGAACTTCTCCACTGCGGCCTCGTTGTCTTGAGACAATGGAAAGATTAAAAGGTGGATCTCTTTGTTGTCTGTCTTAAACAGAGGTCATATAGTGTTGTGGTCCCTATACACACATAATGTTGGTTATTGTGAAGTCTCAACCATGAAGGCAGGTGTCATTAGTTGTCTCTGATTGAGAATCATACTTAGGTAGCCTTTTTCCACCTGTGTTTCGTGGGTGTTTATTTTCTGTCTTTGTGTATGTCGCCAGACAGGACTGTTTCGGTCTTCGTTCCTTCGTTCACTTTATTGTTTTTTGTATTTCAGTGTTCAGTTTGATTCATTAAATATTACAATCATGAACACTTACCACGCTGCAAATTGGTTCTCCGATCCTTCTCGCTACTCCTCCTCAGAAGAGGAGGACGAGATCCGTTACACTCTGCTATTTTGTGGATAAAGAGTTACCCGTCTAACAGAACACAGAGGGTGTTCTTTAATGGAAGCCTCTCCAACAAAATCCAGGTAGAATCAGTTATTTCACAGGACAGCTGTCTAGGCTCTTACTTTTTTCAGTCATTACTAATGACATGCCACTGGCTTTGAGTAAAGTCAGTGTGTCTATGTATGCGGATGACTGTTTTTAAAATGTATTACTGCCTTAATTTTGCTGGATCCCAGGAAGAGTAGCTGCTGCCTTGGCCAGTGTATCTATGTATGCGGATGACTCAACACTATACATGTCAGCTACCTCAGCGACTGAAATGACAGCAACACAAAGAGCTGCAGTTAGTTTCAGAGTGGGTGGCAAGGAATAAGTTAGTCCTAAATATTTCAAAAACTAAAAGCACTACTGTATTTGGGACAAATTCACTAAACCCTAAACCTCAACTAATTCTTGTAATGAATCATGTGGAAATTGAGCAAGTTGAGGAGAATAAATTGCTTGGAGTAACCCTAGATTGTAAACTCTCATGGTTGAAACATAAAACAATAGCTAGGATGGGGAGTCTGTCTATTATAAAGCTCTGCATTCTTATTATTTTTTTACCCCTTTTTCTCCCCAATTTTGTGGTATCCAATTGTTTTGTCTCATCGCTACAACTCCCGTACCGAAGGTTGAAAGTCATGCGTCCTCCGATACACAACCCAACCAAGCCGCACTGCTTCTTAACACAGTGCGCATCCAACCCAGAAGCCAGCCGCACCAATGTGTCGGAGGAAACACCGTGCAACCTTGGTTAGCGTGCACTGCGCCCGGCCTGCCACAGGAGTTGCTGGTGCGCGATGAGACAAGGATATCCCTACCGGCCAATCCCTTCCTAACCCGGACGCTAGGCCAATTGTGCGTCGTCCCACGGACCTCCTGGTCGCAGCCGGTTTGTGACAGAGCCTGGGCGTGAATCCAGGGTCAATGGTGGCACAGCACCCTTAACCACTGCGCCACCCGGGAGACCCAAGCTCTGCATTCTTAAAAGCACTATCAACAAGGCAGGTCCTACAGGCCCTAGTTTTATCACACCTGGACTACTGTTGAGTCGTGTGGCCAGGTCCCACAATGAGAGACTTAGGAAATTTGCAATTGGCTCAATCAGGGCAGCACGGCTGGCACTAGGATGTACAGAGAGCTAAAATTAATAATATGCATGTCAATCTCTCCTGGCTCAAAGTGGAGGAGAGATTGACTTCCTCACAACTTTATTTGTGAGAGGTATTGACATCTTGAATGCACCGGACACCCATGCATACCCCACAAGACATGCCACCAGAGGTCTCTTCCCAGTCCCAAAGTCCAGAACAGACTATGGGAGGCACACTACTATATAGAGCCGTGACTACATGGCACTCTATTCCACATCAAGTAACTCATGCCAGCAGTAAAATTAGATTGAAAACCCCCCAGATAAAAACACACCTTATGGAATAGCGGGGACTGTGAAGCAACACATGCATACAAACAAACGATAACATACGCACTATACACACATGTACACATAGATTTTGTGTTATCGATATGTGGTAATAGAGTAGAGGCCCAAGGGCACATACTTAATATGTTGTGAAATGTGTTATGAATGTATTGTAATGTTTTTCAAATGTATAACTGCCTTAATTTTGCTGGACCCCAGGAAGAGTAACTGCTGCCAATGGGGAGCCATAGTATATACAAATAGGTATGCTATAAGCACCAATCATCAGGGCAAGCAGACATGGTCTTACACACGCGCACTAGTTGAGCTGACCTGTGCTGCTGTGATTTTCAGGTACTATGGAGAAGGTTATTCTGGATGATACTGGGTGTTCTGCAGTGAACTGAGGTGCGATAGCAGGTTGCTGTTGCCAGAACAAAGGGACCCTGCTGGCCCAGGAGATCCTCTTCATCCTGCTGTCTCAGTCAGGGGCCATGTACCTTTCCACTGGCATAGAGAGCTCCAGGATGATGGAACACGTGTTCATGTAGGGAGAGAGCCACCAGAGGGTGCCCATGTGACTGATCCGAACCAATCCAAGAGGCCTCACAGCAAAGCAACTCCATTTTTAACTCAGTGTCATCCTGCTAAGTGCACACAGAGAGTTGCACAGTCATCCACACAGGTCCTCCAGAGTCCAAATCATTAAGTCATTTGAATATAATTTCACTTGGATTATGATCATAAGCAATGGCGTTTTTAGCATGTACATTTTTGGGGGGCAAACACTTTTTTTTCAAATATATGCCAGCAAAGCCACCACACACATTTTTAAAGAAGCCACTACACAATACAACACATCACTAAACAATACATGAATTGCACTATAACGGTGACAAACGGTGCCCACAAACTGTTAGGGCCTACATAAAGCTGTCCCAACAGCAGTCCCAACACCTTACCACTGCTACACCTGGCTATCAGCAAAGCCTTGTCTGGCAGCGAAACAGTTAATTCAGCCTCATTTACTGCCTTAAAAAAAAACATAGCTGGTATGGGTGACTTGCTTAAACAAATGTGGTTCCTACCACCACAGAAAGCACTGAGCGAGGCTGAAACACCTGCATTTTGGAGCTGCCTTAATCAAGAAAGTAAAAAAGAGACCAAGTTTGTATGCGGCTTGATTAACTCTATTTTATTTTATTTTTTACATTGTTTGTAAACTGATGTGGTGTATCTCACTGATCATCCCTAAAGCCAACACCTCATCTGGCCGCCTTTCGTTCCAGTTCTCTGCTGCCTGTGACTGGAACGAATTGCAAAAATCGCTGAAGTTGGAGACTTTTATCTCCCTCACCAACTTCAAACATCAACTATCTGAGCAGCTACCCGATCGCTGCAGCTGTACATAGTCTATAGGTAAATAGCCCACCCATTTTTACCTACCTCATCCCCATACTGTTTTTATTTATCTACTTTTCTGCTCTTTTGCTCACCAGTATCTCTACCTGCACATGACCATCTGATCATTTATCACTCCAGTGTTAATCTGCAAAATTGTAATTAATTGCCAACCTCCTCATGCCTATTGCACACAATGTATATAGACTCTTTTTTTTCTTTTTTCTACTGTGTTGTTGACTTGTTAATTGTTTACTCCATGTGTAACTCTGTGTTGTCTGTTCACACTGCTATGCTTTATCTTGGCCAGGTCGCAGTTGCAAATGAGAACTTGTTCTCAACTAGCCTACCTGGTTAAATAAAGGTGAAATAAATAAAAAATGTGACACGTATTAATGCCAAAATAACATGCAAATCAAAGTCTGGACACACCTACTCAATCAAAGGTTTTTCTTTATTTGTACTATTTTCTACATTGTAGAATACTAGTGAAGATGTCAAAACTATGAAATAACATGTAGTAACCAAAAAAGTGTTAAATCTAAATATTTTATATAGGAGATTCTTCAAAGTAGCCCCCTTTTGCCTCTGACAGCTTTGCACACTTTTGGCATTCTCTCAACCAGCTTTTTATTTTCTTATTTTATTTAACCTTTAATTTAACGAGGCAAGTCAGTTAAGAACAAATTATTATTTACAATAACGGCCTACCCTGGCCAAACTTGGCCGATGCTGGGCCAATTGGGCGCAGCTCTATGGGACTCCCAATCATGGCAGCCTGGATGAGCTTCATCAGGTAGTCACCAGGAATACATTTCAATTAACAGGTGTGCCTTGTTTAAAGTTCATTTGTGGAATTTCTTTCCTTAATGCATTGAGTTAATCAGTTGTGTTGTGACAAAGTAGGGGTGGTATACAGAAGATAGCCCTATTTGGTAAAGTCCATATTATGGCAAGAACAACACAAATGAGCAAAGAGAAATGAGAGTCCAT
Organism: Oncorhynchus masou masou; assembly: GCF_036934945.1. Lineage (NCBI taxonomy): Eukaryota > Metazoa > Chordata > Actinopteri > Salmoniformes > Salmonidae > Oncorhynchus > Oncorhynchus masou. Next base: position 45,904,656 of record NC_088235.1, on the reverse strand, counting down.
CATTACTTTAATCCAGAAAATGAAAAGAACTTTGAAAATTTCTTCAAGTGCAGTCGCAAAAACCATCATGCACTATGATGAAATTGGCTCTCATGAGGACCGCCACAGGAAAGGAAGACCCAGAGTTACCTCTGCTGCAGAGGATATGTTCATTAGAATTACCAGCCTCAGACATTACAGCCCAAATAAATGCTTCACAGAGTTCAGGTAACAGACACAACATCAACTGTTCAGAGGAGACTGCGTGAATCAGGCCTTCATGGTCGAATTGCTGCAAAGAACCCACCACTAAAGGACACCAATAAGAAGAAGACTTGCTTGGGCCAAGAAACACAAGCAATGGACATTAGACTGGTGGAAATATGTCCTTTGATCTGATGAGTCCAAAAGTTAGAGTTTTGGTTCGAGCCGCCGTGTCTTTGTGAGATGCAGAGTAGGTGAACGGATGATCTCCGCATGTGTGGTTCCCACCACGAAGCATGGACGTGGTGGTGTGAGGGTGAGGGGGTGCTTTGCTGGTGACACTGTTGGAATTTATTTAGAATTCAAGGCATGCTTAACTAGCATGGCTACCGCAGCATTCTGCAGCGGTACGCCACCTCATCTGGTTTGCGCTTAGTGGGACCGTTATTCGTTTTTGAACAGGACAATGACCCAACACACCTCCAGGTTGTATAAGGGCTATTTGACCAAGGAGAGTGATGGAGTGCTTCATAAGATGACCTGGCCTCCACAATCACCCGACCTCAACCCAATTGAGATGGTTTGGGATGAGTAGGACCGCAGAGTGAAGTAAAAGCAGCCAACAAATGCTCAGCATATGTGGGAACTCCTTCAAGACTGTTGGAAAAACATTCCAGTTGAAGCTGGTTGAGAGAATGCCAAGAGTGTTTAAAGCTGTCGTCAAGGCAAAGGGTGGCTACTTTGACGAATCTAAAATATATTTTGATTTGTTTAATACATATTTGGTTACTACATGATTCCATATGTGTTATTTCATAGTTTAAGCCTTCACTATTATTCTACAATGTAGAAAACAGTCAAAATTAAGAAAAACTCTTGAATGAGTAGGTGTGTCCAAAACTTTTGACTGGTACTGTATATACAGTGTCTTCAGAAAGTATTCAGACCCCTTGACTTTTTACAAATGTTGTTAGGTTACCAGCCTTATTCTAAAATGTATTAAATTGTTTTTTCCCCCTCATCAATCCACACACAATACTGTCACGTGGAATGACGCTGTTGAGACGAAGCAGGTATGGGGAGTAAAACATTTAATTATAACGGACAGAGACAAATTCAAAACACAAAAACAATACAATGCAGCAGTGGGGAACAGAGCAAGGGAACAGACAAATACAGGGGAGGAAAAGAACATGTGATAAGTGAGTCCAGGTGAGTCCAATAATGCGGATGCGAGTGACGAGGGAGGGCAGGTGTGAGTGATGGATGGCAGGAGCGTGTGATGCAGCGTAATCTGGCGCCCTCAAGCGGCAGGGGAAGGGAAGAGCGGAAGCAGACGTGACAAATACCTCATAATGAAAAAGCAAAAACATGTTTTTAGTAATTTTTTCTAAAAAAACACACGAAAAAACAGAAGTATACATTTACACAAGTATTCAGACCCTTTACTCAGTACTTTATTAAAGCACCTTTGGCAGCGATTACAGCCTCGAGTCTTCTTGGATATGACGCTATAAGCTTGGCACACCTGTATTTGGGAAATTTCTCCCATTCTTCTCTGCAGATTCTCTCAAGCTCTGTCAGGTTGGATGGGGAGCTCCGCTGCACAGCTTTTTTCAGGTCTCTCCAGAGATGTTTGATCGGGTTCAAGTCCGGGTTCTGGCTGTGCCACTCAAGGACAATCAGAGACTTGTCCCAAAGCCTGTTGGAGGATGAACCACGGCCCCAGTCTGAGATCCTGAACATTCTGGAGCAGGTTTTCATCAAGGATCTCTCTGTACATTCCTAACCGGGTCCTGACAGAAACACAGAGCCAAAAATGAACCCAGAGGCAGCCAGTTCCCAGGACCTTTTTGCCATGCTGTCCCACCACCAGGAGACTGTCCAACGCCACGAAGCCGCCCTGGTTCAGCAAGAGGCCTTAATGGCTAGACATTCTCATCTTCTGTCGGAGATGCTGACTTCCATTAAGCAAATATCTGATCGTCTTACCCCGGCAACAGTTCCCGTCCCAGTACCTCAGATTCACGTACCCATGGCAGTTAACCCCCTGGCTGAACCTCGTCTTCCACCTCCCCAACGGTTCTCAGGTGATCCAAGTGCTTGTAAAGGGTTTCTCACCCAATGTTCTCTCTCCTTTGAGCTACAACCCTCGTCGTTTCCCACCGACCGGTCTAAGATCGCTTATATCATCACCCTGCTGTCGGAAAAAGCCCTGGCCTGGGCTACTGCTGTGTGGGATGCCCATAGTTCCTGCTGTGCCAGCTACTCTGCCTTTGCTGAGGAATTCAAACGAGTGTTTCAAGGCCCAAGCAGTGGTTCTGACTCAGCCAAACAGCTCCTGACTCTCCACCAAGGTTGGCGCAGCGTGACGGACTATGCCATCCAGTTCCGCACGGTGGCAGCAGCAAGTGGCTGGAACAACGAGGCGCTCACGGTGTGCTTTCTGAAAGGCCTTTCCGACACTATCCAAGATGAACTGGCCACTCGGGAACCACCGGACAATCTCGAGTCCCTGATCAAGTTGGCCTCACGCATTGACCAGCGTCTGAGAGAGAGAGAACTCAACCGTAGACCTCTAGCCCCTATCAGTCCCAGCTCCGAGTCCCCACCTTTATCCTCGCTGGCTCCATCGGAACCCATGCAGATTGGACGCATCTCCCAGGCTGAGAGAGACCGCCGGATGAGGGAGCGACGCTGTCTATATTGCGGCAAACCGGGCCATTTCCGTTCCACGTGTCCCGGGCTCCAGGGAAACGCTCTGTCCCGTACAGACCGGGGGGAACTGTAACGGGAAACATAACCTCCTCCCATCTGTCCAACTCCCGTCTGCTCATTCCAGTCACCCTCTCCTGGGACAACCACAAGCTTCACCTTCAAGCCTTGGTAGACTCTGGAGCCGCAGGTAACTTCATGGATGGTGTCTGGGCGAAGGAGAATGGCGTTCCCTCTGAACCTCTAAGTGAACCCATGAGGGTCACTACATTGGATGGAAGCCCTTTGGGATCTGGACTTGTCACTCATGTCACTACCTCCTTGCAACTTTCAGTTTCACAACACCAGGAATTGATGAACTTTCATTTGATCTCCTGTTCCGAGTTCCCTCTCGTCCTTGGATACCCCTGGCTTCACAGCCATAACCCTCACATCGACTGGTCTGTGGGCACTATCAAGCAGTGGGGTCCTACGTGCCAAGCTACTTGTATTTTCCAGAATTCCCGAGTTCTACTCCCGAGTCTTTAGAATCCATCGACCTGACCCGAGTTCCCGAGTGTTACCATGACCTCAAACTGGTGTTTAGCAAACAGAGGGCCACCATGCTACCACCCCATAGACCTTACGATTGCCCCATCGACCTGTTTCCGGGCACTTGCCCCCCCAGGGGTCGGATCTTTTCCCTATCTCCACCCGAACGAGCTGCTATGGATACCTACATCAAGGACGCTCTGGAAGCAGGCCTCATGCGTCCATCCACCTCCCTGGCGGGAGCAGGGTTTTTCTTTGTGGCCAAGAAAGACGGTGGATTACGTCCTTGCATCGACTACCGGGGACTCAATGCCATAACCATCCGTAACCGTTACCCGCTACCCCTTATGGCCACAGCCTTTGAGCTGCTCCAGGAAGCAGTTGTTTTCACTAAGCTTGACCTGCGGAACGCATACCATCTTGTGCGGATCAGACCTGGTGACGAGTGGAAGACCGCTTTCAACACGCCTACTGGTCACTATGAATACTTGGTGATGCCCTTCGGCCTGACCAACGCCCCAGCGGTGTTCCAAGTGCTCATAAACGATATATATATCCCATTTAGCAGACGCTTTTGTCCAAAGCGACTTACAAGTCGGCTGGGGCCACTACTTTTGCATATGGGTGGCCCCAGTGGGAATCGAACCCACGACGCTTGGCGTTGCAAGCGCCATGCTCTACCGACTGAGCCACACAGGATGTGCTTAGGGATATGCTTAACATTTTTGTGTTCGTTTACTTGGATGACATCCTCATCTTTTCGAGCTCCCTTCAAGAACACACTAAGCATGTCAGACAAGTACTCAAACGCCTCCTGGACAGCCATCTGTACGTTAAGCCGGAAAAATGTGAATTCCATTCATCCCGAGTACAATTCCTGGGATTTGTAGTGGAACCCGGTCGAGTCCAAATGGACCCCAGGAAGGTAGGGGCGGTAGCGGATTGGCCCACCCCCAAATCCGTTAAGGAAGTTCAGCGTTTCCTGGGCTTCACAAACTTTTACCGCAAGTTCATCAAGAACTTCAGCTTGGTGGCAGCCCCTCTCTCAGCTTTAACCAAGGGTGGCAATGCAAGGTTTTTGTGGGGAAGAGAAGCTGAGACGGCCTTCCAAGGACTCAAGCAGCGCGTTCTCTCTGCTCCCATCCTGATGGACTTTATTACTGGACTTCCTCCATCCCATGGCAATACTACTATCCTAGTCATAATCGACAGGTTTTCAAAGTCGGCCAGGTTCGTCCCTCTGACTAAGTTACCTTCTGCCAAGGAAACGGCTGAGTTGGTAATTAATCATGTGTTCCGAGTCTTCGGCATTCCTCAAGATATGGTTTCTGACAGAGGTCCCCAGTTCGCCTCAAGGTTTTGGAAGGCCTTCTGCCAACTCATGGGGGCTTCTGCCAGTCTATCTTCAGGGTACCATCCGGAATCCAACGGCCAAACAGAGAGGATGAATCAAGAGCATGAAACCACCCTCCGATGTATGACTCGTGACAACCCGTCCACATGGTCATCCTTTATTGTTTGGGCCGAATACGCGCACAACACCTTGCGCTCCTCCTCCACTGGTATGTCCCCGCACGAGTGTCAGTTTGGCTATGCTCCTCCATTGTTCCCGGACCAGGAGGCAGAAGTCAGAGTGCCTTCAGCCTTGAAGTTCGTCAGACGCTGTTGGCTTATGTGGAGGAAGACCCGTCTTAATCTTATGCGTTCCTCACAGAGGTACCAACAACAAGCCAACAGACGTCGCCGTCCCGGGCCTACCCTGCGCCCGGCCAGAGAGTCTGGCTCTCCACAAGAAACTTACCTCTACGGGTGGAGTCTCGCAAGCTGTCCCAAAAATACATCGGTCCCTTCAAGGTTGCCAGGAGAGTTAACCCAGTTTCTTATCGCCTACACTTACCCAGATCCCTTAAGATTAATCCCACATTTCACATTTCATTGTTAAAACCTGTTGTTTTTTCTCCCCTTGTCCCGGCAGACAGACCTCCCCCTCCGCCTCGTGTCATTGGAGGCCAGCCGGCTTATACCGTCCATCGGATACTGGATTCCCGCCGGGTGCAGCGGTCCTGGCAGTATCTGGTGGACTGGGAAGGCTACGGTCCCGAGGAGCGCTCCTGGACCCTGACCTCATTCGTCAGTTCAGGGCCCTCCACCCTGAGAGAGCTGGTAGGAACGTCAGGAGCCGTTCCTAGGGGGGGGATTCTGTCAGGATTTGGCCAGGGTTGTTCCGGGTTTTGGTCACTAGATGCCCCCATTGTGCTTTTTGACCTTATGTTTTTTCCCTTGTTCCCCATTATTATTTGCACCTGTACCTCGTTTACCCTGATTGTATTTAAACCCTTAGTTTCCCTCAGTTCTGTGCTCTGTGTTTGTATGTTAGCACCCAGCCCTAGTGTTCTGTGTTTTCTTGTCGATTCCGGTGGATGCTCTTGTGGAATTCTGTTTTTGTTTTTGAGTGTCTCTTGAGGCTTTTTTGTGCTATTCCTACCACCTTTTGGATTTGCCATTTTTGTATTTAAGGACTTCTCCTTTTTTACTTTATTAAATACACCGTCTTAAGTACTGCTGTGTCTGCCTCATCTTCTGGGTTCCGCTGACTATTCGTGGCTCAGTTGGTTAAGTGACTGTTTCTCACTCCGGAGACCCAGGTTCGTAACCGGGTCCTGACATTTATAAGATAAGTCTAATGATAGCTAGCAAATGACCTTTTCTCCTTGCTTCACTCGCGTAACAGGTGATCAAGCCTGCCACTCAGTTTCCTCGTGGAATGCAATGTAATTGGCCTTAACCGGCATCCAAAAATGCCGATAACAGATTGTTATGAAATCTTGAAATCGGCTCTAATTTATCAGCCATGCCGATTAATCGGTCGACCTCTACTGTATGTATATATATATATATATATATATATATATAATTATTTTTTTAAGCAAAAAATGTGGGGCTCAAAACAGGTGGGTCTCTGCCCCACCTGCCTGAATGACGGGTCGCCATTGATCACAAGTGCCAAGTTCCATCTTTATTAGAAAGCAGTGCGACGTTAATAAATTGACATTACATGAACAGTCACATCACCTAATAGTTGGTTTATCAGTTGTAGTTATTCTTCAATATAATTTACTCTTAACTGGACTCAAACAATATGATGAAACAACTTCATAATTGAAAATCATCACTACATACTACACATTTAGATTTGGATCAATGAGATCTACCACATCCCAAATAATTAATGGTGAAAAGCTCTGCAGAATATTGCACTTTCTTTTAATACATTTCCTGCTTCCTGTCTCCAGAACACCACTGATCAACCCTTGGTGGTATTAGTGAAGAGGTCAAAACCTATTCCCCCTCAGGAAACTTGATTTGGCATGAGTCCTCAGATCCTCAAAAGGTTCTACAGCTGCACCATCGAGAGCATGGTCAGGGTTGCATCACTGCCTGGTATGGCAACTGCTCAGCCTCTGACCGCAAGGCACTACAGAGGGTAGTGTGTAAGGCACAGTACAGCACTGGGGCCAAGCTTCCTGCCATCCAGGACCTCTATACTAGGCGTGTCAGTTGAAGGCCCTAAAATTATCAAAGACTCCAGCCACCCTAGTTATTGCTCGGAACATTTCAAAATGGATTTTAAAGAACTTATTTTAGCAATTAAATACTCCAAGAAACGGCCAATAATTTCAGGTCCAGGACCATCGTTGGGCCGTGGGTGTGAACGATTCAGCAGACTGCTGGCATTACACATCTGGCTAAAAGACTACTGTAGCTCTGCTGGAGTCACTGCTAAGTTATTGCTAAGTTTGACACCTTCTGGAAACAGAAGATACTCTACAGGAATGACAGAGTCCATCCAAATCATCTTGGCTCCTGGACTTTGTCCACGCATTTTAAGGCTGCGTTGAAACAATGACTGGTAAGTGATCCAAGACCAGCGCAGTAAATCCCTACCATTGTGACAAGGAGCAGTCATAATGCTGCATCAAATGTACATGATCTTAGAGTAATTTAATGTATGTACCCCTCATGAGTCCACATGAGCCTGTGGACTTCAGGAAACAGCAGAGGGAACACCCCCCTATCCACATCGATGGAACAGTAGTGGAGAGGGTAGTAAGTTTTAAGTTCCTCGGCATACACATCACAGACAAACTAAATTGGTCGTGAAGAAGCATCGTGAAGAAGGCGCAGCAGCGCCTCTTCAACCTCAGGAGGCTGAAGAAATTCGGCTTGTCACCAAAAACACTCACAAACTTCTACAGATGCACAATCGAGAGCATCCTGGTGGGCTGTATCACTGCCTGGTACGGCAACTGCTCCGCCCACAACCGTAAGGCTCTCCAGAGGGTAGTGAGGTCTGCACAACGTATCACCGGGGGCAAACTACCTGCCCTCCAGGACACCTACACCACCCGATGTTACAGGAAGGCCATAAAGATCATTAAGGACAACACCCACCCGAGCCACTGCCTGTTCACCCCGCTAGCATCCAGAAGGCGAGGTCAGTACAGGTGCATCAAAGCTGGGACCGAGAGACTGAAAAACAGCTTCTATCTCAAGGCCATCAGACTGTTAAACAGCAACCACTAACATTGAGTGGCTGCTGCCAACACACTGACTCAACTCCAGCCACTTCAATATTGAGAATTGATAGGAAAGGATGTAAAATATATCACTAGCCACTTTAAACAATGCTACCTAATATAATGTTTACATACCCTACATTATTCATCTCATATGTATACGTATATACTGTACTCTATCATCTACTGCATCCTTATGTAATACATGTATCACTAGCCACTTTAACTATGCCACTTTGTTTACATACTCATCTCATATGTATATACTGTACTCGATGCCATCTACTGTATCTTGCCTATGCTGCTCTGCACCATCACTCATTCATATCTTTATGTACATATTCTTTATCCCCTTACACTGTGTATAAGATATTAGTTTTGGAATTGTTAGTTAGATTACTTGTTGGTTATTACTGCATTGTCGGAACTGGAAGCACAAGCATTTCGCTACACTCACATTAACATCTGCTAACCATGTGTATGTGACAAATAAAATTTGATTTGATTTGAACCAGAGTTACACTGTTAGCACTGAGGTGGTGTGCAATAGTAGGAAGAACACTTTATGCTGCTCACCCTGTATAAAGTGCAGCTCACATCTGCTCCAATATAAATAACATGAGTAAGTCTATCTCTGATAAGCTTCCCAGTAAAGCATTAAAAACAATCAAGCAACAAAGAAAAGTGCTAAAAATAGCACATATTAACATATGTAGCCTAAGAAACAAGGTCCATGAAGTCAATAACTTGCTTGTAACAGATGACATTTATATTCTGACTATTTCTGATACTCAGTTAGATAATACATTTGATGATACAGTGGTAGCAATACATGGTTATAACATCTACCGAAAAGACAGAAATGCCAATGGAGACGGAGTTGCGGTCTATATTCAGAACCACATTCCTGTAAAGCTTAGAGACGATCTAATGCTAAATACTGTTGAAATAATACGATTACAGGTTCATCTGCCTCACCTAAAGCCCATTCTTGTGGGAAGCTGCTATAGACCACCAAGTGCTAACAGTCATTATCTGGATAATGTGTGTGAAATGCTTGATAATGTATGTGATATCAACAGAGAGTATATTTTCTGGGTGATTTAAATATTGACTGGCTATCATCAAGCTGCCCACGCAGGAAAAAACTTCAAACTGTAACCAGTGCTTGCAACCTGGATCAGGTTGTCAGTCCACCTACCAGGGTAGTTACAAACAGCACAGGAATTAAATCATCAACATGAATTGATCACATCTTTACTAATGCTGCAGATATTTGCTTTAAAGCAGTATCCAAATCCATAGGATATAGTGATCACAATATAATAGCCATATGTAGGAAAACCAAAGTTCTAAAGGCTGGGCCTAATATAGTGTAGAAGAGTTCATACACGATGTTTTGTAGTGATTCATATGTTGATGATGTAAAGAATATTTGCTGGTCTGTGGTGTGTAATGAGGAGCAACCAGACGATGCACTTACACATTTATTAAGCTACTTATTCCAGTTACTAATAAGCACGAACCCATTAAGAAAATGACTGTAAAAGCTGTTGAATCCCATTGGATTAAATGAGGAATTTAAAAATTGTATGGCTGAGACGGATGAGGCAAAAGGTATGGCAATTAAGTCTGGCAGCTCAACTGATTGGCAAACGTACTGCAAATTAAGAAATCATGTGACTAAACTAAATAAAAATAGACTACACTATGAAACAAAGATACATTTTGGGAAAAAAAGCCAACTCGGCTCCTTCATTCATTGAATCAGATGGCTCATTCATCACAAAGCCCACTGATATTGCAAACTACTTTAATGACTTTTTCATTGGCAAGAAAAGCAAACTTAGGGATGACATACCAGCAACAACCGCTGACACTACACATCCAAGTATATCGGACCAAATTATGAAAAGACAATTATTGTACATTTGAATTCCGTGAAGTCAGTGTGGAAGAGGTGAACAAATTGTTGTTGTCTATCAACAATGACAAGCCACTGGGGTCTGACAATCTGGATGGAAAATTACTGATAATAGCAGACGATATTGCCACTCCTATTTGCCACAATTTCAATTTAAGCCTACTGGAGAGCGTGAGCCCCCAGGCCTGGATGGAAGCTAAAGTCATTCCGTTACCCAAGAATAGTAAAACCCCCTTTACTGGCTCAAATAGCCAACCAATCAGCCTGTTACCAACTAACTTTTCAGAAGTCAGCAAACCTCTGTAAAAAATAGTGTTTGACCAGATACAATGCTATTTCACAGTAAACAAATTGATAACAGAATTTCAGCATGCTTATAGGGAAGGACACTCAACAAGCGCAGCACTTGCACAAATGACTGATGATTGCCTGAGAGAAATTGATGCAGCTTTTGACATTATCGATCATAGTCTGCTGCTGGAAAAACTTGTGTTATGGCTTAACACCCCCTGCTATAATGTGGATAAAGAGTTACTTGTCAAACAGAACACATAGTCTTTAATGGAAGCCTCTCAAATATAATCCAGTTAGAATCAGGAATTCCCCAGGGTAGCTGTTTAGGCCCCTTGCTTTTTAAAATGTTTTACTAACGACATGCCACTGACTTTGAGTAAAGCCAGAGTGTCTATGTATGCGGATGTCTCAACACTATACACGTCAGCTACCTCAGCGACTGAAATGACTGTAACACTCAACAAAGAGATGCAGATTGTTTCAGAGTGGGTGGCAAGGAATAAGTTAGCCCTAAATATTTCTAAAACTAAAAGCATTGTATTTGGAACAAAACACTCACTAAACCCTAAACCTCAACTAAATCTTGGAATAAATCATGTGGAAATTTAACAAGTTGTGATGACTAAACTGCTTGGAGTAACCCTAGATTGTAAACTGTCATGGTCAAAACATATTGATGCAGTAATAGCTAAAATGGGGAGAAGTCTGTCTATAATAAAGTGATGCGCTGCCTCCTTAGCAACACTATCAACAAGGCAGGTCCTACAGGCCCTAGCTTTGTCGCACCTTGACTACTGTTCAGTCTTGTGGTCAGGTGCCACAAAAAAAGGACTTAGGAAAATTGCATTTGGCACAGAACAGGGCAGCATAGCTGGCCCTTGGATGTACACAGAGAGCTAATATTAATAATATGCAGGTCAATCTCTTCTGGCTGAAAGTGGAGGAGAGATTGACTTCATCACTACTTTTATTTTTGAGAGGTATTGACATGTTGAATGCATCGAGCTGTCTGTTTAAACTACTGGCACACAGCTCGGACACCCAATCACCAAGTACAGAACAGACTATGGGAGGCACACAGTACAACTTAGAGCCATGACTACATGGAACTATTCCACAACAAGAAACTGTCCCAAGCAGTAAAATAAAAAATAAATAAAAACATTTTAAAAAACACCTTATGGAACAGCAGGGACTGTGAAGAAACATAAACATTGGCACAGACACGTGCATACACAAGCACACACACAATATATATATATACATGGTTTTAGTACTGTAAACTAGTGTTTGAGTTGTGGCCTGAAGGCGCACAGTGTGCTGCTGCTTTGGCAGCAATGGGGATCCATAATAAATACAAATAGACTGTTCTCTCTGCTACCGCATGGCAAGCAGTACCAGAGTGCCAAGTCTAGGTCCAAGAGGCTAGCCTAGTGGTAGCCTAGCGGTTAGAGCGTTGGACTAGTAACTGAAAGTTGCAAGTTCAAATCCCCGAGCTGACAAGGTACAAATCTGTTGTTCTGCTCCTGAACAGGCAGTTAACCCACTGTTCCTAGGCCGTCATTGAAAATAAGAACTTGTTCTTAACTGACTTGCCTAGTTAAATAAATAAAAATAAGACTCCTGAACATCTAATCAAATGGCTACCCAGACTATTTGCATTACACATCCAACCCCCACCCCTCTTTTACACTGCTGCTTCTCTCTGTAAATATCTATGCATAGTCACTTCAATAACTCGACCTACATGTACATATTACCTCAACTAACCGCTGACCCCGCACATTGACTCTGTACCAGTACCCCTGTATATAGCCTTGCTATTGTTATTTTACTGCTGCTCTTTAATTATTTGCTGCTTTTATTTCTTATTCCTATTTTTTGTAGGTCTTTTTTATGTAAATTGTTGTTTAAGGGCTTGTAAGAAAGCATTTCACTGTAAGGTCTGTATTCGGCGCGTGTGACACATTCTATTTGATTTGATTTGTCATTATCCCCACAGAGATGAGAAATAATGGCCACTCCCTGAGTGGCACACAATTATGTGAACAGAAGTATGAAGAGGACACAATGGCAGATAGCAGGCATCTCAGTGGCCTCCCCCTCACACAGTGGACCTATTGTCCTAGTGCAGGGCTAGTCTCAGTCACCCAGCCATATTAGAGTGAGTGAACCTTCCACACAGCACAAACAACGCCCACCATCAATAAACACAGTGTCCAGTTTTCTTTGCCACCACCTTAGAGTCATGAAGCTACACTGAGCTGTGTGTCTATGATCCCCACAGTCAATCAATTCTGCTCATGTCTTTTGGCGCATTGCTGTGTTTTTCTGTTTGATCCGTTAGTAAATGGATCAACAGACTGGTTAGTAAACGGACGTGTGTAGTTGATGGGCTTGTAGGTCATACCAATTTAAACCCAGAGCAGATCAACTATGATATGGAAAACAGGGCTCTTATAGAGACTTTTATTCATATTTGCCACAAATATCACCCATGAAACATTTCCTGTTGTGATTATTAATTGATGCTGGTTGTTCTCCAGGCACCAATGCAGTTTAGCCCCCACAATCTGTAGTGTTAGAACAATGACGCTAGGACACTGTGTTGTCAGACTGCAGATTGTGGGGGCAGCTGGTATCCAAGGGAGACATTTCGCTGGCGAGATTTAGAAAGCAGAAAAGAGTGGGTTGATAATATGTGAGGCAAAGATGGAGAGAGAGTAATATTAAGATGCTGATATAGCATTTCTATTACAGAGAGTAAGGAGCAAAGAGTGCAATGAAAAAGAGAAACAAAGAGCGAGCGAAGGAGACTGTGAAAGGCAGAAATGGTAGCAGGGGAGTGAGAGACTATGCTGAATCAGCGCAGCATGGCTCCACCCCTCCTGCGGTTATTGATCTCCTGCAGTAAGAGGAGCTGGAGCTGGCCGGCTGATGGCCCCGACGCAGCTCCCCAGAGACTCTACCTCCCTGCCCCCTTATTCCACAGCTCACAGAGCAGCCCAGTGTCCTGCCCTGAGGACTACCTCAGCCCTGGGTGTCAAAGGGTGTTGTATAACCTTGTGTCTTTGTGTTCATAAAGGGTAAAGGGTGAAAAGGGTGTTGAGTTCTGCCTTCTCTCACATCTTTTGTTTCCTATGCTAAAACTATTATCAACAAGAAAAAGCATTGCAATCCATCTTCCCAGAGCGATGCAATCAATAGTTGTGTTTTGCAAACTGCCTATTAGTCAGGATCCCATTTATAAAAGGATGCATGTAGTGTCCTTGGATAGCACATTTAGAATGTTAAAATATTGATGGTAGTTTTACAAGTACAGAAAAAAACACCAGTGTAGTATCATACTGTATTTAATGGCCCTTTAAAGGAGGTATTTCCCTGCTCCAGCCTGCCTGTCAGAACCTGTTTAACAGCTCATGGGTTTCCCACTGTATTCCACCTCCAGTGTGTTTCTCGTCTCCCAGAGTGTGACACAGATATCGGCCCTCTCCTCAGTCCGGCAGCGTTATGTAAACTGACAGCCGTGTCTAGCACACACAGCCTCTGGTCTAGATAGAGCTAAGTGCAGCAGACCAACATAGAAAGAGAGCGAGGGGGGCGTTGGCCCTAACATCTCACATGCTTTCGTCCAGGCAATGTCCACAGAGTTTTGACTCACTTCCAGGGTTTTGTTTGATAGAGCGCTTGACCCTGCTTTAATGCTATCACATGTGGGATGTGGCTACGGTTTTGGAAGGAATGTGGTACCTTTGTCAAGCCTTCTATTTCTGAGCTGTGACAGGAGATTTATTCACATATGTACTGGAGTGGGAAGGGTAATCTCTGGATTTCACAGCACATCTCATGCACTTTGTATTGATGTCTCCTGGTTTGATAGTATATTTATTCACTGTGGTTGTGTCCTGTCCATTTTGTTGAGATTTCCATGGATTAAAGCAGTGCCACATTAGATTTGCAATGGGAATGGAAAATAGTAAATTGATTTCCAGCATGGCAGATGGGTAGAGGGAGTGCTTTGTTGTGCAGCTGTCATTATTATATTGGCAGCAAATACAGTTTAAGTCGGAAGTTACATACACCTTAGCCAAATACATTTCAACTCAGTTTTTCTAAATTCCTGACATTTAATCCTAGTAAAATTCCCTGTCTTAGATCATTTAGGATCACCACTTTATTTTAAGAATGTGAAGTGTCAGAATAATAGTATACATAATTATTTATTTCAGCTTTTATTTCTTTCATCACATTCCCAGTGGATCAGATGTTTACATACACTCAATTAGTATTTGGTAGCATTGCCTTTAAATTGTTTAACTTGGGTCAAAAGTTTAGGGTAGCCTTCCACAAGCTTTCCACAATAAGTTGGGTGAATTTTGGTCTATTTCTCCTGACAGATCTGGTGTAACTGAGTCAGGTCTGTAGGCCTCCTTTCTCGCACATGCCTTTTCAGTTCTGCCCACAAATGTTCTATAGGATTGAGGTCAAGGCTTTGTGATGGCCACTCCAATACCTTGACTTTGTGGTCCTTCAGTCATTTTGCCACAACTTTGGAAGTATGCTTGGGGTCATTGTCCTTTTGGAAGACCCATTTGTGATATAGCATTAACTGATGTCTTGAGATGTCGCTTCAATATATCCACATAATTTTACTTCCTTTTCTATTTTGTGAAGTGCACCAGTCCCTCCTGCAGCAAAGAACCCCCACAACATGATGCTTCCACTCCGGTTCTTCACGGTTTTGATGGTGTTCTTCGACTTGCAAGCCTCCCCATTTGTCCTCCAAACATAATGATGGTCATTATGGCCAAACAGTTCTATTTTTGTTTCATCAGACCAGAAGACATTTCTCCAAAAAGTACGATCTTTGGCTTCTTCATTGCTGAGTGGCCTTTCAGGTTATGTCGATTTAGGACTCGTTTTACTGTGGATATAGATATTTTTGTACCAGTTTCCTCCAGCATCTTCACAAGTTCCTTTGCTGTTGTTCTGGGAATGATTTGCACTTTTCGCACCAAAATATGTTCATCTCTAGCAGACAGAACGTATCTTCTTCCTAAGCTGTATGACGGCTGCGTGGTCCCATGGTGTTTATACTTGCGTACTATTGTTTATACAGATGAACGTGGTACCTTCAGGCGTTTGGAAATTGCTCCCAAGGATGAACCAGACAAGGTCTTGGCTGATTTCTTTTGATTTTCCCATGATGTCAAGCAAAGAGGCACTTAGTTTGAAGGTAGGCCTTGAAATACATCCACAAGTACACCTCCAATTGACTCAAATTATGTCAATTAGCTTATCAGAAGCTTCTAAAGCCATGATGGACTTTTCTGGAATTTTCCAAGCTGTTTATAGGCACAGACAACTTAGTGTATGTAACCTCTGACCCACTGGTATTGTGATACAGTGAATTATAAGTGAAATATTCTGTCTGTAAACAATTGTTGGAAAGATTACTTGTGTCATGCACAAAGTTGATGTCTTAACCGACTTGCCAAAACCATAGTTTGTTCACAAGAAATTTGCGCAGTGGTTGAAAAACAAGTTTTACTTACTCCAACCTAAGTGTATGGGGCGGTAGGGTAGCCTAGTGGTTAGAGCATTGGACTAGTAACCGGAAGGTTGCAAGTTCAAATCTGACAAATCTGTCATTCTGCCCCTGAACAGGCAGTCAACCCACTGTTCCTAGGCCGTCGTTGAAAATAAGATTTTGTTCTTAACTGACTTGCCTGGCAAAAAAAATAAATGTAAACTTCTGACTTGAACTGTATCTCCTCTCCAGGTTTAGCTTATGTGACACACAGTAAACAGACTGGTGTCGGAGAGTGGTCATTCACATAAAATAAAAATACTGTTTGGTATAGGATCAGGAGGGAATATCTAATTTTGCCATATCACTGATGAGACTCTCTTGGATTGTTAAAATGTTGCCAGCTCTGGAACATTCTGTTCTCTGATCCTCCTCTTAACGTCAACTCCTTCTCCCAGTCTGTTTAACAGCTGAAACATCTATTTTCTCCATCATCAGAGTGAGGCTGGGTTTCTGTGTTTAGAGAGAACAGAGAGCTATCTGCCTTGTAATTACATTCTGGGTTTAATCTCAGGGGAATGACAGCCAACTATTCTGTGCTAGAGAATTAAAATGGCCCCAAGGCTTCAAATACAATATTCAATTAATCCTCACTTTTTGTGTGGAGAGGGCTTTGTCAGGTATAGCACACCAAAAATGTTTTATAACAAAGATGTGAGGATTTCCCTCTTCTAGAGGATTAATACCACAAACCTGCATGATGAGGCTGTAGAGTCGGTCTCATTGCTGAGAACAGAAATGGAAAACTGTCTAACATGAACTGCAACAGAAAACAGGGTCAAATTCATCAAAGAAAATATTCTTGAGTGAAACGTTATTCAAGCAAAACTCTCCTCTTATTGCGTTTGCTTTGAATCATATAATCATACCACATATTGACAAGCGCAAAATACAATCCCTTTGACATTTCAAAATGACAACGCAGACTATTCAAATGTATCAGATGCCATTGAAGCAGCTATAATATAATGTTCCTGGCATTTCTGATGCCATACCAATGTACTGTAACTGTGTCAGAGTTATTGTGAGAGTAGAACAGTTGGAGTTATTCCTGGTTCTGAACCAAGGAGCCTGACAATGTGGCGAATCCTGTTCTCCCTCCTGTAGCGAAGCCATGTGATAAGACATTGAGCTATTCTAAATTATGTGAGCCACTTCAGCCGACTCATCAATAAAACAACATGGTGGTGTTACTATAGCGCTCCAGCTGGAGCAGAGACCGACAACAACACCGTCTGTGCCATGATCCTGTACCAGTCCAAAACAACAGTGAAAGTGCTGCACAGTGCCATTCATTCATCTACTCTAACACTTCTTTCATGAGTATACATTATGTATTATATTGAGCTGGTGTCTAATCCCTTACAAAAAGATTGCATAGTTATACTGCACTCTAAATGCAATCATTTTTTTTTGTAAACCTCCTCTCTTTCCAGTCTAACACATCTGATTGTGTTACTAATATACTTGTATTTATTCACCTTGAGTTGTTTAAATGCCATATTATTTCCTTTCTCTGTGCTTTATTTCTGTGATCTTCATGGTCAGGCTTCAAGATGTCTAGGAGGGAGGTATGACTAAGCTGCCTGAGTCTGCTGATGACTTTACCTCTAAAGCCGCTCCAGGCCATAGTTTATAACAATGAGGTAAAATAACAAAGACATTCACAAGAGATGGAGTCCCACCAGATAAAGGTATTTTGAAACCACAAACACATGTCCAACAAGCTAAGTGGTTACCAGGCAACACCACGAAGCAGAGCAACTGCCATCCCCCCTGGCAAGTCCAATGAGAATAACAACCAACCTTTCAGTGCCAGGTACTAACAACAACTATGACACTGTGTTACCTTTTCTATTTACATTACTTGAATACAGCTATGGATTAAACAAACCTTTTAGTTGTAAATTATCTCTCATTTTGAATGAAAGTTTGCCACCTTTGTCCTGCATATTCCCAGAGTTTGTTGGATGGAATAAGTTGCCACATGCCTGTCCCATTTAATAACAAGACTCAAGTCTAGCCATGCCACTGATGCTGGCACCCTTCTCTCTCACATCTGTTCTATTGAGGATCCATCCTCATGCTGCTATGCCAGGGCAATGCCCCTCTTCACCCTCCATGCCTGTATACTTGTCCTGCCACGACTCTACACATTACTACTCTGGCAAATGGCCATATCACAGGGCAGGGTCATATTCAAGAGTAAATTATTTACGTTTGCCCTGCCTTGAGGCATAGTTACATATTCCACATGCGGTACCTCCAGAAAGTATTCACACCCCTTGACTGTTTCCACAATTTGTTTTTACAGATTGAATTTTAAATGGATTAAATTCCGATTTTGTGTCACTGGCCAACACACAATACCCCACAATGTCAAAGTGGAATTATGTTTGTAGATTTGTTTTATAAATTAATAAAACATGTTCGATATTCAAACCCTTTGTTATGGCAAGTTTAGGAGTAAAAATGTGCTTAACATGTCACATAATAAGTTGCATGCTCTCATTGGTTGACATGACTGACCAGTGGCTCAATGCTATGGATAATGGCAGGTTTGTAGGTGTACTATTTTTAGATTTCAGTGCAGCATTTGATTTAGTGGATCATGAAATTATTTTGACAAAATTAATGCATTATGGTTTTAAGGAGGTAGCATTGAATTGTGTACAGTCATATCTAACTGACAGGAAACAGTCCACCTATATCAATGGTTCATTTTCTTCCCCTAATGTGTTAAACTGTGGAATACCGCAGGGCAGCTGCCTTGGGCCACTTCTCTACTTAATATACACCAACGACCTTCCCTATGCCTTGTTTGAAACTCAAGCCACTATATTTGCAGATGATACTACAATTTATGCAGCAAGACAATCGGTTCAACAGGTACAGCAAGCTTTGCAAGGAGATTTGGAGATTATCAGGAAATGGGTTTGCCAAAACAAACTTGCTTTAAACACCAAGAAAACCAAAGTTATGTTGTTCTGTTAAACTAGGAAAAGGCCAAAACAGCATGGGATACAATTAAGTATGGGAGGAGTACAAATTGAAGAAGTGGCAGAAACCAAACTACTGGGAGTGCAGCTAGACAACTGCTTATCATGGTCGTCTCAAATAACTAATCTATGTAAAAAAAAATATATTAAAACAGCATGCATAATCAGAAGGATAGCTAAATATTTACCAGGGAAAATCCTTCAGCAAATAACACAGGCATTGGTTGATAGTCAAGTGAACTATTGTTTGGTGGTCTGGGGAAATGCATCATCTAGTGAAGTTAGGAGGCTGCAGAATGCACAGAATAAAGCAGCAAGGATCGTTTTAAGGCGGAGACATGGTTCTTCTGTTGCAGTCACGCGCAGTGTTCTTGGTTGGTCATCAATGACAAGATAATTGAAAAAAAAACATGCTTATCTTATTTTATAATATACATCATTTAAAACGGCCAAGTTCTATTCACAATGGTATTCAGTTGGTAAGAGACAGACATTCCGTAAATACTAGGAATAGATTGTCCACCATCTTTGCGTTATCCAGACAGAAAAAATAAATGGGCAAAATAACATTTTGATTTAGAGCAATAAAGAAATTGAATAAATTAACTGACCAAACTAGAAACCTTTCAATATATAAGTTTAAACATGATTTAAAAACAATTTAAATGTAGTATATAGAAATGTTGTGGGACTATAGTAGATGAAGAATCAATATTTTTTTAGATTGAGTATTTATTGGGTCATTATGCTAGTGTATTATGTATGTTTGTAATAGTGTGTTATATGTGAAAGTGTGTTTGTATTATAAATTGTATTTTAATGTTAAGGACTCTTGGAAGATTAGTCCAAATGGGGACTAAAAGAGATCCTAATAAAATAAAATCAAAATCAAATCATTATGTGTGCAATAATATTGTTCAACACATTTCAAACACAGATTCAACCACAAAGACCAGGGAGGTTTTCCAATGCCTCGCAAAGGGCACCTTTTTGTAAATGGGTAAAAAATAAAACAAGCAGACATTGAATATCCCTTTGAGCATGGTGAAGTTATTAATTAGACTTTGGATGGTGCATTAATAGACCCAGTTACTACAAAGATACAGACGTCCTTCCTAACTCAGTTGCCGGAGAGGAAGGAAACCACTCAGGGATTTCGCAATGAGGCCAATGGTGACTAAAACAGTTACAGAGTTTAATGGCTGCAATAGGAGAACACTGAGTATGGATAAACAACATTTTAGTTACTCTGCAATAGTAACCTAAATGAAAAGAGTCAAAAGAAGGAAGCCTGTACAGAATAATAATATTCTAAAATATGTATCATGTTTGCAATAAAGCACTCAAGAACAATTGCTCAAAATGTAGCAAAGAAATTAAATCTATATCCTGATTTCAAAGAGTTATGTTTGGGGCAAATCCAACACATCACAGAGTACCACTCTTTATATTTTCAAGCAAGGTGGTGGATGCATCATATTCTGTGTGTTCTTGTCATCTGCAAGGACCAGGGAGTTTTCTTTATGACAAAAATAAATGAGATAGAGCTAAGCACAGGCCTAGAGAAAAACCCGGTTCAGTCTGTTTTTCAATGACACTGGGAGACAAATGTACCTTTCAGCAGGACAATAACCTAAAACACAAGGCCAAATAGATACTGGAGTTGCTTACCATGATGACATTGAATTTTCCTGAGTGGGTTAGTTACAGTTTTGACTTAAATCGGCAAAGGCTTGAATTTTTGTTGACAAGATGTGATAATGGCTGTCGAGCAACGATTAACAACCAAGTTGACGGAGCTCGAAGAATTGTAAAAAGAATAATGTGCAAATATTGTACAATCCACATGTGCAAAGCTCTTTGAGACTTACCCAGAAAGACTCACAGCTGCCAAAGGTGATTCTAACATGTATTGACTCAGGGATGTGAATACTTATGTAAATGAGATATTTCTGTATTTCATTTTCAAAACATTTTCAAAAATGTCTAAAAACATGTTTTCACTTTGTCATTATGGGGCATCGTGTGTAGATTGATGAGGAAAAACATAAATGTAATACATTTTAGAATAAGGCTGTAATGTAACAAAATGTGGGAAAAGGAAAGGGGTCTGAATACTTTCTTAATGCACTGTATTTAATCCACTTTGAATTTGAGCTGTAACAGGACAAAATGTGTAATAAGTTGAAGAGTATGAATACTTTCTGAAGGAACTGTACATGCCTGAGCCCTGGCATGGACCTCCACCTATTCACTCTCGCCGCCATACAGGATCTGCCACCTATTCACTCTCACCGCCATACAGGATCTGCCACCTATTCACTCTCACCGCCATACAGGATCTGCCACCTATTCACTCTCACCGCCTTACAGGATCTGCCACCTATTCACTCTCGCCACCATACAAGATCTGCCACCTATTCACTCTCACCGCCATACAGGATCTGCCACCTATTCACTCTCGCCGCCATACAGGATCTGCCACCTATTCACTCTCGCCGCCATACAGGATCTGCCACCTATTCACTCTCGCCGCCATACAGGATCTGCCACCTATTCCCTCTCACCGCCATACAGGATCTGCCACCTATTCACTCTCGCCGCCATACAGGATCTGCCACCTATTCACTCTCGCCGCCATACAGGATCTGCCACCTATTCACTCTCGCCGCCATACAGGATCTGCCACCTATTCCCTCTCACCGCCATACAGGATCTGCCACCTATTCACTCTCGCCGCCATACAGGATCTGCCACCTATTCACTCTCACCGCCATACAGGATCTGCCACCTATTCACTCTCACCGCCATACAGGATCTGCCACCTATTCACTCTCGTCGCCAGACTGGAAAGAGAGAGGATTTATTCAGCCATTGTGTACCAAATGACCAATGTGACAGGCCATTACCACATTATTATTGCAGTTTGCTTCACAAGATCGTGGTTTATGTCTGTATTTTAGCACCTATAGTTGTTTGATGCATTGTCTAATGAAGAAGCTACTTCATCACACGTTATGACTGTGCACAATCTTGCTGGGAAAGTTTGTCGTTTTTGGGATCTGTCACACAATTAAAGAAAGGTCAAACTTTTTGAAGCCCAGGACTGTTGTAAATTAATAGGAAGTAGTGGGCAGGGTGGTTTAAAATATTGTAGCATGGGCTGTGTTACATGGAAGGTTTTTTATTATTATTATTATTATTTATTTTTTTTTACAAGTGGGAGTCGCTAGCAACGGTCATTGAAATTTTTAAAAGGTTTTAAAATAAATTATAATAAATGCAAAGTTGGACAATGGATGAAGACACTCAAAACTTCTACAATTGTTATACTACATCAGATGTTGACTGAATTATAGCATATAAAACGTTTTACTGGCACGGACAAATAATGGAATTCAGGGGTTTTGGTGGGAATTCAGGCATGTCAAATTTCACTCATATATACATTTTCTTATCAGCGATTTGTTTATATTTTTTGTTTAAAATAAAGATAGTTATATGTTTCTAATATGTAATCACATTGTGTATTTATGTGATGTGTATTTATGCAAATTAGGCACATATACCGGTGTATTTGCAAATATGACAAAATTAACATAAAGGATTGGAACAGGGCTGCGCGATATGGCCAAAATATCATATCACAGTATTTACATGTTTTTATTGACAGTACTTTGTTTTTGAGTAATATAAATATAAAAAAATGTGCTTTATGAGTAGTGTCACGACTGTCCTATGAGGTTCCTGATGGGTCAGATCAACTTTGGGAGGAATTACTTCAGACAGACCCCCTCTCACCCGCAGAGGGGAGAAGGGAGCTGATGGGGGGTTGACAGCTCACACCCTGTTGTAAATCAAGGATTACAACTTTCAGCCATCTCCCTCTCAAATTCACGCAGGAATGTGCTTTTTTTTCACAGACATTTTTCCGCCGAAACTCTAACACGTTCTAAAACGAATACTTGAACACTATTTATAACATAGAATGTGGGGAATGGTCAGAGGCAATCTAAAGAACAATGTAACTTTGGTTGTTATTTTGCGATGTCATTAAAAATGTTATAAAGGAAATAATGTATCTTGAAAAGTATATACACTACAGGTACGACGTCTCCATCCTCTATGTTGTGTATGAAACGATGAAAGTGTTTTTGTTAAGAGAGGGATGTGATCTTAGAAACTATAAGAGGAAATTGTTTCTAGAACTTTGTACAAGTGAGTAGTCACCACCCCTTGAGTGAGATCAGAGAGCATGTCAGCCTCACGAACGGCCCCTTTTGAATGAACTGTTTCAAACGGTGGGTTAAGAATTAACATATCGGACCAGAGAGAGGTGTGTCACTGCAGCTCATGTCCAAAGTGGTTTGAATTATTTTATCTCAACACGAGGTAGCGACGATAACGTCACCTCCTGGACAATCACTGGCACGGCTGATTAGTTGTCCTAAGTAAAGTATCTAGAAGAGCAAATTTAAGTGGGACCATTCAACTACTCTCCTCAAATCACTGTCTCATTACCCAATGGGAACCATCGACACGGCTGGCTAGCTTATCTACAAATAAGAGTGAGTGGAAGCAGAGTGAGTTCTGTAGTTCTGTTCAGGACTACATGATGGATCGCTGGATGCCGGGCGACGGCAGAGGAGAGCAACAGGAGACGGGTGGGGACCACTTTTGACAATATGAGCCTTACAAGCATGCCGCGGAAATGCCCAATACCCTTTCTAAGAAGGTTCCGACATATGCACGGCGAACGAAGGCATTTACACGTAAATACATTCATGATTTCTTACTCCAAACGGGCAGCAGTTCGTGTGCAAAGTATATGATTACTGTGAGAGTAGTTTCTAAATGTACCAAAGTATTATGTCTCTGTCCCCCTCTCTCTCGCCCTCTCCATCTCCTTTGTAACAAGCCACAATAGTGTCCTGTGACCTGTTTTAATGTATTAAGTGTGTATGTTTATCCTGTGTTACCATTTAGTTAGTTCATTTATTTACTAACTAACTAAGACCTTTAGAGTTTAATTCGGGAGATGGTAACTCTTTAAGCAACCGCTCTTGTGGTGCCCCAATTCCTAATGAGTTAAACTAATAATGTAATAATTAACCGGGTAACAATGAAACATAGTTAGTTGATTAGATAAATAACAATCATCAGATTATTGCAAGTAAAGTCATGACATATTGGAGCCCCGTGCGAGGAATCTAAGACAGAATTAGACCTTATTGTTGGATTCAGTCTGCATTTATTTCGTAGCAAATTACGCTATACACCAATAGAGCTGAAGGCACGATTATCATTGAGAATGTGTGTGTGTTTCATTTTGACCCAGATAGCAGGGAAAGGTTGCCTCCGGTGTTGTATACCTGATAAAGGGTGAGTAGACTCGCCAATTATTACGTTTCCAGAGCTAGGACATAAGGGCCAACCGATTAAGGAAGTTTGGCCGAAGCAAAGTCTTATCCCTCTCTTTCCAGCTTCAAAAGCATGAGTAGTCACGGCGTGTATTTCTTTATGTTATTGCGTGTGCCGGTAACATTGCTAGCAAGAAACGTCGATTGGGTTGAACATGAGACGTCGATCGTAAACCCTATTCCAGAATTGAAGGAAACCTTTTTGAGCTTGGAAGTGAACATTTTTGTACAAGAACGTCTAGTTTTGCATTAGATGCTAAGCTAACAAAATAGAGAAAAGCCTTTTTTACAGCGAAATCCCATGCTTGGGCGACGGAAGTCATGACTTTGCGGGAATCCCATGTGATTTCGGCTTTCAGGGCAAAATCCCACGTCTTGAGCGACGGAAGTCCCGCCTTTGCTGGAATCCTGTCTGATTTCAGGGGTAAGTGACCCCTTGTGGTGAAGAATCTGCAGTATTCTTTTTTTGGGGGGGGGATTTCAATGTGAGGGCCAACGTCTTCTCACATTTGTAACAACTGGTTAAACACTTTAATAATATCCAGCCAATCTCAAATGATTGGATATCGTTGTCTAAATTCTAAGTCAAATTAGCCAAAAAAGCTTTTTACCAGGTTGATCACTTGGATAAGGACAATATTAATTTGTTCCAACCAATGAAACATTTTAAACTTGTCAATCGTAATACAGCAACGCTTTCAGGTTCATTAAAGTTTAATTCCCAGATTGTCAAACCCTGATCTGTTTCACCTGTCTTGTGCTCGTCTACACCCCCCCACCAAATGTGTCCCATTTTTTCCCGTTATTCCCTGTGTATTTATACCGGTGTCCTCTGTCTGTCTGTGGCCAGCTCGTCTTGTCAACAAGCATGTTTTTTCGTGTTCCTGTTTTTCAGAGTCTGTCCTGACACTGTACCCGCCTCCCTGACCATCCAGCCTGCGCTGACCTCGAGCCTGCCTGCTGCCCTATACCTTCTGAACTCTGACCTGGTTTATGAACTTCTGCCTATCCTCGACCTACCTCTTGCCCACCCCTTGTTTTTCAATAAATATCAGAGACTCAAATCATCTGCCTCCCTTGTCTGCATCTGGGTCTCCCCTTGTGTCGTTATAGTACGAACTGGCCATGACTGACCCAGCAGACTCGGACCAGCTCCGTCACGCTGTCTCACTGCAGGGAGCCACCATTAAAAAACATAAGGAGCTACTTCAGAACCTAATGGAAGGTCTCCATTCACTGGCTGAATGCCATGACCAGGGATTCAAGACGTTACTGGAGAAATTCCGTGGACTATCTCACAGGCAGCATGCTACAACCAAGACCTCCCAGACGCTCAGTAATCCCCCAACCAGTGGTGGGTTTGTACAGCCTACCCCGGCTTCCTGAGAACCCCGCTTACCTCTTCTGGAGTGTTATGCTGGGGATCCTGGAACCTGCCGGGCATTTCTATACCAACCCTCCCTCATTTTTGAGCTGCAGCCATCTTTGTTCCCTTCGGATCTGTAAAAGTTAGCATATCTGATTACGCTAATGTCTGGAAGGGCGCTCTCCTGGGCTACGGCAGTTAGGGAGCAACAATTCTCCATTTGCCTTCATCTGGAAAATGTCATGGCGGAGGTGAGGAAGGTGTTAGATTTTCCGGTGTCTGGGAGAGAGGCAGTCCAAAAACTACGTCCTCCTATGGGTTTAGGTAAAGCCTCGGATTTCCCTGCCTTTCCCGCAGAGTACCAGCACCTTCTGGAGGTTTTCAGCAAGGCTCGTGCTACCTCCCTTCCTCCGCACCATCCCTACGACTGCGCTATTGACAACCTCCAAGGCACCTCCTCGCCTAGAGGCTGGCTATATTCCTTGTCTGGCCTTGAGACCAAAGCGCAGGATTCTTCTTTGTGGAAGAGAAGGACACGTATGGACTACCAGGGCCTCAATGACATCACTGTTAAGAATTGTTAACCCCTACCACTCCTCTCCTCGGCTTTCAAACCTCTCCAGGGGGCAACAATTTTTCCAAGTTGGACCTTCGGAATGCCTATAAAAAGAAAAGATTAAGATGGGCAAAAGAACACAGCCACTGGACAAAGGAACTCTGCCTAGAAGGCCAGCATCCCGGAGTCGCCTCTTCACTGTTAACGTTGAGACTGGTGTTTTGAGGGTACTATCTAATGAAGCTGCCAGTTGAGGAATTTTGAGGGGTCTGTTTCTCAAACTAGACTCTCTAATGTACTTGACCTCTTGCTCAGGTGTGCACCGGGGCCTCCCACTCTTTCTATTCTGGTTAGAGACAGTTTGTGCTGTTCTGTGAAAGGAGTAGTACACAGCGTTGTATGAGATCTTCAGTTTCTTGGCAATTTCTCGCATGGAATAGTCTTCCATTCTCAGAACAAGAATAGTCTGACAAGTTTCAGAAAAAAAGGTATGTTTCTAGCCATTTTGAGCCTGTAATCGAACCCACAACTGCTGATGCTCCAGATACTCAACTAGTCTAAAGAAGCCCAGTTTTATTGCTTATTTAATCAGGACAACAGTTTTCAGCTGTGTTAACAATAGCAAAAGGGTATTCTAATGATCAATTAGCCTTTTAAAATTATAAACTTGGATTAGCTAACACAAAGTGCCATTGAAACACAGGAGTGATGGTTGCTGATAATGGGCCTCTGTACGCTATGTAGATATTCCATTCAAAAACTAAATCAGCAAGTTTCCAGCTACAATAGTCATTTACAACATTAACAATGTCTACACTGTGTTTCTGATCAATTTGATGTTATTTTAATGGACCAAACAATTTGCTTTTCTTTAAAAAACAAGGACATTTCTAAGTGACCCTAAACTTTTGAACAATAGTGTATATTGGGAGTAGTGCCTTTCCTCATCCACAGTGTTTTATATGTGCAAAAGTACTATTTAGAAACAAAACATGCCAATTTGAAAAATTAGCCACGAGAGTTTGAGAGAGAATTTAGATGACTTTTGAGTAGTAAGACATGTATAAAAGCAACAGATACCATTAATAAGAAGGGGTTAAATAAAGGGCAAAGTTATTGAATATTATTATTATTATTATATCATTGTTTGTGCCCGGGTCCTATAAGAGCTTGTTGTTACTTCCCACAAGCCGGGTTGTGACAAAAACTCACACTCATTCTGATGTTTAATAAATGTATTGTATATGTAACCGAAATGGCTAGCCAGTTGGTGGTGCGCGCTAATAGCGTTTCAATCAGTGACTCACTTGCTCTGAGACCTTGAAATAGTTTTTCATTTGCTCTGCAAGGGCTGCGGCTTTTGTGGAGCAATGGGTAACGATGCTTTGAGGGTGGCTGTTGTCAATGTGTGCAGAGGGTCCCTGGTTCGAACCCAGGTAGGGGCGAGGAGAGGGATGGAAGCTAAAACTGTTACATTGATGCTGTTGACCCGGATCACTAGTTGCTGCGGAAAAGGAGGAGGTCAAAAGGGGATGAGTGTAACCGATGTGATAAGGCTAGCTAGTTAGCGGTGGTGCGAGCTAATAGCGTTTCAATTGGTGACGTCACTTGCTCTGAGACGTTGAAGTAGTTGTTCCCCTTGCTCTGCAAGGGCTGTGGCTTTTGTGGCTCGATGGGTAACAATGCTTCGTTGATGTGTGCAGAGGGTCCCTGGTTCGATCCCAGGTTGGGGCGAGGAGAGGGATGGAAGCTATACTGTTACATTTAGTGTGTGCGTGGGAAGGCTTACAATGATGACAAAAAACAAAATTTGAGAGTTCGCTGACCCTGGTGCTAGAGGGGGTACACAGCTGGACATTGAATGTTGAAGGGGTATGGGACTATAAAAAATTTGGGAACAAATGTACTACAGGAACAAAATTGTCTTCTACAGGAACAACTTGATTTAGCCAAAAACAAATATGACAAAGTCCACTGCAAACTAGATAAATTCAATGAGTTATCTACAAACAGGGTCGTGTAACTGGATAACATGCATTCAGTTTTGATGAACAACACTCAAAGCAATAATGTTCTAGTCAAAATGCTACAGACCAAAGAAGATCAGTTAATGAACACAATGACCAAGTTGGATGACAAAACAGCTCAGAACTCATTGAAGTCGCTGACTAAATTAATGATGAGAGAACCTAGGTGATGAATATGGACAAAATTATCTCTAAGCAAGCGGAAGAAATCTCATAACTGAATCTCTTGCTTTGCAGTCAAGACCTCTACCTGCAAACCATGTAAGATAAGTATAAGTACTCTAAGCGCCCAAGTGGACTCCGCAATGCAGCAGAATACCACCCTTAGGTACCATCTGGAGGAACTCCAGAACAGTCACGAGCTACAGCGTGACTACGCAACCAAGCAACCAGAGCTCGGTACACAAAGGAGTGAAGACAGAATGTTTCAGACTTTACCTCAGGTGTCCCTCAGTCTTTTCCTCAAAATCTCATTCGGCCCAAAATCTCATTCAGCCCAAAAAGGATGAAGCCAACCCTCTCCGCACACTTGGCACGGAAGACCTTGACAAAATCGTCAAAAACTTCCGCACCTTTGACCCCGTTCCAGGGAAACCAAATTACACGAGACATTCTTAGCAGACAGAGGACGCCTATGATAGCTACCAGAACGCTACGGGTACTGATAGGCTTTACCTGTTGAAGTGAACGACGAATAGACACCTGACAAGATTCATCTGCCTACAACAGCAACACGTGCAAAACGATTACACAAAACTTGCCACGGCTTTCTAAATAGAATTCAGTGGTTCTTCGACTTGCAAACATCGATTCCACTCAAACTCCGATAAGTCAATCTGTTCCCACCATGAACAGAAATAACAAATCACTTTGTTACAAACAATCACTCTTCTCTGTGGGGAATATGACCACAAAACGCACCTCTGAAAGTCGCTACCTGGAAACAGTGCTGGAGGACTGCTTAACCCGTGATGGCCTAATTGATTCAGGCTCAACAATATCGCTCATCTCTCAAATGTTTTTCAATAATCTCAAAGGGGCTGTGAACCCTGCTAAACGTTGGTTAAAAACATAACGATGCGACACTACACTGAGGTTTCACTCAGATAACCTCACCTCTTACTATGTGACGCATGCTGAAAACACACTTCCAAGACATTTCGCTTGTTCACCTTGTGTACGTGACCAGCCTCGAAACTGAACACCTGCTACTCGGAGCAGACTTGATGGATCATTTGATCCCACTAATGGATTAGAAAAAAGTATGGTCACAAGTAACTGTGCCGTCTCCAATGACCACACTGCCAACCTAGTGTGTGACCCTAGGATGTCAACACATACATTCTAAGTGATTTCAATGGGTCTTTCGCCATTCTGATTGTTAAAAATATATATATAATTTGAGATCATTTCCACACTGTCATATAGGGCTGCATGATGAGGGCTAACAATCTAGGCCTTATTTTTAATGTTGCAATTGCGATTTGACTTGCAATTTAGAGCAACACGCTTGGGTAAGCTGTTGGAATCATTGAAATAGAATGATTATTCAAATTCTACAGTTAGAATATAACTCGGAATACAGAGTTGTTTGACATGACAATGAATGAAAATGCCAGGGAGGAGTTATTGTGTTTCCTAGGGGACCCAATAATCTTTGGCTACATTGAATGTTTCTCTTAGCTACATGTGGCTATCATTCTTACTTTGAGTATCCAACATTATTCTTTACAAGATACTGTTGCACAAACATGCTGATTTAGGTCTACACCATCACTGGCATTACCAGGCTGAATAGATAATTACGTTTGCTCTGAATCAGTACATTTATTAGCTAGCTAGCGATTAGTATTAGCGGCTAGCAAGATTTAAACCCAACTTGCTAAGGAAACACAAACTAGCTGTTTGCAGATGTAAGAAACACAAACTAATTGTGTAACTATATAACTCTAGTGGATTTATATTATGAAGCACAGTGAAAACAGCATCATTGTCATAAACATTATTGCATGTTCTCCATTGGCCATGCAGACTGAACGCAAGTGTCTCGTGGTCAACTTGAGTGACAGGGGCGGTGCTAGGTCTATGTGGAAAGTGGCTTGGAGAGAGAGAAAGAGAGAGCGGGCAGATGACTCAACTAGCAAACTAAACAATAAAAAAGGACGTTACACATGGGGTATCATGTTTAACATACCAAACATTCAAATACCATTATAGAAGGTAAATTAAAAACCCTAACCTGTCCGTGCATCAACACCGGTATATTGTAAAATATGGTATACCGACCAGCCCTAGCTGCAACCACCAAAAACATACTCTGGGTGTGTTTGAGAGGTAAGCCGAAAGTAGCCAACTGTAGATGGCAGTCGAGGAGTAGTCCAAAATCATATGTTTTTCAATTCACATTTACACAAACTTCAGAGTGTTTTCATTCAAATGAAATCAAGAATATGTATATCCTTGGTTCTGAGCCTGAGCTACAGGCAGTAAGATTTGGGTATGTCTTCAGGCGGAAATTGAAAAAAGTAGGGGGGTAGCTCTAAGAGGTTTTAATTAAACATAAATATCTTATCAACACACTATAACCATGTTTCCATCCAGTTTTTATATGAGTAAAGTATTTTTTTTAAATCTCGACAGCTATGACGGAAATAGGTCGGTACAAATTTTTAAATGTTGACAGATAATTGTTCGTTCGACATGGTGGTATATATTTGTGTCTGTAAAATTATTAATGCCTTGAAACGGTGGTGGAAATGCTTGATGTGCAAATATTGGTATAATAACCAAAATATGAAATTAAACTTGGAGTCAGGTGATTATATGGGGTGTCCTCCCACTACAATTTAAGTAATTTATGATAAACTTAACAAGGTGGTGAAAGCTTGATGCTACTTTCCAATAAATATTGAGGGTCTTATTCTGCTGACATGATAATCGATGATTGACTGCTGTTTGACAAGTAAAAATATGAATCGTTCTTATCCATAATAATCTCATGTAGACTAGCCTACCTGCACTGTATCTGTTGTTGGCAAGAGCACATGTGCCAAGACCAGAGTAGGCACATTTAATATTAAACTCAACAGTTTTAGTGACAAAACTATCGGTAGAGTGGAAACACATTGAACTTTAGATCTTTATTCGGTACATAAAAAACTTAAACGAAATATCACTTTGTGTGCGCACTGTCATCACGCATTGATTTTTATCCGCACCAAGTCCATTTGGTAGAAACATACCACTAGTGGGAAAATGTGCATTATTTATTGATGCAGATTTAAGAATATTCACATGAAAATCTGCTGCCAATTGGATGGAGGGCACATTTTCAATCACTGCTGTAAGCAGCATAAGATGCTGAATTATGTTAAAGCTGCAATATGTACATATTTGGGCAACCAGACCATATTAACATAGGAAGGTGTTTTATAGATCTATAATTTTCATTGAAAGCAAGTCTAAGAAGCGGTAGATCTATTCTATGTGCATATTTCTATGCTTCCTCTTACATTTTGTTTTTTTTGTGTCTTTTACTTTGGGTTTTGTACACCAGCTTCAAACAGCAGAACATTTAATATTTGTGGTTATGTAAAATATATTTCACAGCAGTTTAGATGGTACAATGGTTCTCTACACTATACTTGCTTGTTTTGTCACAAACTCGGTTTCTATCCAATTTTCCACAGATTTCCATGCAAATATTTAAAAATCTGCATAAAACAATATGTGCATTGTAGCACAGGAGATGTTTCCATCAAACATACTTTTTGTGGATTAAAAGCTGTGCGTGATGACATAGTGCACATAAAAATAACTTTTACTGTTCAATTCCCATGTACTGTCATGTTCTGACCTTTATTTTGTCTTTATTTAGTGTGGTCAGGGCATGAGTTGGGGTGGGTAGTCTATGTTTTGTGTTTCTATGTTTAGGTTTCTGTTTCGGCCTCGTATGGTTCTCAATCAGAGGCAGGTGTCGTTAGTTGTCTCTGATTGAGAATCATACTTAGGTAGCCTGGGTTTCGCTGTTGGTTGGTGGGTGTTTGTTTCCGTGTCTGTCACCACACGGGACTGTTTCGGTTTGGTTTTCGTTCATGTTCACATTTGTTGTTTTGTAGTTCTTAGTGTTCAGTTTATGTTTTATAATAAACGATATGGATACTTACCACGCTGCGTTTTGGTCCGATCCCTGCTACACCTCCTCTTCAGACAAAGAGGAGGAAATCTGTCGTTAAGACACACCCACCAACAGAGGACCAAGCGGCGTGGTATTTGGCAGCAGCAACAGCGGCCGAAGACACAGGACTCATGGACTTGGGAGGAAATCCTAGACTGGAAAGGACCCTGGGCACAGCCAGGGGAATATCGCTGCCCCAAAGCAGAGCTGGAGGCAGCGAAGTCAGAGAGGCACTGGTATGAGGAGGCAGCACGGCGGCCCGGTTGGAAGCCCGAGAGTCGGCCCCAAAAATGTATTGGGGGGTGGCACACAGGAAGTGTGGCGAAGCAAGGTAGGAGACCTGCGCCAACTTCCTGTGCTTACCAGAGAGCGAGAGAGACCGGGCAGGCACCGTGTTATGCTGTGGAGTGCACGGTGTCCCCGGTGCGGGTGCATAGCCCGGTGTGGTACATTCCAACTCCTTGTATTGGCCGGGCTAGAGTGGGCATCGAGCCAGGTGCCATGAAGCTGGCTCTACGCATCTGGTCTCCAGTGCGTCTCCTTGGGCCGGTGTACATGGCACCAGCCTTATGCATGGTGTCCCCGGTTCGCCAGCACAACCCTACTAAAGGGCCCCACTGGACTGAGGGGCAGCTCTGGACTGAGGGGCAGCTCTGGACTGAGGGGCAGCTCTGGATTGAGGGGCAGCTCTGGACTGAGGGGCAGCTCTGGACTGAGGGGCAGCTCTGGACTGAGGGGCAGCTCCGGACTGGCTGGTGGCTCTGTCAGCTCCTGGCTGGCTGGCGGCTCTGGCAGCTCCTGGCTGGATGGCGGCTCTGGCAGCTCCTGGCTGGATGGCGGCTCTGGCAGCTCCTGGCTGGCTGGCGGCTCTGGCAGCTCCTGGTTGGCTGGCGGCTCTGGCAGCTCCTGGCTGGCTGGCGGCTCTGGACAGACCGGAGACTCTAGCAGCTCTGGACAGACCGGAGACTCTAGCAGCTCTGGTTATTATAGCAATATTTCAACATAAAGGTGTTAGCGTGGCCATTTTTTGCATAATTAATTTTAACACAAAAATATCACACGTGTCGAATTAACAAATTGTCTGTTTCATTTATAAAATTGTACAAGCATTCCATGTAATCCATCAGGCCGATCGTGACTTTTTTCATATGCCAGGTAATTCATCCACAAACAGTTGGATGGAAACATGGTTAGTACATGAAATAAAGAAAACTATTAGAATTTCTGCAACCAGGAAAGGGCGAACTGATTTCTGCATAGTGCATTTTAAAACCACCATGACCTGCTAAACCATGGTTTACACTTTGATCACACTGACAGCATCATTGCATTTTGATACACCAGGATTACATTCAATAACAATGGAGGCAATTGCAGTGCGTTCGGTGTGGTGCGTACATTGGATTTATCTAAAGTATCCATCAAACTGTATGCTAAACGGAAATGGTAGCAGAAAGTGGCTAGACGGAAATGGTAGCAGAAAGTGAATGTTGAGCTTTTGTTGCATACATATCCAGATGATGCTGCATACTATTTTGGGCAAAGACACTGCGGGTGTGTTCAAAGCGTTATTCTGTTCTTAATTATTCGAACACACCGACGGCGTCATTGCGCAAAATAGTATGCTGAATCATCTGGATATGTATGCAAGAAAAGTTCAACATTCACCTTCTGCTACCATTTCTGGCAAGCCTTCTACGCATACAGTTTGACGACCCACACTGAACACACTGCAACTGCTTCTGCAACGTAATGCTGCAAGGCAAAAGCAGCATTTCATTGGAAATGAATGTAATTCTGGTGTACCAAAGTGCAATGACGCTGTAAATAGTACACAGCAAAGTGGTACAATGACGCTGTAAATAGTACACAGCATCATCTGGATATGTATGCAACAAAAGTTTAACATTCACCTTCTACTACCATTTCTCTTGATAACCTTTGCTATAAATGTTAAATCCAATCTACTGAAATTTATATCACTTTTGGCCTATCCCTCGGTACAGGTATGTCAAATCAAATCAAATAAATCAAATTTTATTTGTCACATACACATGGTTAGCAGATGTTAATGTGAGTGTAGCGAAATGCTTGTGCTTCTAGTTCCGACAATGCAGTAATAACCAACAAGTAATCTAACTAACAATTCCTAAACTACTGTCTTATACACAGTGTAAGGGGATAAAGAATATGTACATAAGGATATATGAATGAGTGATGGTACAGAGCAGCATAGGCAAGATACAGTAGATGGTATCGAGTACAGTATATACATATGAGATGAGTATGTAAACAAAGTGGCATAGTTAAAGTGGCTAGTGATACATGTATTACATAAGGATGCAGTCGATGATATAGAGTACAGTATATACGTATGCATATGAGAAGAATAATGTAGGGTAAGTAACATTATATAAGGTAGCATTGTTTAAAGTGGCTAGTGATATATTTACATCATTTCCCATCAATTCCCATTATTAAAGTGGCTGGAGTTGAGTTAGTGTCAGTGTGTTGGCGGCAGCCACTCAATGTTAGTGGTGGCTGTTTAATAGTCTGATGGCCTTGAGATAAAAGCTGTTTTTCAGTCTCTCGGTCCCAGCTTTGATGCACCTGTACTGACCTCGCCTTCTGGATGATAGCGGGGTGAACAGGCAGTGGCTCGGGTGGTTGATGTCCTTGATGATCTTTATGGCCTTCCTGTAACATCGGGTGGTGTAGGTGTCCTGGAGGGCAGGTAGTTTGCCCCCGGTGATGCGTTGTGCAGACCTCACTACCCTCTGGAGAGCCTTACTGTTGAGGGCGGAGCAGTTGCCGTACCAGGTGGTGATACAGCCCGCCAGGATGCTCTCGATTGTGCATCTGTAGAAGTTTGTGAGTGCTTTTGGTGACAAGCCGAATTTCTTCAACCTCGCCTTCTTCACGATGCTGTCTGTGTGAGTGGACCAATTCAGTTTGTCTGTGATGTGTATGCCGAGGAACTTAAAACTTGCTACTCTCTCCACTACTGTTCCATCGATGTGGATAGGGGGGTGTTCCCTCTGCTGTTTCCTGAAGTCCACAATCATCTCCTTAGTTTTGTTGACGTTGAGTGTGAGGTTATTTTCCTGACACCACACTCTGAGGACCCTCACCTCCTCCCTGTAGGCCGTCTCGTTGTTGTTGGTAATCAAGCCTACCACTGTTGTGTCGTCCGCAAACTTGATGATTGAGTTGGAGGCGTGCGTGGCCACGCAGTCGTGGGTGAACAGGGAGTACAGGAGAGGGCTCAGAACGCACCCTTGTGGGGCCCCAGTGTTGAGGATCAGCGGGGAGGAGATGTTGTTACCTACAATCACCACCTGGGGGCGGCCCGTCAGGAAGTCCAGTACCCAGTTGCACAGGGCGGGGTCGAGACCCAGGGTCTCGAGCTTGATGACGAGCTTGGAGGGTACTATGGTGTTGAATGCCGAGCTGTAGTCGATGAACAGCATTCTCACATAGGTATTCCTCTTGTCCAGATGGGTTAGGGCAGTGTGCAGTGTGCAGTGTGGTTGAGATTGCATCGTCTGTGGACCTATTTGGGCGGTAAGCAAATTGGAGTGGGTCTAGGGTGTCAGGTTGGGTGGAGGTGATATGGTCCTTGACTAGTCTCTCAAAGCACTTCATGATGACGAAAGTGAGTGCTACGGGGCGGTAGTCGTTTAGCTCAGTTACCTTAGCTTTCTTGGGAACAGGAACAATGGTGGCCCTCTTGAAGCATGTGGGAACAGCAGACTGGTATAGGGATTGATTGAATATGTCCGTAAACACACCAGCCAGCTGGTCTGCGCATGCTCTGAGGGTGCGGCTGGGGATGCCGTCTGGGCCTGCAGCGTTGCGAGGGTTAACATGTTTAAATGTTTTACTCACCTCGGCTGCAGTGAAGGAGAGACCGCATGTTTCCGTTGCAGGCCGTGTCTGTGGCACTGTATTGTCCTCAAAGCGGGCAAAAAAGTTATTTAGTCTGCCTGGGAGCAAGACATCCTGGTCCGTGACTGGGCTGGATTTCTTCCTGTAGTCCGTGATTGACTGTAGACCCTGCCACATGCCTCTTGTGTCTGAGCCGTTGAATTGAGATTCTACTTTGTCTCTGTACTGACGCTTAGCTTGTTTGATAGCTTCACCGAGGGAATAGCTGCACTGTTTGTATTCAGTCATGTTACCAGACACCTTGCCCTGATTGAAAGCAGTGGTTCGCGCTTTCAGTTTCACGCGAATGCTGCCATCAATCCACGGTTTCTGGTTAGGGAATGTTTTAATCGTTGCTATGGGAACGACATCTTCAACGCACGTTCTAATGAACTCGCACACCGAATCAGCGTATTCGTCAATGTTGTTATCTGACGCAATACGAAACATGTCCCAGTCCACGTGATGGAAGCAGTCTTGGAGTGTGGAGTCAGCTTGGTCGGACCAGCGTTGGACAGACCTCAGCGTGGGAGCTTCTTTTTTTAGTTTTTGTCTGTAGGCAGGTATCAACAAAATGGAGTCGTGGTCAGCTTTTCTGAAAGGGGGGCGGGGCAGGGCCTTATAAGCGTCGCGGAAGTTAGAGTAACAGTGATCCAAGGTTTTTCCACCCCTGGTTGCAATCGATATGCTGATAAAATTTAGGGAGTCTTGTTTTCAGATTAGCCTTGTTAGCCTTATTAAAATCCCCAGCAAAAATCCCCAGCAACAATGAATGTCTCCACTACTCTCACCACTCCTCCCCCTTAATCCATCTTCCTCTACATTCTTCACTACCTCAACATGTGACAACTTCTGAAGTACTCTAACCCTGGAGAACCTCAACCTGCCGCTCTCACACGGGACATTTCTGATCCCCAGCTCCATGGGCACCCCTACAATTAATACATTCCACTCCTTTCCCCAATACTAGACATTCCTTTGTCTCATGTTGTTCTGCACATTTCTCACACCTTGGACCCTCCCTCCTACACACTGTGTGGGAGCAAACGGTACATATAGGGACAAACATAATACTGTAGAGCAAAGGTGTACATTAGACCACAGGAGGAAGAGGACACACTTAGAGTGCATTTGCCATTCTGGTAAAAACAGGAAACCAAAAATAACAGACGTAATGTCCAAAGACATAAAATGCATTAATGTTTAGGGTAAAATGCATTGTCTATTTTAGAGGACAGGAAACCAAAGCAAGGCCATGAGTGCATAGGACAGCTGGACATACTGAGGTCAGAGGGACACACAAAGGAGGGGGTCAGCCAAATGACCAACTGATGGACTATAGACATAGGGCATACATTTTTAGGACATGAAGATGCTGAAGGAATGTTAGAAGAGACACATAGTCTACTAGTCCTAATAAGGACAGACATACCAAAGAACACACCAAGCTAAACATAAGGGGCCCATAGGATAAGATGGGCATGTATTATTTTTGGGACATGAAGAGGTCCTGCCACCATTATAACTTAACTGAAAGCAAATATGGGCGTTATTGGGCGTGAACAAACAGGAAGCTCAGATTGAAAGATAATGGTGGCAGATGGACTGAGGGAAGTAACTTCATTTGCATGTGGAATGGACTCATATGTTGTATGTGTATAAATACAGAGCCAGTGCTCTGGAAAAGGGTGTGTTCCGCGGACCATCAAGGCTTCTGATATGTTTGTATTAAAAGCCTATATTGAATTCACAAGTTCTTGTAAGTGTTATATTTTGAAACGATTCTCCACGACAACTGCTGCCACATGCCCATAAGCTTGACACCTGTAACATCATAATGTATTTGGCACATACACTCGTACAGGATAACTTATGTATCCAAACTTCACGTTGTCAGGCAAAGACTCGACTTCTAAACTCAAAAGAACAGACAATGACTCTTCTGTTCCCCCACTCTCGCCACACTGCCTGCATCACATCAAACGACGAGCATCACATACACCGGCAATCTTTCCCCTCAGCTGGTCAACTTTTATATTTACTGCTACCCCAATTATCACTCCTTTCATTTGTGCCCTTTTCTAGAGAACGAAACAATACACTTTTCCTGCCCCCATTCGTTTTACTCCAAGCGTTTTCTCCCTCTGCCCAACAGAAACACAAACAATCACTAGACCACTTCTGGTTACCCTCACCGATTCCACATGAGCAGTGGTGGGCCGTCAGGGCCAGCAAGGCCTTCTCTACTGGCCTAAACATCATCAGAATCTAATTTTTTTTTTAAATATATTTTCCCCAGAGTAAGAGTTACACTCTTCATTTCATAGCGTTCCTCTTGGTTGCACTGCTTCCAGCCCCAGGTTGAGATTTGGAGGGCTGGACTTTATGTTAGATATTTTATCCAATCATATTCAGCCATCATGTGTTGCCAGGGGTCTAAAATCTGCCCTCAGGCCTTCAGAATCAACAGCGCGGGCGCTTGTAGCTTAAAGTGAATGGAAATTAAAATTTAGTGTCAACCAATCAGCTTTAGAGTTGGCTCTTGTACGCCTGCTGGCTGGCTCCAGTGTTGCACAGGAGCCAGCTAGCAGGCGTAGTGCCTGCACGTCTTTTGATTGGATTACCAATATTGAGAGGCAGGTCCTATATGGGCAGGTCTCAAAACTAGGAAACTGAAATTGATCAACAAATTAATTTGTGTACTACTAAACTGTTTTTTCAACCCACAATGGCGGAAGGAGAAGATATCGATTTGGTCGAGGATATAATTATAACGCCATTCTCAAGACAAACTTTTCAAGAAAAGTTAGACGTTGTCAGGAGAGGTAGACGCCGACGCTACAAAGCCGACGCTACAAAGACAGGCTCCGAGAAGCACTGCAAACTGTACTGCTGGGAATGCCTATTATTTGCAAGTGATCGATTTGGTGTTTGGAGTCACACTGGCTTTGCAAACCTGAGTTGTCTAACCAAGGCAGCAACGAGACACCAAAATACGGCTGGGCACTTACAAACAATGGTGCTTTTGAAAACTTTTGGGGACACCCGAGTGGATCTACAGCTCAACGAACAAGCGCGCAGGGCAACGAAGCTGCACAATGAAAAGGTATTGTACTCTTCCCCTGCAATTCTCTGAATAAAAATGTCAATTTCAAGGTGACGCAACGCCTGGTTATCCTGCGTTTCTGTCTAAATTTATAGTGTCTAGAGCCATGGCATCATAATGATGGTAATAAGAGGTGGATTAATTCGGGTGAGACTGTGTAGGACTTCACTGAAGGCCCAGGCCCCAGAACCACGGCACGCTACTGCACATGAGTCATGACCCACCTCTTTTTTCACACCCCGTGAAACCACAAATGGATCAGCCAAAAGGCAAGAGTCCACTTTTTCCATAAACTCACTCCTACTGTCACAGACTCTTCTTTTTCCTGATCCTCGGTGCATACCTCGGTCTCAGGTAACTTCACCGCACCTACCACCTCTGATACTTCACCCTCATGCGCGTCCATGTATCCTCCTGTCATCAGCTACCGAGGTAAAGACAGTTTCAAATTGGATATTCAACGGATATTCAGGCTTTCAAACCACTTAAGCCACAGACTCCAAATAAGTATAATTATGTTGGAAAAATTGCGCACAATATTGTACAGGTCTTATTTTCACGATTTGAACATAAATTCACTTTCCAGAGCTAATAAACATGTGGAAATGTGAGCTGCATTTTGTATTACTAGTTGAATTAGTTAGGGAGCGTAAACAGTGTAGGGAGTGTAAACAAAGTACAACATTTTTTTAAACATCCGACCACAACTCAAGCACCAGTGACTTGGTCTGTAAAAAAGTGGACAGATGAAGCACATACTAAACTACGGGACTGTTTTGCTATCACAGACTGGAACATGTTCCGGGGATTTTTCCGATGGCATTGAGGAGTACACCACATCAGTCACTGGCTTTATCAATAAGTGCATCGAGGACGTTGTCCCCACGGTGACTGTACGTACATACCCCAACCAGAAGCCATGGATTACAGGCAACATTCGCACTGAGCTAAAGGGTAGAGCTGCCGCTTTCAAGGTGCGGGACTCTATTTAATTTTTTATTTCACCTTTATTTAACCAGGTAGGCTAGTTGAGATCGGTAGGATAGTCAGTTTTACTAGGGTAAGTTTGGCGGCGTGAGTGAAGGAGGCTTTGTTGCGGAATAGAAAGCCGACTCTAGATTT